>NW_027507903.1:526002109-526619609 GCF_037356315.1 Lithobates pipiens | reverse complement strand
TAAGGGGAACCCCGCGTCAAATACTAAAAAATTGACGTGGGGCTCATCCTAAAAATCCATACCAGACCCTTTATCCGAGCACGCAACCTGGCAGGCCGCAGGAAAAGGGGGGGACGAGAGAGCGCCCCCCCTCCTTAACCGTACTAGGCCACATGCCCTCAACATTAGGAGGATGCTTTGGGGGTCTGTGACCCCTCAAAACACCATGTCCCCATGTTGATGGGAACAAGGGCCTCATCCCCACAACCTTGGCCGGTTGTGGGGGTCTGCGGGCGGGGGGCTTATCAGAATCTGGAAGCCCCCTTTAACAAGGTGACCCCCAGATCCCGCCCCCCCCATTTGAAATGGTAAGGGGGTACAAAAGTACCCCTACCATTTCAAAAAGAAAGTGTAAAAAATGGTTAAATAAGACAAACACACTTTTGAAAAATTCCTTTATTAAAAATAAAAAAAAATAAAAAAAGATTCCAGTGGTGGTAATCCACTCTTCCTATCCAGCGATGGATGATCATCTCTCCGGGGTCCAGCGATGGCTGATCTGATCCAGCGACGGGTGATTTTCAGTCCAGCGCTGTCCATACATGCATCCGTCTTCTGTCTCCACTGCGGAGACACTGCGGGGATCCCAGCACTGATGTTTCTTATATTAGGAGGGTGGGGCCACCTGTCACCTGACCCCGCCCCCTCTGACGCTGCTGAGGGAAGCCATGGGGTTCCCCAGTGACGTATGGGTGACCCCGCCCCCCTCTGATGTAACGCAGAAACCTTAATGTGAGATCCCTTCAAGACTGCCTATGCTGACGCTGAGTGACTATCCTGTTATGCTGCGTGACTATCCTCTTCCTCCTCAATGTTCATGCTGATAGCTTGTAAGAACATTTTTGGTTCTAGGCGCTGCCACCAGTGGCTAAGGTACACATTTTTAGCCCCTGTTTAACAGGGGCGTGTAATTAAAATTTTTGATGCAATACTTTGCAGCAGGGCTCATTCCTGCGCTCCAACTAGAGTATCTGAGAGAGGTTGCAGTGTTGTGGCACCAGTGCCTAAGGCCCAAAGTCGGATCAAAATCTGATCCCATTCATTGAAGTCGCATGTAAGTCAGACCTGAAGTTTTTTTTTTTTTTGTAGATTTTTTCCTGACCTGCATGCATCTATTGATACCTGCCTTACATCAGATTGGAAACATCCATGTGATTCATAAATCAATTTGTTTATCTTTACTCTTTATTCAGTAACACAGTGTAGTCCCCTCACAGCTCACAACTCCAGTTTTTAGTTCACACAAGGATTGAGGCAGAATAAGGTCCTAGGCAAGGTAGCAACTTTGCTGCTTATTGCAAAAGTAAAAGACTACATTCCATGGCACCCTTTAGACGTGTATGTTCCAGGCAGGGTGCTGGATGCTGCATGTGTAGGCTTTGACTATGCAGTCTGCCCAACAGTTGGCTGGATTTGCTGAGGATGTGCTATTTCACTAATGCCACGTACACACGACCAGACTTTTCGACGGACTAGGTCCGACAGAATGAATCCGTCAGATATTACGATGTATGGGCTCCAGTGGACTTTTTATTTCTGAAAATGTCCGACAAACCTAGAAATAAAACATGTTTCGAATCTTTCCGACCAACTCGGGTCCGGTCGAAAAATCAGTTCATCTGTATGCTAGTCCGATGGATGAAAACCGACGCTATCTCTCTTATTCTAGTTCGGTCATACGTCATCACGTTCAAATTCGTTGGACTTTGGCGTGCTTGTGTGTGACCATGTCCGTTCTTTCAGAAAGCATTTGATTGTGTGACTACAAAATAAGATATTGATAGAGCAAAATTGTAGATACTGACATAAAGTAAATAGAAGCAGATGGGGTTCTCTGGAAGGATTCTAAGGTATATAAAGAGACTAAATGTACACATAATTTTGAAAGAAATACGATCAAACAATTGAGAAGTAAAACTTGAAACGTGTATTTTTTTATTTAATTATGCCTTAAATAACATTATTTCTGTTTAGGAAAAATACAGTAGGTGATAAATACACTATAAGTAATGACAGTATCTGACATTTCACTTAATTTTTACTTTCAAGAGTTAACAGGGAATACCATGAAAATAAACTATTCATTGAATACAGAAGTAGTGCAGCATCTCTGAGTCCTGGTAAAACATATCAGATTGTTATCAGTGATTTGGCGTTGCCCGTATATTCTTCGATGACCCCTATAAAACCACAAACAGAAGCCTGTAAGGTGTTCGTCTTCTAGATTCCCCTGGATAGCCTAGGCTGCAGTGGCTCAATGGAGGTCCCAATCGCCGGCGGTTAATCAATACACATACTCGTGGGTACGTGGTGAAAGATTACAAGGTTTAATGGGAGAGTGGACCATCTTTTATGTGGTACTCTACAAAGCCCTGCCCTGTGAGGGGCCAATCGGGTGATTTACACATACATCAACAATTTCTTAACTCATGACATTAGTTCTTTCCTGAAATGTAAGTCAAAGGTTAATACAATCTTCTGACAGTTATTTTGCCCTTTCAGCATCTGCTGACTGACCATATTCTTGCGTAACCAGTCCTTATCTAGCTTTTGTGCCTCTCAGCAATGTATAGAGAAGAAACTACAGGCAGATATTTTCCTGAGATATCAATATCTTGCATAGACCCTCTGGAGAGACATGCAGCTATCTGTCATCTAGTCACGCTATTTTGTACATAGTATGTCACGTACGCCAGTATGCTTGTGTCTTAATTCTGAACCTATTGAAATGCAAGCCTAAGCATATTGGTCTTTATATCTTTGGTAATTTCAATAGGTATCCCCTTATAATCCTCCCTTTGATCATTCTGTGATTTACATAATGATCATTCCTTTTCTAATTTAATAGCACAGGCTTCATACTCCGAACCCTTGTGCTCTTGGTTTTTATACCATACCGTTGGATCTTTAACAATGGAAGTGAGTTTCAGATCCTCCGGAGCGGCCGTGTTTCCCTTTTTACATAAACATTTGATTATCTTATAACAGGTATATAAAAATAGAATGAAGAGAATCACAGTGGCAATTGTCATAGCAGTGTTTCGGAGCCAAGATATTAATCCCCCAAAACTAAAGCTGCTCGAGAATGGATCCCAGTTTTTTCCTATGTTTCTTGCCTCTTTCTGTAGTTTATTTACCTCTTCCCTGTGTTGGGCAATAACGTCATAGTAGTCTGGGACTTCGATGCTGGTATTATGAATCCAGGTACAGCACTCATAATCCTCAGTAGTCTCACAGAGGCCAGTAAAGGCTGCACTCATACTTTCTATAGCCAACTCATGTAGTTCTAGTTGCTTCCTAATTGCCCTAGTTTCTAGATTTAGTTTGGTTATGTCATCAGAATTCTTCTCCAGAATCTCATCAATTATGCCAGTGTAATTATTTAATCTTTTCATTAGGTCAATTCCCCACCCTGTCCAGGAAGGGAACCATGCCCAGGCCATATCTTTTTCTAAAAACAATTCTCGTTTATTACGGTGTCTAAGGGGATATCTAGGATGCATGCTAGCTTCAAGGAGGTGACTTCCCTTGTTATCCCCTAATACCCCCATGATAGGAACCAGGGCTGCAAGGTAACACCACCCCTGGGGTTTGGTTGGGATCCAGGGGTGACAGAGTTTGCCGCAGCATATATATATGGTATTTCCTAGAGCTAGGGGCCGTTTATGGAACACGTTCCTAAGAGTATCAGAAAGGCCAGAGAGCATCAGAATTGACATTAATTGGTGTATTGTAGACTTGGTACTGGAGCTAAGAAAGTCTAAAAAGGTGGCATTTAGGGTGGGATCTGAAGTATGGAAGAAAGAAGGACTGTTAAGCGATGTCATTGAAATGTTAAGTTTTGCTTGTTTACAAACCTCGGCTCCATCTGTGGTGTTTCCCAGTTGGAAACACCAGTCTGGGAAGTGGCTTCTACCTATAATTTGGAAAGTGAGGGTTTTATTTGAAAGGGTCCTAGTAACATTCGTTAGGACGATAGGGGGTGTTCCATTAAGGAGGGGGGTAAAATTCAAGGGGACTGCCATGAGAGGGATTCTAGCTGTACTGGGATGTAGCTTGCTGCAGATCCAGCATTTCTCAAAACCGGATTTTTGAGCATAGCTATATTTGAATTTTAGTAGTAACATCTTGTCAGTCAGTCCCTTAGGTGACTCATTAACGGGTATAATACTTCTACTATGTCTTTGGCCGGGGGTATTATTCATCTTAGGTGGTCCACATATCCCTTTTAATAGACCTAAGTCTTTTGGATGATATATACAGTTGGCTATAAACCATGTGGGCAGGAATACAAGTAGTACCAGACTACCCCAAAGGCATACAGCCTTCCCTGACACTGAAGGTAAAAACATTTCTACAAGTTCTTATGCTTGTCCTTCTTCCTCGCTATCGTGTAAGGTTTCAAGGGTTAATTGTCCAATGCCTTCCTGAATCTCTTGCAGTTCCGGTAGCTGTTCGGGTGGGTCGGGTTCTCCTTCAATAGGTGGGGGGTCGGGGGTTGTGGGAAGCGGTGGGCACTTTTTCAGCCTGCTGGCATGGATCCAGGTGTTTCCTTGGTCAGTCAGGACCGCAGTTCTGGACACCTTTTCAACCTTCCAAGGTCCAGAGTAGATTGGTCCGATCCTCTTTTTGTGGGCCAGTTGCTTGACTAGCACTTGATGAAGGGGTGTGTTGGCTCTGTGGAGAGAGGAGAGAAGGTGACAGAAACTTGTTCGTTCGTTTCATGAAGCATACTTACCAGGTTTTTCACGTACATTTCCTGTTGGGAATAAATGTCAATATCAGTGTCTTGGTCTAATGGGGGTAATTCTATGTTTGCGGGGACTCCCATCAAAATTTCAAAAGGTGAAAGTTTCGTTCTGGCGTGGGGTGCTGTCCTAATCTGGAATAGCACAGAAGGGAGGTGATCAAGCCATCCCTTCATTGTGCCCCCTGTGGCCTTTTTCAATTTATCCTTTATATTTCTATTCATTCTTTCCACTACCCCTGCGCTTTGAGGGTGATAGGGGATGTGTAGTTTCCATTGCAGCCCTAACAATTTAGCCACAGCCTGGGTAACGGAGGAGCTGAATGCAGGTCCCCTATCTGACCAAATAGATGTTGGTATGCCAAACCTACAAATCCAGTTATTCAGCAAGCATTTTGCTGCTATATTGGCTGTCTCACCTGCACAGGGAGTGGCTTCAACCCAGCCTGAAAATTTATCGACGACAACGCACAGGAATTTTAAGTTCCCCTTTTGTTTTGGCATGTGTGTGAAGTCTACTTGTAAATCTGTAAGGGGACCTATTGGTGGGGGTAGATGACCATGTAGGCCATGCCGTTTGCCCTGCACATTGTTTTGAGCACAGGTAAGGCAACTTGTGGTCAGGAGTTTGACTTGTTTGTTCAAGGCGTTTGTGCAGAAAGATTTGGTGTACATAGTGGCTAAAGGGACGGCACCTATGTGTCCTGGACCATGAAGGTAGGAGAGAATTAGAATACTGCTTGCCTCAGGTATTCCCAATATCTTCCCCTCTTTTGACCACAGACCCTCTGGGTCTTTGGTCAAGCCAGCCTTCACCCAATACAAGACATCTTCCTCAGTGGCTAATGATTGCATTTGTGCCACTACAGATTTAAAGTTAGGACAGGTGAAATGATCCTTAAAGTACATGGACGTGGGGGTGGGCTCCTGGGTGGAGGACTGGGCTGCCTTTTTCGCTTCTCGGTCAGCTAAGGCATTTCCCTTGGAAAGTCTGCTATTATCTGAAGAATGTGCTTTTACTTTAATTATTGCCACCTCTTTTGGGAGCAAAATAGCCCGAAGAAGTGCCTGAATCTGGGTAGCATTGGAAATAGGTTTATTATCTGATGTTTTAAAACCTCTTTTAGCCCATATTACTCCGAAGTCATGCACCACCCCAAATGCATATCTACTGTCTGTGTAAATGTTCACCTTCTTATCTGTAAATAAAATGCAGGCCCTGGTGAGGGCTTCTAGTTCAGCCACCTGAGCCGAAGAGGGGGGCAGTGGTTTGGCTTCTAATACCTTGTTTGGCAACTGGACTATTGCATATCCTGTTTGGAAGGTGGAATCGGAGGGACGGGAGCAACTACCGTCCACAAAAACATCGTCTGCATTGGTAATCGGTACGTCGGTGAGGTCTGGTCTTGGTGATGTGATAGACTCCACTCGTGTTATACAGTCATGAAACTGGTCTGGGTCTCGTGGTAGGCGTAACATGGAGTGCAAGAGACGGACGGCAGGGTTGTTGGCGGGAACATATTTGAGAGACAGATTGTCTGTGTTCATGAGGGAAATCTCATATCCACTGAGTCTTTGTGAGGTCATGTGTTGGGTGTTCATGTTCTGTATGAGGTGGGTGACAGAATGTGTGGTGTAAAGCGTCATCGGGTGTCCCAAGACCATCTTGTTGGCATCTTGTACGGCCATAGCACAGGCGGCTAAATTCTGAAGGCATGATGGCATGCCTTGAACCTGAAGGGGGAGTTTTTTAGATAGGTAGGAGACAGGGCGGTAGCCTGTTCCATGCTGTGTCAAAACTGCGGCAAAAGAGGTCCCCGAGACTACACAGTATAGTTGAAAAGCTTTACCATAGTCTACCAACCCCAGGGCGGGTGCACATGACAAACTGTTCAATAGGGCCTGGAAGGCCTTAAGCCGTTCCTCTGTCCAATCGACCTGCCTAGGGGCTGTTGAGGCGGTGGCCTCTCTTAGTATGCCATCATAATGAGAACAGTCGGGGATCCACTGGCGGCAATATACCACAGCGCCCAAGAATGAGAGCAGGGCTGCCTTGTCTTTTGGGGGGCTCAGAGCTTGTAGGGCTGCGGCGCGTTTGGGGGAGACCATCCTTGTCCCCCTTTTTAGTATGCACCCCAAGTATTCCACTTGTGGCATACACCACTGTATCTTCTTTCTGGATGCTAAATGCCCGATGTGGGCTAGATGGTTCAACAGAGATGTGGAATCGACCGCACAATCTTCAGCAGTGCGACTGCACAAGAGCAAGTCGTCCACATACTGTATTAGCACCGACCCTCGCTCAGGCGTCCAAGATTTGACAGTCTCATTGAGTACCATAGAGAAGGCAGCAGGACTATCAACATACCCCTGAGGCAGGCGTGTCCAGGTTAACTGACCCGTCAACTGGCCCTCCGTCCAGGAGAAGGCAAACATAGGCTGGGCCTCTTCCGCAATGGGAATGCTAAAGAAGGCATTTGCTAAATCAATCACTGTGTAGCATAGAGAATGTGCCGGTATACATGAGAAGATAAAAGTGATGTCTGAGACTAGGGGTGGAAGTGGAATCACTTGTTTGTTAACTGCCCTTAGGTCTTGTACAAGTCTCCACTCCCCACTGGCCTTTTTTACGGGGTAAATGGGCGTGTTCCAGGGACTGATGATTGGTTTCAAGATACCTTTTGATATGTAATCATTAATTTGAGGGGAGATGCCTTTGACTTTCTCTGGGGGTAGGGGATACTGTTTTTGATATTGTATCCCCGCATCTGATCGCATTTGGGGTGCATATGGTGTGCAATTAATAAAGCCCACACTACCTTTGTTTTCTGCCCAAATTGTGTGATGGTCAAGGGAGGAAGGTATCATTAGAAAGAAACTCCTGTGTGCATGTCTTTTTGGGCTGTGTAAGTCACAAAGAGGGGAACTTGCAGTGAGGGAGCCGTCTTTGTCAAACTTAATGGTAATGTTTAACTGGGATAGTAAATCTCTGCCCATTAGGGACACTGGACAGGAAGTCAGGACAGCGAAACTCTGCATACATAGCTCTAGTCCATCCGGGGTAGAGACTGGTAAAGGCGGGGTGACGGAATGAGTAACCGATGTCCCATTTATTCCAATAGAGTGTCCCTCAGTACACAGTGGTGTGTCATACCTCTCATCATTTAATGAGCTAAAAGTGGCACCTGAATCAAGCAGGAAACACACTATGTGGTTGTCTACGCGTAATATAACTTGTGGTAGACTCTTCCATGATAGGTTGTGGCACACCAGACTGAGGGAAGGGACATACTCTAGGCATCCCTATTGGGGGTATGTTTGTCGGGTAGACGGCCACTGCATGGGGATTCGAGGGGGAGGTCTGTTAGAGGTTGGGGTGTAGGGTGGCTGTGCAAGCGCATGGTTTTGAGATGGTGTTTGGGGAGGTGGCGGGTATTGGGGGTACCTTGTAGTGTGAGGGGGGGGGGGCGATTAGCAGCGTTGTACCCCCTTCCCCTGCCCCTTGGATAGCTCACCCTCTGTCTATATGGGCACTGTGATTTCCAATGTCCCTGTTCCCCACAATTGAAACATCCTTGGTCAGGTGGGTAGGGCTGCATGGTCATGAGGTGCGGTGGTGAGGATGAGGTTTCAGGTGTGACTAGGGTTTGTGTTTGTGTCAAGGAGGGGAAAATTCCCCCTTTTTGTTCAAAGACCCCTGAAGTCTCTCTGGACCTGGCGTCCTTCATAAATTCATCTGGTACTTGCTCCGCCCATTTGGGGTTTGTGAATTTGAGCAATTGCGTCACTTTGGGATCGCCTCCTGACATGATGGTAGTAGTAAATAATTGTGGTGTGGCCCTATCTACAGCTTTCCATAGGGAGTATACTCTGGTACAGTAATCATAGAATTTCTCTTTAGGTCCCTGCTTGGCTAGGATCAGTTCTTGGAGTGCAGATGATCCTTTGTATAATTTGGACCAATGACCTCCCATGCCTTTCCAAAAGGATATCCAATCCTTATTGATCTGGATATGGGTTGCCCATAGGTCGTCTACAGGGGCTTCTTCTGGGCTGTCTGGGTCTACAATGCTAAGAATACTTTTTATGTCATCTTTGTCAAGCCCTGTGCCTGCACTATATTTTGCCAGAAAGGTACCTGCATCTCGTGGATACTTCTTGGGATTGGGACATAGTTCTTTTATTTTAGAGAGTGTACCCAAAGGTAATGGTATATGCACCTCGGTGTTCCCCATGGTCATCAAAGGTGCCTTGAATGAAGCCCCTACTGCTTCTTTCTCAGTTTCCTCTTCTATGGATAGTGTCCCTTTTTTACTAATTGGACCTGACTCCTCAGTTTTGGGAATAGGTGTCTCTTTTGTATGGCTTCTTGTAGTGGTGGGGGGCAGCGCTATAATCCTATCCTGCGCTTCTTTTAACATTTCCTCCTTCTTCCCTAATTGCCTTCTTAACTTTTCTAGTTCCTTTTTTAGGTCCTCCATCCTTTGTTCCTCTCTCTCTCTTCCCTCCTGGAATTCCTTCTTCCTTTCTTCCAAGTCTTTCTGATACATTTCTAACATTATTTTCCTATCCACTTGTACCTTTTCTGCCTCATTGAGGGCTATTTCTTTTTGTTTTAGTCCTTCCATAAGTGTTTCTAACTCAGTTCTCCTTTTCCCTATTCTCTCTTCTTCCTCCTTTTTCCTCTCTTCAAACTCTTTTATCTTTGCCTCTAATTCCTGCTTTTCGGGACTACCCACTTCTTCTTGTCCTGTAACTTCCTCCTGTCTCCCCTCTTCCTCTCTGCCCCTACTTACTTGTTCCCATTGGGCCACTTGTTGTGGTGTTGCTGTGGTGTGTGCTATGGCGGCTAGGACTACAGGATCCAGTGAAGGATATAGTTGAAGGTATGGACCTGGCGTCCCATCCTCGTTTTTTACCATAACATAAGGTGGGGGTGGACATTGAGGCGGGGGAGGAGGAGGTGAAGGGGGTGCAGGGGCTTCAGCCATAGTACTGGGTCCTATATTTGGAGTAAGCTTTGTAGTTTTATTAATATGCTTCTTTTTATATTTGCATAGGCATTTATCCCATGCATGGTAACAATCTTTCATATATTGAATATTTTCCCACTTCCCTGGAGGGTACGAATTTTTGTGGATTTGGCATATTTTACTTACTTCCTGCCAGTCTTCCTCAGTACAAGGACCATATGGCCCTGGGTCATGTATCCCCAATTGCTGACACCTTTCTCGGACTTGTGTCCAAAATGGTTCTACCTGGGGGCCAGGGATCATATTACTGACAAATTCATAGGGTGATGGGGTGGCCATGGCTTGGGTTGCTGCAGAATTCCCCATCTAGTAGTCTGGGCAGTGTGTCTAGTGGCAGGACACAGGTGATAACACCCGGTTTGTTCAACAATCCGGTCTCTGGTCTGGGAGTAGGATCCCTGATCTTTTTGGGGCAGATGAACTTATATAAAACTATGAAGATTTACCCTTAATATACGATGAAGGGTAAATCTTTCCTGGTGGCGGGATATACCCCTCTTACACCAAGTCTGCAAGAGAAGCCTGTAGGTCTAGTGGTCAAAAGAATCTACCTTTCATCAATGCTAAGAAAAGGTAAACCTAGCGTGCAGCGTGAACAGGCGGGTGCTATCTCACTACAATCTGGTTCTTAATACTCTGTATTCATTTAACAACATTTGGGTTTATTCAAACAGATATCCACTCTATATAATTATATCTTATACAACGTTAATACTCTATATACTTACGCTTGCACCTAAAGAGAAACAGACATATTTTTATGGTTTAAGATTTCAGCTTTAAAACTTTACATGTACATTATCAAGTAATCACATCATGATGCATTTCATTATTTATAGTGCACTTTAAAAGTTCTCAAGTGGGCGTCCATTTAGCCAATCCTTATGTCACGGGCGTATATGATACCTCCCGTGTTAGAATATAATCATGAATATCTCTCTTAGTTTATAGTCGGACCAACCTAGTCAGACTCCTCAGTACCTGCGAACCCTTTTCACCCCCCAAGGGACCAGCCTAGTCCGTTGCGAAGGCACAGTTTATATATATATATATATACAATTAAATTTCTTATAATGGTTGTTTGGACAGGTCAAGCATAAACGCCAATTACCATAAAAAGAGGTAAAGGTGTAAATGACTTACCTGTGCAAACCCCACTTCTGGTACCAAAACTGTAAGGTGTTCGTCTTCTAGATTCCCCTGGATAGCCTAGGCTGGAGTGGCTCAATGGAGGTCCCAATCGCCGGCGGTTAATCAATACACATACTCGTGGGTACGTGGTGAAAGATTACAAGGTTTAATGGGAGAGTGGACCATCTTTTATGTGGTACTCTACAAAGCCCTGCCCTGTGAGGGGCCAATCGGGTGATTTACACATACATCAACAATGTCTTAACTCATGACATTAGTTCTTTCCTGAAATGTAAGTCAAAGGTTAATACAATCTTCTGACAGTTATTTTGCCCTTTCAGCATCTGCTGACTGACCATATTCTTGCGTAACCAGTCCTTATCTAGCTTTTGTGCCTCTCAGCAATGTATAGAGAAGAAACTACAGGCAGATATTTTCCTGAGATATCAATATCTTGCATAGACCCTCTGGAGAGACATGCAGCTATCTGTCATCTAGTCACGCATGTCATTTTGTACATAGTATGTCACGTACGCCAGTATGCTTGTGTCTTAATTCTGAACCTATTGAAATGCAAGCCTAAGCATATTGGTCTTTATATCTTTGGTAATTTCAATAGGTATCCCCTTATAAAGCCTATTTCCACCTGCCCATGAATCACATTTTGCATTCTGTAAAATGTACAGGATGCTTTGTTCCCGTGCTGTGCTTGAAAGTGACATTCTTGCAAACTGAAAGCTTCTCCTTTAGCAAGTTAAGTAACCTTCACCGAACACTCCCTGAAAATCTTTCAATTTCTATATGGCACACTGGATGCTTAGCAGATAATAGCTGACAAGTCAGGGAAGCTGTGAATTTCCAATCAAAGATTTCACTGTGAATATTTATGATGGGTTTAACTGTCCTCAGCCACAGAGTTTGCTGGTTGACGTTCATGAAACGCTGACATGAGTTTGCTTGATTGCATCCTTACAAGTGAAGGGGGCTTTGGTAAACAGAATTACAACTACTTAGCCTCTAGATTAACCAGTCAGAGTGTTTGCGGTGAGAGCATAATCACTACAATTTGTACAAGATTTGCAAGGCAGATAAAATGGGTTGAAGTAGAAGTTAGGACTTTGTAGGATGAATTAAAATGCTTAGTCACATGCACACATCCTGTGGCATTATTACATTAGTTAGTGCAAGATGTCCAGATACCTAGCCACCTAATCATCTGTAGAGGTCATTGAGGCATACCCAGACCAAATTCATCAACGTCAGCATGTGTATGTTAACTTGACAATAACTGTGTGATTTACTTAAAGTGGTTGTAAACCCTCTCCTATATCCAGTGAAGTGAATAGCCTCAGGTGATACACAGAGATAAAAAAAATCATCCTACATAAGTTTTACTTGTATATCTGCTGTCTTTCCCTTTCTACACTCTTTGGAACGTGTAGATCATGTTAGAAATTGTTCTTACTGTTTTAGCAGTGGATGTGGAGTTTGAGTTTACACTGTGTGAGAGATGATTAGAGGAAAAGCACACACCCCCACTCCACATAGGCAGAGGAATGAAGGAACATGCAGAGCTGCAGTCTAAATAGGCAAACTCTTTGCTTATCTATCTCCTAGCTCCCTTCCTGACACAAATGTTCAGCTGCTGTTATCTCATGTGTCAGAGAATAGTGATGGCCGAACGGTATGCCCGGCGGTCGTTTTGCGGCGAATTTCGGCTGTTTGCAGTCCGACTGTTCGGCGGACTATTGGCGCCGTTCACCCGGCGGACTTCCGTGTTTACTGTGTAAAAGAATTTTGACCTATGATGACACATCCATCATGGGGTACAGGACAGCCAATTGAGACATTACAGCACATGGACACTTGGACATTCCCCCTAACTTATAAATACACCCGATCCGGCGGCCATTTTACATTCTTTCTTCTGTCACTATAGGGAGAGGTTGCTGTGTGGAGCAGGGAAAAATTACAGTGACCCAAATCGCTAGCTATTTGGTACACAAAAGTTCTTTTCAGGACTGGTATAGGTGTTAGGTGTAGTTCAGGATATAGGTTTGCTGTGCTACTGATTGTTGCAGCAGCCTGAGTGTCTTTTGTCAGTTTAGAGAAAGGGACAGGACGGTGTGTGCTGCAGGGACAGCCAGTTTAGTCATTAGCTGTTACTATCAGGTCCACAAAAGTGCTATTTCAATTATTGTTCCAGTAGCCTCTGTTTTGTCAGTTTATATAGGGACAGGCAGGAAGCAGTGTGTGAGGCAGTGAGGGTCAGTTTAATCAGTAGCTGTTACTATTAGTTCCACAAAGGTTCTTTTCAGGACTGGTATCAGTGGTATGGTAATAGGCTTGTACACGTATAATATTCTTTCTTCCAAATGTAGAAAGAATATTATACTTGACTGCTGCCCTTCTGCTGCAGTCTGCTAATCATTCACAACCCACTTGTTCCACAAAGCTCCTTATAAGGACTGGTAACTTGGTCTGTCTAGGGTGCTACAGTACATAGGGTTGAGTGAGGTACAGTTTGCCATTCTATAAGGACTGGTATAGGTTCACAGTACATAGGGTTGAGGTGCACTATTGCTGACCGCTGCCCTATACTGCAGCAGTCCTTCATCAGTATAGGGACTGACGTACAGTCTGCTAATCACTCACACACAACCTACTTGGTCCACAAAAGTCCTTATAAGGACTGGTAACTTGGTCTGTCTAGGGTGCTACAGTACATAGGGTTGAGTGAGGTACAGTCTGCCATTCTATAAGGACTGGTATAGGTCCACAATACATAGGGTTGAGGTGCACTACTGCTGACCGCTGCCCTATACTGCAGCAGTCCTTCATCGGTATAGGGACTGATGTACAGTCTGCTAATCACTCACACACAACCTACTTGGTCCCCAAAGGTCCTTATAAGGACTGGTAAGGTATAGGGTACTACAGTACATAGGGTTGAGTGAGGTACAGTCTGCCATTCTATAAGGACTGGTATCGGCCCACAATACATAGGGTTGAGGTGCACTACTGCTGACCGCTGCCCTATACTGCAGCAGTCCTTCATCGGTATAGGGAATGACGTACAGTCTGCTAATCACTCACACACAACCTACTTGGTCCACAAAAGTCCTTATAAGGACTGGTAACTTGGCCTGTCTAGGGTGCTACAGTACATAGGGTTGAGTGAGGTACAGTCTGCCATTCTATAAGGACTGGTATAGGTCCACAATACATAGGGTTGAGGTGCACTACTGCTGACCGCTGCCCTATACTGCAGCAGTCCTTCATCGGTATAGGGACTGATGTACAGTCTGCTAATCACTCACACACAACCTACTTGGTCCCCAAAGGTCCTTATAAGGACTGGTAAGGTATAGGGTACTACAGTACATAGGGTTGAGTGAGGTACAGTCTGCCATTCTATAAGGACTGGTATAGGTCCACAATACATAGGGTTGAGGTGCACTACTGCTGACCGCTGCCCTATACTGCAGCAGTCCTTCATCGGTATAGGGACTGACGTACAGTCTGCTAATCACTCACACACAACCTACTTGGTCCACAAAGGTCCTTATAAGGACTGGTAAGGTATAGGGTACTACAGTACATAGGGTTGAGTGAGGTACAGTCTGCCATTCTATAAGGACTGGTATCGGCCCACAATACATAGGGTTGAGGTGCACTACTGCTGACCGCTGCCCTATACTGCAGCAGTCCTTCATCGGTATAGGGAATGACGTACAGTCTGCTAATCACTCACACACAACCTACTTGGTCCACAAAAGTCCTTATAAGGACTGGTAACTTGGCCTGTCTAGGGTGCTACAGTACATAGGGTTGAGTGAGGTACAGTCTGCCATTCTATAAGGACTGGTATAGGTCCACAGTACATAGGGTTGAGGTGCACTACTGCTGACCGCTGCCCTATATTGCAGCAGTCCTTCATCGGTATAGGGACTGACGTACAGTCTGCTAATCACTCACACACAACCTACTTGGTCCACAAAAGTCCTTATAAGGACTGGTAACTTGGTCTGTCTAGGGTGCTACAGTACATAGGGTTGAGTGAGGTACAGTCTGCCATTCTATAAGGACTGGTATCGGTCCACAGTACATAGGGTTGAGGTGCACTACTGCTGACCGCTGCCCTATACTGCAGCAGTCCTTCATCGGTATAGGGACTGACGTACAGTCTGCTAATCACTCACACACAACCTACTTGGTCCACAAAGGTCCTTATAAGGACTGGTAAGGTATAGGGTACTACAGTACATAGGGTTGAGTGAGGTACAGTCTGCCATTCTATAAGGACTGGTATCGGTCCACAATACATAGGGTTGAGGTGCACTACTGCTGACCGCTGCCCTATACTGCAGCAGTCCTTCATCAGTATAGGGACTGAGAGTTTTGTCACAGGGTCATTTAAAAAATGACAGGCAGAGGAAGAGGCAGGCCCTTCCGCAGGGGTGGTAGGGGTAGGGCAGGAGCAACAGGCTTGAGCCAAAGTGGGAAGTTGCAGAAGGTGCGTTCAATTACTTTAAAGGACGCACCAGACTTGGTTGAGTGGCTCGCTCAGCCTTACTCTTCTGCACCCTCCTCATCCTCTCGATCTGCACCCTCTTCTTAACTCTCTGCTATGTGTACCCCCAAAGACACCACCACCAACAACACCACCACCACCACCACCACATACCTTCCGCTTGAGTCACAGGAATTATTTTCCGATCCATATCAAGACACTTCTGATGCGCAGCCACTCTTGGTATTGGATCAGGAAGAGGAGGCAGCAACAACCGCTACTCAGCAGTCTGACAACAGTACCCAGATCAGCCCAAGGAGGAGGTTGGTCCCCGGTGTTGCTGCCTACTCTGAGATCTCTACTTATAGCGGTGGGGAAGGTGACGTTGATGATGACGTGTCTAGTGATGTCACGTGGGTGCCCACAAGAGAGGAAGAGGAGGGGAGTTCAGAGGGAGATATGGACCAGCAGATAGGGAGGAGAAGCAGGAATAACTTACATTGCACAGGAGGGACAAAGCAGACTGCAAATGTATCAGGAGCGAGGCATCGACCATGTACGGTCACATCTGGTGCTCCCAGGACACCGGCACATGGCTCCGCAGTGTGGGCTTTTTTTAACGTGTCCGCTGCTGACAATAGCGTTGCCATCTGCAATCTTTGCAGTCATCGCATTAGGCACGGTAAGCCCAACACTCACCTAGGGACGACTGCCTTTAGAGGGCACATGAGCAGCCATCACCGAGCCGAGTGGGAGCAACGGAACACACAAAGCCACACTGCAGGCTCTCACCATCCAGCCTGGTCTTCTACTTCTCCTTCTCCTCTCTCCTCACAATTGTCCTCCACTCCACCTTCCATCACGCCAAGCTCACGTTTTTCTGCAAAAAGGCAGGCTTCCGTGGGCCTAATGTTCGAGCGTAAAAAAATGATGACGCCGGATAACCCTCTTGCCCAACGGTTGACGACTGGCTTGTCAGAACTCATAACCCGCCAACTACTGCCATATAAACTGGTGGACTCGGAGGCCTTTCGCAAATTTGTGGCCATTGGAACACCACAATGGAAGGTCCCAGGAAGGAAGTATTTCTCAGAGAAGGGCATCCCAGAGCTATATGGCCATGTTCAGCGGCAAGTGAATGTATCTCTGGCACACAGTGTCGGTGCCAAGATACATCTGACCACAGACACGTGGTCTAGCAAACATGGGCAGGGAAGGTATATCACTTTTACTGACCACTGGGGGAACCTTCTGACGTCCTTCAAGCATGTAACCCGTGGCACCCGTGTAGATTTGGTTTTACCGCCACGGATTGCATGCAGGGCTGACTCTTCTTCTCCTCCTCCTCCTACTCCATCCTCCTCCCTCTCCTCCTCAGCTGACTCCTCCTTTTCCGCTGCTAACGTCTCTTCCGCTGCGCCGCCCAAGCTCCCCAGAACCTATTCGACATGCCAGGTGAGACGTTGCCATGCCGTGTTGCGTCTGTTGTGCCTGGAAGCCAAGAGCCACACTGGCCCGGCACTCCTTTCAGCTTTGCGTTCACAGGCAGATCAGTGGCTAACACCGCTCAATTTGACAGTTGGTAAAGTGGTGTGTGACAACGGTGCCAATCTGCTTAGCGCATTGAAACAGGGCAAAATCACGCACGTGCCATGCATGGCACACGTCTTAAACTTGGTCATGCAGCGATTCCTTGTCAAATACCCTGGGGTCCAGGACATCTTGCGGCAGGCAAGGAAAATCTTGGCCCATTTCAGAAGATCTTACATGGCCATGGCTCGCCTTGCTGACATTCAGCTGCGACACAATCTGCCGGTCAGACGTCTTATTTGCGATTGCCCGACGCGATGGAACTCAACCTTCTATATGCTTGATAGGCTGCTCCAGCAGAAACGTGCAGTTAACATCTACCTGTATGAACCCTGCGGCAGAACCGGTTCTGGGGAGCTGGGTTTTTTTCACCGCGCCAGTGGCTGCTCATGCGCGACGCATGCAGACTTCTGCGCCCATTTGAGGAGATCACCAAACTGGTCAGTCGCAGCCATGGCGCCATCAGTGACATGGTACCTTATGCCTTCTTTATGGAGCATGCATTGCGTCGTGTCATTGATCAAGCTGTGGAGGAGCAGGAGCGGGAAGATGAGGAAGTCACAATGCTGGATGAATTCCCAGGGGGGGCTACTCTATCTGAGACAAGTCAACAACAGGAGTCTGAAGAGGAGTCAGAGGAGGATGGTGCCGGGGCGGATGAGGAGAGCAAGAAGAGCATGCTTTAAACCTTTCTGGGATCCCTGTTGTGCGTGGATGGCGAGAGGAGAATGAAGAGGACGACATTATCCTGGATGATGAGCAGGAGCCAGGCCACCACACCGCTTCCACTTTAGTGCAAATGGGGGCCTTCATGCTCCAGTGTTTTAATAGGGACCCCCGTATAAAAAGCATAAGGGTCAAGGACCAGTACTGGGTGGCAACGTACTTAGACCCCCGGTACAAACACAAAATGGCGGAAATGTTACCGCCGTCACAGAGGGCTGTCAGAATGCAGCACTTCCAGGCATTGTTTCGAGAAATGCTGCATTCTGCTTTTGCATGCGCTGGCAGAGGAGCAATTCCCACTCCCAGAGAAGGAGTTGCGGGTACCAATCCAACAGCACCTGCAAGAAGAGGCCGGTTTGAAGATGTGTTGGTGACTTCGGATATGAGGTCATTCTTTCAGCCGACCCATCGACAGGTGTCATCCGGATCCAGCATCAGGGAATGCCTAGACCGTCAGGTGTCCGACTACATCGGGTTAACGGCCGATGTGGATGCTCTGAGGAGTGATGAACCCCTGGACTACTGGGTGGGCAGGCTTGACCTCTGGCCAGAGCTTGCCCAATTTGCAATCGAACTGTTGGCTTGCCCCTCATCCAGTGTCCTGTCCAAAAGGACGTTCAGCGCAGCAGGGGGGATCGTGACCGATAAGCGTATTCGCCTAGCTCACGACAGTGTTAACTACCTCACATTTCTAAAAATGAGGCATGGATCTCGGAGGAATTCAACACATGTGACCAGTAGACCATGTATATGTCTATAAACAATTTTTTTAATCGAGCACAGAGACCTTCTTTCTTCATTTGGCTCACTTCCTTGTCCAAAAAAAGCACACCGTACTATATGCCCGTACCCTCCTCTTTGAAGAGGTTGAGCGGTGTCATATTTCTACTGGGGCTGCTTATTATGAGGGGCTCCCACCATCCCTGTGCTGTGCTGACATCCTCCTGGGGCTGTACCTCTGCTGTGCGTATTATGAGGGGCTCCCACCATCCCTGTGCTGTGCTGACTTCCTCCTGGGGCTGTACCTCTGCTGTGCATATTTTGAGGTGCTCCCACCATCCCTGTGCTATGCTGACATCCTCCTGGGGCTGCTTATTATGAGGGGCTCTCACCATCCCTGTGCTATGCTGACATCCTCCTGGGGCTGCTTATTATGAGGGGCTCCCACCATCCCTGTGCTATGCTCATTATGAGGGGCTCCCACCATCCCTGTGCTATGCTGACTTCCTCCTGGGGCTGCTTACGGTGCAGGTGTCAGTGTTGTATATCACGGTGCTGATGTCAGTGCTCTCTGTCACGGTGCTGCTGTCAGTGCTGTATATCACGGTGCTGGTGTGAGTGCTTTATCTCACGCTGCTGATGTCAGTGCTCTCTATCACGGTGCTGCTGTCAGTGCTGTATATCACGGTGCTGGTGTGAGTGCTTTATGTCACGCTGCTGATGTCAGTGCTCTCTGTCACGGTGCTGCTGTCAGTGCTGTATATCACGGTGCTGGTGTGGGTGCTTTATGTCACGCTGCTGATGTCAGTGCTCTCTATCACGGTGCTGCTTTCAGTGCTGTATATCACTGTGCTGGTGTGAGTGCTTTATATCACGCTGCTGATGTCAGTGCTCTCTATCACGTTGCTGCTGTCACTGCTGTATATCACGGTGCAGGTGTCATTGCTATATGTCACGCTGCTGATGTCAGTGCTCTCTATCACGGTGCTGCTGTCAGATGACTCTATTACGGTGCAGGTGTCATTGCTGTATGTCACGCTGCTGGTGATCATCTCCTGCACCCTCTTCTTTGCCTACCCTGGTCCCTGACCTTCCCTCTCCTCCATTGCTTTCATGCGCTCCGCAGTCCTGAATTGTCACAACAATTTCCCATATAAAAAAGAATGCTTGTAGTTGTCGATCCCAGATTCACCTCATACATGTGTTATGTCATTGGCCATGTGGTGGGACTATGTTTGCACAGCTATTAATTATTTTGTGGCTGCAAATTTGACCTGTAGGTTTGCGAAGTTCGCCTCCCATTGAAGTTAATGGGGCCCGCCGTGAACGTTCCGGTTCGCGAACTATCGGCTGCATTCGCGAAACGTCCCGTCGGAAGTTCGTCCATCACTATCAGAGAACTTGTGAGAGGTGACTCTGCTGATAACAGAGGAATGGAGCAGCAGAAAGACACGGCACTTAGAGCTTTGGAGAGAGATAAGTAAAAACTACACATATATTTAGGTTTAATTTTATGAATGGGGTTTACATCCGTTTTAACCACTTTCAGACCGGACCAATTTGCTGGTCAAAGACCAGACCACTTTTTGCGATTCGGCACTGCGTCGCTTTAACTGACAATTGCGCGGTCGTGCGACGTGGCTCCCAAACAAAATTAACGTCCTTTTTTTCCCACAAATAGAGTTTTCTTTTGGTGGTATTTGATCACCCCTGCGGTTTTTATTTTTTGCGCTATAAACAAAAATAGAGCGATAATTTTGAAAAAAACGCATTATTTTTTACTTTTTGTAATAATAAATATCCCCCAAAAATATATAAAAAAACATTTTTTTCCCTCAGTTTAGGCCGATACGTATTCTTCTACATATTTTTGGTAAAAAAAATCGCAATAAGCGATTATTGATTGGTTTGCACAAAAGTTATAGCGTTTACAAAATAGGGATAGTTTTATAGCATTTTTATTAATAATTTTCTATTATTTTTTTTTTTACTAGTAATGGCGGCGATCTGCGATTTTTATTGTGACTGCGACATTGTGGGGGACCCATCGGACATTTTTGACACATTTTTTGGACCATTGTCATTTATACAGTAATCACTGCTATATAAATGCAGTGATTCCTGTGTAAATGACACTGGCAGTGAAAGGGTTAACCAGTGGGTGGCAGTGTAGGGGTTAAGTGTTCCTAGGGGTGTGTTACTAACTGTGGGGGGTTGGGCTTTCATTTAGTGTACACTGATCTCTGCTCCAATCACATGGAGCAGAGATCAGCGTCACTAGTTGCTAGGCAGAATGGAAAAATGTTGTTTATACAGCATTTCCTCCATTCGGCCGCTCCGTGAGACGATCGCGGGGATGCCCGCGGCGATCGAGTCCGCGGGTCCCGCGACCGGACTCACGGGGGTCCCGACCAGCGTGGCACGGCGGCAACGAATATTGGACGTACATGTACGCCAATATGCCTGCCCGTGCCATTCTGTCGACGTACATCGTCGTGCGCTGGTCGGGAAGTGGTTAAATAACCTTACCTAAATTTTTTTTTTTTTTTTTTTAACCATAAATTTTTATTGAAAGATTAAAAAGATAGTACAATCAGTATTTTAAGGATATGGTCCATCCGGAAAGTATTTACAGCTCTTCACTCATCCCACATTTTATGATACAACATTATTACAAAATGGATTAAATTCATTTTTTTCCTCAAAATTCTACAAACAATATCCCATAATGACAACATGAAAGAAGTTTGTTTGAAATCTTTGCAACTGCATATTAAAAATAAAAAACAAAAAAACCCTGAGTGCGCATGCACAGCGCTCTGTTATGGCCACTTGATCACAGAGCTCCGTACCGCTCCGTCCATTCTGTGCACTTTGCAGCAGTTTTAATAGGCCCCACGCTGCCAGACCGGGACTGGATCCGTGAACATAGGGGGAGGTGTGGATGCTAATAGGAGCAACGAGAAAAGGCTTACATGCACTTTCTGATGCACTCTTGGGAGTGCAGAGAAATCCAAGATGGAGGTGGATTGGCCTTCTCACTAGCCCCTCACAGGGATCCCAGGCTTTTCTACATGGCGTGATACATTGCATGAGGAGGTACGTGGAAGGGCCCCATTGCCCACAACTTGCAGAGGCTCACTGTCACCAGCCACCACAGTTTTCCTCCTGAACCAGACCCTGGATGAAATGAATATGCTAATGTCCCCATCAGGATCCCACACTCCCAGGCCTAATGTCTCATATCAGGAGACAGACCAGAACACCTCACAGCCCCAGGACTTTGCACTCATGTTCTCTAAATTTGCAGAAATGCTGGACAGGGGCTTGGCTCAGACTACAACTAGGATCACCTCTGATATTAAAGCAGATCTTCAGCTCCTAGGTTGACACATTGAAAGCACTAAAAATAAAGTTGGCGCCATGATCGACCGAGTCAATGAAAACACTGATTGCTTTCAGGAAATGCATAACCAACTAGAGGGCAAAAATCGATCACCTGGAAAACAGATCCAGAAGGCTTAATTTTAGGATCAGGGGCCTGCCTCAGTCTGTGATGGACGTCCCAAATGCAGTACATTCTCTCATCAAAAATCTCATCCCGGACATCTGAGCCCACAGTTTAGAGAAAGCTAGAGAAGGTCTCCTCCCCTGATTTGGAAGGAATCCTCTCCCTTTCACCAACATTTTTTAATTTTTTCTTGTTTGGCAACTAGCTGGACTCCAGGGACTTTCTGCACAACTTACAACTAAAATCTTACTTTATTATTTCCTACTATACCCCTAGTCCCGGTCATTCCTATTATAGTCTATAAGGGATTGTTATCCTAACTGTTGGTATATTTTTCCTCATTTTGTTATGAACTATTAATTATGGGTGTAGAGGACGGAGCCGGTCCAATGCGCCTACTCCCATACACAAAGTTGTTAACCGTTAATGGTTTCACTACTCCTGGTCTGGGAACTCCCTCACTTGTTGAGGGATACCATGCTTGTTTCTCTGGGTGAGGTGGACTTGTTCTCACCTTGACCTCGGAGCTCACTTGTACTTGTTTTTCAAACTGTCTTCTCTTTTTTTCCTCTATCTCAGATAACTGTCTATCTCTTTTTTTTTCAGTGACGGAAGTGGTCTCTCTCCTTCGCCGCAATCTGACCGACGTCATGGTGTACCATCTCGTGACATTCACAATGAGATTGGCCTCTGCAACAAAGGTAGGTGGTCGGGGATCGCCCACTTTCTCCCCGACACTGCTCCATGGCTGACCCCACCACACATAGACCAGCTCTACGCTTTGCCACCCACAACGTTCAGGGACTTAATTCCCATGTGAAACGAAGGAAAATATTCCAACATTATCATGCCCAAAAAATAGATATACTGTTCCTGCAGGAAACGCATTTTCCTAAATCTTATACCCCTTCATTCATTCATGCCAAGTTCCCCAGATTTTATTTAGCAAACTCTGACAATAAGACCAACGGCATAGTCCTGTTCTTTTCTGGCAAAACTCAGTTCTCCCTGGCATCTGAATTCAAGGACCCAGAGGGCAGATTTCTGCTGGTAAAGGTCCTCATAGACGAACAACTCTACTCTCTCATTTCATATTACAGGCCAAACAAGTGGCAGGCAAAGTTCTTTAAATTCCTTTTTCACACCCTTGCACCACTTACTGAAGGCCTGTCATGTACCTGGCAGAGATCAAACTGTAGAGGGGGCTTCTCTTGCACCTCCTGTCCAACACCCCTGGTAGTAATAACAGAGAGTGGAAGACACAGTGTGGCATGAAGGCCATTGTAGCAGATGACTCTTGCTGTACTTTGGCAGGGACCAGGTGATTTGAGAGCGCTGGGACGGAACTGAAGACAGGAGCTCCCTGGTGCTGAATCAGCAGCTGAAAGTGTAGCCAGAGCGTAAGCCAAGGGTTCATCAACAGCAGAGCAGGTACTTAGACGTGAGGCAGAGGCAAAGACGGGACACAGGCTGGGTTTGGTACACAGTCGGGCAATGAGGCACAGGAATATTAGGCAGAAGCAGAGTCTAACACAAGCCGGGGTCACAAGTAGGCAGGCAGAGGTCAAGAGGTGGGTCAGACAAGCCAGGTCAGGATACAGGAAACTGGTTCAGATCGGGTAAGCAGACACTATCTGAAAAGACCACTCAGCAAGGTGTGCATGTCACTGGCAGGTTTAGATAGGCAGACTGGTGCCAATGTGCGCACGTGCACACGAACCAACGCACACACCCGTGCACGCATTCACACCAACGCGCACACGCTTGCATTTGCGCATGTGCCGGTACATATCTTTTCTTGTGCATCTTCGGGAATGTCCACGCTTGCGCACCACTGTGCGCTTGTTGCCCGGACTTTCCTTACAAGGCCTAGTCATTTATGGAGGAGACTCCAACCTAGCCTTCGATATGGGAGTCGGTAAAACACGCCCCCCCAGACAAAAACCGGGTCCATCCTACCAGGCAGAGCCTGAATGTAGCTAGACAGTTATTTCATCAAGATTTAGTGAATATCTAGATGGAAATCAATCCGAGGGCACGGGACTATACACACTACTCCAACCCGCATCAATCTTTTTCTAGAATAGATAATTTCTTTCTACAACAACATGTACCGCTGGTGCAGCGGTCAGACATTAGGGACTCTGCCTGATCGGACCATTCCCTTCTCCTACTGCAACTGAATGGCGGTCCAATTCAACGTCTGGGATTTAACTAGAAACGAAACGCCTCCATCCTCAGCAACCCCACTCACGTTTGCGAAATCAAAAAACACATTCAGGAATACCTCCTTCTGAATGATGTGGACAACATCTCCCTATCCACTCTGTGGGCAGCTCATAAAGCTGCACTCCAGGGTAGCCTAATCAAACTCTCTTCTAGAATACGCAAGGCTCCCAAATTGGACATTGCAAGGCTGGAGAAGGAGTTTTCCTCCCTAAGTAAAAACTGCATAAATCCAAACCTTCATCAGGTTCAGCAAAGAGGCTGGAATTAGCCCACACAGACCTGAACCTAGTTCTTACCGCAAAAGCGAAATAGAGACCCATATGGGAGGGGGGGGGGACGATTTTACCACCAAAATGATAAATATAGTCCATTATTAGCAAGACTGTTAACTCCTAAAATTGGAGCCCATGCTCTACGCAAAATAAAATTAAGTGACGGATCCATCACACAGGATGCCAAAAAAATTATGGAGGCCTTCCATGACTTCTATCGCACTCTGTATAACAAGGTGGGGAAGAAATCCTCTCCCGACATGATAGATTCCTTTTTGGGATCGGTAAATATCCCAAAGATCAGGGAACAGCACAGGGAGGCTCCGATCGCAATGGAAGAAGTAGCACAGGTCATTAAAAACCTTAAAAATAACTCAGCTCCAGGCCCAGATGGATTCTCTGTTCAGTATTATAAGCATTTCTCCCAAATACTCTCCCCATACTTAGTTCACTTTTTAATCATCTTTGGTCCAGACCACCCCTAGATAAGGCATCAAACTCGGTATTCATTAGTGATGGACGAACTTCCGACGGGACGTTTCGCGAACGCGAAACGCGAACGGGCACAAACGTTCGCGAAAACGACCGTTCGCCGCGGGCTCCATTGACTTCAATGGGAGGCGAATTTCGCAAACCTTTAGGTCGAATTTGCGGCCACGGGGTAATTATTAGGGGGTAGCACGTAGTCCCACCACCTGGACAATAGCATAATACATGTATGAGGTGAATTTGGGATCGATAACTACAAGCATTTTTTTTTTATTTGGGAAATTGTTCTGACAATTCAGGACTATGGAGCTAATGAAGGCAATGGAGGAGAGGGAAGGTCAGGGACCAGGGTAGGCAAACAAGAGGGTGCAGGAGATACAGAGCACTGACAGCAGCACCGTAATACAGAGCACTGACATCAGCACCGTGACATACAGCGCTGACAGCAGCTCCGTGACATACAGCGCTGACAGCAGCTCCGTGACATACAGCGCTGACAGCAGCTCCGTGACATACAGCGCTGACAGCAGCTCCGTGACATACAGCGCTGACAGCAGCTCCGTGACATACAGCGCTGACAGCAGCACCGTGACATACAGCGCTGACAGCAGCTCCGTGACATACAGCGCTGACAGCAGCTCCGTGACATACAGCGCTGACAGCAGCTCCGTGACATACAGCGCTGACAGCAGCTCCGTGACATACAGCGCTGACAGCAGCTCCGTGACATACAGCGCTGACAGCAGCACCGTGACATACAGCGCTGACAGCAGCTCCGTGACATACAGCGCTGACAGCAGCTCCGTGACATACAGCGCTGACAGCAGCTCCGTGACATACAGCGCTGACAGCAGCTCCGTGACATACAGCGCTGACAGCAGCTCCGTGACATACAGCGCTGACAGCAGCTCCGTGACATACAGCGCTGACAGCAGCTCCGTGACATACAGCGCTGACAGCAGCTCCGTGACATACAGCGCTGACAGCAGCTCCGTGACATACAGCGCTGACAGCAGCTCCGTGACATACAGCGCTGACAGCAGCTCCGTGACATACAGCGCTGACAGCAGCACCGTAAGCAGCCCCAGGAGGAAGTCAGCACAGCACAGGGATGGTGTGATCCCCTCATAATAAGAACCCCCAGGAGGAAGTCAGCACAGCACAGGGATGGTGGGAGCCCCTCATAATAAGAACACCCAGGAGGAAGTCAGCACAGCACAGGGATGGTGGGAACCCCTCATAATAAGCAGCCCCAGTAGAAATATGACACCGCTCAACCTCTTCAAAGAGGAGGGTAGGGGCATATAGTACGGTGTGCTTTTTTGGGTCAGGGAAGTGAGCCAAATGAATTAAGAAGGTCTGTGTGCTTGATTCCAAAAATTGTTTATAGACATATACATGGTCTACTGATCACATGTGTTGAATTCCTCCGAGATCCATGCCTCATTCATTTTTAGAAATGTGAGGTAGTTAACACTGTGGTGAGCTAGGCGAGTACGCTTATCGGTCACAATCCCCCCTGCTGCGCTGAACGTCCTTTCGGACAGGACACTGGATGAGGGGCAAGCCAACAGTTCGATTGCAAATTGGGCAAGCTCTGGCCAGAGGTCAAGCCTGCCCACCCAGTAGTCTAGGGGTTCATCACTCCTCAGAGCGTCCACATCGGCCGTTAACCCAATGTAGTCGGACACCTGACGGTCTAGGCGTTCCCTGATGCTGGATCCGGATGACACCTGTCGATGGGTCGGCTGAAAGAATGACCTCATATCCGAAGTCACCAACACATCTTCAAACCGGCCTCTTCTTGCAGGCGCTGTTGGATTGGTACCCGCAAATCCTTCTCTGGGAGTGGGAATTGCTCCTCTGCCAGCGCACGCAAAAGCAGAATGCAGCATTTCTCGAAGCAAGGCCTGGAAGTGCTGCATTCTGACAGCCCTCTGCGACGGCGGTAACATTTCCGCCATTTTGTGTTTGTACCGGGGGTCTAAGTACGTTGCCACCCAGTACTGGTCCTTGACCCTCATGCTTTTTATACGGGGGTCCCTATTAAAACACTGGAGCATGAAGGCCCCCATTTGCACTAAAGTGGAAGCGGTGTGGTGGCCTGGCTCCTGCTCATCATCCAGGATAATGTCGTCCTCTTCATTCTCCTCTCCCCATCCTCGCACAACAGGGATCCCAGAAAGGTTTAAAGCATGCTCTTCTTGCTCCTGCTCATCCGCCCCGGCACCATCCTCCTCTGACTCCTCATCAGACTCCTGTTGTTGACTTGTCTCAGATAGAGTAGCCCCCCCTGGGAATTCATCCAGCATTGCGACTTCCTCATCTTCCCGCTCCTGCTCCTCCACAGCCTGATCAATGACACGACGCAATGCACGCTCCAGAAAGAAGGCATAAGGTACCATGTCACTGATGGCGCCATGGCTGCGACTGACCAGTTTGGTGATCTCCTCAAATGGCCGCAGAAGTCTGCATGTGTCGCGCATGAGCAGCCACTGGCGCGGTGAAAAAAAACCCAGCTCCCCAGAACCGTTTCTTTCGCAGAGTTCATACAGGTAGACGTTAACTGCACGTTTCTGCTGGAGCAGCCTATCAAGCATATAGAAGGTTGAGTTCCATCGCGTCGGGCAATCGCAAATAAGACGTCTGACCGGCAGATGGTGTCGCCGCTGAATGTCAGCAAGGCGAGCCATGGCCGTGTAAGATCTTCTGAAATGGGCCGAGATTTTCCTTGCCTGCCGCAAGATGTCCTGGACCCCAGGGTATTTGACAAGGAATCGCTGCACGACCAAGTTTAAGACGTGTGCCATGCACGGCACGTGCGTGATTTTGCCCTGTTTCAATGCGCTAAGCAGATTGGCACCGTTGTCACACACCACTTTACCAACTGTCAAATTGAGCGGTGTTAGCCACTCATCTGCCTGTGAACGCAAAGCTGAAAGGAGTGCCGGGCCAGTGTGGCTCTTTGCTTCCAGGCACAACAGACGCAGCACGGCATGGCAACGTCTCACCTGGCATGTGGAATAGGTTCTGGGGAGCTTGGGCGGTGCAGTGGAAGAGACGCTAGCAGCGGAAAAGGAGGAGGCAGCTGAGGAGGAGAGGGAGGAGGATGGAGTAGGAGGAGGAGAAGAAGAGTCAGGCCTGCATGCAATCCGTGGCGGTAAAACCAAATCTACACGGGTGCCACGGGTTACATGCTTGACGGCCGTCAGAAGGTTCACCCAGTGGGCAGTAAAACTGATATACCTTCCCTGCCCGTGTTTGCTAGACCACGTGTCTGTGGTCAGATGTATCTTGGCACCGACACTGTGTGCCAGAGATACATTCACTTGCCGCTGAACATGGCCATATAGCTCTGGGATGCCCTTCTCTGAGAAATACTTCCTTCCTGGGACCTTCCATTGTGGTGTTCCAATGGCCACAAATTTGCGAAAGGCCTCCGAGTCCACCAGTTTATATGGCAGTAGTTGGCGGGCTATGAGTTCTGACAAGCCAGCCGCCAACCGTTGGGCAAGAGGGTTATCCGGCGTCATCATTTTTTTACGCTCAAACATTAGGCCCACGGAAGCCTGCCTTTTTGCAGAAAAATGTGAGCTTGGCGTGATGGAAGGTGGAGTGGAGGACAATTGTGAGGAGAGAGGAGAAGGAGAAGTAGAAGACGAGGCTGGACGGTGAGAGCCTGCAGTGTGGCTTTGTGTGTTCCGTTGCTCCCACTGGGCTCGGTGATGGCTGCTCATGTGCCTTCTTAAGGCGGTCGTCCCTAGGTGAGTATTGGGCTTACCGCGACTAACGCGTTGACTGCAAAGATTGCAGATGGCAACGCTATTGTCAGCAGCGGACACGTTAAAAAAAGCCCACACTGCGGAGCCATGTGCCGGTGTCCTGGGAGCGCCAGATGTGACCGTACATGGTCGATGACTCGCTCCTGATACATTTGCAGTCTGCTTTGTCCCTGCTGTGCAATGTAAGTCATTGCTGCTTCTCCTCCCTATCTGCTGGTCCATATCTCCCTCTGAACTCCCCTCCTCTTCCTCTCTTGTGGGCACCCACGTGACATCACTAGACACGTCATCATCAACGTCACCTTCCCCACCGCTATAAGTAGAGTAGGCAGCAACACCGGGGACCAACCTCCTCCTTGGGCTGATCTGGGTACTGGCGTCAGACTGCTGAGTAGCGCTTGTTGCTACCTCCTCTTCCTGATCCAATACCAAGAGTGGCTGCGCATCAGAAATGTCCTCTTGATATGGATCGGAAAATAATTCCAGTGACTCAAGCGGAAGGTATGTGGTGGTGGTGGTGGTGGTCGTGTTGTTGGTGGTAGTGTCTTTGGGGGTGCACATAGCAGAGAGTGAAGAAGAGGGTGCAGATCGAGAGGATGAGGAGGGTGCAGAAGAGTAAGGCTGAGCGAGCCACTCAACCAAGTCTGGTGCATCCTTTAAAGTAATTGAACGCACCTTCTGCAACTTCCCACTTTGGCTCAAGCCTGTTGCTCCTGCCCTACCCCTACCACCCCTGCGGAAGGGCCTGCCTCTTCCTCTGCCTGTCATTTTTTAAATGACCCTGTGACAAAACTCTTAGTCCCTATACCGATGAAGGACTGCTGCAGTATAGGGCAGCGGTCAGCAGTGGTGCACGTCAACCCTATCTATTGTGGACCGATAGCGGTCCTTACAGAACAGCAGACTGTACCGCACTCAAGCCTATGTACCGTAGCACCCTATACCAAGTTACCAGTCCTTATAAGAACTTTTGTGGAACAAGCAGGTTGTGTGTTAGTGATTAGCAGACTGTACGTCAGTCCCTATACCGCTGAAGGACTGCTGCAGTATAGGTGAGCGGTCAGCAGTGGTGCACGTCAACCCTATCTATTGTGGACCTATAGCGGTCCTTACAGAACAGCAGACTGTACCGCACTCAAGCCTATGTACCGTAGCACCCTATACCAAGTTACCAGTCCTTATAAGAACTTTTGTGGACCAAGCAGGTTGTGTATTAGTGTTTAGCAGACTGTACGTCAGTCCCTATACCGCTGAAGGACTGCTGCAGTATAGGGCAGCGGTCAGCAGTGGTGCACGTCAACCCTATCTATTGTGGACCGATAGCGGTCCTTACAGAACAGCAGACTGTACCGCACTCAAGCCTATGTACCGTAGCACCCTATACCAAGTTACCAGTCCTTATAAGAACTTTTGTGGAACAAGCAGGTTGTGTGTTAGTGATTAGCAGACTGTACGTCAGTCCCTATACCAATGAAGGACTGCTGCAGTATAGGGCAGCGGTCAGCAGTAGTGCACGGCAACCCTATGTATTGTGGACCGATAGCGGTCCTTACAGAACAGCAGACTGTAACGCACTCAGGCCTATGTACCGTAGCACCCTATACCAAGTTACCAGTCCTTATAAGAACTTTTGTGGACCAAGCAGGTTGTGTGTTAGTGATTAGCAGACTGTACGTCAGTCCCTATACCAATGAAGGACTGCTGCAGTATAGGGCAGCGGTCAGCAGTAGTGCACGGCAACCCTATGTATTGTGGACCGATAGCGGTCCTTACAGAACAGCAGACTGTACTGCACTCAGGCCTATGTACCGTAGCACCCTATACCAAGTTACCAGTCCTTATAAAAACTTTTGTGGACCAAGCAGGTTGTGTGTTAGTGTTTAGCAGACTGTGCGTCAGTCCCTATACCGCTGAAGGACTGCTGCAGTATAGGGCAGCGGTCAGCAGTAGTGCACGGCAACCCTATGTATTGTGGACCGATAGCGGTCCTTACAGAACAGCAGACTGTAACGCACTCAGGCCTATGTACCGTAGCACCCTATACCAAGTTACCAGTCCTTATAAGAACTTTTGTGGACCAAGCAGGTTGTGTGTTAGTGATTAGCAGACTGTACGTCAGTCCCTATACCAATGAAGGACTGCTGCAGTATAGGGCAGCGGTCAGCAGTAGTGCACGGCAACCCTATGTATTGTGGACCGATAGCGGTCCTTACAGAACAGCAGACTGTAACGCACTCAGGCCTATGTACCGTAGCACCCTATACCAAGTTACCAGTCCTTATAAGAACTTTTGTGGACCAAGCAGGTTGTGTGTTAGTGATTAGCAGACTGTACGTCAGTCCCTATACCAATGAAGGACTGCTGCAGTATAGGGCAGCGGTCAGCAGTAGTGCACGGCAACCCTATGTATTGTGGACCGATAGCGGTCCTTACAGAACAGCAGACTGTAACGCACTCAGGCCTATGTACCGTAGCACCCTATACCAAGTTACCAGTCCTTATAAGAACTTTTGTGGACCAAGCAGGTTGTGTGTTAGTGATTAGCAGACTGTACGTCAGTCCCTATACCAATGAAGGACTGCTGCAGTATAGGGCAGCGGTCAGCAGTAGTGCACGGCAACCCTATGTATTGTGGACCGATAGCGGTCCTTACAGAACAGCAGACTGTAACGCACTCAGGCCTATGTACCGTAGCACCCTATACCAAGTTACCAGTCCTTATAAGAACTTTTGTGGACCAAGCAGGTTGTGTGTTAGTGATTAGCAGACTGTACGTCAGTCCCTATACCAATGAAGGACTGCTGCAGTATAGGGCAGCGGTCAGCAGTAGTGCACGGCAACCCTATGTATTGTGGACCGATAGCGGTCCTTACAGAACAGCAGACTGTACTGCACTCAGGCCTATGTACCGTAGCACCCTATACCAAGTTACCAGTCCTTATAAAAACTTTTGTGGACCAAGCAGGTTGTGTGTTAGTGTTTAGCAGACTGTGCGTCAGTCCCTATACCGCTGAAGGACTGCTGCAGTATAGGGCAGCGGTCAGCAGTAGTGCACGGCAACCCTATGTATTGTGGACCGATAGCGGTCCTTACAGAACAGCAGACTGTAACGCACTCAGGCCTATGTACCGTAGCACCCTATACCAAGTTACCAGTCCTTATAAGAACTTTTGTGGACCAAGCAGGTTGTGTGTTAGTGATTAGCAGACTGTACGTCAGTCCCTATACCAATGAAGGACTGCTGCAGTATAGGGCAGCGGTCAGCAGTAGTGCACGGCAACCCTATGTATTGTGGACCGATAGCGGTCCTTACAGAACAGCAGACTGTACTGCACTCAGGCCTATGTACCGTAGCACCCTATACCAAGTTACCAGTCCTTATAAGAACTTTTGTGGACCAAGCAGGTTGTGTGTTAGTGATTAGCAGACTGTACGTCAGTCCCTATACCAATGAAGGACTGCTGCAGTATAGGGCAGCGGTCAGCAGTAGTGCACGGCAACCCTATGTATTGTGGACCGATAGCGGTCCTTACAGAACAGCAGACTGTACTGCACTCAGGCCTATGTACCGTAGCACCCTATACCAAGTTACCAGTCCTTATAAGAACTTTTGTGGACCAAGCAGGTTGTGTATTAGTGTTTAGCAGACTGTGCGTCAGTCCCTATACCGCTGAAGGACTGCTGCAGTATAGGGCAGCGGTCAGCAGTAGTGCACGGCAACCCTATGTATTGTGGACCGATAGCGGTCCTTACAGAACAGCAGACTGTACCGCACCCAAGCCTATGTACCGTAGCACCCTAGACAGACCAAGTTACCAGTCCTGATAAAGAGCTTTGTGGAACAAGTGAGTTGTGAATGATTAGCAGACTGCAGCAGAAGGGCAGCAGTCAAGTATAATATTCTTTCTATATTTGGAAGAAAGAATATTATACGTGTACAAGCCTATTACCGTACCACTGATACCAGTCCTGAAAAGAACCTTTGTGGAACTAATAGTAACAGCAAGTCTTTAAAATTATCCTCACTGCCTGACACACTGCTTCCTGCCTGTCCCTATACAAATTGGCAAAAAAGAGTAGGCTGGAACGATTAGCTGGAACAGCTCTTTTGTGGACCTGATAGTAACAGCTAATGATGATGATGATGATGATGATGAAGAAAGACTAATCTGGCTGAGCTGTCCCTAAAATAGCAGCATACAGCGCTCTGTCCCTTTATCTAAACTGACAAAAGAAACTCAGGCTGCTGACCTAACACCTATACCAGTCCTGAAAAGAACTTTTGTGTACCAAATAGCTAGCGTTTTCTCTGTCCCTACTCCACACAGGATCCTTTCCCTACAGTGACAGAAGAAAGAATGTAAAATGGCCACCGGATCGGGTGTATTTATAGGTTAGGGGGAATGTCCAAGTGTCCATGAGCTGTCATGTCTCAATTGGTTGTCCTGTAACACATGATAAACGTGTCACGAAAGGTTAAAGTTCTTGTATACATTAAACACGTAAGTCCGCCGGGGCGAACGACGGAAAAAGGCGTTCGAACCCGCGGACGGCGAAAGTCGGAAATTCGCCGCGAAACGACCGCCGGGCGAACCGTTCGGCCATCACTAGTATTCATTACAGTGATTCCTAAGCCGGGTAAGGACCCCAGTTGCACTTCCAATTATAGGCCCATATCCTTGATCAACAACAATCTTAAAATTCTAACAAAAATTATAGCGGACAGGATTTACAAGTTTATTGGCCTTTACATGCATAAGGATCAAGTCGGCTTTATTCCTGGGTGACAGGGGCAGGACCAGATCAAGAGGGCAGTCAACGTTATTTCACTCTTGGGATCAGGGATGAGACGGGGCCCCCCAAAAAAAGGGTTTCTTACTCTTGCTGGATCTCATGAAGGCATGTCTCCTGGTCTTTTCTGGTCCCTACCCTGCAAATATGGGGGTTTGGTGATTTCTTTATGAACATAATAGGTGCACTCTATTCTAATCCAGAAGCAAAAATTAAATTGCAAGGATATCACTTGAATTCTTTCCCAATCCTCCACGGCACAAAACCTTGCGGTTTGCGGCGGACCCCATTCACTTTAATGGCAGGCTAACCTTAAAAACCTCCAGGTCATATTTTCAGCCACAAAATACTTACTAGCTGTGCACACATAGATCGACAACGTCAAGCATTCTTTTTTTATCTGTGAAATTTTGTCAATTCAGGAGTGCATGAAGGCCACGGAGGAGAGGCAAGGTCAGGCCAGGCTATGAAGGGGGTGCAGGAGATGATCAGTGCCACAGTCAGGGGAGCGCAGTCCTGTGCCAGTGTCCCAGTGTGCCAACCTGTGTTTGAGCCCCTGACCCCTCCCTCTGCCCGGCCCTTACCTCCACCTATGCAAGGCTCCACTGCGGTGGTCCGGAGGTGCCAGTCCAGTGCTGATCCTCATCCATGGTGCTGGCACTGCCTGCTGATTGGCTTCTCCGATGCTTTCTCCCTTACTGACACCAGCACTGATAGAACACTGACACCAGAAACACGATAGAGACTTAGCACTGACACCAGCACCGAGATAGAGAGCACTGACACCAGCACCGAGATAGAGAGCACTGACACCAGCACCAAGATAGAGAGCACTGACACCACACCAGCACCGTGATAGAGAGCACTGACACCAGCACCGAGATAGAGAGCACTGACACCAGCACAGTGATAGAGAGCATTGACACCAGCACCGAGATAGAGAGCACTGACACCAACACCGTGATAGAGAGCACTGACACCAGCACCGTTATAGAGAGCACTGACACCAGCACTGTGATAGAGAGCACTGACACCAGCAACGAGATAGAGAGCACTGACACCAGCAACGAGATAGAGAGCACTGACATCAGCACCGTGATAGAGATCACTGACACCAGCACTGAGATAGAGAGCACTGACACCAGCACTGCCATAGAGAGCACTTCTGCAATTTTCCACTTTGGCTCAAGCTTGTTGCTCCTGCCCAACCCCTACCAGCTCTGTGGAAGTGCCTGTCTCTTCCTCTGCCTGTCATTTTTTAAATGACCCTGTGACAAAAGTCTCTAGAGAAGTGCAGTATATGTGGAAGAAGGTATATAACACCCCGCTTCAATCGCCGTTTTGGGGGGCCACTGGTCTATCACACCAGTTATAATACTTTTTTCTAATTGCATTTGTCACTCTTTGTAGTATCGCTGCAGAACCTTTCAGCAGTCACAATGCTGCACAGTGGAAATGCACTATACTATGCTTTCTATATTTGAAAGTATTTTATATACGTCTATTACACCCCTATATACTGCACACCAAATAGTACACCTATACCAGTCCTTAAAAGGACCTTTGTGGACCTAATAGTAGCTAGCTAGTAGCTAGTGAATTGCACACTGTCCCTGCTCCAAACACCAAACTGTCCCTACACTGAGAAACAACAGCTGCAGAATCGGTCAGCAGCACTGCAGTGCACTATAATATGCTTTCTATATTTGAAAGAAAGTATATTATACGTGTATTACAACCCTATATACTGTACACTAATACCGGTCCTTAAAAGGACCTTTGTGGACCTAATAGTAGCTAGCTAGTAGCTAGTGAATTGCAGACTGTCCCTGCTCTAAACACCAAACTGTCCTTACACGGAGAAACGTCAGCTGCAGAATCGGTCAGCAGCACTGCAGTGCACTATAATATGCTTTCTATATTTGAAAGAATGTATATTATACATGTACAACCCTATATACTGTACACCTATACCAGTCCTTAAAAGGACTTTTGTGGACCTGATAGTAACAGACTGACTGTCCCTGCTCCACACAGCGTCCTTTCCCTACACTGACAAAAGACATAATGTAAAATGACCGCCAGATCAGGTCTATTTAAAAGGTAGGGGGTATGTCCATGTGCTGAAATGTCTCAATTGGCTGTCCTGTACCCCATGATGGATGTGTCATGGGTCAAAGTTCTTCACAATGTAAATTAATATGTCCGCCGCGAACAGCGGCAGAAGTCCGCCGGTTTGGCGAATCGCGAACGAGCAAAGTTCCACGTGAACCGACCGCCGGGCAAGCCACAAGGCCATCTCTATTCAATATTAATCTAACAGATCAGCTGGTCTCTCAGATCAAAAACAACTTTAGGTTCGGCTGGACAGAAACAGCGCTCCCATATTTATTGATTAACTTGACTGCAACTATAGACAAACTTTACTTAGCCAACTTCCCTACAATCTTTTGCAAACTGGAAGAAGATCTCTCAACATGGGACAAACTGGGCCTTTCCTGGCTAGGCAGGGTGAACTCAGTGAAAATGAACCTACTACCCCGCATCCTGTATCTCTTCAGAGCCTTACCTATCCCTATTCCTAAGGACTGTCTCCATAATTTCCAATCGAAAATCGTAAAGTTTATATGGGGTCCCAAAAGGCATAGAATTTCCAAAGAAGTGGCAAACATACTCTGGTACTATCAAGCAACACAACTATCCCAACTATCCACTATATATTCTAAAATCGCTCACCCTGATTGGGTGCACATGGAAAGACAGGCTATGCCCGACTACACTCTATATTGTATACTTTGGTGTTCAACCAAGACCAGACTGGCCATTCTAGCACCCATACTCTCTCATTCCTTAACACTTTGGGATTCCCTTAAAAACAATTCACACTTGATCTCCCACTGGCGCCCTCTAGCCCACATTTTCAGAAATCCCCTTTGCCCACCTGGACAAGACATTAAAGCCTTCCAATGATGGCTAGAAAAGGGGCTTTATAGAATTGGTCACTTATTAAACCCGAGCGATCTCCACCCATGAACTTCTATCCATCACAGAATATGAACAATGGTGTGGTCAGACCATGGAGCGGGGGGGGGGGGGTTAAAGGTGATTTACCGGGCACTAAAAAGCATTTCATGCGAGAATGGGAGACTGATTTACAACAGTGAACCCTAACTAAGTGGCACAGAGCTTCTGTTGCTGCTTCAAAAGGCATTCTCAATATAGCGTTAGTTAAAGCTAACTTAAGAATTTTAATGAGATGGTATATGGTTCCCTTACGGATAGGTAAAATCTACCCGAATGCATCCCCTTTATGCTGCCGTAACTGTGGACATATAGATTCCATGAGCCGTATCTGGTGGGAATGCCCCAAAATTAGGGATCTATGGAACAAAATATTCAAAATTATAAGGAAAATTACGAACTTACCTATCCCAAAAAATCCACAGTACGCGTTATTAAACTTCTCCAACCCGGGCGCACTGAAATTAGCCCAAAATCGTATCCGTTTCATCCTTCTCGGAACTAAATTAACAACAACTTGAGCTTTTCTCATTCTCAGTCTCATTTCTATTAGTTAAAAGAAAGATATCCTGGATTATGGCTCAGGAAAAAACAGTCAGCATACAGTCAGCAAACAGTCAGCATACTTCTGAACACGGTAGACTAAAATGACCCAGTATGGGAACCCAGGGCCAAATACATTGCCGGGCCACTGAACCGTACTTCAACTCCTGATTAAATGCAGAGGAGCGAGCACTACTCTGTCTTAGGTCACTTTTTCAACAGTCATTCTTTCTTTTCCTATTTTTCCTCCCTATACTCTTTTCTGTTTTTGCTATCCCTTTATTACCTTGGTTTAACTATTAGGTAAGAATGGCTCTAGACAAGGTCACAGATGCTAAGTGCAGTGTGATATCAGGGGATGTACCTAATCATACCCCTACAGGCTCTTACAACAGGTCCTCTCAAAACTAGCTGCTCTTGCTAGACATCCTGGAAGCAAACAGTAGCCGAGCAATTAGCTCCCTGGGGGGGGGGGGGGTCCTTCCTTGGACCCCAACACAGTTAGTTCCCATTAGGGGTGTTGGGGTTGAGGAGTTCCTCCCTCTCGCGGATAATAGTGAAAACCACTTAATGATTTTACTCTATAAGTAGGACCTTGTTTGTAATAAATGTAATGTTAAATCTCTGAAACACATAGTATATTTCTTATCTGATTGATATATGTTTTCGCTGTACCTTGTTATTGTTCCATTGTTGAATCTTCAATAAAAATCTATTGAAAGTAAAAAACAAATAAAAAAATCCCATGTACATAAGTATTCACAGCCTTTGCCATGACACTCAAAATTGAGCTCAGGTACATCCTGTTTCCACTGATCATCCTTGAGATGTTTCTACAACTTGATTGGAGTCCTCCTGTGGTAAATACAGTTGATTGGACATGATTTGGAAAGGCACACACCTGTCTATATAAGGTCCCACAGTTAACAGTGCATGTCAGAGCACAAACCAAGCCATTGAAGGAGATCCAAGGAGATCCAAGGAGATGTCTGTAGTCCTCCGAGACAGGATTGCATTGAGGCACAGATCTGGGGAAGAGTAAGGAAATATTTTATTTTTATTTTTTTATAACGGTTTTTATTGTAGTTTTACAGAATAACAATAAGTATTGAACGGTGTCATACATCAGTAGATTGAAAATCGGTTACCGATACATACTTGTTATCAGAATACAAACAGTTGCGAACTATTTCAACAGTGAAGCACAGTATAATTGCTGGGAGGAAGGCTGAGAACGGTGTCATGCCACTCCAGACACCCCATCTGGGAACTAACTGTGTCTGGAGGCGGCAGACAACCCCTTCCCGAGTGTGCAGTATAAGTCGATGCAGGAAAAACCTAGAACTTAACTGAAAGAAGGGGAGAAATAATAATAAAAAAATAAAAAAAACAGTTACCAACATAGGTCCCTAGTTTATAGTGTCGACAGTACATCACAGTTGATTACATAAGACTTAGAACCCGATGTTGGGTGCTTCCGCACAGTTGTGTGCAGGTAATTTGAAATACAATTCTGTCAATACAGGGGGGTGCAATGGGTTACAGTAGGAGGTGCAGGAATCCTACGTATTATGTGACCGAGAAGTCATTCCAGCTCTATGCTTCTGGGATCCGAGTAAGGAAATATTTTTGCAGCATTGAAGGTCCCAATGTGCACAAAGGCCTCCATGGACTTTTTCTCAGAGTGGGCCGCCTGGCCAAACTGAGCAATTGGGGGAGAAGAGCCTTAGTCACGGAGGTGACCAAGAACCTGGTGGTCACTCTGACAGAGCTCCAGGCACATGACAGCCTGCACGGAGTCTGCCAAAAGGCACTTAAAGGACCCTCAGACCATGAGAAACAAAATACTCAAGTCTGATGAAACAAAGATTGAACTCTTTGACCTGAATGGCAAGCATCATGTCTGGAGGAAACCAGGCACCACTCACCACCTGGCCAATTCCATCCCTATAGTGAGGCATGGGGGTAGCAACATCATGCCCTGGAGATTTTTTTCGGCGTCAGGAACTAGGAGACTAGTCAGGATAGAGGGACAGATAAATGCAGCAATGTACAGAGACAGTCTTGATGAAAGTGAAAGATGAAAGATTAATTTTTCAACAGGACAATGACCCTAAGCACACACCCAAGATAAGTGGCTAGGGGATAACTCTTTGAATGTCCTTGGCTGAGCCAGAAACCAGACCTGTACCCGATCTCTGAAGAGATCTGAAAATGGCTGTGCGCTGACGCTCCCCATCCAACCTAATGGAGCTTGAGCGGTCCTGCAAAGAAGAATGGGGAAAACTGCCCAATAATAGGTGTGCCAAGCTTGTAGCATCATACGCAAAAAGACTTGAGGCTGTAAATGGTGCCAAACCTGCTTCAACAAAGTATTGAGCAAAGGCTGTGAATACATATGTACATTGGATTTTTTTTTCGTTTTTATATTCTTAATAAATTTACAAAGATTTTAAACAAACTTTTTTCAGGTTGTCATATTGGGGTGTTTGTAGAATTTTGAGGAAAATAATTAATTTAATCTATTTTGGAATAAGGCTGTAACATAACAGAATGTGGAAAAAGTGAATCACTGTGAATTCTTTCTTTCTGTGAGTAAGTCACAAACAATTACTATGAAGTTGGAGGTACAATATAACAAGCGATATAATATGTCAACTCTAGGAAATCTAGATGTTGATTATTAATTTCAGCCCATTTTAGAGGCCTGATGCCTGCCACCTCTATTGGGTACACACTGTGAACAGGCATGCCAACAATTCCCTATTAAACCACATCTGGCCTACTTAGTAAGCTCTATGTATAGACATACTTTAACTCCCCTGGTCATACCTTCCAGTAATAATTGAGAATCACAGTATAAAATGCAAAAATTAGAACATAAGCAAAAAGAAACATATATGTAAAACATTGGGATAGCTCCTTAATTCAGTTCCATCTAAATAGGAACGTGTGATAATAAATGTTCAGGGTTACAGCTGTGCCGAGGCTAAAATGTACCCTCTCCATAGATCCCTTTATTATGATTATGGTAGATATGAGCTTTCTGTTCTTTGTACGCTAACATTTTTTCAATTAAACATTGTGTATTTACTCTGGTTACAACTGAGGCCGCGTACACACGGGCGGACTGTTCGCCCAACCTTGTTCGGCAAACAGTTTCATCAAACAGTCCGCTCAAAATTTGCATGAGCGGACTTGCCCACACACGAGCGGACTGTTTGACGAACAAGGTTGGGCAAACAGTTCGCTCAACTTTTGAAATGAACGGACTCGCCCACGTAAGGAGGAGGCAAATCCGCCCATTTCGAGCGCGTGTACAGGTAGGCGGGGCCCGCGAAGGAGACGTTGCGGGCTCCGCCGCCTGGAATGGGCTTAAAGGGGAACCCCAACGCCGAAAAAAATCGGCGTGGGGGTTCCCCCCAAGTCCACACCAGACCCTTGTCCGAGCACGCTACCCGGCCGGCCAGGAAAGGGGGGCGAGCGAGCGCGCCCCCCCTCCTGAGCCGTACCAGGCCGCGTGCCCTCAACATGGGGGGGTGCCTTGGGGAAGGGGGGGCCGCGCGGCCCCCCCACCCCAAAGCACCTTGTCCCCATGTTGATGAGGACAAGGGCCTCTTCCCGACAACCCTGGCCGTTGGTTGTCGGGGTCTGCGGGCGGGGGGCTTATCGGAATCCGGGAGCCCCCTTTAAGAAGGGGGCCCCCGGATACCGGCCCCCCACCCTATGTGAATGAGTATGGGGTACAATGTACCCCTACCCATTCACCTGTGGAATAAAGTACAAAAAAAAACACAACACATGGAAAAAGTATTTTATTGCACAGCTCCAGGGGTCTTCCGTCTTCGGGGGTCTTCTCGCCGGACTCCTCCGCTATCTGTGTGTAGCTCTTTTACTAGCGGAGGAGTCCGGCTTTCTTCCTCCCCGCCGCCGGCCTCTTCTCCCGACTTCGGGGGTCTTGTCCCCCTCTTCGGTTCTTCTGCCGGGCCACCGCGCCTGGTCCGGTGGCCCGGTCTTCTGTCGCCGTCTTCCGTTCTTCTGTCGCCGCCTTCGGTTCTTCTGCCGGGCCACCGCGCCTTCTTGTAGCTCTTTTACAGGCGGTGGCCCGGTCTTCTGTCGCCGTCGCCGCCGCCGCCTTCCGTTCTTGTTCTTCTTCTTCTTCTCCTGGAGATGTTGACTCGACGATCTCTCCGGCCGGAATGCCAGGGACACGCTCCGCTGCCACTTATATAGTGACAATGGGGCGGTGTCACATGGTATATGTCACATGGGTTGGTCACATGGGTTGATGTCACATGGGGACTATGACATCGTAAGGGGGCGGGGTCACCATGTGACCAACCCATGTGACATATACCATGTGACACCGCCCCATTGTCACTATATAAGTGACCGCACAGCGCGGCTCTGGCATTCCGGCCGGAGAGATCGTCGAGTCAACATCTCCAGGAGAAGAACAAGAAGAAGAACAAGAAGAACAAGAACGGAAGGCGGCGGCGGCGGCGACTACAGCGGCGACAGAAGACCGGGCCACCGCCTGTAAAAGAGCTACAAGAAGGCGCGGTGGCCCGGCAGAAGAACCGAAGGCGGCGACGGAAGACGGCGACAGAAGACCGGGCCACCGGACCAGGCGCGGTGGCCCGGCAGAAGAACCGAAGAGGGGGACAAGACCCCCGAAGTCGGGAGAAGAGGCCGGCGGCGGGGAGGAAGAAAGCCGGAGTCCTCCGCTAGTAAAAGAGCTACACACACATAGCGGAGGAGTCCGGCGAGAAGACCCCCGAAGACGGAAGACCCCCGGAGCTGTGCAATAAAATACTTTTTCCATGTGTTGTGTTTTTTTTTGTACTTTATTCCACAGGTGAATGGGTAGGGGTACATTGTACCCCATACTCATTCACATAGGGTGGGGGGCCGGTATCCGGGGGCCCCCTTCTTAAAGGGGGCTCCCGGATTCCGATAAGCCCCCCGCCCGCAGACCCCGACAACCAACTGCCAGGGTTGTCGGGAAGAGGCCCTTGTCCTCATCAACATGGGGACAAGGTGCTTTGGGGTGGGGGGGCCGCGCGGCCCCCCCTTCCCCAAGGCACCCCCCATGTTGAGGGCACGCGGCCTGGTACGGCTCAGGAGGGGGGGCGCGCTCGCTCGCCCCCCTTTCCTGGCCGGCCGGGTAGCGTGCTCGGACAAGGGTCTGGTGTGGACTTGGGGGGAACCCCCACGCCGATTTTTTTCGGCGTTGGGGTTCCCCTTTAAGCCCATTCCAGGCGGCGGAGCCCGCGACGTCTCCCTCGCGGGCCCCGCCTACCTGTACACGCGCTCGAAATGGGCGGACTTTACGAGCGGGAACAGTCCGCTCATTTCGAAAGTACAGCGGACAGGCCCACACACGGGCGGACTGTTCGCTCAAACACAGTTTCAGCGGACAGTTTTTCGGAATTTCCGAAAGACTTTGTCCGTCCAACTGTCCGCTGAAACTGTCCGCTGAAAGCCCACACACGAGCGGACTGTCCGCCCAAACACTGTTCAGCGGACAAGGTTGGGCGAACAGTCCGCCCGTGTGTACGCGGCCTGATTCTAATTTTGGTGGGTATGGGGACTTCCATTCCTTAGCAATAGTCAAGCGAGCAGCAAATAATAAATGTGCGACCACAGGTCTAGAATTGGGTGAAAAGGATTCCATTCCTATGTCAAATAGTACTAATGCTGAAGTAATATGGCCCTGCAGATTCTGGAGAATATGGCAACTCCATAGAATGTGCAGTAGGTTTCCTACCTTACTACAGTTCTTCCTACAGAGCAAGGAAGACTCCAGACGCATTGTATTAATTCTTAGGGTAGTCATGTACCATCTATGAAAGATTGTTTGCTCTGTGCATGCTGTCAATCTACTATTCACGTTAATTTCTTGTAACCACTGTGTTAATTTGAATGTTTCATTTAGTTTCCTTTCCTATTTCAGCATAGAGTTGGATTCTTTTCTTAAGAGACTCTGGTTGCACTGTTTATAAAAGGAGGAGATGCCATTTGGTATCTTAGGAAGGTTCCTCAGCAGGAATTTCCATATTTTCTTGGGTATCAGTATGTGATGAACAGTGTTTGCTTTTTGAAAGTGCCTTATTTGATTTGTTTTATATGTATCAGTAGCGTCTTTGTTTTCTAAGTCCTCTACGGTGAAGTTCAATCCCCTCTCTGCCCATTTCTGGATAGACAGGTACAGGATTAGGTATTTGTATGCTCTCAGTGGAACTTCTATTTTACCCGGGTTGTCAATACCCCCTTTGAGTATGGATAACCAAGACCATGTAGAAATGGTTGCCTGGATGGTCAAGAAAACCTGTGCGTATACTTTATGATGGACACACAAGGCCATCCTCAATGCGAATAAGTCATGTCCTGGGATTACCTTGCTTTCTACTTCCACCTAGATTTTGTCTTCTTGACAGGAGAGCCAGTATCGGAGTTCATCTAAAAGTGGGGCCTGATGATAAATTTTAGCACTGGGGAGTCCTAGACACCCAAAATGCTTGGGTGCGTATAGTGTAGCTAGCACAACCCGGGGTTTCTTTCCAGATAAAGTTACGTAATAGAGCAGCCAGACAGGACCTGAATAGGGAGCGTCCTAAAATAACATATTCATTTTAGGTAATATTTTTGTTTTGTAGGCTGCAATTCTCCCCACCCATGAGAGTTGGCCTTTACTTATTTGTGCAATCTCTAGCGAAATTTGTTTAAGGAGATAGGGGAAGTTGACTTTGTACATATTAGATATAGGTGGGGTTAGTTGGACTCCAAGATATGTATTCGAAACAGAGTCCCATCTACATGGAAATAACTGTTGCAGTAGGTTGTATCGCGCCAGAGAACATGCTTACCGGAAGGACATAGCAACATCCTTACCGGAAGGACATAGCATTTTGTCGTATTCACCTTGTAGTAAGAAATTTTCCCAAACCAAGACAAACCTTTTTGTACCACGGGGGGAGAGAGATAGTGTGTTCATTTAACGTTAAAATAATATCATCTGCAAAAAGTCCCAATTTATGTTCTCTTTGGCCCACTTTAATGCCATAGATGGAGGAATTAGTTCTAATATACTCCCCTAGAGGTTCTATAGTCAAGGAGAAAATTATTGAAGAAAGAGGGCAACCTTACCGTGTGCCATTTGTCAATGAAAAGCTACCAGATAACATACTTGAGGTATATACTTTACCCGTAGGTGTAATGTATAGAGAAATAATCACTGAATGAGCTGGTCCTTGGGTGGTTAGAGGAGGAGAGGGTGCCACACTTCTCCCTCGAGGACAGGGACACTCTTCTTTCCTGAGGATAGGGACACCCTTCTCTCCTAAAGACAGGAACACCCTTCTCCCCTGGAGGACAGGGACACCCTTCTCCCCTAGAGGACAGGGACACCCTTCTCCCTTGAAGGACAGGGACCTCCCTTCTCCCCTGGGGACAGGGACTCCCTTCTACTGCGGGGACAAGGACTCCCTTCTCCCCTGGGGATAGAGTCCCCCTTCTCCCCTGAGAACAGGGACACCCTTCTCCCCTGGAGGACAGGAACCCCCCTTCTCCCCCGGGGACAGGGACTCCTTGCTCTCCTGGGGACAGAGTTTCCCCTTCTCCCCTGAAAACAGGAACGCCCTTCTCCCCTGGAGGACAGGGCCCCTCTTCTCTCCTGGAGGACAGGGACCCCCTTCTCCCCCAGGAAAAATGAATCCCTTCTTCCCTGAGGACAGGGACACCCTTCTCCCCTGGAGGACAGGGACACCCTTCTCTCCTGGAGGACAGGGACACCCTTCTCTCCTGGGGACAGAGTCCCCCCTTCTCCTCTAGGGACAGGGACCTCTTCTACCCTGAGGACAGGGACACTATCTCCCCTAGGAATGGGGAATCCATCTTGCCTACGGACAGGAACCCTATTTTCCCTGTCAATGGGGACTCCATCTCACCTAGGGACCCCATCTTCCCTGGGGACAGGGACCCCACCTCCCCTAATAACAGGAACCTGATCACCTTGAGTGTTCCAACCTCACCGCCCTGCCTGATCACCCTGTGTGTGCCAACATCACCGCCCTGGCTGCCATGTGTCCTGTGTGAGGGCCTTCCTGTGACAGCTTCACCCCACTGCATGCTCCTACTACATGGATACATGGATGTGCTAGCACTACATGACTGGCCCTTCTGTGTGCTCCCGCTACATAACTGACCCCTCTGTGTGCTTCTCCTACATGACTGACCCTTCTGTGTGCTTCATTTACACAGGTGACTAGTCTGTTTGCTCCCCCTATATGTCTGCATACTCTGACCACCTCCTGTATTCTGTGAGCATGTTCTGACCACCTCCTATATCCTGTCCGCAACCTCTAACCATCTCTTGTATCATGTCTGCAATCACTGACTATCTCTTGTCTTTTCTCATGTCTACAATCTCTGAGGGGGGTCTGGATTAGATTAGAAGGGATAGAGGCCTCCTCTGAGTCCCCTGGACATCCATTTCTTCTAATCTAACCCATGTATCTTCTGTGTTCCCTGGAGATGTCTCTGGGCCTCCATCCCTTCTAATTTAACTCATGTATCTGCTGTGTTCCCTGGACATGTCTCTGGGCCTCCATCCCTTTTAATCTTATAGTGCTAAGGGGGAACTCTGCGAACCCTGATGTAAAGGGGAACACTGATTTAAAGGGCAATGCTGCAGACCCAGATCTAAGTGGGAACTCTCATGTAAATGGAAATGCAGTGGACTGTGATATAAGGTGGTCTATGGTGAGCAGGGCACCCCTTACACCAGAGTTCCTCCTTAACCACTTGCTTACTGGGCACTTAAACCCCCCTCAGTCCCAGACCAATTTTCAGCTTTCAGCGCTGATGCACTTTGAGTGACAATTGCGCGGGCATACAACACTGTACCCAAATGAAATTTTTATCATTTTTTTCCCACAAATAGAGCTTTCTTTTGGTGGTATTTAGTTACAGCTCGGAGTTTTATTTTTTGCTAAACAAACAAAAAAAGATGCAAAAAAAAAAAAAAAAATAAATCATGTTTTAATAGTTTGTTATAAAATTTTGCAAACGGGTCATTTTTCTCCTTAATTGAAGTGCGCTGATTAGGTCGGCACTGATAGGCTGCATTGGTGGGCACTGATGGGCTGCATTGGTGGGCACTGATGGGCTGCATTGGTGGGCACTGATAGGCTGCACTGGTGGGCACTGATAGGCATAGTTAAGGCGGCACTAATAGGCACAGATAAGGCGGCACCGATGGGCACAGATAAGGCGGCACTGATGGGCAAAGATGGGCACAGATAAGATGGCACGGATGGGTGGCACGGATAAGTGGCACGGATGGGTGGCACGGATGGGCACTGATAGGTACCACAGATAGATGGGACTGATGGGCACTGATAGGTGGCACTGATAGGTGGCTCTGATAGGTGGCACTGCTGGGCACTGATGGGCGGCACTGCTGGGCACTGATGGGCGGCACTGCTGGGCACTGATGGGCGGCACTGGGGTGCAGCACCTTTGAGGCAGATTTTGGGTGGCACTGTGGGTGGCACTGCTGGGTGGCACTGTGGGTGGCACTGTGGGCACTGCTGGGTGGCACTGTGGGCACTGCTGGGTGGCACTGTGGGCACTATGGGCACTGCTGGGTGGCACTGACAGGGGGGCACTTACTTTATTTCAGGATGGCACTGCGGGTGGCAGGTGGGCACTGGCAGGGGGCAGGTGTCCGCTTGAATTGCTGGCCGTGATCGGGACTGATGTCCCGAACACGGCCGCCGGCGATCGGCTTTTTTTTTTTCTCCTCGCGCTGTCAGCGCGAGGAGGAATACTAGCCGATTACCGGCTCCGTTTTATCACATGATCAGCTGTCATTGGCTGACAGCTGATCACGTGATAAGGGGTCGGGATCGACCCCTTACACGGATCGGTGATCAGGCGAGTCTCACGGACTCGCCGATCACAGAGCGCGCCGCGCGCGCCCCTCAGGGGGCGCGCAGGCCGCTCGTAACCGGGACGACGTCAATAGACGTCGTCCCGGCAATCTAGGTCCGCGCTAATGCCGTCATTCGGCAATAGCACGGATCCCAAGTGGTTAAAACATGCTCTGCAGCATTTTCCTTTACATCTGAGTTCCCTTGCACTGCAGGGGGGAATCCTGCAGACTCTGATGTAAAGGGGTATGCTGGGAACTGTGATGTGGGGGGTGGGGGGAGACTCTGGGGATTAGAGACCACCTTCTGCAGAGTGAATACACTAAGATAAGGGGGGTTACTGATAGGTGATAGGATACAGGAGGTGGTCAGAGTATGCAGACATGTAGGGGGAGCAAACAGACTGGTCCCCTGTGTAGGGGAAGCACACAGAGAGGTCAGTCATGTAGAAGGAGCACACAGAGGAGTCATCCATGTAGCAGGAGAAGCACAGAGGGGTCAGTTGTGTAGTGGAAGCATATCCATGTATCCATGTAAGAGGAGCACACAGTGGGGTGTAGTCCTGGTAAGAGCTGTCACAAGAGGGCCCTCACTTATGGCAGCCAGGGAGGTGAGGTTGGCACACACAGGGTGATCAGGCAGGGTGGTGAGGTTGAAACACACAGGGTGATCAGGTTCCTGTTTTAGGGGAGGTGGGGTCCTGGTCCCCAGGGAAGATGGGATCCCTAGGTGAGTTGGAGTCCCCGTTGCCAGGGGAGATTTCTGTAGGCAAGATGGGTTCCTTATCCCTAGGGGAGATAGTGTTCCTGTCCCCAGGAGAGAAGGGTGTCCCTGTCCTCAGGGGAAAAGAGGGGACTTTGTCCCCAGGGGAGAAGGGTGTCCCTGTCCTCCAGGGAAGAAGGGTGTCCCTGTCCTCCGGGGGAGAAAGGTGTGAAGAACTTCGGTGAGTTTCTTCGACCCTTCTCTGTTTTTTCTTTTGCCCATCATGGCCATTCAGGTCTCCACTGTTGCTGTTTGTGTAGAATCCATTTGGGGAGTGGGAGCCGCCGCTGTATGTAGCTGTATAGCTCCTGTTGTCTCAGAGATCTTGCTTCACACCACCATGCGCCTCGGCTGCAGGCACAGCCCCCTAAATTATTAAACACATAAATAAACTTTACCTAAATAACTATTATCTGAATAATATTATTTTTGTAGTTAAATATATGTAAACCCAGTCACTAACATCTTATATATGTTTTATCATGCTAGAGGCTAAGTTCACCTTTTTATAAAAAATTAAAAGGTGAACTAGCTCACAGTGCCTTCCCGAATGCCCAGTGCATTTATCTATTATGATCACTTTTTTACCACTGCCCATCACAGCAGCTGTAATGGTCTGCACACATGAACATTTTACTAAACAGCTCTGGAAACTGTGTAACACAACCATGCATGCAATGGGGAGCTGTTATATGACATTTATGACCAATAAGTATCTCTTCTGAGCCTTTTTTTCTGGAAAGACACTCTAGAAAAAAATAGAAAATCTTCATTGTTCATTGTCTCATTGGTCAGCATGGCCAAGGACAGCTTCAAAGTGCATGCAATATGAACAGACACAGCCTCTGAGGCTGTTTAATAGAGTTTTCAAGTTACATTGTACTGTGAGAGGGTGCTGTGAGACATCTCACCTGTTCATTTTTTTATTTTTAAAGGTATATTTAGCCTTTGATGTAATGTCAACATTTTTACAGCATTTTTAAATTGGACATTTTTAATAAAATAATATCTGATGACACTGCAATGAAGGTCCTTGTACAGGCATCTCCCGTTGTAGGGTGACAATGCACTGCTGTCACCCGTTTGTGCTCCTGCCTTGTTGTAATGTCACATGGGCTTCCAATGAAGACTACAGGTTGCCTTGCAAAACAGATTACACAGACATGGTCCACTATTGTTGCCATTTGATAGACTGTCCTGAGAAATGTTGTGTAGTATTCATTATTGTGTATGTATGCAGACAGGAAGTTCTGCAGAAGGTCCATAGCACTGAAGTACAACAAAGGATAAAAAAGGCATTAAAACTAGTGTTTTATTTAATATATACTATAATAAATATTTTTTTATAAATTAAATAGTATTTCTGTATATATTAATATAATACATATAAAAATATACCATCTAATAAAAAGAGAAAATGTTTATGAGGCCCTAAATGTCACTCGGTTAAGGTTTGTATGTACTTTAGGAACATATAAGGCCAGTGACACAGAAAGACTCTTACTGAATATGATTTACCCCTATTACAGGTAGTCAAACAGCACAGATGGTTGCGCAGATAGGCAAAGCAGCACTCAAATGTCAGGCTCAGATGGATCTCCTCCCAGCAACAGAAGCCTTATGCACTCATCAATATATACAGCTCAAAGAGAAAGGACACTCTTATGGCACAGTAAATCATTACACATAAGGTTTAATAAGATTAAAAATCCACTCACATGATTTCCAATTCAAAGTAGAGTGTCAATGGGAAAGCATAGGTTTCCAATTGGAAAGATGGCCGTTCTCTGCTATATAACATGGTGACATCATATACCAAGGCTCCAACCAACGCATTTCATTATCAAAAAGATATCATCTGACAATGTCTCTTTGATGATGAAATGTGTTGGTTGGCTCCTCGGTATGTGACGTCACCAAGCAACAGAGTGGAGTGGAGTGTGGCCATCTACCTATGCTTTCCCATTGTCACACTACTTTGAACTAAAAAACATGTGAGCGGATTTTTCATCTTAATAAATCTTCTGTGTAATGACTTACTCACAATGAGACTGTCCTTTCTGTTTGAGCTGTACATATTGATGAGTGCATGAGGCTGCTGTTGCCGGTAGGAGATCTAGCTGAGCCTGACATTCAGTTGCTGTTTTTCCTATCTGGGCAACCATCTGTGCTGTTTGCCTGCCTGTAATGGGTCAATCATATTTGGTAAGAGGCTGTGTGTGTCACTGGTGGAAGATCTTCTCTTTTGGTCACACAAATTTTTTATTGCTTATTTCACCTGGATTTAGCATGGAATTTATATCAACTTGGATTTAATTTGCATATATTAAGCACTCTACTTCCCTGTTTTTAATGTATTTGTGTTTGCAGCCAGCAATATTGTGTTAGCAGCTATTTTGTTCTTGGACTATGGTTTAAGCGAGGGTCGGTTTAATTTTTTTTTATTATTATTATAGGTTGACAAATGAACAAAAATATGTAAACAAATAGTTATGGTTCAATGGTGTTGAATGGCGACTCCCTACTAGAAAGGTTTTATTTTACTCCTTGTCCTGGTGGCAGCAGTCACAGACAGAATAAAGGGGCTATGCTTAAATAAAGGGAACGTGAAGGAAACAAAAAGACATCTCACCATGAGGATTTGGCATAAAACTCTAATGCCCCGTACACACGAGCGGACTTTTCAACATCCAAAGTCCGAAGGACCGAGTCCGTCAGACTATCCGATCGTGTGTGGGCTGCAACGGACTTTTGATTCGCCAAAGTCTGACGGACTTTAGAAATGAAGCATGCTTCAAATTTTCCCGACGGAACTCCGCCGGACCCGGTCCCCTTCGAAAACTCCGCTCGTGTGTATGCTACTCCGACGGACTAAAACCGACGCTAGGGCAGCTATTGGCTACTGGCTATGAACTTCCTTATTCGAGTCCAGTCGTACGTCATCACGTTCGAATCCGTCGGAGTTTAGTGTGATTGTGTGTGGCCAAGTCCGTTCGGCCGAAAAGTCTGTCAGAACTCCGTCGGAATTCCAGCAGAACTCCGACGGAACTCCTTTGGAAGTCTGTCGGACTTAAGTCCGCTCGTGTGTACGGGGCATAACAGTTTCAGCACGGTCAAATACGCTCTAAGTACACCTTAGGAAATCTGCCAATCTCCAATATTTTTTTTACAGGCCTACTTAATTTATGCAGCTCTGGAAGCACTGATACTCATCTTCACACCAGCTCTGAACACAACACTCTACTACATTCCTAGGGTTACAGTTCTCAGTGGAGACCTTCTTGAAAAGAATTTGAACACCTATGCATTTTTCGTTAGAAGAAAAATTCCTTCCACTACATACAATATCATTTGAAGGGTCTTGCTGCCTTAACAGTATCTGTGTTTAATAGAAGTATCTCACAGAGTTCTTATTACTCTGCAATTTCAGGAAATTAATCTGATCTGTGCTTTGAAGTCATGAGTACAAAGCTTTTTATGCAAGTAGCAGAAAAAGTGAAGTTTTATTCCTGTCGCAAAATATTGTCCAGCCACATATGGTACTGTAGTTTAAATCCAGCAGTTTCCACAATTGCTGAATTACCTAATAAAAAAGTAATGTTTTTAGGAGAGCATGCCAAAGTCACCAGCTATATATTTTTGCATCTATAAAAATGCAAGAGAGAGATAACGCTGGGAAGTGCGTTAATCTTGAAAAGCTTGCTTTAAACTGCTTGAGAAATGCAGTATTGTAGGTTTCTTCAGAAATCCCCAATACTCCTGGCAATTTTCTGTTCTAGTGATTAATTTCATTCAAAGGCAAATAAATTATACATATGTACATTGTCTTTTTATTGTCATTAATGACAGGGAACTATTAAGAAAGTGTGAGAAAAGGGATACCGAGCCCTGATCATATGCATTGCTTTCCATAATTCACTGCATTATTTTTAGGCTTTGTGTTAGCTACAAAAAAATATTGGTGGAACTCATCTTTAGTGTAAAAATTCCCTTACTGTAATGTAAATGAAACCATGTCCTGTTTTCAGTAGACATTTTCAGGGAGATTGTGCCATTCTGTATAGCTGAAATTTTGTCTAAGAACCTTGGCCAGGCTATTTCAACTCAGTTGTGCCAGGTCTCAGTGCTGAAAGGTCTTAAAGTACTCCTGGGACCTTCCATTCCTGCATCCTGACTCTGATTGATTCCTGTTACTGACATGGCTTGTTCCTTGATCCTTCTGTAACTTCTATGTTCAACTGTTCCTGTACTGACCCTGGCGTGTTTCACCAACCTGGTTGCCTGCCTGACCCTCTGGTACCTCAGTGTCTGCAAGTTACTGACCTGACCTGTTCTTAGCCTTGTCTCTTGTCATTGACTTGGAACTGCACAACCTGCCTGTTGCTGCTGACATTGGCCAGAGATCATCTCACCAGTGTACTACTTTTCCTCTTCACTTAAAAACCCTCTGATGAATATGTTCTCAAAGTTCCTGTGATTTCAATATCACCAGCTGGCACTTAAGCTGCTCTGTTGTCCCAAGACTCCTTGTCTCCCTATCTGGAGGTGTTTAGACTGCAACAGCAAGAGAGGCCATCCTCATTATCTCGGGCTCCCCACCTAGGTATGTGACAAGTGCATGTTGCCTGTTAACAAAGACAGAGAGACAAAGTTACAACAGGGTATTCTTATAACCAGGAAATGGGCCACACTATGAGCATGCTGACAGATTTGTACCAGTGACACTTTTCTTACCCCACACATTCAATAAGTCACTAATAAGAGAAAGCGTAATGTAAATAGTAAATTGCTGATGTATAAAGTTGCAGTGTGTCCTAAAAACAGCCATGCCAATGTATCCCAAAAAAAAATGATTATACAACAAGAAAAAACTGTGGCAGGAGGAGGGAACCTTTAGATTGATTTGTTGATTATATGTTGGGCATCTTTTAGTTCATGCTTGTTTGTATGTAGATCAGTCTACAATAGAATTTAATTTCTCCTTCTGTTTTCTGTAAAGTGTAAATCACGAAGACGCAGGTGGAGCTCAGAAAATAGATGCAAACATATTTTCACTAAAGACTTTGCGAGACATGGCAGAGGCAGAGCTATGTAAGCTACTGTATATCTTTCTTTATTAACTTTGTATGTAAAAAGTTCAGGTTTAATGCCTATAGATGAGGGGGTGTACCTAGACAAAACAATAGCATTTAATTCGTTTCTACTTTACCTAGAAATAATCAGCGTAGGGTTGGCTCCCCCTGCCCATAGAAATAACAACTGTGGCCTGATTTTTACACCGGACAGGGATCTCACCATATAAATGGTTACCATTTGATTGTAGGAATACTTGTGAGTAATATATGTCTGTGAAGGTTTTTATTTATCCAGCCCATGCTATAATTAGACTTAGTCACATTCAACTAGACTGTTGTGTTGAAAATAATACATTACTCATCCAAGTACCTATCTCAATTCCAATGACAATCAGGAACATACCATAGCATTTATAGCCACAGGTTATTAACCTTAATCCAATTATCATAGAAAGTGCCAAGGGAGACAGTAATTGCCCAAGAAAAAGATGGGGGAAAAAAATTACAATATCACCAGGTTCTAATTACATACTTTAATCACTATGGTGCCATGAAGTCTGAGACGGGTGTTAATTGTTTAAGTTACTGAAGGAATATGTACATTCCCTAGACCCACTGGGACTCCATTTTATGATCAGTATACATTTTGTCAGTATGCATATAGTCAAATATTGCTTGTTTATATCTTAGGTAGTCGCTCAAGCAGTTTCCCATGAAGCTGTTCCTCTTTATCAGTTTTTTTCTGTGATTTCTTAGAAATAGATACTGGTTACACTGGCCTCAAGACAGTGTGTCTCCAAGTTTGTTATGTACTATAAGTTTGTTATGTAGTATTGGTATGTGTTATATGTCTGGAACATAATTGTTTTGCATAACTGTGAAAGGTCCCATGACACACATGGGGCGTAGCTATAATATTGTATTATCATCTTTTGTCTATATAAGAGAGAGACCAATAAAAGTTTATCAGATCTACTCTGACCAAACCACAGCACTGTCAGTGTCATTGTTTGTAATGAGTATATCTCCAGGCCTGTCGGTATAGGATGAAGGGAAATCAAGACTGCGGTCTATAAATAGTTAACCCTTACAGAACTGGCGTAGTCGGCAGGCGTTTGGTTCGGTAAAGTATTCCTTGCCTTAATCAGACGTTTAGTGTCATTAAAAAAAAAGAAGAAAAAAAAAAGGAAATTATAAGTATAGGCTTATAGTCCGTAGAGGACTTATAAAGAGAATCCTTTGGAAGGATTCAGGAAAACGGGATCTTGGGAAAGATCACTATAATAACAAAGGTTCTTAGAGAAAGAGAATCCTTGGGAAGGACTTATAAACAGAACCTTCTTAGAGAACTTGTAAAAAATTATTGGGAAGGATTCAGGAAAAGGCGATCTTGGGAAGATCATTATAGATAAAAGGTATACCTATATACAGTAAAGAGGAGAAATAAAATATTGGGTGGTCTGACAAAACGAAGTCCTATACCGAAATTATTGCTTTGGGGCTTATTAAGTGATTAGCTTCTGCTGATGTATTTATTCGTATAAAGTTTTAGAGTTTATAAGGAACCCTGGATTGGTGAGTATCCAGGTTAATTTCTTTTATGAAACAAATGTCTCATAAGTGTCCCGATTGTATTACTGGTTTGTTATTCTGTTATACTGGTCCTCGGACATATGTTGTAGCCAGTGTCCCGGGAGGTTATCATTTTAAACTAGGAAAGGGACCCTTATTCAAATCACGGGTCCAAGTTTTAAGGTTTAATTTACATAACAAATTTGTATTTCAAGAAGGGTTGACAGTGATGGGAGTAATGTCACAAATTCAAAGAGCAGAGGAGACTTATCAATAGTGATGGACGAACTTCCGACGGGGCGTTTCACGAATGCGAACCACGAACGCGGCCAAAAGTTCACGAACCGCAAAGTTTGCAGCGGACCCCATTGACTTTAATGGCAGGCAAACCTTAAACACCTACAGGTCATATTTTCAGCCACAAAATACTTACTAGCTGTGCACACATAGTCCCACCACATGGACACTGACATAACAAAAGTATTAAGTGAATCTGGGATCGACAACGACAAGCATTCTTTTTTTATCTGTGAAATTTTGACAATTCAGGAGCGCATGAAGGCCATGGAGGAGAGGCAAGGTCAGGGCAGGTTATGAAGGGGGTGCAGGAGATGATCAGTGCTACAGTCAGGGCAGCACAGTCCTGTACCAGTGTCCCAGTGTGCCAACCTGTGCTTGAGCCCCTCCCTCTGCCCGGCCCTTACCCCACCTATGCAGGGCTCCACTGTGGTGGTCCGCAGGTGCCAGTCCAGTGCTGATCCTCAGCCATGGTGCTGGCACTGCCTGCTGATTGGCTTCTCCACTGCTATCTCCCTCAATGTCTGAAACCAGCACCGCAATAGAGACTGAGCACTGACACCAGCACTGTGATAGAGAGCACTGACACCAGCACCAAGATAGAGAGCACTGACACCAACACCGTGATAGAGAGCACTGACACCAGCACCGAGATAGAGATCACTGACACCAGCACCAAGATAGAGAGCACTGACACAAAACCACCACCGTGATAGAGAGCACTGAGACCACACCAGCACAGAGATAGAGAGCACTGACACCACACCAGCACTGTGATAGAGAGCACTGACACAAGCACCATGATAGAGAGCACTGGCACCAGCACCGAGATAGAGAGCACTGACACCACACCAGCACCGGGATAGAGAGCACTGACACCAGCCACCTGATAGAGAGCACTGACACCGGCACCGTGATAGAGAGCACTGAGACCACACCAGCACCGTGATAGAGAGCACTGAGACCACACCAGCACCGTGATAGAGAGCTCTGACACCACACCAGCGCCGCGATAGAGAGAGAGCACTGACACCAGCACCGAGATAGAGAGCACTGACAGCAGCACTGATACTAGCAACTGCGGGACCCAAAAATATGACACTGCTCAACCTCTTCAAACAGGAGGGTACGGGCATATAGTACGGTGTGCTTTTTTTGTACAAGGAAGTGAGCCAAAGGTAGAAAAAAGGTCAGTGTGCTTGATTAAATAAATTGTTTATAGAGTTATGCATATACATGGTCTACTGGTCACATGTGTTGAATTCCTTCGAGATCCATGCCTCATTAATTTTTAGAAATGTGAGGTAATCAACACTGTTAGGTGAGTGCGCTTATCGGTCACGATCCCCCCTGCTGTGCTGAAAGTCCTTTCAGACAGGACACTGGACGAGGGGCAAGCCAACAGTTCCATTGCAAATTGGGCAAGCTCTGGCCAGAGGTCAAGCCTGCCCACCCAGTAGGCAGGGGGGTTCATCACTCCTCAGAGCATCCACATCGGTCATTAACCCGATGTAGTCGGACACCTGTCGGTCTAGGCATTCCCTGATGCTGGATCCAGATGAGACCTGTCGATGGTTCGGCTGAAAGAATGGCCTCATATCAGAAGTCACCAACACATCTTAAATCCGCCCTCTTCTTGCAGGCACTGTTGGATTGGTACCTGCAACTCTTTCTCTGCGAGTGGGAATTCCTCCTCTGCCACGCACGCAAAAGCAGAATGCAGCATTTCTCGAAGCAAGGCCTGGAAGTGCTCCATTCCGACAGCCCTCTGTGACGGTGATAACATTTCCTCCATTTTGTGTTTGTATCGGGGTTTAAGTACGTTGCCACCCAGTACTGATCCTGGACCCTTATGCTTTTTATACGGGGGTCCCTGTTAAAACACTGGAGCATGAAGGCCCCCATTTGAACTAAACTTGAAGCGGTGTAGTGGTCTGGCTCCTGCTCATCATCCAGGATAATGTCGTCCTCCTCGTTCTCCTCTCCCCATCCATGCACAACAACAGGGAGCCCAGAAAGGTTTAAAGCATGCTCTTCTTGCTCCTCCTCATCCGCCCCGGCACCATCCTCCTCTGACTCCTCTTCAGACTCCTGTTGTTGACTTGTCTCAGATAGAGTAGCCCCCCTGGGAATTCATCCAGCATTGCGACTTCCTCATCTTCCCGCTCCTGCTCCTCCACAGCTTGATCAATGACATGATGCAATGCATGCTCCATAAAGTAAGCATAAGGTACCATGTCACTGATGGCGCCATGGCTGCGACTGACCAGTTTGGTGATCTCATCAAATGGCCGCAGAAGTCTGCATGCGTCGCACATGAGCAGCCACTGACGCAATGAAAAAAAACACAGCTCCCCAGAACCTGTTCTGCCGCAGAGTTTGTACAGGTAGTCGTTAACTGCACGTTTCTGCTGGAGCAGCCTATCAAGCATATAGAAGGTTGAGTTCCATCGCGTCGGGCAATCGCAAATAAGACGTCTGACCGGCAGATTGTGTCGCCGATGAATGTTAACAAGGCGAGCCATGGCTGTGTAAGATCTTCTGAAATGGGCCACGATTTTCCTTGCCTGTCGCAAGATGTCCTGGACCCCAGGGTATTGGACAACGAATCACTGCATGACCAAGTTTAAGACTTATGCCATGCATGGCACGTGTGTAATTTTGCCCTGTTTCAATGCGCTAAGCAGATTGGCACCGTTGTCACACACCACTTTACCAACTGTCAAATTGAGCGGTGTTAGCCACTGATCTGCCTGTGAACGCAAAGCTGAAAGGAGTGCAGGGCCAGTGTGGCTCTTGGCTTCCAGGCACAACAGACGCAGTACAGCATGGCAACGTCTCTCCTGGCATGTCAAATAGGTTCTGGGGAGCTTGGGCGGTGCAGCGGAAGAGACGCTAGCAGCAGAAAAGGAGGAGTCAGCCGAGGAGGAGATGGAGGAGGATGGAGTAGGAGGAGGAGAAGAAGAGCCAGGCCTGCATGCAATCCGTGGCGGCAAAACCAAATCTACACAAGTGCCACGGGTTACATGCTTGACGGACGTCAGAAGGTTCACCCAGTGGGCAGTAAAAGTTGATATACCTTCCCTGCCCGTGTTGGCTAGACCACGTGTCTGTAGTCAGATGTATCTTGGCACTGACACTGTGTGCCAGAGATACATTCACTTGCCGCTGAACATGGCCATATAGCTCTGGGATGCCCTTCTGTGAGAAATACTTCCTTCCTGGGACCTTTCATTGTGGTGTTCCAATGGCCACAGATTTTCAAAAGGCCTCCGAGTCCACCAGTTTATATGACAGTAGTTGGCGGGCTATCAGTTCTGATAAGCCAGCCGTCAACTGTTGGGCAAGAGGGTTATCCGGCGTCATCATTTTTTTACGCTCAAACATTTAGCCCATGGGAGCCTGCCTTTTTCCAGAAAAATGTGAGGACGGCATGATGCAAGGTGGAGTGGAGGACAATTGTGAGGAGAGAGGAGATGGAGAAGTAGAAGACGAGGCTGGACGGTGAGAGCCCGGAGTGTGGCTTTGTGGGTTCCGTTGCTCCTACTGGGCTTGGTGATGGCAGCTCATGTGCCTTCTTAAAGTGGTCATCTCTAGGTGAGTGTTGGGCTTACCGTGACTTATGCATTGACTGCAAAGATTTCAGATGGCAACACTATTGTCAGCAGCGGACACGTTAAAAAAAGCCCACACTGCGGAGCCATGTGCCGTCGTCCTGGGAGCGCCAGATGTGACCGTACATGGTTGGTGCCTCTCTCCTGATACATTAGCAGTCTGCTTTGTCCCTCCTGTGCAATCTGCCTGCTTCTGCTCCCTATGTGCTGGTCCATATCTCCCTCTGAACTCCCCTCCTCTTCCTCTCTTGTGGGCACCCACGTGACATCACTCGACACGTCATCATCGATGTCACCTTCCCCACCGCTATAATTAGAGATCTCGGAGTAGGTAGCAACAGCAGGGACCAACCTCCTCCTTGGGCTGATCTGGGTACTGTCGTCAGACTGCTGAGTGGCAGTTGTTGCCACCTCCTCTTCCTGATCCAATGCCAAGAATGGCTGCACATCGGAAATGTCTTGTGATGGATCGAAAAATAATTCCTGTGACTCAAGCGGAAGGTATATGGTGGTGGTGGTGTTGGTGGTAGTGTCTTTGAGGGTGCACACAGCAGAGAGTTAAGAGGGTGCAGATCGAGAGGGTGAGGAGGGTGCAGAAGAGTAAGGCTGAGTGAGCCGCTCAACCAAGTCTGGTGCGTCCTTTGACATAATCGCACGCACCTTCTGCAATTTGCTACTTTGGCTCAAGTCTCTTGCTCCTGCCCTACCCCTACCACCCCTGCGGAGAGGCCTGCCTCTTCCTCTGCCTGTCATTTTTTAAATGACCCTGTGACAAAAGTCTCTCGAGAAGTGCAGTATGTATGTGGAAGAAGGTATATAACACCCCACTTCAATCTGTCATTTTTGGGGGCCACTGGTCTATCACACCAGTTATAATACTTTTTTTTTTAATTGAGTTTGTCACTCTTTGTAGTATCGCTGCAGAACCGCTCAGCAGTCACAATGCTGCACAGTGGAAATGCACTATACTATGCTTTCTATATGTGCAAGTATTTTATACGTGTATTACACCCCTATATACTGCACACCAAATAGTACACCTATACCAGTCCTTAAAAGGACCTATGTGGACCTTGTAGCTATTGATTTGCAGACTGTCCCTCAGTCCCTACACTGATAAAAGACAGCTGCAGAATCAGTCAGCAGTCAAGTATAATAGGCTTTCTATATTTGAAAGAATGTATATTATACGTGTAGAACCCTATATACTGTCCAGTGTCCACATATACCAGTTCTTAAAAGGACCTTTGTGGACCTAATAGTAATAGCTAGTGATTAAACTGACTGCCCCTGCTCCACACAGCGTCCTGTCCCTACACTGAGAAAAGACAGCTGCAGAATCGGTCAGCAGTGCACTCAGCAATCAGCAGCACAGCAGTCAGCAGCAGTGCACCAGAACCCTATATACTGTACACCTATACCAGTCCTTAAAAGGACTTTTGTGGACCTAATAGCTAGCGATTTGTGTCACTACAGTCTGTCCCTGCTCCACACAGCAACCTCTCCCTACACTGACAAAAGACAGAATGTAAAATGGCCGCCAGATCAGGTCTATTTATAAGGTAGGGGGAATTCCCAATTGTCCATGTGCTGAAATGTCTCAATTGGCTGTCCTGTACCCCATGATGGATGTGTCATCATGGGTCAAAGTTCTTTCACAATGTAAACGCATATGTCCGCCGCGCGAACAGCGCCAGAAGTCCACTAGTTTTGCGAATCACAAACACGCAAAATTCGCAGCGAACCGACCGCCGTGCAAACCGACCGCCGTGCGAACCGCAAGGCCATCCCTACTTATCAAGTCCAAGGTCTTTGAAGTATTTTTACCAATTAAAATATGGGTAGAGCGTTAATAACACTTTCTTAATTTAGATTTCTCTTGTGCAGGGGAAGTCAGGTGCAAAATTTGGATATTTGGCGTTTTGCCAACAAGGGTTCAAATGCTAATATCTCACCAACCATAATAGATAGTGGGGAATTGTTTGCAGCATTAGTACTACAACAATTGAAAGTACTGTTTTAACCTGTTGGCACTTTGCCAAGAAATTTGAAATATAAATAAAAATTGTTTGGTTATAAAAATAAGAAAAGTAATAACTTATAAAACTTGCTTATGATCAGGGGAACCTCTGCCCAAAGGGGGTGTTTTTGGCATTTTGCCAAGAATTTATTTTTTTTATTTGCAAAAAATAAATAAAATAAAATGGGTTGCAGGATAACTAAACCAATTCCACCCCCCGAACCGGGAGAGACATGCAAAGGTTATGTTGCCTGAGTCTGTGGGACAGATTATGTGTACATTATTCCATAGGTAGACAATTTGGCCAGTTGGACCAAAGCCATGGGTAGCTGTGATACCTTCCCCAGGGAAGGACAGAACGATACCTTCCGGATATGGTAAAGGGCTTATGTCTGGGAGATAAGAAAGCCTTTCCGTATTCTCAGGTGATCCCACCTGGGACACGGATTATATGAAAAAGGGGGGAGAATTGGTTGATTTATGCGCCCTATTGGTATGATAGGTCAGATAAAAAGGTGAGAAGGAACCACCCTAATCCCAGAAACAAAGAGGCACCAGGACTGCATGCCAGGGAGCAAAGGAGACAGATGTGTCCTCCTACAGCTCCATGCCTTGCCTCCTTTTCCCCCGCTCCCTATCCCTCCTCCTGTATATTATTCAGAAATGGGAGGTGTAAAGGGGAGACAAGGGAAGCTAGTGGTAGCAATCCCCTGTTCCCCTATCATTTTTATTTTTTTTTACCAGAATCCTTCCATTCCATCAGTCCAATAGAAAAAACATTAAGAAGCAGAACACTCGGGGGGCGTGGCCGGCCGGATCCGAAGAAGGACGCATGCCATCCGAGCTCCGCTGGCTGGAAGGCAATCCGCGGCCATCCTCCACTGCGGATTGCTCGGATTGCCCACAAATTGGCCCATCTTGTCCGCCGGGACCTCAGCTACAAGCCCATACCCCTTTGTCCGGAATCCGACCTCGGTGGACCGCGGGATTGGCCCGTTGCACTCTCTATTGGGCGCCCTGCCGGCCCCCATCTTGCGGCCTACTAGGCCTCCGGAAGCACCGCTCTTTCCTACGGGACCCGCCGGGAGCCGCTCCGGCGGCGGAGTAAAGAAATCCCGGGAGGTCGCCCTCGATTGCTGAACTACACAGGCGGACACTACCTGGGACCCCCCCATCCTGTCTCTACCTAGTCCGGTGAGTCCCTCAAGGGGTAGTCTGTGGATCCCCCCCTTCCAGTCTCCCCCCGCCGGGTGGGCGCTGCTACTGACTGAATCTGATTCTCTGAGGGGGCTAAAGATTATATATGTTTCTGCAGCAGGCCCAGCCAGCTTCCTCTGCAGCCCTACTCAGGCAAGGCCCTGGCTCCGGCCTATTCTGGGTGTAGGCGACCATCTTGCTACACCCAGCACCTTACAGTTACTACCACCACAGCCTCATAGTGTGCAGGGGGAGTGGATTCTTCTGAAATTAACTGCACCCACCATCAGTTATCTTTATGTTTTCCATCACCTACAACCACCGTGACTTTTAAATGAGTTAAAGGGCCCATCTGCTCTCCGCGACCCCCGCAAAACAACACTTGCTACTAACAACCCTGGGGGTAAGCTTTTCTCTTCTTTACAGTACCAAAGCACCCCATGGGAAAAATTGGCCAGCAACAGGAACATTACAAACATATCCCTGAACAGCGGACAGGGCCTATTATGGACCATTTTGTTACCAGATCTCAACCTGCACCCTCCCATTCCCCCCGGATCCTTTTTCCACCATGGACTCGCCTTTGGGAATGGAGGGCTCTGGCATTCCCACAGCTGCTGACCCCCAAGCCCCTGACCCAGGCCCGCCTCCAACGCAGGGGATTCTTACACCTGCTATCTTGGACGCCAAATTGGATGCCAAATTACATCTTTTGCTCCAACAAATTACAACTAATGTCTCGGCCGAGGTAAATAAACTTGCAGTGGAACTGAGAAAGGAAATTAACCAACTTGGTGAGCACACAGACACACTCAAAAATAAATTTGACAAGATGGTCATCTATGTCCAGGCTGTCGAGGAGGACAACCACAACCTGCGCCTCTCAGTTTCCCAATTATGGCTGCAACAGGAGGACCTGGAAAATAGAGAGAGACTCCAGAACTTGCGTTTTAGAGGTATCCCGGAAACTGTGGGAGACTCTGATTTACGCACCTACCTCCTGGGCCTCTTCAACACTCTGGCCCCCTCAGTAATGGACATAGACTGGCGCCTTGACCGAGCCCACCGCTCTCTGGCCCCAAAACCTCCTGCTGGAGCTAGACCCAGAGATGTTATTGTCCGGTTCCACTTCTTCGAAAGTAAGGAGGCACTGATCCAATCCACACGCAACAAACCTCAAATTGTCTACAAAGGGGTGAAACTGCAGATTTTTAGTGACCTCTCCCCCATCACCCTAGCTAAACGCAGGAACCTCCGGCCGATTACCTCCTACTTGCAACATCCAAAGATCCCATATTATTGGGGGTTCCCCTTTCGTCTACTGGTGTCAAAAAATGGTGCTCAACATACCTTGCGGGACCTTCCGGAGAGCGAATCCTTTTTAAAGAGCCTTGGGCTCCCCCCCGACCTGAGGAGGATATGCATCCTGCTGAAGCCCAGATTCGCCCACTTCTCAACACCCCAAGTCGCATCTGGACACCTGTGAGGAGCAAATCTAGGAGGCACCTCTCCACTCCTCAATGCCCACGGTTCTCCAAGCAACCCCCCTGAACTCCCCCACCAGATCCCACTTGGTTCAGTTTTGTGCGCTGTTTATACTCCCTCATCCTCTCTTTTCCCTCTGTGATTTGAAAGGAGAGGACCCTGTTGCTATGAGTATATCAGGTCTGTCCCTTGTCTTGAATGTTCAAACTGGGACTATTTTTCCCCACCGCATGGGGTTCAGTTCTTACTAAAGACTGTATATTGTTAATGCTATTTGTTAATTTCCGCTTTCATAAGGAGAGTGGATGGCCCTTCCACCTTTACGTCCGACCACCTTCGGTGATCGTCCGGCCTTGACCCTCCTGGCCTGGGTTGATACCCTGGGTCCCCTGAGGTGTATGTTTCCCTCAGGCTCTCCAGATGTTCAATTCTTTTTTGTTTTTGTTCTCTTTTTTTATTTTTCTAACGCTTTTGTTAATGTTTCTTTTTAACGTTTTTTGTTCTATTGTGTCCATTCTTATAACTCAGTTACACTGTTTACTAGTGCACAGCATAGGCTGGTTTGGCCTCAGGTTATCCTGGTTCTGGGTGTACCTATCCCTCCCCCACCACCTGGGTATATCTGACGCTACTGACACATTCTGTAAATTAGAGTCCTGGTCTAATGTTACTTATTTTTGGATGTGCTGCAACCTTCAGGTACTTACACATGCGTATTCATTTAGTCCGCCCTTATGGCTTTGAAGCTTTTTTCGTATAATGTAAAGGGCCTAGGCTCTATACGTAAGCGCTGGTTGGCACTGAAGGCATTCAGGTCCTCTGGTGCAGACGTGATCATGGTACAAGAAATCCATTTTAAAGTGGATGGCTCCCTTAAGTTTGCCTCCAAGCACTTCCCCACCTCATTTCTAGCCTCCGATCCTACAGACAGGGCAGGTTTTGCGATTTTGATCAAAAAGTCATGCCCCATTAAGGTTAAAACATCCCATGCAGACCCCCATGGCAGATACTTAATCCTAGACTGTCAATACTTTAACACCTCTCTGACCCTCGTGAACCTGTATGCCCCTAATATTGGTTAGATTGAATTCCTTAGTGGCTTATTTGATTCTTCCCATTACCCATCACAACCCTTTATGATAGTCGGCGGGGATTTTAACTTGGTTATGTCCCCTCTAGAGATAGGCAAACACTGTTCTCGTCAACACCCTCTAAGAAAGTTTCCTCTCAAGCTACCTCCTTCCGTCAGCTTATTAGATCCCACCGACTTTTCGACTCATGGAGGATTAAACACCCCACAGCTCAACAATTTACCTTCTACTCCCCAGCTCATAAAATGTACTCACGACTCTACCACTTCCTTATATCTGCCCCCCTCATTCCCCATGTGGTTGATTCTGAGGTGATGCCGATTACCTGGTCTGACCATGCCCCCATTACCCTAGATCTCTTGCTCACACAGGCCTAACCCAGATCTTGCCACTGGCGACTTAATAATCACCTTTTACAAACTGAAAGCTCCCACTCTGTCCTTGCGCAGAGCCTAACAGAATTCTTCCAACTGAACAAGGGGTCGGTCTCTGATTTTTCCACCCTGTGGGAAGCCCACATGGCCGTTTTTAGAGGCACTTGCATTGCAAAGAGCTCTAGATTGAAGAGAGACAGAACCAAATATATTCGATCTCTAACCTCTGCTCTTCTCTCGGCGGAGCAGAGGCTCTTGGGCGCCCCCACAGTGGAAAGATTGCGGAGAGTCACTCTGCTTAGGGAACAGATTAAAACAGCGCAACTCGACCGGGCAGCCAAATCGCTGCTCTGGATGAAGCAGAAATTCTACGAATTTTCCAATAAGCCCCATAAAATGTTAGTTAACAAAGTATGTCCGCGCACATTCAACTCCTTCCCTGAGTTTCTCTCCAGGCCCGATGGATCTAGGACCCATTGCCCTCGTGAAATCTCAAACATTTTTGGCGATTTTTACCACAAACTCTATAATTGTCTATCCCCTGAAAATCACTTTCACTTTACCCAAGAGAAATTAGAGTCCTTTTTCTCCAACCTGAAACTTCCTAAGCTCTCGCCAACTGATGTAGAGGCCCTAAACAAAACAGTAATGGCAGACGAGCTCTTGGCTGCTATACAGGAGATCCCTTCACATAAAGCATCCCTTCACATAAAGCACCTGGCCCTGACGGTCTCCCTTATTTCTACTATAAAACCTATTTGGACATATTGGGACTGCACATGCTTACCTTATTTGATTCTCTACTAGAGGGCACCCCTCCCCACCCCCATTTCTCACACTCCTTTATCTTAGTGATCCCCAAGCCGGGTAAGGACCCCTCCATTCCAGATAATTATAGACCTATAGCCCTTCTAAATTCGGATTACAATATATTTATGAAAATCCTTGCTTCTAGACTATCAGTTCTTGCCCACAAGCTTGTTCACAGAGATCAGGTGGGGTTTGTCCCTGGCAGGCATGCCGGGGATAACACCCGACACACAATCAACCTGATTGATCTTTTGGACAGGACCAACAAATCAGCACTTCTCTAGACTTCGTCTAGATAGGCTTAGCTGGCCCTATATGTTCGCCACGCTCAAGGTTTATGGCTTTAGTGGCCCCTTTTTAGATGTCATCCTTGTTGCCTTGTTTCCTCTTGATGAATGGCACTCGGCAGGGGTGTCCTTTATCACCATTGTTATTTATTTTATGTCTAGAACCCCTAGCTGAGACCGTACGTTCTCATCCAGATATCAGTGGGGTGACAATGTGACAGGGGGAGTATAAGCTATCACTCTTCGCGGACGACATCTTGCTAACTATTACTAATCCACAGATATCCCTCCCTTCACTGCATAAACTATTATCATCCTTTGGGAGTATCTCTGGGTACAAAGTTAACACCTCAAAGACTGAAGCCCTACCCATACACATACCCGCTACCCAACTCTCTAGGCTGAAGGAAACTTATCCTTATAGATGGTGCAATGACTCAAATACCTGGGTGTCTTTCTGACTCCTTCCTACTCCCACCTTTTTCGTGCAAACTTTCCTGCCCTATTCCAGGATATAAATAATTCCCTACTGTCTTAGTCCAGATACCCTTTGTCCCTTCTGGGCAGGATCAGCGTCCTTAAAATGTCGGTCTTGCCCAGATTGCTTTACCACTTTGAGACACTGCCGGTTGCCATTCCGGCCTCACAGCTTAAACTTCTCCAAAGACGTTTTCTAAAATTTATTTGGGCTGATAGGTCTCACCGCTTTGCCAGTTCAGTGGTGTTTGTGCCTAGGGATCGGGGAGGTTTGGGGCTTCCAGATATCGTGAAATATTACCATGCAACACATTTAAGAATCATTACCACCTGGTCCTCTCTTAGTGCCACGACTCAGTGGGCTGCTATTGAGAAGGGGGTCCTATATCCGGTTCACCCATGCTCTCTGATCTGGGGCGCCCCATCCCCTCTACACCCAAACCTTAGACGTCAATGTACGGCCCCAATGACCTTTACCCTGGACCTGTGGCAGAACTGCAACAAAAAGTACTCCCTTTCCTCACCCTGCTCCCCCCTCACGAATGTGCTGTTTAGCCCTATTATCCCCGATGGACTGTCTTTGGGTAGAATTTCCCCATGGCTAGATCCCCCCCTTTTCCAACTTAGGAACCTGGTACACCCTGTCTCGTGTAGGCTTCATGCCTTCAAGACGTTACGTGGAAAATATGACATCCCCAAGCATTCATTTTACTTTTATCTACAGGTTAGGCAACTCTTTAGCTCCAAGTCTCCAACTTTAATCCTTGATAACCCCACGGCTTTTGAACACCTTTGTGCTCAGGGTCCCCACCAACTACATTTGATTTCCTCTATCCACTGAATCCTCCATGAGTCGACCCCCTTAAATGAACTTACACATCTGTATATGGGTAGGTGGTCTCGGTTGTTAGACAAACCTATCACTCTACAGACTTGGGATAGGATTTGCTCCTCTACCTTTAAATCCTCTAAGTGTTTTACGCAAAGGGAAGCGGCAATTAAAATCCTCATGTTCTGGTATAGGACCCCCGATGTCATCCACAAATATGACTCCTCAGTTTTGCCGCTCTGCTGGCGTTGTGGGCTTGACATTGGGTCACTATTTCATATTTTTTGGCAACGCCCCCTGATACGTCCCTTTTGGATATCGGTGGGGTCATTGGTGGTGGAGGTGACGGGGGTGTCCCTCCCAATCGACCCCTTACACTGTCTGTTAGGTCTTCCTGTTTCTGGCCTACCTAAAAATACAAACAGGCTGGTCTCCTATATTCTATTGGCTGCTAAGAGGCTTATCCCGCTGTGCTGGCTGTCGGACGCAGCTCCCCCATGGCCTAGACTTCTTCAATTGGTGTCCGATATTCGGAGAATGGAATACCTGACAGCCTCGGTGCATGAATTGATTCCCCAATTTGATAAGGTATGGGGGCCCTGGGATCGGTCGGGCTATGGGGCTCCCCTGCCTGTGCACCCTTCATGATCATAGCTACCAGATGTAACATCCCCTTTCTGTCATCTATTCCCATCCCCCCCCCCTATTCACCTTCTCTATGTACTATCCCTGGTAAACTACCCCCCCCCCCCCCTGAGATTCACCATGATGACCATGTGAATGTTATGTTTCTATGTCTCCTTTTGGCCTACGGCCTTTTGTCAAACGACATTTTGGTTTTAGTAAACTGTTTATTAATCATTCTACATGACTTGGTTATGCAGACCACCCTTGTGCCTGCATATATGGACGTTATTCTCTGTCTTCTGTAGTCACTGTTTGTCTTATGATCTATATTCACTTCTGTTTATTGATTATTCTAATGCTCGATTACTTTGTACTTGATTTGAAAATTAATAAAAATTACAATTATAAAAAAAAAGAAGCAGAACACTCACCATCTCAGCAGCACAACAGTATCCCTTCTTAACTGTAGGAGACACACTAGTAATCAAGGTATTAGAATTACATGAGATGAATGATATAGTCAAAAATTGTCCCAAGCCCACTACAGCCCCTCAGGGGACATAGAGTTACCTAAAAAGGTTTGTAGAGGCAGGAATTTCGCCCAAGAGGACATGAGATTAAACATAGATGGTATAGTGGGGACTACATCCCAATGGGATTGGGCACAGGTCCCCAGTATTAATGTCCCTATTGCTCGTAATACACCAGCTACTGATTATCGCTTAACCAAAGAAGATGGGAGGAAGATAATGTGGGAGGAAATAGAAAAGGAACTTAGTAGAGTATTTAAAAATAAATCCTCATTGCCCACTGCAGTAGCCTGCAGACAAAAACCAGGGGACTCTGTACTCGAGTTCTGGGCCCGTTTCAGTTCAGTCTGGACTCATGATGCAAGTTTAAAACTAACACACGATTGGCATACACTAATGATACAGACTTTCATTAACAACTTAAAACTACAGCAGCAATTAATGATCAAGCAACAAATTTCAGGTTGGCCAGAAAAGACACATTTAAAAAGGCTTTAACTGGAAAAGATGCAGCAGGGTGTTTCAAGGTGCCCAGAGAGAAACCAATAAGTACCCACTTCCAAACAGACATGTACCAGAGGGGTAGGGGTGGCAGAAGAGACAGATTTAGGGGTCGAGGACTTTATTCAAGATCTTCATATCCTAATAAGAATACACAGCCACAACAGGTGGGATGTTTCAATTGTGGGGACCCTAACCATTGGAAAAGGGACTGCCCTCATGAGGTGAGACAGCCACAGGCAAGTGGGGGTTCCAAATTTGAACCCAAACAGATACCAGGACCTCAGAGGCTTTAGGTTGACTGGGGGATCCGGGCCCACAATGAAGTTGCCCGGAAGGTGGGGAACCAGCTTTTCCTTTGATTTCTCTCCACTACAGGGAACAACCCATGATATCCCTCTGTGTAAATGGTAGGGAAACAATACCCTTTATCAAAAGAAAAGACAGAAGGGATGCGACCAATTATTGCAGAATTTTTTTCCAAGGGAATTATAAAGCCCATTGTTTCACATTATTGCACACCTATTAATCCAGTAAAGATAGCAGATGGATCTTAAAGGTTTGTGCAGGACCTTAGAGCCATCAATAGTCTAGTCATCCCTATTGCATCAACTGTACCTGATGTGCCATCTTTACTGGCAGCCATACCATCCGATGCTACACACTTCACAGTGATTGATTGGTCGAATGAATTTTTTAGCGTTCCAGTAGATGAGGGGACACGACCCATCTTTGCATTTCAATTTTTAAACCAGACCTTAACCTGGTTTAAAATGCCTCAGGGCTTTGTGGATTCATCAGTAGTGTTTTCCATCATTTTGCAAACCACCCTCAAGGGGTGGGCACTAGGGATGAGCCGAACACCCCCCGGTTCGGTTCGCACCAGAACTTACGAACGGACCTAAAATTTGTGCGAACTTTAGAACCCCATTGAAGTCTATGGGACTCGAACGTTCCAAATAAAAAGTGCTAATTTTACTGGCTAATATACAAGATATTGTCCTAAAAAGAGTTTGGGGACCTGGATCCTGCCCCAGGGGACATGGGCCAATGCCTAAAATGATTTTAAAAATGGCCGGTTTTTCAGGAGCACTGATTTTAATGACAATTAAAGTGAAAAAAAAAAAGTGAAATATTCCATTAAATGTCGTGCCTGGGGGTGTCTATAGTATGCCTGTGAAGTGCCACGTTTTTCCCGGGTTTAGAACAGTCCCTGCACAAAATGACATTTAGCGGAAAAAAAGTCATTTAAAACTGCTTGCGGTTTTAACCCCTTAAAGCGGAGGTCCACCCTAAAGTGGAGCTTCCGCTCATTGGAATCCTCCCCCCCTCCAGCGCCACAATTGGCACCTTTCAGGGGGGAGGGGGGTGCAGGTACCTGTACAGTACAGGTATCTGCACCCACTTCCGGGATAGCTCTCTGCGGAAAGGGGCGTAGATTACGCCCCTTTCCGAAAGTCCCCCGCTGCCTGCTGGGAAACACACAGATCCCAGAGGCAGCGGGTCCATCCTTATTGCGCAGCGCGACTCGCGCTTGCGCAGTAGGGAACCGGGAAATGAAGCCGAAAGGCTCCACTTCCTGATTCCCATACCCAAGATGGCGGCGGCAGCACCCGAGAGACGATAGAGAGATCGGCTTCGGGTGCCGACATCGCGGCCGCGCTGCACAAGTAAGTGTCACAATTTTAAAAGTCAGCAGCTGCAGTATTTGTAGCTGCTGGCTTTTAAAAAAAAAAAAACGTGGACTCCCGGCGGACTCCCTCTTTAAGGACTGCCACATGGCAATGTACATTGGCACAATGGCACCGACAGGCACAAGCACGTACATGTACGTGCTTGCCTTCCAGCGGGTGGGGGGTCCGATCGGACCCCCTCCCGCTGGCTGGCTGCGGCGGTCCGTTTCGCTTCAGGAGCGATCCGGGATGAGGGGATGGCCTTTGGTTTCTGGCCATCCCCTCTCGATCGCTCCTGGCGAATGAGAAGCTTCCCCCGCCTGTGTAGTGTAAACACAGGCAGGGAGGAAGTGATATCACTCTCCTCAGGGCGGTCTTTTTGACTGCGAGGAGAACACAATAGTAAGTGCACCAAACACTGCACTGACATGTAGGTACACATAGGCACACAAATTACCCCCCCTGATCACCCCCCCGATCGCCTCCCCGTTAACCCTTTCACCCCCTTTTGTCAGTGTCACTAAGCAATCGTTTTTCTGATCGCTGCATTAGTGTCACTGGTGCCGCTAGGTAGCTAGTTATTTTTTATGTTCACCGCCAGGTTTTTATAGCATTAGGTACCCCCATATACTACCTAATAAAGATTTTAACCCCCTGATTGCCCCTAGAGTTAACCCTTTCACCAGCGATCACCGTATAAGTGCCACTGGTGACGCTGGTTAGCCAGTTAGTTATTTAGGTTCCCTGTCAGGTTTTTATATAGCATCAGGGACCCCCATATACTACCTAATAAAGATTTTAACCCCCTGATTGCTCCTAACAGTTTTTTTTGGTAGCGTTTTATATTTAAATCCTGAAGGCGGTGCTTGGTTTTCAGGGTCCCGTACGGGGCTAGGCTCCCAAAAAGTCCCCCACATGTGGTATCCCCGTACTCAGGAGAAGCAGCAAAATTTATTTTGGGGTGTAATTTCACTTATGCCAATAGCATGTGTGAGCAATATATAATTTAGTGAAAACTTTGTGCAAAAAAAAAAAACATTTTTTATATTCCTGCAACTTGTGGCAAAATATAAAATATTTCATGGACTCAACATGCCCCTCAGCAATTTCCTTGGGGTGTCTACTTTCCAAAATGGGGTCATTTGGGGGATTTTGTGTTATTTTGGCATTTTATTGCCTTCGAAACTGTGATAGGTAGTGAGGAGTGAAATCAAAAATTTGCCCCCTTAGAAATCCTGAAGGCAGTGATTGGTTTTCGGGGTGCGGTACGTGGCTTGACTCCCAAAAAGTCCCACATATGTGGTATCCCTGTACTCAGGAGAAGCAGCAGAACATATTTTGGGATGCAATTCCACATATAACTATGGCATGTGTGAGCAATATATCATTTAGTGACAACTTTTTGTAAACTTTTTTTTTTTTGTGTCATTATTTAATCACTTGGGACAAAAAAAAAATATTCAATGGGGTCAACATGCCCCTCAGCAATTTCCTTGGGGTGTCTACTTTCCAAAATGGGGTCATTTGGGGGGGGGGGTTTGTACTGCCCTGCCATTTTAGCACTTCAAGAAATGAGATAGGCAGTCATAAATTAAAAGCTGTGTAAATTCCAGAAAATGTACTCTAGTTTGTAGACGCTATAACTTTTGCGCAAACCAATAAATATATGCTTATTGACATTTTTTTTTACCAAAGACATGTGGCTGAATACATTTTGCCCTAAATGTATGACTAAAATTCAGTTTATTCGATTTTTCTTAACAAAAAGTAGAAAATATATTTTTTTTCTCAAAATTTTTTTTTTCCATTTATATCGCAAAAAATAAAAATCGCAGAAGCAATCAAATACCATCAAAAGAAAGCTCTATTTGTGGGAAGAAAAGGACACAAATTTCGTTTGGGTACAACATTGCATGACCGCGCAATTACCAGTTAAATCAGTGCAGTGCGAAATTGTAAAAAGACCTCTGGTCCTTAGGCTGACAATTTGTCTGGGGGTTGAAGTGGTTAATGTAATATCTGGTTCCAGCAATATGGATGAAAATCATTGAGAAAAATGGCATGGGTAGCCCCCCCTGCCCATTACCAACCCCTTTGGGTCTTGTACGGATATTAAGGGGAACCCCATACCCATATTAAAAAAAGGAAACATGTGGGACCCCCAGGCCCTATATACTCAGAACAGCAGTATACAGGCAGTGCAAACAAGACAGGGACTGTGTAGGTTTGTTGTGTTAAGTAGAATCTGTTTGTAATTTTGAACTGGTACATTTTTAAAGTGTAGCTCCAGTCAAAAAATAAATTTTTAAGCTTTTTGGAAAACATAGGGAAGGGTTATCACCCCTGTATAATTTTTTTTGCCGTACGTCTTTTTTCATCACTTCCTGTTGTCTCCTTCCATTTGCAAGTAGGAGACGTTTGTAAGTTGGATGTTTGAAAGTAGGGGCCTGCCCTATATGCTCTGCAGAAATGGCGGAACAAGGTGTTGGTGTTGCCACAACATTGTAAGCCCTCAAAGTGACTCTTGGTGGGCGCTGGAGCGCCCTGCTGTGAAAGATTATATCAAGAATTGTAATTACATGCCATTGCTGAACAGTAGTAGAAAAATCGGGCCTTTTGTGGTTGTGGTGGTGTTGCTGGTGCCACAACACTATAAGTCCTCACATTTACTCTCAGTGGGCACAGGAACGGGCCCTGCTGTGAAATATTATATCAAGAATTGTAATTACATGCCCCTGTTAAACAGGGGCTGAAAAAATGGGCCTTAGGCACTGCTTGCTGGTGCCACAACACTGCAACCTCGCCCAGATACTCTAGTTGTAGTGCAGAAATTAGCCCTGCTGCAAAGCATTGCATTAAAAATTGTATTACATGCCCCTGTTAAACAGGGGCTGAAAAATTGGGTCTTAGGCACTGCAACCTCTCCCATATACTCTAGTTGTAGTGCAGGAATGAACCCTGCTGCAAAGCATTGCATCAAAAATTGTAATTACACTCCCCTGTTAAACAGGGGCTGAAAAATTGGGCTGGTGGCATCACCCAGAACCAAAAATTTTCTTCCAAGATATCAGCGGAGGAGGAAGAGGATAGGCAGTCAACATAACAGGACAGTCACTCAGCATCAGCATAGGCAGTCTTGAAGGGATGTGATATTTAAAAAAAAATTATTCGGTTACATCAGCTTCAGGTGCTTGGTAGGGTGGGTGATCCAAGACTGATTCATCTTTATGAAGGTCAGTCAATCAACCGAGTCGGTGGACAGGCGCACCCTGTGATCGGTAACAAAGCCACCAGCAGCACTGAAGGTGCGTTACAAAAGAACGCTGGATGCAGGACAGGCCATTAGCTCAATTGCATACTGTGCAAGCTCTGGCCAGTGATCCATCCTCAAAACCCAGTAAGCCAGAGGATTTTCGGTGGGAAAGGTGTCCAAGTGTGACCTTGCCCCTAGGTATTCCTGCACCATGTAAATCAGACGCTGGCGATGGTTGCTGGGACGGATCATACCTTGGGGCTGTGGACTAAAAAATTGTCTGAACACATCGGTCAGATGGCCAGCTTCTCCACCGCTCCTTCTGACTGATGCCTCAGCAACACGTTGTCCAGGACCAGGAGTTTGTAACCTCCCAGTCTCTGGGAACGCATTGCACAGACCTTTCTGCAAGGCCTCCTGGAGATGTCTTATCCTCTGCTCCCTCTGCGATGGCAAGATAAGCTCCGCAACCTTACCCTTGTACAGTGGATCAAGGAGAGTGGCCAGCCAGTAATGGTCCCTCTCCTTGATCCGAAGAATGCAAGGATCCTTCCGCAGGCTTTGCAGGATCAGGGAGGCCATGAACCGTAGGTTAGCTGAGGCATTCGGTCCGGAGTCCTCTGGGTCACTAAGGACAACATGATCCGCAGCTACCTCCTCCCAGCCACGTACAAGTCCACGGGTTTCTTGGGACTGTAAATCACCCCTACAAGACTGCTGATGCTGAGTGCCAGCCTCCACCTCCATGCTGACACAATCATCCTCCTCCTCCTCCTCCTCATCCTCTTCCTGTGTGATGGGTGGGACATCAGGAACACTGTCTGGATAAAGGGGGCCTTGAGAGGCAAGGAAGTCCTCCTCTTCCTGCCTCTGTTCTGCCTCAAGTGCCCTGTCCATTATTTCACGCAGCGTATGCTCCAACAGGTTGACGAGAGGTACAGTGTCACTGATGCATGCACTGTCACTGCTCACCATCCTCGTGGCCTCCTCAAATGGTGACAGGACAGTGCATGCATCCCTGATCATGCCCCACTGGCGTGGTGAGAAAAAACCGAGCTCCCCTGCCCCTGTCCTGGTGCCATAGTCGCACAGGTACTCATTGATGGCCCTCTGCTGCGTGTGCAGCCGCTGCAGCATGTCCAACGTTGAGTTCCACCTGGTGGGCATGTCACATATAAGGCAGTTCTTGGGCAGGTTCAACTCCTTTTGGAGCTCAGCCAGCCGAGCACAGGCATAAATGATCAGCGGAAATGCACACAGACTTTCCTGGCCTGCTTCAGGACATCCTGTAAGCCCAGGTACCTGTCCAAGAACCGCTGCACCACCAGGTTAAGGATGTGAGCCACACAGGGCACATGGGTCAGTTGTTCCTGTCAGAGGGTGGAGAGGAGGTTGGTGGCATTGTCGCAAACCACCAATCCTGGCTTAAGCTGGCATGGCGTCAACCACCTCTCGGCCTGCCCCTGCAAAGCTAACAAAATATCTGCCCCAGTGTGGCTCCTGTCCCCCAAACAAACCAGTGCAAGCACGGCATGGCATCATTTTGCCTGCGTACTTGCATTTCCCCTTGAACACCTACGGAGCACCGCTGGTTCCGAGGACAGAGCACTGGAAGAGGCCATGGAGGAAGAAGAAGAGGAGGGGGTGGAGGAGAGAGGTGTGTCACAACCAGTAGTAGCATTTTGGAGGCGTGGTGGCAGAACAACCTCCAACACTACTGCACCTTGTCCTGCATCCTTCCCAGCTGCCAGAAGAGTGACCCAATGGGCCGTGAAAGACAGGTAACGTCCCTGTCCATGCCTGCTGGAGCATGACTCAGCGATAATATGCACCTTACCGCTAACCGCCGTGTCCAGCGAGGCAAGGACATTGCCTTCCACATGCCGGTAATTAGCCGGAATCGTCTTCCATGAGAAAAAGCGTTTGGGGACCTGCCACTGTGGAACTGCACATTGCACAAATTCACGGAAGGGGGCCGAGTCTACCAACTGAAAAGGTAGCAGTTGAAGTGCTAGCAATTTAGCCAAGCTAGCATTCAACCGCTGGGCATGTGAATGGCTGGGAGTGAACTTCTTTCTACGGTCCAGCAGCTGCTGCAGCGAAATTTACCTGCTAAAATTCGGACGTGGCTGTACTGCTAGCAGAGTGCCTACAAGCACTTGGCTATGACACACCTAATTCTACACCTTCATTCCTCTCAGCACAGGTTTCAGAGAGGACTGAAGGTCTAGTGGGGTTGGAGATGCCAGCTGATGAGGAGCAAGGAGAGGTCCGCTTTGTTCTTTGGTGTGGGTCTTTGAGGTACGCTTGCCAACGAGCTGCACGGCAGGTCAACATATATCTGGTTAAGCATGTGGTGCCTAAGCGACTGATGTTTTGGCCATGCGAGACACACTTGAGATATATGTTGCAAATAGCAGTGGTGCGATCTGATACACTCGTCTCAAAAAAGGCCCACGCCAAAGAACTTTTAGAATAACGTGCAGAGGCAGGGCCCTGCACAGGCGGAGCTCTGCGGTGTGATTCAGTTGGTGTGCTGCCCCTAAGCTGGCCCCTGGAGGGCATCCTGCCTTGTTGGAGATGTGTCTCCTCCTGTTAGGTACCTAAGTGGTGAGCCTGACTTGTTGGAAGAAGACCTCTCTTACGACTCTGGTTCAGGTCCCACTGGAATGAGGACAGGGGTCCCGTGAGGGCAGCGGGGTAGAAGCATCTGAACTGGATGCAGCAGCTGATGCAGGCAATGTAGATGATCCTCCAGATGGCAGGAACCGCAGGAACTGGTGAAGGCTGGAGGAGGCTGGCAGAGCTTGGCAGCGTAGGAGGACCAACAGCAACCGGTTTAGAAGGAGGCACTGCATGGCAGCAGAGGATCCTAGATGGACTCAGAGCGCTTGAAACAAGCAGAGAGTTGGTCAGGCACGCGGGGTCAAACAGATAGGAAATTAGGCAGGAACGGTAGGCAAAGGCACAGTCACTGGCAAGCAAGGGTTCAGCAACAAATAGGCAGTCCATAAACAGGGTCAGGCCGGCCGGAATCGGGGCAGGAGAGATCAGCAGAGTCAAACGTAAGCCGGGTCAATATTGGTAATCAGATAGACAGGTAGCAGGGTTTTCAGGTACAAGCTGCAGACAAACAGCATGGAACACATGCAGCTGTACCTTTAAATAGGGCCACTGGCACCAAACCGCGCTAGCGTGCGCACACGGACACCTGACGCCTGAGGTGCACACTGGTGAACACACACGCGCCGATGCCCGGACTGCCTTCAAAAGCACGAGCAGAGCCCTGACATTGCCCCCACACAAGGGGCCACCTCCGGGTGCCCAAAACGTCTTTTTTTTATAGGGTGTGTAGAGAAAAAAGCCAGAATTAATCTCCCAGTATGTAGATTATTATCAGGCTCCCAAGAGTTGCTCTACGGGCCGTAACCCTTCCACTTAATCAGGAACTGTCTTTGCCCGTGCCGTCTTCTATAGTCAAGAATAGCCCTCACCTCATATTCCTCACTTCCGTCGATTAAAACGGGCTCAGGTGGTCTAGTCCCTCTATTCGGAAAGGGGTCGTGTACCGAAGTCTTAAGCAGGGATACATGAAAAACTGGGTGCACCTTCATTGATTCAGGTAAGGACAACTCGTAAGACACCTCATTAATCCTTCTCTTCACCGGGAAGGGGCCCAAAAACTTGGGTGCCAGCTTTTTAGAAGGACAGGCTAACTTGAGATTAGAAGTAGAAAGCCATACCTGATCCCTGACTTGAAGAACCAATTCTCCCCTTCTCTTCTGGTCAAATGCTTTCTTACTATCCGCCTGAGCCTTTGTTATAGCTTCTTATAGCTTCTTGCAGGACCAGGTTGTTACGGCTGAGGAAGGTCACGGTGTCCTGGACTGCTGGTACTTAAGATTCTGGAAGAAAATCAGGAAGAAATTATAAATGAAACCCATATTTGACAAAAAATGTCCTGTGGTTGAGTGACTGACATTGTTCTAAGCAAATTCTGCTAGGGGCAGGAGGGATACCCAATCGTCCTGCACAAAAGACGTGAAGCATCTGATATACTGTTCAAGTGTCTGATTTGTTTGTTCAGTCTGCCCATTAGTCTGGGGATGATAAGCAGATGACAAGACCAGCTCTATCTTCAGACTCTCACACAGCACAAGTTCCAGAGTCTTGCAAGCCCCAAAGTGCCCTGCTAATGGATGGTCATGAAGAAGGGCAAGGACTCTTACTCGGAAGCTCTCAGGAACAAAGACTTGACTGTCCTTCCACAACAGACCCTCCCTGGTTGTCAATGTAATTCCTGGAGGAGAGAGAGAGTTAAAAGACGCCTCTCTTATATGGGACAGCAAATCCGGTTGTACGAGCAAGAAGGTGCTCGCAGGAAGAATAGTATCTGGAGCAGCAGAGTCTTTGGAGCAGTCATACATGCGCAAGAGCGCGTCCGGTTTCACATTCTTCGAGCCAGGGCAATATGTGATATGGAAGCAGAATCAAGAAAAGAACAGGGCACAGCGAGTCTGCCGGGGCTACTTAAATATTCAAGGTTCTTGTGGTCAGTGTAAATCAACACAGGATGGACTGCACCTTCCAACAAGTGCCTCCACTCTTCCAATGCCGACTTGATGGCAAGCAGCTCCCGGTCCCCAATGTCATAGTTCCTTTCAGCAGAAGAGAGCTTCCGAGAGAAGAACCCTACGGGGTGCATCAGGTCATTACTGCCTTGATGTTGGGACACCACCGCTCCTACCACCACTTTGGAAGCATCGACTTCAAGGATGTAAGGCAGAGATGGGTCAGGGTGGCTGAGGATGGAAGCAGAGGTGAACAGGCCTTTAAGCTTCTCAAAGGCTTCCTGAGCCTCGGGGCCCCAGTGGAAGCATACATTCTGATTGGTCAGCTGGGTGATGGGGGTGATGATGGCAGAGAACCCCTTAATGAACTTCCTATAGAAGTTTGCAAAGCCCACGAAACGCTGTATCCCTTTCTTGTCTGTGGGTGCCGGCAAGTCCAGAACAGGGGATACTTTCTGTGGATCCATTCTGATGCCTGCTAGGGAAATCTCAAGACCGAGAAACTGATTTACATTTCTCAGCCTTGGCATACAATCCGTGCTGGCAGAGACGGAGCAGCACTCTGCCCACATGCCCTCGGTGTTGCTCCAGGGATCCAGAGAAAATCAAAATGTCGTCCAGGTAGACAATGACAAAGATGTCCAAAAAGTCTCTAAACACATCGTTTATGAGATGCTGAAAGGTGGCAGGGGCGTTGGAGACCGAAGGGCATTAATAGGTACTCATTGTGTCCAAATTGTGTTCGGAAAGCCATCTTCCACTCATCTCCGGCCCGTATGCGGACCAGATTATAGGCCCCTCTCAAGTCCAGTTTGGTAAAAATTGTGGCCGATCTCAATTTCTGAAAGAGCTCTGGTATCAGGGGCAGAGGGTAGTGATTTTTGACCGTAATTTTGTTTAATTCACGGTAATCCACACAGGGCCGGAGTGACTGATCTTTCTTGATGACAAAGAATATTCCGGCGCCTGCGGGAGAGGGGGAATGGGGGATTAACCCTTTCTCCAGATTTTCAGTGATGTAGGTTTTCAGTGCCACCTGCTCTTTTTCTAACAAGGGAAAAATGCGTCCGAACGGGATCTCAGCCCCCGGAAGGAGCTCGATAGGGCAGTCATATGGACGGTGAGGAGGAAGGGAGTCCGCTCCTCTTTGCTAAAGACGTCCAGGAACTCGTGATACGGTTCTGGCACAGATTGACATAAGTCCTGATCAGAGTCCAGGCAAAGAAGTGTAATGGGCCGGTCAGATGTTTCATGCAAGCAATGTTCCAAGCAATAGGAGGACTGAAACTTCACTTCCCCAGTGGACCAGTTGATGGTGGGGTTATGAGCCTGAAGCCAAGGTATGCCCAGGATCACAGGAAACAGAGGCGATGAGATCACATCAAAGCCAGCAAGGGCAGTGTCTCCTGGGGTACCTGACCCTACCTGATGCGGGAACCGTCAGCCATAAAAACGTATAGTCCATGGGTCTTTCTCCGAAGGGGTATGGTGTGAAGACTGGTGAAGGAGGTATCAATAAAACAACTGCAAGCCCCAGAGTCAATAATGGCGCTGATGGAGACCATCTTTTCCTGGAGCTGTAATGAAAGAGGAAGAGCAATGTGGGTGGTGTTGGCTGGCAAAGATACAGGGCTGACAGACACAGAGGAGAGGCACTTACGTGTCTTAGCGGGGCAGTTATTTGCGTAATGTCTGGACCCACCACAGTAGAGGCACAGGTTAAACTGCCTGGCGATGGGCACGCTCCTCTGGCGATAGGGTGGGACGCGCTGGCGGCCTTATATAGTGTGGAGCGTGTACTACACAGCCTGAGCTATGATTGGCAACAGGCATCCTGCCTGTGGCCAATCATGGCTCTCCTCGCTACTGGCGCTATGATTGGGCCATCATGAGCCAGCAATGCACTGCGATGGCGCAGTGCATTGTGGGCCATGAACGCCACACGAATTTGGCGTGAATGGCCCACAGAGTTCTGGCTTCACCGAACGGGCGAACATCCGGTGTTCAAGTCGAACATGCGTTCGATTCGAACACCAAGCTCATCCCTAGTGGGCACCTGAATTTGGTTCATCCCTGCTGCAATATGTCAATGACATCCTCATATGCAGTCCTTCAAAGGAGGCCAGTGTCTGTGACTCAGTAAGTCTTCAGCAATATCTCTATGAATGTGGACACAAGGTGTCAAAGGAAAAAGTTACAATGGTGTCAGGAAAGTGTTGATTACCTTGGTTTTGTAGGGGGAAAGGAAAATCGGTCACAAAAGAGCCACAGCGCTCGTGGGTCTAGCCTGCCCACCGACCAAGAAGGACATGCTAACCTTTTTGGGAATCATTGGCTACTGCTGCTAATGGATCCCTGATTGTTCCTTCTATGACAACATTCTGAGACAAGCCACAGGTTCTGAAATGTCAGATATTGTATCATGGTCACCAGATATGTTAAACTCTTTCTTGTACTTGAATAATGCTATGGTTGTAGCTCCAGTGCTTGGTTTCCTAGATTATGGAAAAATGTTTCATGTATATGCAAGGGAAAATTGTAAAACCATTGCAGGTGTCCTCTCCCAGAAACAATCTCTGCTCTATAGCTTTTTTCTCAAAGGTGGTTCCAGTTCAGGTTCAAGGCATGCCTGCGTGCAATCCGAGCATTAGGCCCCTCCTCCTGCGAGGGGCTAAATAGCATCCTGTGTGATGGTTGTAGAAATGGTCACATAACTTACACTCAATAGATCAACCACTTTGTACACTACACATAATGTGACCCTCTTACTTAGATCCATACCCAACACATGTCTTCATAAAGGTTGAGCGGATATGAGGTAATCCTACTATCCAATAGTGATCTAATTATCAAGTATGCTGCCTCGGCAGCTGGCCCAGCTCCAATTTTCAATGCCCTGCTAGGTCTTAAAGGTGAGGAAGATGAGGTAGTGGATGAACATGACTGTATACAGATTGTTCAGGAGGATTAACTGAGGCCCAATCAATACCTTACCAATCAGCCCAGGCAGCAGAATTAATAGCCCTGACAAGAGCTTGTTGATTTTTTTGAAGGCCAAGATGTTAATATTTTACAGATTCCAAATATGGTTTCGGGGTCATATGGTCAAGAAGGGGATTTGTAGCAGCTGATGGCAAGGGGATGGCAAGGCAAGGGGATACACTCAATGTTGGGAAAAAAAAATCTATTGCAGGCCATACAGTTACCCAAAAAAAAAGCCATCATCCACTGCAGGATACACACTAATGACACCACTGAAATAGCAAGAGGAAATGCTTTTGCTGACAAAGTGCTAAACTTGCAGCCTCTACACAAGAAGCACAACTTGTCATGCCAATGTTAACACAGGAAATCAATCTCCTAGACCACACATTGATAGAACTCCAGAAACATGCCACTGAATAAGATTTGAAAGAGTGGGTTAGGGAAGCCATGCATCCCTGCAGCAAGTGCACCACTGTTCATAGTTCAATACCATGGAGTTAGCCACGAGAGGGTGGAAAACCACATGTGAGGTATTACTGAAGGACTTTTACATTTCAGGTTTGCCCAAATTAGTAAGAGACTATGTAGCCTGCTGCATTACATGCATTAGAAACAATCCAAATATCCCCCACAAGGCAAAACATGAACATCTTCCATATCCCACCACCCCCTTCACACATCTACAGATTGATTTTCTCCACATGCTCAAGAAAGGAACAAAACAGGAATATCTGTTTCCTGTTTGGTTTAAAGGCCTTCAGAACCACAAGAGAAGACACACAAAGAGTGGTCTGGATACTCACGGAGGAACTGATTCCTAGATGGGGATGCCCACTACAGATAAATTCAGACAACAACCCAGCTTTCCCTTCAAAACTTTGCCAAGAATTAGTTAAAGCATTAAAAATACAGTGGAAGTTTCACATCCTTTATCACCCACAGAGTTCAGGAATAGAAGAAAGAATGAACAGAACCATCAAGGATAAGCTCAGGAAAGCTACAGGAGGTACTTTTCACAAATGGGATAGGATGTTGCCTATAGTCCTAGCTGAGATCAGAATGACTCCCAGCAAGACTACAGGTTACTCTCCATTTGACGTCTTAATGGGTAGGCTTTTTTCTACACCCTGGGCTAGAACAACTTTAGTTTTGGAAACAGGAGATTTAGACCAAATTAGGGAATAATATGTCCAAAAACTGATTAAAATTTTGGATCAAGTTGAAAGAAACCTTACTCACACCTCTCCTCTTTCTCTACAGGATCCGCCTACACATCCCTTCCAGCACGGTGACTGGGTCATGATGAAACAGTTGGCACAGACCAGAAAAGAAGGAGACCCGGTCGGACCAGAAACCAAGGTGGTGGCCGTGACGAGTACTGCAGTCCTGGTGGAAAACCAACAAGCCTAGATCCATGCCAGCCATGTAAAACCCTTACACAAGGAGAGTGTGAAGCAAACTGCTAGAAAGCGAGCTGACCCACAAATAAAAGACAAGGAAAAAGGAGGCACAGCAGGTGATTTTAGCCCTCGAAGAGCGAGTGAAGCAGGTGTTTTAGACTCTGAATCATCAAAATGACTATGCTCATAGCCAAGGACTCTGGCAGACTCTGGATGTTGCTCTTGACAACCGTAGTCGTTATTTTTGTCCCTGTCTGGTTCATAACGAACTGTATCTACCACCCGGAAGATTTGGGTGCAATTACAAGTATTCTGGGAACGAACATACACAGGACAATATTACAATGAACACAAAACAATAATTTACTAAGGGAAGGCCCAATAGGAAAATTTAAAGGGGGCCTAACCCCAGATTAGACATGTAAGGTATTTTGTCTCTCCCTGTTCCATTGACATTATGCAAAGTTAGAGAAAACATATAGATTAATGTTTTAAGAGGGGATTGAAGGAATATATACATTCCCTAGACCCACTGGGACTCCATCTTATGATCAGTATCCATTTTGTCAGTATGCATATAGTCAAATATTGCTTGTTTAAATCTTAGGTATTCACCCACGCAGGTTCCCATGAAGCTGTTACTCTTTATCAGTTTGTTCTGTGATTTCTTAGAAATAGATACTGATTACACTGGCCTCAAGACAGTGTGTCTCCAAGTTTGTTATGTACTATAAATTTGATATGTACTATAAGTATTGGTATGTGTTATATGTCTGGAACATAATTGTTTTGCATAACTGTGAAAGGTCCCATGACACACATGGGGTGTAGCTATAATATTGTTATAACATCCTTTGTCTATATAAGAGATAAATAAATAAAAGTTTATCAGATTTACTCTGACCAAACCACAGCACTGTCAGTGTCATTGTTTGTAATGAGTATATCTCCAGTAGTGATGGACGAACTTCCGACGGGACGTTTCGCGAACGCGAAACGCGAACGGACACAAACGTTCGCGAAAACGACCGTTCGCCGCGGGCTCCATTGACTTCAATGGGAGGCGAATTTCGCAAACCTTTAGGTCGAATTTGCGGCCACGGGGTAATTATTAGGGGGTAGCACGTAGTCCCACCACCTGGACAATAGCATAATACATGTATGAGGTGAATTTGGGATCGATAACTACAAGCATTTTTTTTTTATTTGGGAAATTGTTCTGACAATTCAGGACTATGGAGCTAATGAAGGCAATGGAGGAGAGGGAAGGTCAGGGACCAGGGTAGGCAAACAAGAGGGTGCAGGAGATACAGAGCACTGACAGCAGCACCGTAATACAGAGCACTGACATCAGCACCGTGACATACAGCGCTGACAGCAGCTCCGTGACATACAGCGCTGACAGCAGCTCCGTGACATACAGCGCTGACAGCAGCTCCGTGACATACAGCGCTGACAGCAGCTCCGTGACATACAGCGCTGACAGCAGCTCCGTGACATACAGCGCTGACAGCAGCACCGTGACATACAGCGCTGACAGCAGCTCCGTGACATACAGCGCTGACAGCAGCTCCGTGACATACAGCGCTGACAGCAGCTCCGTGACATACAGCACTGACAGCAGCTCCGTGACATACAGCGCTGACAGCAGCTCCGTGACATACAGCGCTGACAGCAGCACCGTGACATACAGCGCTGACAGCAGCTCCGTGACATACAGCGCTGACAGCAGCTCCGTGACATACAGCGCTGACAGCAGCTCCGTGACATACAGCGCTGACAGCAGCTCCGTGACATACAGCGCTGACAGCAGCTCCGTGACATACAGCGCTGACAGCAGCTCCGTGACATACAGCGCTGACAGCAGCTCCGTGACATACAGCGCTGACAGCAGCTCCGTGACATACAGCGCTGACAGCAGCTCCGTGACATACAGCGCTGACAGCAGCTCCGTGACATACAGCGCTGACAGCAGCACCGTAAGCAGCCCCAGGAGGAAGTCAGCACAGCACAGGGATGGTGTGATCCCCTCATAATAAGAACCCCCAGGAGGAAGTCAGCACAGCACAGGGATGGTGGGAGCCCCTCATAATAAGAACACCCAGGAGGAAGTCAGCACAGCACAGGGATGGTGGGAACCCCTCATAATAAGCAGCCCCAGTAGAAATATGACACCGCTCAACCTCTTCAAAGAGGAGGGTAGGGGCATATAGTACGGTGTGCTTTTTTGGGTCAGGGAAGTGAGCCAAATGAATTAAGAAGGTCTGTGTGCTTGATTCCAAAAATTGTTTATAGACATATACATGGTCTACTGATCACATGTGTTGAATTCCTCCGAGATCCATGCCTCATTCATTTTTAGAAATGTGAGGTAGTTAACACTGTGGTGAGCTAGGCGAGTACGCTTATCGGTCACAATCCCCCCTGCTGCGCTGAACGTCCTTTCGGACAGGACACTGGATGAGGGGCAAGCCAACAGTTCGATTGCAAATTGGGCAAGCTCTGGCCAGAGGTCAAGCCTGCCCACCCAGTAGTCTAGGGGTTCATCACTCCTCAGAGCGTCCACATCGGCCGTTAACCCAATGTAGTCGGACACCTGACGGTCTAGGCGTTCCCTGATGCTGGATCCGGATGACACCTGTCGATGGGTCGGCTGAAAGAATGACCTCATATCCGAAGTCACCAACACATCTTCAAACCGGCCTCTTCTTGCAGGCGCTGTTGGATTGGTACCCGCAAATCCTTCTCTGGGAGTGGGAATTGCTCCTCTGCCAGCGCACGCAAAAGCAGAATGCAGCATTTCTCGAAGCAAGGCCTGGAAGTGCTGCATTCTGACAGCCCTCTGCGACGGCGGTAACATTTCCGCCATTTTGTGTTTGTACCGGGGGTCTAAGTACGTTGCCACCCAGTACTGGTCCTTGACCCTCATGCTTTTTATACGGGGGTCCCTATTAAAACACTGGAGCATGAAGGCCCCCATTTGCACTAAAGTGGAAGCGGTGTGGTGGCCTGGCTCCTGCTCATCATCCAGGATAATGTCGTCCTCTTCATTCTCCTCTCCCCATCCTCGCACAACAGGGATCCCAGAAAGGTTTAAAGCATGCTCTTCTTGCTCCTGCTCATCCGCCCCGGCACCATCCTCCTCTGACTCCTCATCAGACTCCTGTTGTTGACTTGTCTCAGATAGAGTAGCCCCCCCTGGGAATTCATCCAGCATTGCGACTTCCTCATCTTCCCGCTCCTGCTCCTCCACAGCCTGATCAATGACACGACGCAATGCACGCTCCAGAAAGAAGGCATAAGGTACCATGTCACTGATGGCGCCATGGCTGCGACTGACCAGTTTGGTGATCTCCTCAAATGGCCGCAGAAGTCTGCATGTGTCGCGCATGAGCAGCCACTGGCGCGGTGAAAAAAAACCCAGCTCCCCAGAACCGTTTCTTTCGCAGAGTTCATACAGGTAGACGTTAACTGCACGTTTCTGCTGGAGCAGCCTATCAAGCATATAGAAGGTTGAGTTCCATCGCGTCGGGCAATCGCAAATAAGACGTCTGACCGGCAGATGGTGTCGCCGCTGAATGTCAGCAAGGCGAGCCATGGCCGTGTAAGATCTTCTGAAATGGGCCGAGATTTTCCTTGCCTGCCGCAAGATGTCCTGGACCCCAGGGTATTTGACAAGGAATCGCTGCACGACCAAGTTTAAGACGTGTGCCATGCACGGCACGTGCGTGATTTTGCCCTGTTTCAATGCGCTAAGCAGATTGGCACCGTTGTCACACACCACTTTACCAACTGTCAAATTGAGCGGTGTTAGCCACTCATCTGCCTGTGAACGCAAAGCTGAAAGGAGTGCCGGGCCAGTGTGGCTCTTTGCTTCCAGGCACAACAGACGCAGCACGGCATGGCAACGTCTCACCTGGCATGTGGAATAGGTTCTGGGGAGCTTGGGCGGTGCAGTGGAAGAGACGCTAGCAGCGGAAAAGGAGGAGGCAGCTGAGGAGGAGAGGGAGGAGGATGGAGTAGGAGGAGGAGAAGAAGAGTCAGGCCTGCATGCAATCCGTGGCGGTAAAACCAAATCTACACGGGTGCCACGGGTTACATGCTTGACGGCCGTCAGAAGGTTCACCCAGTGGGCAGTAAAACTGATATACCTTCCCTGCCCGTGTTTGCTAGACCACGTGTCTGTGGTCAGATGTATCTTGGCACCGACACTGTGTGCCAGAGATACATTCACTTGCCGCTGAACATGGCCATATAGCTCTGGGATGCCCTTCTCTGAGAAATACTTCCTTCCTGGGACCTTCCATTGTGGTGTTCCAATGGCCACAAATTTGCGAAAGGCCTCCGAGTCCACCAGTTTATATGGCAGTAGTTGGCGGGCTATGAGTTCTGACAAGCCAGCCGCCAACCGTTGGGCAAGAGGGTTATCCGGCGTCATCATTTTTTTACGCTCAAACATTAGGCCCACGGAAGCCTGCCTTTTTGCAGAAAAATGTGAGCTTGGCGTGATGGAAGGTGGAGTGGAGGACAATTGTGAGGAGAGAGGAGAAGGAGAAGTAGAAGACGAGGCTGGACGGTGAGAGCCTGCAGTGTGGCTTTGTGTGTTCCGTTGCTCCCACTGGGCTCGGTGATGGCTGCTCATGTGCCTTCTTAAGGCGGTCGTCCCTAGGTGAGTATTGGGCTTACCGCGACTAACGCGTTGACTGCAAAGATTGCAGATGGCAACGCTATTGTCAGCAGCGGACACGTTAAAAAAAGCCCACACTGCGGAGCCATGTGCCGGTGTCCTGGGAGCGCCAGATGTGACCGTACATGGTCGATGACTCGCTCCTGATACATTTGCAGTCTGCTTTGTCCCTGCTGTGCAATGTAAGTCATTGCTGCTTCTCCTCCCTATCTGCTGGTCCATATCTCCCTCTGAACTCCCCTCCTCTTCCTCTCTTGTGGGCACCCACGTGACATCACTAGACACGTCATCATCAACGTCACCTTCCCCACCGCTATAAGTAGAGTAGGCAGCAACACCGGGGACCAACCTCCTCCTTGGGCTGATCTGGGTACTGGCGTCAGACTGCTGAGTAGCGCTTGTTGCTACCTCCTCTTCCTGATCCAATACCAAGAGTGGCTGCGCATCAGAAATGTCCTCTTGATATGGATCGGAAAATAATTCCAGTGACTCAAGCGGAAGGTATGTGGTGGTGGTGGTGGTGGTCGTGTTGTTGGTGGTAGTGTCTTTGGGGGTGCACATAGCAGAGAGTGAAGAAGAGGGTGCAGATCGAGAGGATGAGGAGGGTGCAGAAGAGTAAGGCTGAGCGAGCCACTCAACCAAGTCTGGTGCATCCTTTAAAGTAATTGAACGCACCTTCTGCAACTTCCCACTTTGGCTCAAGCCTGTTGCTCCTGCCCTACCCCTACCACCCCTGCGGAAGGGCCTGCCTCTTCCTCTGCATGTCATTTTTTAAATGACCCTGTGACAAAACTCTTAGTCCCTATACCGCTGAAGGACTGCTGCAGTATAGGTGAGCGGTCAGCAGTGGTGCACGTCAACCCTATCTATTGTGGACCTATAGCGGTCCTTACAGAACAGCAGACTGTACCGCACTCAAGCCTATGTACCGTAGCACCCTATACCAAGTTACCAGTCCTTATAAGAACTTTTGTGGACCAAGCAGGTTGTGTATTAGTGTTTAGCAGACTGTACGTCAGTCCCTATACCGCTGAAGGACTGCTGCAGTATAGGGCAGCGGTCAGCAGTGGTGCACGTCAACCCTATCTATTGTGGACCGATAGCGGTCCTTACAGAACAGCAGACTGTACCGCACTCAAGCCTATGTACCGTAGCACCCTATACCAAGTTACCAGTCCTTATAAGAACTTTTGTGGACCAAGCAGGTTGTGTGTTAGTGTTTAGCAGACTGTGCGTCAGTCCCTATACCGCTGAAGGACTGCTGCAGTATAGGGCAGCGGTCAGCAGTAGTGCACGGCAACCCTATGTATTGTGGACCGATAGCGGTCCTTACAGAACAGCAGACTGTAACGCACTCAGGCCTATGTACCGTAGCACCCTATACCAAGTTACCAGTCCTTATAAGAACTTTTGTGGACCAAGCAGGTTGTGTGTTAGTGATTAGCAGACTGTACGTCAGTCCCTATACCAATGAAGGACTGCTGCAGTATAGGGCAGCGGTCAGCAGTAGTGCACGGCAACCCTATGTATTGTGGACCGATAGCGGTCCTTACAGAACAGCAGACTGTAACGCACTCAGGCCTATGTACCGTAGCACCCTATACCAAGTTACCAGTCCTTATAAAAACTTTTGTGGACCAAGCAGGTTGTGTGTTAGTGTTTAGCAGACTGTGCGTCAGTCCCTATACCGCTGAAGGACTGCTGCAGTATAGGGCAGCGGTCAGCAGTGGTGCACGTCAACCCTATCTATTGTGGACCGATAGCGGTCCTTACAGAACAGCAGACTGTACCGCACTCAAGCCTATGTACCGTAGCACCCTATACCAAGTTACCAGTCCTTATAAGAACTTTTGTGGACCAAGCAGGTTGTGTATTAGTGTTTAGCAGACTGTACGTCAGTCCCTATACCGCTGAAGGACTGCTGCAGTATAGGGCAGCGGTCAGCAGTGGTGCACGTCAACCCTATCTATTGTGGACCGATAGCGGTCCTTACAGAACAGCAGACTGTACCGCACTCAAGCCTATGTACCGTAGCACCCTATACCAAGTTACCAGTCCTTATAAGAACTTTTGTGGAACAAGCAGGTTGTGTGTTAGTGATTAGCAGACTGTACGTCAGTCCCTATACCAATGAAGGACTGCTGCAGTATAGGGCAGCGGTCAGCAGTAGTGCACGGCAACCCTATGTATTGTGGACCGATAGCGGTCCTTACAGAACAGCAGACTGTACTGCACTCAGGCCTATGTACCGTAGCACCCTATACCAAGTTACCAGTCCTTATAAGAACTTTTGTGGACCAAGCAGGTTGTGTGTTAGTGTTTAGCAGACTGTGCGTCAGTCCCTATACCGCTGAAGGACTGCTGCAGTATAGGGCAGCGGTCAGCAGTAGTGCACGGCAACCCTATGTATTGTGGACCGATAGCGGTCCTTACAGAACAGCAGACTGTAACGCACTCAGGCCTATGTACCGTAGCACCCTATACCAAGTTACCAGTCCTTATAAGAACTTTTGTGGACCAAGCAGGTTGTGTGTTAGTGATTAGCAGACTGTACGTCAGTCCCTATACCAATGAAGGACTGCTGCAGTATAGGGCAGCGGTCAGCAGTAGTGCACGGCAACCCTATGTATTGTGGACCGATAGCGGTCCTTACAGAACAGCAGACTGTAACGCACTCAGGCCTATGTACCGTAGCACCCTATACCAAGTTACCAGTCCTTATAAAAACTTTTGTGGACCAAGCAGGTTGTGTGTTAGTGTTTAGCAGACTGTGCGTCAGTCCCTATACCGCTGAAGGACTGCTGCAGTATAGGGCAGCGGTCAGCAGTGGTGCACGTCAACCCTATCTATTGTGGACCGATAGCGGTCCTTACAGAACAGCAGACTGTACCGCACTCAAGCCTATGTACCGTAGCACCCTATACCAAGTTACCAGTCCTTATAAAAACTTTTGTGGACCAAGCAGGTTGTGTGTTAGTGTTTAGCAGACTGTGCGTCAGTCCCTATACCGCTGAAGGACTGCTGCAGTATAGGGCAGCGGTCAGCAGTGGTGCACGTCAACCCTATCTATTGTGGACCGATAGCGGTCCTTACAGAACAGCAGACTGTACCGCACTCAAGCCTATGTACCGTAGCACCCTATACCAAGTTACCAGTCCTTATAAGAACTTTTGTGGACCAAGCAGGTTGTGTATTAGTGTTTAGCAGACTGTACGTCAGTCCCTATACCGCTGAAGGACTGCTGCAGTATAGGGCAGCGGTCAGCAGTGGTGCACGTCAACCCTATCTATTGTGGACCGATAGCGGTCCTTACAGAACAGCAGACTGTACCGCACTCAAGCCTATGTACCGTAGCACCCTATACCAAGTTACCAGTCCTTATAAGAACTTTTGTGGAACAAGCAGGTTGTGTGTTAGTGATTAGCAGACTGTACGTCAGTCCCTATACCAATGAAGGACTGCTGCAGTATAGGGCAGCGGTCAGCAGTAGTGCACGGCAACCCTATGTATTGTGGACCGATAGCGGTCCTTACAGAACAGCAGACTGTAACGCACTCAGGCCTATGTACCGTAGCACCCTATACCAAGTTACCAGTCCTTATAAGAACTTTTGTGGACCAAGCAGGTTGTGTGTTAGTGATTAGCAGACTGTACGTCAGTCCCTATACCAATGAAGGACTGCTGCAGTATAGGGCAGCGGTCAGCAGTAGTGCACGGCAACCCTATGTATTGTGGACCGATAGCGGTCCTTACAGAACAGCAGACTGTACTGCACTCAGGCCTATGTACCGTAGCACCCTATACCAAGTTACCAGTCCTTATAAAAACTTTTGTGGACCAAGCAGGTTGTGTGTTAGTGTTTAGCAGACTGTGCGTCAGTCCCTATACCGCTGAAGGACTGCTGCAGTATAGGGCAGCGGTCAGCAGTAGTGCACGGCAACCCTATGTATTGTGGACCGATAGCGGTCCTTACAGAACAGCAGACTGTAACGCACTCAGGCCTATGTACCGTAGCACCCTATACCAAGTTACCAGTCCTTATAAGAACTTTTGTGGACCAAGCAGGTTGTGTGTTAGTGATTAGCAGACTGTACGTCAGTCCCTATACCAATGAAGGACTGCTGCAGTATAGGGCAGCGGTCAGCAGTAGTGCACGGCAACCCTATGTATTGTGGACCGATAGCGGTCCTTACAGAACAGCAGACTGTACCGCACCCAAGCCTATGTACCGTAGCACCCTAGACAGACCAAGTTACCAGTCCTGATAAAGAGCTTTGTGGAACAAGTGAGTTGTGAATGATTAGCAGACTGCAGCAGAAGGGCAGCAGTCAAGTATAATATTCTTTCTATATTTGGAAGAAAGAATATTATACGTGTACAAGCCTATTACCGTACCACTGATACCAGTCCTGAAAAGAACCTTTGTGGAACTAATAGTAACAGCAAGTCTTTAAAATTATCCTCACTGCCTGACACACTGCTTCCTGCCTGTCCCTATACAAATTGGCAAAAAAGAGTAGGCTGGAACGATTAGCTGGAACAGCTCTTTTGTGGACCTGATAGTAACAGCTAATGATGATGATGATGATGATGATGAAGAAAGACTAATCTGGCTGAGCTGTCCCTAAAATAGCAGCATACAGCGCTCTGTCCCTTTATCTAAACTGACAAAAGAAACTCAGGCTGCTGACCTAACACCTATACCAGTCCTGAAAAGAACTTTTGTGTACCAAATAGCTAGCGTTTTCTCTGTCCCTACTCCACACAGGATCCTTTCCCTACAGTGACAGAAGAAAGAATGTAAAATGGCCACCGGATCGGGTGTATTTATAGGTTAGGGGGAATGTCCAAGTGTCCATGAGCTGTCATGTCTCAATTGGTTGTCCTGTAACACATGATAAACGTGTCACGAAAGGTTAAAGTTCTTGTATACATTAAACACGTAAGTCCGCCGGGGCGAACGACGGAAAAAGGCGTTCGAACCCGCGGACGGCGAAAGTCGGAAATTCGCCGCGAAACGACCGCCGGGCGAACCGTTCGGCCATCACTAATCTCCAGGCCTGTCGGTATAGGACGAAGGGAAATCAGGACTGCAGTCTATAAATAGTTAACCATTACAGAACATGGTGAGAAAGTAGTTTTCTTTTGTTACTCTATTTTTCCTTTTCAATCTATAGTCTTGCATTTCTATTTTCTTAAAAGCATCATTTCATCAAAGGTTCTTCTTAAGATTGACTATATGGCTAAACTCCCCGGGAATAATTTAAGACTTTCTGGAGGCCAGTTGGTATTTTAACCTAATGTTAAATTAGATGCACATTTGGCATTTATTGCAAGGACACAGGCATTTGTTAGACACTGATATATTTATTTAATCGTGTTATACACCCAGCAGGCTGAACAAAAATAAAACCTGAGGAACTTTGGAGGAGCCGCTGTACTAGCAATCCAAAGTTAGTACAGCAATCTCCCCTGCTGTGCTATGTGTAAGGCTGACCGCAGGTCAGCTTGTATTTGTGGGAGGAGTCAGGCTGCATAAAGCCTGCCCTCCTCTGCCCCCTCCTCTCGTGGATGCCGGCTCTTGTGTCGACTCGTCCGGCTCCACGAGAGGGCACCCGTTTGTTTCTGCTATCAGGTGGCTGAGTAGCATCTGAAAGTCTTTATGTCTCATGTTTTTGGAGCAGCTGGGGGGTGCCACTTCTCCCGCTCGCCTCTTTTCTACCGGTGGTCTGTCGGGGGGAGGGGGGTCGTCCTCTGGGTGGCTGCGGAGAGCCCTTTTCCCGCCCGCCTCCTTCTCCGACTGCCTCTGCCGGAGGGGAGGGTTCTGCACAGGCGTCCCCCGTGTGGTTCTCCCGGGGGGGGGGGGGGGGTGTTTGCCCGCAGCGCTGGTCTCCACGAGCCCTTCTTCTGTGGCCTCTGCCAGAGGGGAAGGGGGAGGAACATGTCGGCTGCGGGCTCTCCCGCCCACCTCCTTCTCCTGTTGATTCTGCTGGGGGAGGGGGAGGTTTATTAAGTTCTATTGCTGTCATTTTTAGGTATACTATTACGGAATGTATGATACAGCACTTTGGCTTTGTTGGATGTGACTTGGTCTTCTATCTGCTGTCTATTTCCAAATATGTGCTTCTTGTCCTTAACCACCTTCATCCTTCATGAAGATGGCAGACACAGTTCCTGTTAACATTTCTACCATTGTCAAAATGTGGCATTTGATGTGCTTGTACTTGTAAATATTTTAAACATCCTAAAGGAAACCCTGTTTAGAAGTATTGTTTTTTTTTTAACACTATATTAATTATCTGACATATTAAGATCAAAATTGGCTTGCCGACCGCCTTACGTAGATAGGTAGTGGCGATGCAGCCTCCCTACGCTAGATCATGTACCTGGTGTGATTCATTACAAGACAAGCTGATCAGCGGGTCTCAATCAATGATTGATTGCCAGAGTTCTGCCGGAAAATTCAAACTACAACTTGCCAGAATCTGATCGCCTGCCGAAGGGAGGGAGGGGGGGCTGGTCTGCCTCTCTCTCCCCATGTTGTTTCAGCTGCCCCCGCCTCCTCTCCCAGTGTTCATGCTGGGAGGGTGTGTTTCGTCCCTCACCAGCTCTTCTCATTGACCCCACTTCTCCCAGTGTTCCGTGTTCATTCGATTTATGGTTTTTCATGCAATTTTTTGGTTTCTCATGCAATTTTACGGTTTCTCATGCGGTTACGATTTCTCGTGCAGTTTAAGTTTTTTTTTCGTGCAATTTACGGTCTCATGCAATTTGTGGGTTTTACGCTATTTTCATTTTTCTGGAATTTACGGCTTTATGCAAATTACGCTTTTTGTGCAGGTTACGGTTCTCATACAATTTGTGTGTCTCATGCAGTTGACGGTTCATGCAACTACGGGTTCTCATGCGATGTTCGGTTTCTCGTGCGATTTATGGTTCATGAAATTTACGGTTCTTACACAATTTACAGTTTTCTGCAAATTATGCTTTCTTACGCAGGTTACAGTTTCTGCAATTTACGTGTTTTTCTCGCAATTCGCGTTTCTCATTCAATTGGCATTGCTCATGCGTTTTGCAACCCTCAGGTGACGTTTTACACGTTTTATGGTTCTTATAGGGTTTCATGTTTTTTTTTTGGGTTCTCAGGTTTTACATTTTCGCATGCAATTTGCGTGTCTGATGCAATTTGCGTGTCTGATGCAATTTACGTGTCTGATGCAATTTACGTATCTGATGCAATTTACGTATCTGATGCAATTTACGCGTCTGATGCAATTTACGTGTCTGTTGTATTTACGTGTCTGATGCAATTTTTATGTGTCTCAGGCAATTTTTATGTTTTTTTGTTTCTTACGTTTCCCATGTTTTCTACGTTTTTTTCCCATGTCTCTTACGTTTGTTTCCCATGTCGCTTACGTTTTTTCCATATTTTTCCCATGTTTCTTTTGTTTTTCCCATGTTTCTTTCATTTTTCCCATGTTTCTTACGTTTTTTCCCATGTCTCTTACGTTTTTCCCATGTTTCTTACGTTTCCCATGTTTCTTAGATTTTCCATGTGTCGTGCGTTTTCATGTTATTGCCTTTCGTTCACTGCATTTCCATTAGCTAGTAGACATGTGCAGCGTAAAATATTTCGTTTCGGAATTTCGTTTTCGTCCGAAAACTTAATTTATTTAGTTACTCCCGAAATTCGTTTTTATTTATTTCGTTTTTCGTTCAAAAATTGCATTCGTCCGAAAATCCACATGAATTACGGTCGAATCTGTCTTTGAAGGCTTATGGTGTCTGTCGAATGTATAAAGAAGATTCGACGGAGCTAGTATATATAGCATACTTTAGAACCCTATTAAAGTCTATGGGACTCCAACGTTCAAAATCTAAAGTGCTAATTTTAAAGGCTAATATGCAAGTTACTGTCCTAAAAAGTGTTTGGGGACCCGGGTCCTGCCCCAGGGGACATGTATCAATGCAAAAAAAAGTTTTAAAAACGGCCGTTTTTTCGGGAGCAGTGATTTTAATAATGATTAAAGTGAAACAATAAAAGTGTAATATTCCTTTAAATTTCGTAGGGGGGGGGGGTTGTCTATAGTATGCCTGTGAAGGGGCGCATGTTTCCCGTGCTTAGAACAGTCCCTGCACAAAGTGTCATTTATGCAGGAAAAAAAGTCCTTTAAAATCACTCGCAGCTATTATGAATTGTTGGCTCCCGTAATACAGAGAACACTCATTGAAAGTCATTGATAAAAAAATAAAAAAATAAATTAAAAAAAAGTGTGGGGGTCCCCCAAATTCAATTACCAGGCCCTTCAGGTCTGGTATGGATATTAAGGGGAACCCTGCCTCAAATTTAAGAAAAAATTTGACGTGGGGTTCCCCCTAAATATCCATAACCAGACCCTTCAGGTCTGGTATGGATATTAAGGGGAACCCCGCGTCAAATTTAAAAAAAAATTGACGTGGGGTTCCCCCTAAAAATCCATACCAGACCCTTTATCCGAGCACGCAACCTGGCAGGCCGCAGGAAAAGAGGGGGGGACGAGAGAGCGGCCCCCCCTCCCTCCTGAACCGTACCAGGCCACATGCCCTCAACATTGGGAGGATGCTTTGGGGGTCTGTGACCCCTCAAAGCACCTTGTCTCCATGTTGATGAGGACAAGGGCCTCATCCCCACAACCCTGGCCGGTGGTTGTGGAGGTCTGCGGGCGGGGGGCTTATCAGAATCTGGAAGCCCCCTTTAACAAGGGGACCCCCAGATCCCGGCCCCCCCCCCCCTGTTTGAAATGGTAAGGGGGTACAAAAGTGTAAAAAATGGTTAAATAAAACAAACACACTTTTGAAAAATTCCTTTATTAAAAATAAAAAAATAAAAAAAAGATTCCAGTGGCGGTAATCCACTCTTGCTATCCAGCGACGGACGGTCATCTCTCCAGCGATGTCTCATGTCATCCAGCGCAGCGAATCCTCCGTCCTTCTTCTGTCTCCGTGGAGGAGACACTACAGACATTCCGGCGGCTTGACGTTTCTTATATACAGTGGGCGGGGCCACCCGTCACCTGACCCCGCCCCCCTCTGACGCAAGGGGAAACCCGGGGTTCCCCGTGACGTATGGGTGACCCCGCCCCCCTCTGATGTAACACAGGCAGGTTTCCGTTACATCAGAGGGGGGCGGGGTCACCCATATGTCACAGGGAACCCCGGGTTTCCCCTTGCGTCAGAGGGGGGCGGGGTCAGGTGACGGATGGCCCCGCCCACCGTATATAAGAAACGTCAAGCCGCCGGAATGTCTGTAGTGTCTCCTCCACGGAGACAGAAGAAGGACGGAGGATTCGCTGCGCTGGATGAGATGAGACATCGCTGGAGAGATGACCGTCCGTCGCTGGATAGCAAGAGTGGATTACCGCCGCTGGAATCTTTTTTTTATTTTTTTATTTTTAATAAAGGAATTTTTCAAAAGTGTGTTTGTTTTATTTAACCATTTTTTACACTTTCTTTGTGAAATGGTAGGGGTACTTTTGTACCCCCTTACCATTTCAAACAGGGGGGGGGCCGGGATCTGGGGGTCCCCTTGTTAAAGGGGGCTTCCAGATTCTGATAAGCCCCCTGCCCGCAGACCTCCACAACCACCGACCAGGGTTGTGGAGATGAGGCCCTTGTCCTCATCAACATGGGGACAAGGTGCTTTGAGGGGTCACAGACCCCCAAAGCATCCTCCCAATGTTGAGGGCATGTGGCCTGGTACGGTTCAGGAGGGAGGGGGGGGCCGCTCTCTCGTCCCCCCCTATTTTCCTGCGGCCTGCCAGGTTGCGTGCTCGGATAAAGGGTCTGGTATGGATTTTTAGGGGGAACCCCACGTCAATTTTTTTTTAAATTTGACGCGGGGTTCCCCTTAATATCCATACCAGACCTGAAGGTTCCCCTTAATATCCATACCAGACCTGAAGGGCCTGGTAATTGAATTTGGGGGACCCCCACGCTTTTTTTTTTATTTATTTATTTATTTTTTTATCAATGACTTTCAATGAGTGTTCTCTGTATTACGGGAGCCGACAATTCATAATAGCTGCGAGTGATTTTAAAGGACTTTTTTTCCTGCATAAATGACACTTTGTGCAGGGACTGTTCTAAGCACGGGAAACATGTGCCCCTTCACAGGCATACTATAGACAACCCCCCCCCCCCCCCCCCTACGAAATTTAAAGGAATATTACACTTTTATTGTTTCACTTTAATCATTATTAAAATCACTGCTCCCGAAAAAACAGCCGTTTTTAAAACTTTTTTTTGCATTGATACATGTCCCCTGGGGCAGGACCCGGGTCCCCAAACACTTTTTAGGACAGTAACTTGCAGAATCTTTTCTCTCTGTCAAATTTTTTTTCTCTGTCGAATATTTTCTCTATATAATCTTGGACTAATTAGAGGTAAGGTTAGGCACATTCGACCACAGGTTCTATAGACACAGATTGTTGTCAGAGTCATGTCGAATCTCCTATTCTATATCAAACTGTTGTAACAATGAAAACGAAAATAAAACATTTATTTATGTCGGATCTTTCGTTTTTCGGATTTTGTGCTTTCGTTATCGTTTGTCAAAACGAAAACGAAAATAGCTGAAATTCGGACGAAAATGCATTCGGACGAAAACGAATGCACATGTCTATTAGCTAGTACTTACATCCAGGATCTGTCACGTCTACAGGTCCATACGGGCTGAAGTTTCGTTGTTAATTGATTGTCGTCCCACAATCTTTTCGCCTGTAGTCCATACATCATACGTATATATTCACCATTACACCTTTTACTACTAACCACCACGGTTTGTGGGTACCTTATTCCTGAGTGTTCATTTTAATTTCCTGTCTTGGCACTGCAGGTTGCTTGGGCTCACTGCTGCATTCATTAGGGTGGGTTGTCATCAGGTTCACATTCATGCGCTGTTGGTTCTGTCATTTCGGCACCCACATCTTTATACTTAGTAGGTCCCACGTCCTCATACTTATCAGGTACCAGGGGGATTGTTGTGTCATGGGCGGGTTATTTTATTAGGTTTTCTGGTTGTTTTACACAGCTGGGTTGTCCAGGTTCTTCCACCGCGGGTTACCCATCACACCTATGGGTTTTAACAGATTGAGGTGGTCGTTTTTAATTGGCTTGTTCGGTGGCAAGTCTCCTCATCTGTTCTCTCACCACTCACATTTTGTTCGAACTCATGTTTCTCAGGCAGTTCGTTTCTCATATGTTTAGTTCTTAGGCAGGTACGTTTTTAGGCAATGCACGGTTCTCATGCAATTCACGGTTCTCATGTAATGTTAAGTTTCTCTCGCTATGTTGCGTTTTCTCTCGCTATGTTACGTTTTCTCTCAATATGCTACGTTTCTCATGCAAAGTTACGTTTCTCATGCAAATGTTTAGTTTCTCATGCAAATGTTTTGTTTGTCATGCAATGTTTTGTTTCTTTCATTTTCTAGGTTCTCTCGTTTTCCAGGTTGCTGTAGTTTTTCCAGGTCTCTCGTGTCCCCAGGGTTTTCTCTCGTGTCCCCAGGGTTTTCTCTCGTGCCCCCAGGGTTTTCTCTCGTACCCCCAGGGTTTTCTCTCGTGCCCCCAGGGTTTTCTCTCGTAGTTTTCATCGGTTCACGTTCTCATGTAACCTGCGTTTCTTATGTGGAGGGTGTTTTTCTTGCAGCCTCGGTTCTTAGGCTGCTCATGGTTATCAGCTCACGTTACTCATGTTTCTCGTTCAGTCACGTTTCCTTCTAGCAGGTTGCATGTTTGTCACAGGTTTCTTTGGTTGCTCAAGGTTCTCTCGCTAGTTGTGTTCCTGACCAGTTGGGTGTCGTTCTACACTACCTTTTTATTTCCTAGCTGCGTCCGGCCTGGAGTTGCGCATGGTATGTTCGTGGGCCACAGCACTTTCAGGGCGTTTCGAGTTGAGTCTCAGCATTTCATGTTGGATGACCCGTCAGGTTCCTTTATTTTCTACACTTTCGATTGAAACCATCCTCAGGGTTCCAGCAGAGTAGACCCCCTGATGTGCACAGCTGACTTCCCTTGTTTTGGGTCTTCTTTTCGTGTTGTATCTGACATACTCTTAGGTCTCCTTTTGCGTAGGTTGCCAGATTTGGACTCAAGGCAGTTCTATAGCTCGCTTTTGTGGTTCTTAAAGCCAGGGGAGTGGTGCTTCTGGTCAGGGTCTCGCTTACTTTAGCCTATCAACTGTTTGGCACCCCGGCCTTCTCCTGTTACATCTGCATGTTCTCGAGACGTAGTATTGGGGGGGGGGGGCAGCACTGGTAACTGGTTCTGGGAGCCTGGCAAGGTGCGGTGCTCGGAGTTGTTTTTATGCCAGCTTGGTTAGTTGTTACATTTGTCAACCCCTGGGTTGGTCCTATACTGCCTTTTCTGGCACTCCCCTTTCTACCCCCAGGTTAGACGTTAATTCACTGTGTAATCTAGATTTTGTTTCAAATCTTCTCTTTATTATTTTTATAATAATCATAAAACATACATATCCATTTACATCATCATCATACAACATCATACATAAAACACAAGCCTTTTACTCCTCATTTAATATCACCCAAAAAAAAAAAAAACAGTCCCCCTTTTCTCCCTCCTTTCCCCCCTCCCCTCCCTCCCCCCCCCCCTTCTTTAAATTATAAATATTCTACCATTCCATTTGAGGACCGAAACTCTTTTTACATTTTTTCCACACCATTGGTATCTGGCTTTTTACATAGCCTTCTTCTCTTATTTGTTTTTCCATGAAACACATCTCGTTCATTTAGCATATCCATTCTGACATTGTTGGACTAGTTGTTTCTTTCCATTTACGTGCTATTATTGTTCTAGCTGGTAATCTGGTTTTTAAGCTTTCACCCTACTGTGTTATTTTTGCCCCCTTTTAGGCATACTAACCACGTGACCCCGGCACACTTCAGGTCTATGTTTTTTGTTGCTTTTTGTTCCTTTCCATACTATCCACAGTTTGACTCCGAGTACAAGTGTAAGGCAGGTCAGCCTGTATTTGTGGAAGGAGTCTGCCTCCTCCTCTCGTGGACACTGGATCTTGTGTCCCACCCACCCATTCCCTTTTTCTTTTAATTTCATTCATTATATTTCATACTTGGGTATGCCCCCTTTTAGGCATACTGACCACGTGACCCGGGCACACTTCAGGTATATGTTCTTTGTTGCTCTTTGTTCCTTTCCATACTATCCACAGTTTGACTCTGAGTACAAATACAAATACAGTATCGCACAAAAGTGAGGACACCCCTCATATTTTTGTAAACATTTTATTATATGTTTTAATGTGACAACACTAATGAAATTACACTTTGCTACAATGTAAAATAGTGAGTGCACAGCTAGCATAATAGTGTAAATTTGCTCCCCCCCCCCCCAAAATAACTCAACACAGCCATTAATGTCTAAACCGCTGGCAACAAAAGTGAGTGCACCCCTAAGTGAAAATTTCCAAATTGGGCCCAAAGTGTTGATATTTTGCAAAGCCACCATTATTTTCCAGCACTCCCTTATCCCTCTTGTGCATGGAGTTCACCAGAGCTTGACAGGTTGCCACCGGAGTACTCTTCCACTCCTCCATGATGACATCATGGAGCTGGTGGATGTTAGAGACCTTGCACTTCTCCACCTTCCATTTGAGGATGCCCCACAGATGCTCAATAGGGTTTAGTTCTGGAGACACCCTTGGCCAGTCCATCACCTTTACCCTCAGCTTCTTTAGCAAGGCAGTGGTTGTCTAAGCCCTTGTACACACGGTCAGAGATTCCGACAACCAAATCCGACAGATTCTGTCCGTCGGATTTTGTCCGACAGATCTTGTTCGAAACTGTTGCATACACACGGTCGGACGAAGTTGTCGGAAATCCAATCGTTCAGAACGTGATGACGTTATTCCGTTATGACGGGACTACATTCAGGCTAATAGCCAATAGCTTTGGTGTAGGAATTTGATCTGAGCAAGCGTGGCACTTTGTCCGATCGGAATTCTCTACACACGATCGGAGTATGTCCTATCGGACCAGTTTGTCGGAAAATATTTCTGGTCCGATAGGACACATTCCGTCGGAATCTCCGACCGTGTGTACAAGGGCTTAGAGGTGTGTTTGGGGTCGTTATCATGTTTGAATACTGCCCTGTGACCCAGTCTCTGAAGGGAGGGGGTCATGCTCTGTTTCAGTATGTCACAGTACATGTTGGCATTCATGGTTCCCTTAATGAACTGTAGCTCAGAAAGTGCCAGCAGCACTGATGCAGCCCCAGACCATGATACTCGCACCACCATGCCTGACTGTAGGCAAGACACACTTGTCTTTGTATGCCTCACCGGGTTGCTGCCACATGCGCTTGACACCATCATAACCAAATAAGTTTATCTTGGTTTTGTCAGACTATGTCCTTAGTCTGCTTGTCTTCAGGAAACTGCGGGCTTTCTTATGCGTCATCTTTAGAAGAAGCTTCCTTCTGGGACAACAGCCATGCAGACCAATTTGATGAAGTATGCAACATTTGGTCTGAGCACTGACAGGCTGATCCCCCAACCCCTTCAACTTCTGCAGCAATGCTGGCAGCACTAATACGTCTATTTCCCAAAGACAACCTCTGGATATGACGCTGAGCATGTGCACTCAACTTCTTTGGTCAACCATGGCGAGGCCTGTTCTGAGTGAAACCTGTCCTGTTAAACCATGTATGGTCTTGACCACCATACTGCAGCTCCATTTCAGGGTCTTAACAATCTTCTTATAGCCTAGGTCAGTGAATGCGAACCTTGGCACTCCAGATGTTTTGGAACTACATTTCCCATGATGCTCAACTACACTGCAGAGTGCATGCACATCATGGGAAATGTAGTTCAAAAACATCTGTGGTGCCAAGGTTCACCATCACTGGCCTAGGTCATCTTTATGTAGAGCAACAATTATTTTTTTTCAGATCCCCAGAGAGTTCTTTGCCATGAGGTGCCATGCTGAACTTCCAGTGACCAGTATGAGAGAGTGAGAGTGATAACACCAAATTTAACACACCCGAGACCTTGTAACACTAATGAGTCACATGACACCAGGGAGGGAAAATGGCTAATTGGGCCCAATTTTTACATTTTCATTTAAGGGTGTACTCACTTATGTTACCAGCGGTTTAGACATCAATGGCCATGTGTTGAGTTATTTTGAGGGGACAGCAAATTTACACCGTTATACAAGCTGTACACTCACTACTTTACATTGTAGCAAAGTGTCATTTCTTCAGTGTTGTTACATGGAAAGATATAATAAAATATTTACAAAAATATGAGGGGTTTACTCACTTTTGTGAAATACTGTATATATAATCCTTTACCCACAACTGATCCAGAGGTAGGCAAAAAATACAAATAAAGCATTGAAACTGATTGTTTAAAAAAAAAACATGTTGGGTGTGTTTTTGATGGTAGAGCAATCACTCCCATGTAGAAATAGTTTTAGATAAGAAACTTCAACTTAAATATTTGTTTATTCTTAAAGCTCCAGTATATGTCAATGTTGTGTATGTACGCCACACTGAATCATCAAACAACCTTGTACTGGTCAACTGTTTAAAATAGAGGCAAAAGGTGTAAATTATTGTCACATTGTTGGGTTACAAATGTTAAAACAAGGGACAGCACAGTGACTACATGGTTGACACTTCTATCTGGCAGCACTAGGGTCATTATTTTGAATTCCTATCATAGCATTACCTCTCTGGACTTTGCATGTTCTCCTATTGCCTGCGTGGGTTTCCTCTGGGTACTCTGGTTTCCTCCCCTACTCCAAAGACCGGCTGGTAGGTTAATTAGTGCCTGTCTATATTGGCCCTAGTATGTGTATGTATGAATGTAGGTTAGGGGCCTTAGATTGTAAGCTCCTTGAGGACAGGGACTGATGTAAATGTACAATATATATGTAAAATGCTGTCAGCATTATATAAGTACCTGTAAAAAATTAATACATTTTATTTGTAGGTCAGAAGCAGTCTTCCAGCACCATAAAGTAGTTGTAAAGAAGTTTTTTTTTTATCTTAATGCATTCTATACATTAAAAAAAGGCTTCTGCGTGCTGCAGCCCCCCTTACACTTACCTGAGACCTATCTAGATCCAACGATGTTGATGAGTGCCTTGGCTGTCTGGCACTGTCCTCCTCCTTGCTCCCGCTACTGTCAACCAAAGTCAGTTAGTCACTCAGGAGAAAAAGTAGGTGGGACCAAAATGAAGTGGGGGTCCATATCTGAATAAACACAGGGAGCTCTGACTCGGCTCAGGTACCCCCATAGCAAGTTGCTTGCTGTGGGGGGCACTCGACAGGAGGGAGGGTCCAGGAGGGCCGAAGAGAGACTCTAGAAGAGGAGGATCTGGGCTGATCTGTGCAAAACCACTGCACAGAGCAGGTAAGTATAACATGTTTGTTATTTGTAGAAAAAAAAGTGCGACTTTACAATCACTTTAAAGAACAGGGACATTGTTTGGATGACACTAAAAGGAGCACAATTTGGACAGAGAAGGACAACTGGTTAGGAAGAACCATGAAGGAGGTCATCTACGTCAAACCGGAACAACCCCTCCTAAACAGGGCTAGGATCTTCAACATTATCTATCATGTATCTTGAACAATTATCGACTGTCCTACACTTCGTGACACCGTGTAATTGAATTATGTAATTAGAATAGGGTGTTTTCAGAATTTTTTATCATTAAAGAGTTTATTGAAGTAAAAGACACAACACAATGTGATCCATTTTCATACATTGAAATCCAATAAAAGTCAACCAATCAACTACAAATAACTGAACATTATGAGCAAGGGGAGTATATAACAGTAATTGGTTTGATATCATCTCGCATGTAGTTGTTTCCTTATGTTACTAATCTATTACCCGATAGCATTTAGTCTGAACTGGGTTAGGAAACAGATCTTGTAGTACATCAGGTGTGAGTGTCAAAGTTGTAGATCTCCATTGTGGTGGGAAAGAACTGGGAATATGAGAAGAACATAGGAGATATTTGATGGGGAAGTAAGTAAAGGGGGGAAAGGGATAAGGGGGAGGTGTAGAGAGAAATATAGAAAGAGAGGAAATGGGGAAAAAAAGTGAGAGAGGGTGAGACCAAGAGAAGGGGGAGTGAGAAAGAAAGAAAGAGAAAGAGAGAGGGTCAACCATCTTGACTGAAAGTCTCATAGCAATTCAGTTTTTTCGCAATCATTGTGAATTTGCTGGACTAGCCTAGTGTGTCGGCTCAATCTGCGATAATGTCTGAGAAAGCCTCTGAGTGTTTGAAAATGGTCCACGGTTGCCATGTTTCAAGGAAACACTCCACCTGTTCATTGGATTGTGCCACAGTGTTTTATATTTCATAAATTTCTGAGACTCTATGGAACCAATCCCTTGTGGACGTGACCCCTGAGGATTTCCAGTGAATTGGGATCAAAGACTTAGCTGCACCTAGTAAATGTATGGTGAGGGAGTGCTTGTACTTTTTCAAAGACCAGCTGGATATGTGCAGAAGGCAATAGGTGGCATCTAGAATTAATGTGGTTTCTGTTATGGATTTGATAAGCTTCTTTACTGTGTCCCAGAAGGGAGTGAGCAGTGGGCATTGCCACCAGATGTGCAGCAAAGAACCCACATCCCCCTGGCACTTTCACAATTTTTTACCCCTCCTATCATATTCTTGGACAATCAACATTGGCCTTGGTCCTTGACACAATCCAGGGTGGTTGGGCTAAGGTGACCAAGTTACCCATGTATCTTTAAATACTGGGGTATGTTCCTAACAATAATTATAGCTGAGAAAGTTACTTGGATGGGTCTTTAAAATTACAGAGCAATCCCAGTTAAGGTTAAATAATTACTACTATGGCAAACTTTAGACATCACTATAATGACACAATTTTCATGGTGCTGCAAATATGAAGGCTCATATATCCTATAAAATGATACTGTTTATTATACAACCAGTTAAAAAGTAAAATAGTTTAAAAAGTAAAATATTTGACATGGCGTTTGATTGCCTCCAACAAAGTCCAAGGGGGCATAACCACTCTTCATTGATTTATTACAACAAGAAGTGTCAAGAAAGGGCAAGAGACAGGCAAGATAAAAAAATTATCACTGAGTTTAATGCTAAACATTGCAAATGTATTAGATTCATAAAGACCACTGTATCTTAATCTGAATTTTTCTAGGTCCAATCTTTGTTTACCTGCCAAGTGTCCATCACATCTTAGTAGAATCTGATTATCATAAAGGGAGTCCCGGAGCAGAGCATCTGCGTAGGGACAGCATGACATTTGCGGACTTCACAGTCACGCTGTCAGGTGGGCTGAGGCATGTTCCCTTTAAGAAAAAGGGGAGGGGCCTCAGCAAGGGACGTGCCCGCCGGGAAGGGAAGGAGGAGAGGGGGAGGATGTGACATCAGTCGTGAGCGGCGGGGAGAGAGATTCCCACCCACCCTCCCTTATGTAGGGTTCATTTGATAGGGGCAGTAAAAAAAAGGCTGGGCAGTGGTTTGGGACTGGGTTATTAATTTGTTAATAAAAGGCCGGCAAGGCCATTTACTCCAATACCTTGTCACGTTTTTTGTGGGGAGGGATTGGAAGTTTTGTTAGGGGGATGGAAGAGACTGGGGGATAAGTCCAGAGGCGGAGCGCGGTGACGGGGGAGCCCAGCGCGGCATAGGGATCTGCCCCCCCGGCACGGTCAGCCATGACTGCAGGAGGGATCCCGAGCAGCCACGCTTTGGGGGGCTGGCCAGGTAGCCGAAGCGGCCAGCAGCCCAGCCAGAGCCAGAGGAAGGTACGTGCGGAGTGTGGTGACGGCGGTGAGCAGGAGAAGTGAGAGGACACCAGGGGCCCAGAGCAGGCGGAGAAGCCAGAGTCCATCCAGGCAGCCAACAAATGGGTCTGGCGTGTCGACGCAGCGCACAGGATGAGAGAAATGCCTGAGATCCCCGGCAGCCAGAGCGGGACCCTCTGGGGTGCAGCCAGCAGTCGTACAGAGGAGACCAGCGAAAGATCGGAGGGAGAACTGTCCGGGTCGGAGAGGGACGAGGACCAGGGACATTCGTCAGCGGTGGATATTGGTGTGGCGGCTGATGGGCCCAGTCCCGGGCAGCCCGGTGAGTGCCTTACCTTATCTGTTTCGGCTTTATTAGAACAGTTATTGGAGCGGGGTAAGGCAGGTGGGTGCCCCAGGGAGGGTAGTTCTTCGGGGGTAAGCGAGGTACGGTGCAATGCTGAGCAGCCCCAGGAGGTAGGGAAGAGGACGACAGGCTTACAGGATTTATTGCTGGGTTTGCGGGAGCTTGTACAGCACTTTGAGCCGACCACGGGGGACAGTTCATCACCGGCCCAGGCATGGGTCCCATCACAGGGTAAGGAGAGTACGCCAACGGTTACGCCACCAACTGCGGTCGCTAATAGGGTTGAAGTGGAGGCGAGGGCAGCGGACACAGTGACGACGGTGGATGTTCCTCCCGCAGCAACGGCCAGCGTCGCAGCTCCGGTTAGCCAGAAGAAGTCGGAGTCTGTCAGGTTGGCGGACTCCGCCAAGAGCGAGGTTTACGTATGTTTTGAGGGCCCGTTGGGAGCCCATCTCAAAACAGAAGTAAAAGAGAAAATTTGGAAAGGGGAATATGTGGAGATTCACATTATTGCCGCTTGAGAAGTTCAATCTGGATAGATTAAAGCCGGAAGATAACAAGAAAGAGGACGAGGAGAAACCCAGATACCGACTGATTCCACGGATGTTCTCGAACTGGCTGCAAGCGTTTGCCATCTTGGAGAGCGTGGTGGGGGAGAAGGCCCCCCGAACACTGCTCGGCTTTGTTTGTGTATTTGGAAGCAATTAGTGAGGCGCACCGGACATATGGCGGAGTGGCATGGCTGATGAACAATTTCGGCAGCGGATGGCCGTCAGACCGTCACTAAGATGGGACCACAAGGATGTGGATGAAGCTGATGACGGCAGTGAGGGCTCCTAACCAGTTTTTTCAGGGGGGGTCGGAGGTAGCGCAGCTCCAGGACAGCCGACCGACAAGAGATGGGGCTTCTGTTGGCAGTTCAACGAGGGCACCTGTAGGTTCGGCGCCAACTGTCGATTTAAGCACACGTGTTCCGGCTGCGGGGGATCCCACGCACTCTCAAAGTGCTTCAGGAGAGGAAAGGGCGTGGCGGAGAGCCTGCGAATAAAAGGGACGATGCCGGTGCGGGTGGAAAGGATGCGTCCTTTCCTCAGTAGGTACCCTGACCGACAAGTGGCCCAGTTATTGGAATCAGGTTTTGCGCTGGGGTTTAAAATACCTTGCCATCTGGCGGTAGCTCCTCCCATAGTGAATAATTTACGTTCAGCCTTGCTGCATCCGGCAGTGGTCACCGAAAAAATTGACAAAGAAGTGAAACTGGGGCGCATGGCTGGCCCGTTTGCTTCCGTTCCTCTGTCAGGCCTGGTGGTATCCCCATTGGGTGTAGTTCCCAAGAAGGAGCCAAACAAATTTAGACTGATTCACCACCTGTCATTCCCGAAAGGTGGATCTGTCAATGATTCGATTGCACTGGAGGAGTGTGCGGTAACATACACTTCATTCGATGCGGCAATATCATGGGTTCGACAATACGGTCAGGGGTCCCTTATGGCAAAGGCGGATATTGAATCCGCTTTCTGGCTTTTACCGGTTCACCCTGAAAGCTTTCGTTGGCTGGGTTGCTTTGGAATGGGGCATACTATGTGGACTGTTGCCTCCCAATGGGATGCTCGATCTCATGTGCTTTCTTTGAAACGTTCAGCTCATTTTTGGAATGGGTGGTGCGGGACGTTTCTGGGATGAACTCGGTTATTCACTATCTGGATGACTTTTTATGTGTCGGCCCACCGAGTTCCAACGTTTGTGCCGTCCTCTTGGGGACGTTACAGCACATAGCGGAACGGTTTGGGGTCCCGTTAGCCCCGGGCAAGACTGAAGGCCCCACGTCCAACATAGTTTTCCTCGGAATTGAAGTGGATTCCATGGGAATGGAGTGCCGATTGCCGTTGGACAAACTGGAGAATCTCAAGGAGGCAATATATGGGACCATTGGACGGCGGAAGGTGCAACTGAGGCCATTACAATCGCTATTAGGGAAGCTAAATTTTGCTTGCCGAATAATTCCCATGGCAGGGTGTTTTGCAGGCATTTGTCGGCGGCAACGGCAGGGGTCAAGGCTCCCACTCATTTTGTGAGTCTGAACAGTGAGCACAGGGAAGATTTGCGGGTGTGGCATGATTTCCTGGAGTCTTTTAACGGGCGTGCATGGGGGATGTCGGGCCCTATCAGCAATTGGGATCTTGAATTGTTCACAGACGCTGCAGGATCCACGATCTATGGGGCTGTCTTTCAGAGGCAATGGAGCGCCGCCCGGTGGCCCACATCTTGGGGGGAAGCTGGGTTCTTACCTAGTACCTAGAACCTAGTCCTCCTGGAACTGTTTCCTATTGTAGTGGCAATGGAAATATGGGGGGAATTGTTCCGTAATCTGAAAGTGAGGCTCAACTGTGATAACCTGGGGGTTGTACAGGTGATTAATCAGTTGTCAGCCAAGTCTATGCCGGTGGTCAGGTTGCTGAGACATCTGGTACTGCGGTGTTTGAAACTGAATGTTTTCATTTACGCTGTGCATTTATCAGGGGTGGAGAACACTGTAGCTGACGCTTTGTCTCGTTTCCAGTGGGCCAGGTTTCGGGAGTTGGCACCAGACGTGGAGCAGCAGGGGGTCACTTGCCCCAACTGGATGTGGACCGTTGCCTTAGGAACGCAGCTAGATGGATTCAGCGCTCAGTGAGTAAGGCCACGTGGGACGCCTATTCCAAGGTATGGCAGGAATGGTATGCATACTTGCACAGTCTGGAGATCTCCCCAAAGGGCAAGGAGTTAGTCCATGCAGTTCTCTATTTTCTCAACATGGGTTTTGAGCGGGACATCTCGGCAGCTGCCATCGACAAGAAATTGGCAGGTTTGGTCTTTCTTTTCAAGTTGCAGGGGCAACGGGACTATACTAAAGAATTTTGGGTGAGGCAGACGGTAAAGGGATACAGGAGAGCACATAAGAAAAGGGACAGACGACGCCCGGTGTCATTTGGAGTACTACATGGCCTATTTCGGCAGCTCCCCACCCTTTGCAGTTCTGAGTTTGAGAGTGCCTTATTCCAGGCGACCTTTGCATTAGCGTTTTTTGGGGCGTTAAGGGTGGGTGAGTTAGTCAGTCGTTCGAAACAGGCACAGGGTGGGCTGCAATCAGAGGATTTGGAGTACTTACAAGATTCAATTAGGATGTGGATATAACGGTCAAAAACGGATCAGGCTGGTAAGGGCATGCAGCTAGAAATTTTTCGTCTTTCTGGGTCACACATTTGCCCGGTGAGTGCGGTGCAATCTTACAGGGACACGCGGCCAGGGTTTACAGGCTCGTTTTTGATGCATGCAGATGGGTCGGCCTTGTCAAAGTTTCAATTCATAGCAGTGTTCAAAAAATGTTTAGCGGCTTCTGGTTACGATCCTACGAGCTATGCATCCCATTCTTTCCTTATAGGTGCTGCGACAGAGGCAGCTAGGGTCGGGCTTAGCCAAGAGGTGGTGAAGCGTATCGGGAGGTGGGATTCAGACAGATTCAAGCTTTATATTCGGCCACACAGACTTGTTAAAGCAGTAGTTGTTGGTGTTCTTGTTGTTGTTTGGGGGGGAACTCATTATTTTGTGTTTGTCATCTTTTATTCACAGGTGTAGAAGTGGGCCTGGTTTGGATCCTGGGCCACTCCTTTTGTTTACTGGGGTGCCAGACAAGCTGATCGGCCGAATGGTAGGCAGTTGGGCATCCCCAGACACGAGGCTCAGGTCAGATGGATCGGGGTTCTGGGCATGCTTTGGAGCAGGGTGAAGTCAGAGGTCAACAGGTTCGCCCGCTTAGATAGGGCACCTGATGTTTTGGTACTACAATTGGGGGGGAAGGACATAGTTTCATAGTTAGTTAGTAAGGTTGAATAAAGACACCAGTCCATCCAGTTCAACCTGAGTGTCTACAATTGTCCCTATCCCCGTATATTGCCCACTCACATTGGTCCCTACCCTCAATGAGCCCACAATCCAAGGTCCCCATTCATATACTAGGGCCAATTTTGGACAGAAGCCAATTAACCTACCCGCATGTCTTTGGATTGTGGGAGGAAACCGGAGTACCTGGAGGAAACCCACGCAGGCACAAGGAGAACATGCAAACTCCATGGGAGCCAGGTCTATGAGACAGTTGATAAGGGACATAAAATGTGATTTTTTGCGGTTACAGGCTGCATTCCCGGGGATGGTCATCGTATGGTCAGATATGGTGGGCAGGACGTCCTAGCGGTGGGCTTGGTCAGCAAAAAAGGTTGATACAGCCAGTAAAAGTTAATAAAGAGGTTAGCAAATTCTTTGTTCGGAATGGGGGGGTGACCATACGGCATAGAGAGTTGGAGGTGGACACATGGAGGTACCTTAGAAGCAACAGGGTACACCTTAATGAAGTTGGAACCGATCTTTGGACTCTTGGCTTGCAGGAGGGTGTACAACGTGCTTTGAGGGTGTGGAGGTGCTCGCAATAGTAAGGTCTTACTCCTTGCGTGCTGTGGCAGTGGTTTGGGTCTGTGAGGAGGAGGAAGAGATGTATGTTATATGGAGATATAACATGGTTGTTACCCATCTGGGGTATCAGGTACCTTCCGGTTACAAGGGGTTAACCAGGAAGGGGTGAAAAAGGTAGGTCACTGCGAAGGTTGGGTACCGTCTTACAGTCAGGGGGTTGCGACTGGAGACCTAAAGTTGATAAGAAATTTGTCGCAGTGACCAGTGGTGTGTGTTCCCCTCCAAGACCCATAAAAAGTACAGAGAAGGTTATTATAAAAGTTATTTTAAAAATGTTATTTATTTATATTTATGTTAATTTGTTAATAAAAGGCTGGCAAGGCCATGTACTCCAATACCTTGTCACGTTTTTTGTGAGGAGGGATTGGAGGTTTTGTTAGGGGGATGGAAGAGACTGGGGGATAAGTCCTTTACATGTCAAGGGAGTCCCGGAGCAGAGCATCTGCGTAGGGACAGCATGACATGTGCGGACTGCACAGTCACGCTGTCAGGTGGGCTGAGGCATGTTCCCTTTAAGAAAAAGGGGAGGAGCCTCAGCAAGGGACGTGCTCGCCGGGAAGGGAAGGAGGCGAGGGGGAGGATGTGACATCAGTCGTGAGCGGCGGGGAGAGAGATTCCCACCCACCCTCCCTTATGTAGGGTTCATTTGATAGGGGCAGTAAAAATAAAGGGCTGGGCAGTGGTTTGGGTCTGTGAGGAGGAGGAGGAGGAGATGTATGTTATATGGAAATATAATATGGTTGTTACCCATCTGGGGTATCAGGTACCTTCCGGTTACAAGGGGTTAACCAGGAAGGGGTGAAAAAGGTAGGTCACTGCGAAGGTTGGGTACCGTCTTACAGTCAGGGGGTTGCGACTGGAGACCTAAAGTTGATACAAAGTATGTCGCAGTGACCAGTGGTGGGTGTTCCCCTCTAAGACCCATAAAAAGTACAGAGAAGGTTATTATAAAAGTTATTTTAAAAATGTTATTTATTTATATTTATGTTAATTTGTTAATAAAAGGCCGGCAAGGCCATTTACTCCAATACCTTGTCACGTTTTTTGTGGGGAGGCATTGGAGGTTTTGTTAGGGGGGTGGAAGAGACTGGGTGATAAGTCCTTCACATGTCATGATGAAACTGTATAGGTAAGCTAAGTAATCTCTTGTTTCTGTGTGATTTACCTTTTATACCCAACGTTCTTACAATGTTAATACCCAACGTTGCATGAATGTATAAATGTGTGTTTCTGTATAAGTATGTGTGCGTCTCAGTTTTTGGATTTAAATGGCACAAAAGCTCCAAATGCTTAGGTCTGATATCGGTAATTGAAACTAAACAGAAACGGAGTGTGAGAAAACAATGTAACAGTAACACAAATTGAGCAGTGCTAAGTATCACAACGATAGCAAAGAGAAATGCCAGTCAGAAAACGTATGTACATTAATTGTTGCCTACTGTATTTCGAAATCAAACTTTCTGCCTTTCCCAGCCAACAAAAGTTTGGCCGCTGCCCAGCTCACTGAGCACCATATTGTCTGAAACTGCAGATGTGACAAGGAGAAATCACACAGTCCATCAATGCAGAGAGGGATCAAAGAGTTTAGAGTATGATGGAACCACAGATGGAGAACGACATGTATAGAGAAAATCACTAAAGTTACAGAATTACAAATTATTACAGGTAATTTCAGACATACGTTGTCGTTTAAAGCAGAGTTCTACCCATAAACTTTGCAGTATTCACCAGCAATAAACATAAGCAAAAACATTTGGAAAAAAAAATGTACTTACTCTTTCCTGACTGTTGCTAAGAGGTGCCTTGTAATCTGCCTCTTCCTCACCCTAGCGCCTGATGTCATTTCCCTTGCACCCATGCTCGCTAGTGCTCCTGTGAGACGTGTGTCATCATTTCCCAGGAGTCAGTGGGCAGCATCGAGGGCTTCAATGTCATCACAACAGGGCGGGCACTTCTGACGACAATGTGAGAAGTTTACGGCGCTTCGATACGGTCATATTGCGCATGCGCAAGTACAGGTGGTGAATGCTGGTCACTGAACCATATCCCAGAACATTATGCTTGTGGGCTTCACATGCCCACAAGCAATATGGGAATGGCCAGGAAGCAACGATACAAGTTATTTTTTTAATTGAAACCAGACATTGGGGGGCGAAATTTTAAAAGATGTGCGTGTTATATGTTAATGTTTTGAACTTATCAAATAAAAAATAATAATAACATGACATACTTTAGATGCTTGCATGCAAGTATCCATTTAATGAGCATTCCAAGATGCAAAATAGCAGTGGTGTGTGTGTGCGTGTGCATGCATGCTTTGAAGTCAAATTAATGCCACTGTACTACTATGCAATTAATGACTTTGGTGATCTATAAAACTGTGATAGCACTTAAGACATGTAGAATAGTTTTAAAGCCCATGTGCAGCCAAAACATATAATTCCGTTTTTGACAGATCGTGGAAGAACATGGAAGAGGCTCTGTCAGGTTTTTATTCCTTTCTTTGTTCCTGTTGGGGGAAATGCTAACTCACTTTCTATCTCCAACAAAGACACAGGGGCCACAGCGCCACAGAGAGCTGTTAAAAGTTAAAGTGGAAATGCTTCTGCTATTAAATGTAGGATGAATTACTCCACCTTTCCTGCAGTCAGATTCAGTAAATGGTTGCTTTAAAGCTTATTTACTGCTTGTTAAAACATGTATAAATATATTTATTCATCAGCCTGTATATATTATTTAATTACAAGGCCATTTTACAATTTTTAGTGCTGTGATGGTTTGAGTAACAGCTGTAATACTGGACCCAAATTAATTTTATATTATTTTTTTGAGTCAGGTAAAGCTTTCTCTTATTTAAAATAAAAGTATAGCTTTTTTTTTGCCTAAACTTCTCCTACGGATCACAGGAGTGTAGCTAGTTCTGCTCTCCTGTGACCCGTTTTCGGCTAACAGAAGGCTTTAGCTATCTGATGTCAAAGACCTGGGTTAGGCTTTGAAAATATCCTAACCATGTGGACAGCATCCATCCAGAAGCCTGGCTTCTGACTCAGCCCCAGCAAGCCACTAAGAGGCTGAGCCAGCTGCTCCCACTCCCTCCACAGCCCAGTGCTCCAGTGTGTGTGTGTGTGTGTGGGGGGGGGGGGGGGCAAGGCAGAGAGTCTGTGACTGACTATAACTGATCAGTGGTGTTTGATCACTCAGTTCTCAGTCTTAGACGTGGCAGGGGACAGCTGTGGCTGGGGTCAGTGCTGCAGCCAACTATATCAATATGATTTTATTTTATTTTTTTTAAAGCCATACTTCTCTTTAATAACCAAAGTGTGTTTGTTATGTTTCACAATAGGAAAAAGACCAAAACTTTTGAAAGCATAATGCTATGTACACATGATCGGACATTCTGACAACAAAACCATGGATTTTTTTTTTTTTTCAGACGGATGTTGGCTCAAACTTGTCTTGCATACACATGGTCACACAAATGTTGTCGGAAATTCCGATTGGCAAGAACGCGCTGATGTACAAAATGTACAATGGCACTAGAAAAAGGAAGTTTAATAGCCAGTGCGCCACCCTTTGGGCTCCTTATGCTAATCTTGTCTTGGTAGAATTTTGGAGAGAAACGGTTTGCGCTTTTCAGTCTCATGCTTTTCAGTTCGTATCTGTTCTTCAGTTTGTGCTTCCTGTCTTTCAGTGCATGTTGTCAGTTTGTATCTGTTTCTCAGTACGTTCTTGTCCACTCGTTTCTGATTTTCAGATCATTCTCCTCAGGTTCTTTCTGATTTTCAGTGAGTTGTACTAGTTTGTTCTGACCAGCCGATCGTTTTCTAGCCATGTTGTGGGTATATATTTGTGGTAGTGTTCATGCTGTGCAGGGGCTTGGTGTTGGTGTTCTTCCTTTGACCCATGTCCAGTCCATGAACAGGGCGAGAAGGAGTTCATGGATGAAAAATTGGTTGCTCCAGCGTGACTATTTCTCTCACATGCCTTTGCTGTGGGAGATCCAGGACAATAATCCTGATGATTTCAGGAATCATCTCCGGAAGACGGACCCCGTTTTTCACCATCTGTTGGCTTTGCTGTCTCCTTATATTACCAAGCAGGACACCTGCATACAGCAAGCCATCACTCCCGAGCAGAGGCTCGTTGCCACCTTGCGGTACTTCTGCAGGACATTAATTTCTTGACAGGCATCTCCCCCCAAGCTCTGGGAATCATTATGTTCTGCCATCATTCAGGTCCTGCAGAAGGACTATATTAAGAATGTAAGTTTTCTCCTTTAACATCACATTCTATGTATTTAATATGTGCTAATGTATTGAATTTATTTCATCATTCCATAATTACCATGATTATAAAATGCTGTGAATATCCTCTTTATCCTCATGCATGCTGGAAGTTTTTAAAGTTCCCTTTTTGTCCTTCATGCATATTTGCCTTCAATAACCTCTACAGCATGCTATCCTGGGCCCATTAACACCTAGCCTAGTCACTTAACAATGTATTTTGTTAGCTTCATTGTAGTGCTTACCCCAAACACCCCCTAAAATGTGTAAATTCAGGCAGAGTGCAAGAGTTTTTTTTTTTGAACCCCCTTCCCCCCCATCCGCTAAGTCAACCGATACCAATACTCTATATGCTGACTTTGCCAAACCCATACACACTGTACCTACCTCTTTTGTGGTCAGATTTATGGATGAATTCACCAAAGCATGTAGTGCAAGGGCCTGCCTGAATACTTTCAAATGGTACTGTTTAAAGTTTTGTTCTCCTATTATCTTGATAATAGCAGAATGTAAAAATGTGCTTCAATTTATACAGTGTGTATTCCTATTTTTGGATTATGACACTTCTTACCTGTCCAGTGGGCTGCCAATAGTGTAAGTAAGGAGGGGCTGGCCAAAGTAACACACATTATTTATGCATTCAGCGCTCAATGAAGTGGAGAGGGTTAGGCCCCTTTCACAGGGGCGGATAGAATTGTGCTTTTAGCTGCAGCCTTTATAGTTTTATACTGCAGCTAAAAGCACACAATGCTTTTCTATGGCCCCATTCACACACTGTGTTTAGCTGCGATTTAGTTACATGCAAATAGAAAAAATAGAATTGACTGCGTCCTGGAGGGATTTAGAGCAGCTATCTGCACATAACCACAGGTAATTGCAATGTACTATTCCACCTGCGGATAGCAGCATGAGAAAAAAAAGAACAACAGGAAGCACATCATAATCAGAAGGTATACCTGGGAAATGACACAGGAAGTTCAGAGGGATAGAGGAAAGAGGAGAAAGCATCATGGCGGCACGAGATATCTCCCATGAGGCCATAATAGCCCTGGTGCATGCCTGACCGGAGTTATGGGACTCAGAATGCCCAGGATATGCTGACTGAGTGTTGAAGAGATCAAAGTGGGAGGAAGTATACAGATTTGTCACACCGAACTGGGACGATATGTCTACAACTGAACAGGAGTGCAACGTTTGTTGTGTTTATGTAGCAGGGTACACATGCATCATAGCTGTTTCCCATACCAACCAAACTTTAACCACAAGCTGAAGATTTACCCCCTAAATGACCAGGCCATTTTTTGACAATACAGCACTGCACCACTGACAATTGTGCAATGCTACAAACCAAAGTTGTCTGTTTTTTTTATACACAGTGTGTCTTTGGGAAAGGTATGGCATTTGTATTTCTTGATCATACATCACGGGACACAGGAGCTCATTACATAGTGGGTTATATAGGCACCTCTGGTGATTGGACACTGGTTAACCCCAATTAAGGAGAATTCCTCCCCTATATAACCCCTCCCATATGGAAGGCACCTCAGTTTCTTCTCCAGTGTCTATGGTGGTTGGTCACGTAAAACATGTGCTATGAAGAAAGCTCTGTGCAGGTCCCTGCGGGGGCCTAAGGGCTACAACAAACCGGATCCATATCTCCCAAGATATTTGACTCCCAAGATGGTATGGTACCCGGGCCTCGTCATCCGAAGAAACGAGGTTTGGCCTGTAAGTCCTCTCCTATTGGAAGACTGGGCTCTGGGAAAACCAGACTTGGTGTACTGTTTACACAGATGGCACGAAAGTTTCTGGCAGAGTCTTTTACAAGGTCCAGGTAGGAGGTTCTTCTGAGAAAGTACCCCAGATAAACCTGAAGGTTGGCAAACTCTGCCCGCCGTGATGGGTGAAGGTTGGAATCGGTCTGTTTCAGCAATTCCTGCGGCGAGGACAGGTAAGGGAAGTTAATCCTATATATAATTATATTATGGATTTCTTAATTTTGAGTAGTAGTATGTCTTACCTGGTTTCCACCACTAGAGGGAGTAAGAGCAGCCTGATGCATACTTACATGCCTTTCAGTACACACGCTCAGTGAAGCCTGGTTCACCAGAGGTCTCACGTCTCCACTGCAGTCCCTGCCACAACAAGGTAATACAGGGGTCCCTCATAGTCTGGGGGTCCCACGCAGCTCTGATGGAGATTCCTCCCCCCCCTGTATTCCGGCGGTCCTCGTGCACGCGTGCCGAGCGCGCTCCCGGGCTAATGGAGGAGGGGGCAGTGTGGTTGTGAAGCCGTGCATGTTGGTGTGCATGGCACTGTACTGCGCGGGGACCAGGTGGCAGTTTTAAAAGCCCAGAGCGTCAGGGGGCTGGAAGTGTGAGACACAGGAGCTGTGGGCAGTAAGCATCCTAGGGGATTGGATCCAGGCAAACCTAGACACCTACTCAGCATCAGGTTGTGCAGTATTAAGCATATATATTTATTGTGAGACTTTAAGCACAAAAGTGATTGCACTTTATACAAGTACCTCTGCTTGTAGCTTAGGACTATGTCTCCTCGTAAGAGGGTCTCAGGGGGAGGTAACAAGGGCACTTGTAAATCACCGCCTAGGTCCAGGGGTTCTAAAAATGCCTGTAAGTTACCATCCCCCCCTGCAAGACTGGAGCCAGCCTCACAGGATGAGTCAGTGCCCCTGTCAGGTTTTGCAGCCTCTCCTAATGTCTCAGCCCCGGTATACGTCACTGAGGACTCCCTTAGGGCTACATTGGAGGGTTTTGAAGGGAGAATCATGAATTTTATTTCTGCTTCCCTGAAAGATAGCAGGAAAAGGGGTAGATCCCCTCCCTCTGCTGAGATTCCTCTTTCAGATGATTCTTCTGACAATGAGGAAAGATCTCTGTCTTGGGACAGGGATCTTGAGCAGTCGGAGGAATCAGAGGAAGAGGAGAGAGTCCCCTCCTCCCAGGCGTTCAGAAAACAGGTGCAGTATTATACTGATTTGGTGCATACCACATTTAGAATGCCTGCTGCTGAAGTCGCTACGTCCTCTGTTTCTTCCCTAGGAGTCAGGAAAGTCCCACAGACTGCTTTTTCCTTTCCAATTCATCCCTTAATGGATAAATTGATGTATGAGGATTGGGGACATCCCGATAAACTTTTTACTCCTCCTAAAAGGTTTTCTATGCATTATCCTCTGGAGGAAAGTTTCACCAAGAAATGGGAGGTCCCATCTGTCGATGCGGCTGTTTCTTGTGTGAATATAAACCTGACCTGTCCATTGGATAATGCTCAGGTATTTAAAGATCCAAATGATAAGAGGTTGGAAACATTATTAAAAGCCTCCTTTTCCATGACTGGCGTGGTAGTGCAACCTACAGCTGCAGCCGTGGGGTTGTGTCAGTTCCTCAAGGAACAGGTTAAGCAGATGCTTGGCCTCCTTCCCAGTGAGGAAGTGGAGAATTATGCAGAAATACCTCAAATTCTGTGTTTCATGATTGATGCGATTTTGGATTCTCTCCTGTTGGTACACATGCGAAGGGCCCTATGGCTAAAGAATTGGGCAGCTGAGCTGTCATGCAAGAAGCATTTGATTGGGTTCCCGTTTAAAGGGAAACGTCTGTTTGGAGAAGAATTAGACAAATTCGTCCAAAAATTTCAGGGGGTAAATCTACTCTCCTCCCAGTCAAAAAGAGCAAAGGTCCATCATTTAGGCGTTCTCTCTCTCCCGGAGCATCAAGCTCTAAGCAGTGGTGACGGCCTTCTCAACCCTCCTCTACAGGAAAGGCTCAGGGCCGGGCCCAGGGATAGAAAAAGACTTGGGGGCCAAGCAGAGCCCAAAAGCTTCCTTGTAAAGGGGCGCCCCCACTCGGCCGAGTGGGGGGAAGGCTTCGGCAGTTTGCGGAAGCCTGGCGGGAAGAGATCCGGGACAAGTGGGTGATCTCTTTGGTATCTCTGGGCTACAAGCTAGAGTTTCAGGAGATTCCACCTTCTCGCTTTCTAAGGTCAAGGATCCAGTAAAGCAAAAAAACGCTATTTCTGGCCTTAGATCACTTACTATCCCAAGGGGTGATAGTAGAAGTGGACCCAAAAGAACAGGGTTCAGGGTTTTACTCAAATCTCTTCACCGTTCCGAAGCCAAATGGAAGTGTCAGACCTATCCTGGATCTGAAGGATCTGAACTGGTTTTTACGCATCCGGTCCTTCTGAATGCAGTCAATTCGCACTGCGGTCTCCTCCCTGCAAGGGGGAGAGTTTATGGCATCAATAGACATCAAGGATGCATATCTCCATGTGCCAATTTTTCCCGCACACCAAAAGTATCTAAGGTTCGCGGTAGAGCGGCACCATTTTCAATTTGTGGCCTTGCCGTTCGGGCTCGCTACGGCCCCTCGAGTCTTCGCAAAGATTCTGGACCCTCTCTTGGCAAACCTAAGAGCTCAGGGTATAGCCGTCATGGCTTATCTAGATGACTTGCTTCTCATGGAGAAAACAGTAGCGTCCCTGAACCACAGTGTTTCCAGAACACTAGAACACCTGGAACGCCTAGGTTGGATTATAAACTTAGAAAAGTCGTCCCTACAGCCTGCTACCAGGTTGGAATACCTGGGTATGTTTATCGACACCGCTCAGGGCAAGGTGTTTCTACCAAGGCCAAAAGCCTTGGCCATCGGGGATCTGGTGCGCCTAATTCTGGGCAGGAGATCTTCCCCCATTTGGTTGTGCATGAGACTGTTAGGGAAAATGGTCACCTCCTTTGAGGCCGTTCCATTTGCCCAGTTCCACTCAATGCCTCTGCAAAGATGCATCCTTGCGGCTTGGAACAGAAAGCCCCAATCCTTGGATCTTCCTATGCGTCTATCCCCAGGGACACGCGAGAGTCTCGTCTGGTGGTTACAAACCGAGAATTTGCTGAAAGGCAAAACCTTTCTTCCTCTTCCATGGAAGGTTATTACGACAGATGCCAGCTTGACAGGCTGGGGAGCAGTGTTAGAGGAGACGTGCTCACGGGGGAAATGGTCTGCGATCGAGAAGCTATTGCCCATAAATGTCTTGGAGATCCAGGCAGTTTATATGGCTCTCATAAAGTGGTCTTCCAGACTACGGGGTCTCCCTGTTCGGGTTCAGTCTGACAATGTCACAGCAGTGGCCTATATCAATCACCAGAGCGGTACCAGGAGTCTGGTTGCGCAAAAGGAGGTGAATCGCATACTCGTCTGGGCAGAAAAGCATGTTCCATGCCTTTCTGCAGTCTTCATTCCAGGAGTGGAAAATTGGCAGGCGGATTTTCTGAGCCACCAGCAGTTGTGCCCAGGAGAATGGGCTCTGTACCCCGACGTGTTTTTGGACATATGTCGCAGGTGGGGTACTCCAGATCTGTTTGCATCCAGGTTCAACAGAAAACTGGACAAATTTGTGTCAAGAACAAGAGATACACTTGCTCAGGGGTCAGATTCTCTGACAGTTCCCTGGGATCAGTACAATCTGATTTATGCCTTCCCCCCATACCAGCTTCTGTCGCGGTTCCTGGGAAGAGTCAAGAGGGAGACAAAATTGGTTCTTTTGGTAGCCCCGGCTTGGCCCAGGCGACCATGGTACGCAGAGATCATGAAGTTGGCAGTAGGCAGGCCATGGATCCTCCCTCTCCGGCCATATCTGCTCTCACAGGGTCCAATTTACCATCCTGCTTTACACAGTCTGAATTTGACGGTTTGGCTGCTGAGACCCACATTCTGAGAGACCATGGGCTTTCGGGGCCAGTCCTTTCTACTCTGGTTAATGCCAGAAAGCCGACCTCCAGGCTTATTTACTACAAAATCTGGAGGGCATATGTTTCCTGGTGTGAACTCAGAGAATGGCATCCTAGAAAATATGTCATTAGCAGGATCTTGGCCTTTCTCCAGTCAGGCCTAGAAATGAATTTGGCCGTAAGCACTATCAAGGTGCAGATTTCGGCCTTGTCAGTATTTTTTCAGAAGCCACTTGCATCGAATTCCCTGTTGCGGGCTTTCATCCAGGGGGCTATGTGGATAAGGCCGCCTGTCAAACCTCCGGTATGCCCAAGGGATCTAAATTTGGTTCTCTCGGCTTTGCAGGGGCAACCTTTTGAACCTTTGCATCTGGCTTCATTAGTTCTTTTGACCAAAAAATTGGTTTTCTTGGTAGCCATTTCCATGGCTAGAAGAGTGTCAGAACTAGCAGCTCTCTCCAGCAAAGAGCCGTATCCAATTGTTCATAAGGACCGGGTGGTCATGTGCCCCAACAGGTCCTTTCTACCTAAGGTGGTTTCGGGATTCCATTTGAATCAAGATGTAATCCTACCATCCTTTTTTCCGTACCCACAGTCCGCAGAAGAAGAATCTTTGCACACTTTGGATGTGGTTAGGGCAATCAGTATCTATCTTCAAGCAACGGCTCAGATAAGGAAAACTGATTGCTTATTTATTTTGCCAGAAGGCCCTAGGAAGGGCCAGGCGGCATCAAAATCTACTCTCTCAAGGTGGATTAGACAGATTATTTCTCAGGCCCATAGTGTTAGAGGGAAAATCCCTCCTTTTCGAGTGAAAGTGCACTCTACTAGGGCTGTAAGTGCTTCTTGGGCAGTGCATCACCAGGCCTCCCTGGCTCAGATCTGTAAGGCTGCAACTTGGTCTTCAGTCCACACATTCACCAGATTCTATCAGGTGGATGTCAGAGGGCAAGAGGATATCGCCTTTGGGCGCAGTGTACTGCAGGCTGCAGTTTAGGTCCTCCGGCCCATGGCGGTCTATAATTATGATCTGTGTCTCCCTCCCCTCAATCTGAGCATTGGTTTGGGACATCCCACTATGTAATGAGCTCCTGTGTCCCGTGATGTATGATCAAGAAAATAGGATTTTTATATACAGCTTACCTGTAAAATCCTTTTCTTGAGAGTACATCACGGAACACAGGGCTCCCGCCCCTCTTGGGTTTTACGTGGTTTCCTATTGCTTTGCTACAAAACTGAGGTGTCTCCCATATGGGAGGGGTTATATAGGGGAGGAAATCTCCTTAATTGGGGTCAACCAGTGCCCAATCACCAGAGGTGCCTATATAACCCACTATGTAATGAGCTCCTGTGTCCTGTGATGTACTCTCAAGAAAAGCATTTTACAGTTAAGCTGTATATAAAAATCCTATTTTTTTTGTCTGTACTAGTAAGGTGATCTGTGAACAAAAAAAAATTGCGGGAGGGACAGCAACCATTTTGAAAGACAGATTGGACACCTTTGAAACTTTTGTTTGGGAACAGTGACAGTTGCAGTCAGAGTTGAAAAATAGCCACTGATTACTGTATTCATGTCACTGGCAGTGAAAGGAGTCAATATGGAAATCAAATGGTTGTTGTCTCCCCTAGAAGTGTTTCTTGGGTGGGGGGTGTGAGCAGATCTCTCTCATCTTTTGTTCGTAACATGCATTATGTTTGATATATAACAAATTTATACAATGAAATACTGTATATATTGCAGGAAAGGAGGTTTATACATGATGGAGGTCTTGGTGCTTGGAGCAGGGACAGTCTGAAATTCACTAGCTACTAGCTAGCTACTATTAGGTCCACAAAGGTCCTTTTAAGGACTGGTTTAGGTGTACAGTATATAGGGTTGTAATACACATATAATATACTTTTTTTCAAATATAGAAAGCATATTACCTATACCAGTCCTTTTAAGGACTGGTATAGGTGTACAGTATATAGGGTTGTAATACACGTATAATATACTTTCTTTCAAATATAGAAAGCATATTATAGTGCACTGCATGCAGTGCTGCTGCCCGATTCTGCAGCTGTAATTTCTTAGTGTAGGGACAGTTTGGTGTTTGGAGCAGGGACAGTCTGCAATTCACTAGCTACTAGCTAGCTACTATTAAGTCCACAGAGGTCATTTTAAGGACTGGTATAGGTGTACAGTATATAGGGTTGTAATACACATATAATATACTTTCTTTCAAATATAGAAAGCATATTATAGTGCACTGCATGCTGTGCTGCTGACCGATTCTGCAGCTGTCGTTTCTCAGTGTAGGGACGGTTTGGTGTTTGGAGCAGGGACAGTCTGCAATTCACTAGCTACTAGCTAGCTACTATTAGGTCCACAAAGGTCCTTTTAAGGACTGGTACAGGTGTACTATTTGGTGTGCAGTATATAAGGGTGTAATACACGTATAAAATACTTTCAAATATAGAAAGCATAGTATAGTGCATTTCCACTGTGCAGCATTGTGACTGCTGAGCGGTTCTGCAGCGATACTACAAAGAGTGACAAATGCAATTAGAAAAAAGCATTATAACTGGTGTGATAGACCAGTGGCCCCCCAAAACAACAGATTGAAGCGGGGTATTATATACCTTATTCCACATATACTGCACTTCTCTAGAGACTTTTGTCACAGGGTCATTTAAAAAAGGACAGGCAGAGGAAGAGGCAGGCCCTTCCGCAGGGGTGGTAGGGGTAGCGCAGGAGCAACAGGCTTGAGCCAAAGTGGCAAATTGCAGAAGGTGCGTTTGATTATGTCAAAGGATGCACCAGACTTGGTTGAGTGGCTCACTCAGCCTTACTCTTCTGCACCCTCCTCATCTTCTCGATCTGCACCCTCTTCACTCTCTGCTGTATGCATCCCCAAAGACACTACCACCAACATCACCACCACAATATACCCTCCGCTTGAGTCACAGGAATTATTTTACGATCCATCACAAGACATTGCCGATGCGCAGCCATTCTTGGCATTGGATCACGAAGAGGAGTTAGCAACAACGGCCACTCAGCAGTCTGATGACAGTACCCAGATCAGCCCAAGGAGGTTGGTCCCCGGTGTTGCTGCCTACTACGAGATCTCTAATTATAGCGGTGGGGAAGGTGACGTCGATGATGACATGTCTAGTGATATCATGTGGGTGCCCACAAGAGAGGAAGAGGAGGGGAGTTCAGAGGGAGATATGGACCAGCAGATATGGAGGAGAAGCAGGTGGAACTTAGATTGCACAGGAGGGACAAAGCAGACTGCTAATGTATCAGGAGCGAGGCATCAACCATGTACGGTCACATCTGGTGCTCCCAGAACACCGGCACATGGCTCCGCAGTGTGGGCTTTTTTTAACGTGTCCGCTGCTGACAATAGTATTGCCATCTGCAGCCTTTTCAGTCAACGCATAAGTCGCGGTAAGCCCAACACTCACCTAGGGACGACCGCCTTAAGAAGGCACATGAGCTGCCATCACTGAGCCCAGTGGGATCAATGGAACCCACAAAGCCACACTCCAGGCTCTCACCATCCAGCCTCTTTTACTTCTCCTCTCTCCTCAGAATTGTCCTCCACTCCACCTTCCATCATTCCGTCCTCACGTTTTTCTGGAAAAAGGCAGGCTTCCGTGGGCCAAATGTTCGAGCGTAAAAAAATGATGACGCCTGATAAACCTCTTGCCCAACGGTTGACCGCTGGCTTGTCAGAACTGTTAGCCCACCAACTACTGCCATATAAACTGGTGGACTCGGAGGCCTTTCGAAAATTTGTGGCCATTGGAACACCACAATGGAAGATCCCAGGAAGGAAGGATTTCTCACAGAAGGGCATCCCAGAGCTATATGGCCATGTTCAGCGGCAAGTGAATGTATCTCTGGCACACAGTGTCGGTGCCAAGATACATCTGACCACAGACACGTGGTCTAGCAAACACAGGCAGGGAAGCTTTATAACTTTTACTGCCCACTGGGTGAACCTTCTGTTGGCCGTCAAGCATCTAACCCGTGACACCCGTGTAGATTTGGTTTTACCACCATGGATTGCATGCAGGCCTGACTCTTCTTCTCCTCCTCGTACTCCATCCTCCCTCTCCTCCTCGGCTGACTCCTCCTTTTCCGCTGCTAGCGTCTCTTCCCCAGAACCTATTTGACATGCCAGATGAGACGTTGCGTTTGTTGTGCCTGGAAGCCAAGAGCCACACTGGCCCTGCACTCCTTTCAGCTTTGCGTTCACAGGCAGATTAGTGGCTAACACCGCTCAATTTGACAGTTGTTTAAGTTGTGTGTGACAATGGTGTCAATCTGCTTAGCGCATTGAAAGAGGGCAAAATTACATACGTGCCATGCATGGCACATGTCTTAAACTTGGTCGTGCAACGATTTGTTGTCAAATACTCTGGGGTCCAGGACATCTTGCGGCAGGCAAGGAAAATCTCGGCCCATTTCAGAAGATCTTACACGGCCATGGCTCGGCTTGCTCACATTCAGTGGCAACACAATCTGCCGGTCAGACGTCTTATTTGCGATTGCCTGACGCGATGGAACTCAACCTTCTATATGCTTGATAGGCTGCTCCAGCAGAAACGTGCAGTTAACGACTACCTGTACGAACTCTGCGGCAGAACAGGTTCTGGAGAGCTTGTTTTTTTTTTCACCATGCCAGTGGCTGCTCATGCGCGACGCATGCAGACTTCTGCGGCCATTTGATGAGATCACCAAACTGGTCAGTCGCAGCCATGGCGCCATCAGTGACATCGTACCTTATGTTTCCTTTATGGAGCGTGCATTGCGTTGTGTCATTGATCAAGCCGTGGAGGAGCAGGAGCAGGAAGATGAGGAAGTCGCAATGCTGGATGAATTCCCAGGGGGGCTACTCTATCTGAGACAAGTCAACAACAGGAGTGTGAAGAGGAGTCAGAGGAGAATGGTGCCGGGGCGGATGAGGAGGAGCAAGAAGAGCATGCTTTAAACCTTTCTGGGATCCCTGTTGTTGTCCGTGGATGGGGGGAAGAGAAAGAGGACATTATCCTGGATGATGAGCAGGAGCCAGGCCACCACACCGCTTCCAGTTTAGTGCAAATGGGGACCTTCATGAGCCAATGTTTTAACAGGGACCCCCGTATAAAAAGCATAAAGGTCAAGGACCAGTACTGGGTGTCAAAGTACTTAGACCCCCGGTACAAACACAAAATGGCGGAAATGTTACCACCATAACAGAGGGCTGTCAGAATGGAGCACTTCCAGGCCTTGCTTAGAGAAATGCTGCATTCTGCTTTTGCGTGCACTGGCAGAGGAATTCCCACTCCCAGAGAAAGAGTTGCGGGTACCAATCCAACAGTGCCTGCAAGAAGAGGGCGGTTTGAAGATGTGTTGGTCACTTCTGATATGAGATCATTCTTTTAGCCGACCAATCGACAGGTGTCATCCGGATCCAGCATCAGGGAACGCCTAGACCGACAGGTGTCTGACTACCTCGGGTTAATGGCTGATGTGGACACTCTGAGAAGTGATGAACCCCTGGACTACTGGTAGGGTAGGCTTGACCTCTGGCCAGAGCTTGCACAATTTGCAATGGAACTGTTGGCTTGCCCCTCATCCAGTGTCCTGTCCAAAAGGACGTTCAGTGCAGCAGGGGCGATCGTGACCGATAAGCGTACTCTCCTAGCTCACGACAGTGTTGATTACCTCACATTTATCAAAAATGAATGAGGGATGTATCTCGGAGGAATTACAACACATGTATATGCATAAATCTATAAACGATTTATATAATCTAGCACACAGACCTTTTTTCTACCTTTGGCTCACTTGTACAAAAAAAGCACACCCTGCTATATGCCCGTACCCTCCTGTTTGAAGAGGTTGAGCAGTGTCATATTTTTGGGTCCCGCTCTGAGTTGCTGGTATCAGTGCAGGTGTCAGTGCTCTCTATCATGGTGCTGGTGTGGTATCAGTGCTCTCTATCTCGGTGCTGGTGTCAGTGCTCTCTATCATGGTGCTGGTATCAGTGCGCTCTATCTCGGTGCTGGTGGCAGTGCTCTCTATCATGGTGCTGGTGGCAGTGCTCTCTATCACGGTGCTGGTGTCAGTGCTCTCTATCTTGGTGCTGGTGTGGTGTCAGTGCTCTCTATCACGGTGATGGTATCAGTGCTCTCTATCATGGTGCTGGTGTCAGTGCTTTCTATTTCGGTGCTGGTGCCAGTGCTCTCTATCACGGTGCTGGTGTCAGTGCTCTCTATCTCGGTGCTGGTGTCAGTGCTCTCTATCTCGGTGCTGGTGTGGTGTCAGTGCTCTCTATCACAGTGCTGGTGTCAGTGCTCTCTATCTCGGTGCTGGTGTCAGTGCTCTCTATCACGGTGCTGGTGTCAGTGCTCTCTATCTCGGTGCTGGTGTCAGTGTGCTCTATCTGGGTGCTGGTGGCAGTGCTCTCTATCATGGTGCTGGTGGCAGTGCTCTCTATCATGGTGCTGGTGTCAGTGCTCTCTATCGAACTGTAAAGTTTGGGTTTGTACCGGACTTTTGGGTTTTTGGGTCCCGGACTCGAACCCGGAACAGTTTACTGTATGTTCGGGTTCGGTGTTCGGTAATGTAATGGCGCTTTTTTAACAGCTGCAGAGCAGCCAATTAACATTCATTTAACTTGGGTGCCCTTAGAAGCCATCACAGCCATGGCTACTAATGGCATGGCTCTGATTGGCCAGTGCAGCATGTGACCCAGCCTCTATATAAGCTAGAGGCACATAGCACAGCACGTCACTCTGCTTTAGATAGTATAGGGAAAGGTTGCTGCTGCTGCTGCTTTGAGGGAAGAGAATTAGATAGGAGTCCTGCTTCAGAAATCGAATTTCTCAACGATCTACCTTGATTTAGTTGTGTGGGTGCAGTGCACATTCTTTTTACACTGCCCTAAACCCAGTGCCAGAGAAAATATAACTTTTATACGTCTGTTAGTTAGGTTGGTGTCAGCAGGCATTTTATGCAAGCTCAGTGCACCAGCACTGCATATGTTACTGTGAGATACACCCTTTAGATACTGTTGCTCTATTCTGCTATTCTAAAAACACCCATTTAGGGCCAAAATAAATATTTTACAGTGTTTCCTGCATATCTGTACGTGTGAGATACACACTTTAGATACTGTTCTTGTATTGTGCAATTCAAAAAAAGAATAATTTAGGGCAAATATTTTTTTTTTTAATAGCATTTTCTGGATATCTGTATGTGTAAGGCCGCGTACACACGCGGGGACTGTTCGCTCAACTTTGTCCGCTGAACAGTGTTTCGGCGGACAGTCCGCTCGTGTGTGGGCTTTCAGCGGACAGTTTCAGCGGACAGTCTGCTGAACAAAGTTTTTCGGAAATTCCGAAAAACTGTCCGCTGAAACTTTGTTTCAGTGAACAGTCCCCTCGTGTGTAGGCTTGTTCGTCAAACTAAGTTCCGCGCATGCTCAGAAAGGATTTACACGCCGAAGTTTGCATTGCAGTGTATAGGACGTCGTTTTCTAGTCCCGTCGTACGTGCCGTTCACGTCATCGCGCACGGTTTCAGCGGACTGTTCGTTCGTCGTGTGTGACCAAGTCCGTCCATGCTAATTTTGAGCGGACTGTCCGCTGAAACTGTTTGACGGACAAAGTTGAGCGAACAGTCCCCGCGTGTGTACGCGGCCTAAGATACACAGTTTAGATACTGTTCTTCTATTCTGCTATTCCCCAAAAAATTATTTAGGGCCAATTTTTTTTTTTTGGTGCATTTTCTGCATATCTGTATGTGTGAGATACATCGTTTAGATACTGTTGCTCTATTCTGCTATTCTAAAAACACCCATTTAGGGCAAAAACAAATATTTTGCAGTGTTTCCTGCATATCTGTACATGTGAGATACACACTTTAGATACTGTAGAGAGAGAGAGGGGAATGGGTGGGATTATTGCGGTGCTATACGAATAAGGAAATTGTATAGTATAAAGGTAAAAAAAGAAATTTTATTAAATATAGTAAAAATTAACCACAGTACTGGGGTAAATTCCAAGAGATTTTTTTTGACAATACAGACATCAATAACTTTACAAACACTGATCATAGTCGGTCAATTAGTTTAGATGAAGGGGTTCTTGGCTATGCTGGTGGAGTCCCGACATGTTTCGCCTACACAGAGGCTTCTTCAGGGGAGCCCAAAAATTGACAGGAAATAATTTTTAAAATAAAATTCACTGTAAACAAAATAAAACATGATTAGTGGATCTGGTCATAATGGTAAAAACACAGCCCAAGCCTTAGGATACTCTCACGGATGTCAAAACATAAGAATAGAAAAAATAAATTGAAAGAGCCAGGAGTATGGATCAATCAGGTGATCAATAATATATAAAAAAAAAAAAAATTTTTTTATACCTACCAATCTGCAAATACAGGCCCCGCTTAAATACTGAAGTGAGGACACCTTTAAAGCGTGAAGAGCGCATCAGTCCCTGAGATCCCCAACAGGTGACTACAGGAGACAAATGGAACAGACAAAAAGTCCACATTCATTGAAAATCATGATGCCAGAAAGGGCTACCAAGAGCGGTTTGTTTTTTTTTGTATCCATAATGCAATGTAAGCAAATAATGAGGAAAACCTACCAAAACAAGTTGGTGTTAAGTATATCTCGAATGGGGAACTCGAAATTGCAGGTGAGCAGGTCCGCAAAACAAACTGGTGTCAAGACAATTACCTAAATTATAATTAAACAAAGCAATAATCTCTCTAAGTAGGGCCAATGGGTAAATGACAAAGAGAGTATGTAGAAAGTATTAAGAAAAGGGAGTAAGTACATTATAGTTAAATTAGCATTATGCTCAAATTAGTTTAGAACAATCAAACAAGGAGAGCTTACCAAAAACGGAGAAGAGCAAAAACAAATGTTGCTATCTTTCAGTCAAATGGATTCGCGCTAAGTTTAGGGAATTCAGCAATGGGCTGCACCGAGTAGACCAAACAGCCAACATGTGCAGCACCAGAAAAAGTTGGTCTGAAAGATAAGAAGCGAAAAACAAACCGGCCCCAATAAGCACAGGAGAAGACTAATAGGTGTAGCTGAAAAATAGGAGAAGAGCTATGGGCTGTGTGGGCAGACCACATACTTCTCAGAGAACTAACCTTCAACACGAAATCACCGCTGTAGTGTCTTGCAGGGCCGACACACCTGCATAGTGGGTGTGCCTTTTATCTCCCACACATCCGGCGTCACATCATGACGCCGGGTGTGAGCGGACAACAGATGCGGGACTGCGCATGCGTCCCGGGTGGATAAGCCTACGATCCCCACAAGGCACTGCGGCGGCGTCCCCGTAACCATGGAGACTGGATCATCGCCACAGGCATATGTGGGGATCGTGGACTAGGCGGTGTGAAGGTTCGTTGAACCTGTCAATACACTGCCAATTAATAACCACGGCGGGGTGCATTAAGCTGGAATAAAGCAATCTGCATATATATAGAGGTCGGGCTTCCACAGAGCCCGACCCGTGTGTCCATGTAGGCACCGACGTCGGAGATGGAGGGAACAGATGCGCTCTCACAAAAAAAGGGGTTCCCCGTCAGGAAGACGAACTTAAAAGAGGAAAAATTAAATGGCTAAGCGGATTACCGCAGAAGTGCTGAATAGGAGCATTTTACTTAGATAGCTAGTAAATAGATGTTTATGAGATAAGCGAACGAACGAAGGAATGGGCTGTGCTTGTAGGCCGAATCCACGATAATACACGAACTGCTATAAGCAGAAATGACAATGCAATAATAATATAGTCAAACCGGAAAACCTTATTACAATGAAGGTCACTAAAATGTTAACAAGGATTGGTACATTGTTTAAATTATAAAAGACATGTCAGTAAACAAAGAAAGGGAACAAAAAAAGGGGGGGGATATGAACAGCTTAATTTATATGAGTTAATGTGTTAAAGCACAGCTTGCAACAATTTCATCCTATATACAAGATAATATAAAGTGCATCATATATTGATTTAGGAATAAGGAAATTTAGGTTGCTGTACATAACTAAAATGAACTCACACCAACATAAACATTCACATTCAACCTACAAGGGAGGACGACACACATATACGACAAAACCATTATAAAACAAAACAAAACAAAACAAAACAGAAAAACACAAGGGGGGGAGGAGAAAAACATTGGTATAGACAGAGACAGGGACAAAATCAAAAAGGGAAAGAAGGGGGAAACAGAGATATGGCATTTTATGGACAGCTGGTGTCTAAGTTACTAAAGTATGTTTTTTTATATAAATACATATGAGGTTTGTACTTGAATTGTATATCATAGATCTATACAACAAGGTAGTTAAAGAAAATGCTTATAAGTTATATATTCATTCAAGCATGGGTAATTTGTAGCCTCCAAAGTATATATCCATTGTGTTTCCAATTGCAGTAGACGGGTGTCAATTCCCCCCCCCCCCCCCAAGCATGAAGAGGTACATGCTCTAGAGCGGAAAAGTGCACACCGTTGGAATCAAAATTATGCAAAGTACCTATATGTCTATTTAAGGCTGTAGTACAGAGTCGTTTGGATAATGGTAGCATATGGTCTCTGATCCGTTTAAAGAACGGGCGCTTAGTCTTACCAATATAAAAGCATCCGCAGGGACAGCAAGCGAGATAGACAATTCCTACAGTCTTACATGTCACGTTGTACATGGTGTGGGTTGAACCGTCAGGCAATGTGACATGTGGTGATCCAGAAATGAAGCGACAAACATTACAGTGGCCACATGGGTATGTGCCAGTGCGGTTTGTTTTAATGGGTTGTCGAATATTAAAATGGCTTGTGACCAGTCGGTCTTTCATAGACTGAGATTTACGGTATGTAAGTTGAGGAAACGGCTTTATATATTTGTGAATTGTTTGGTCCGCCAACAATAGGGGCCAATGTTTGACAAGAATTTCTCTCATTTGGTTGTGTTGTCGTGAGTATTGCGTGATAATGCGTAAAGGTGTATTAGTGGTAGGTTTGGGTTTAGGATAAATTAGATCATTTCTACTCAAGTTCATTACTTTATTGTAGGTACGTTTGAGCAATGATTTGCTATAACCACGTTGGTTTAATCTTGTGGATAAGTCCTTTGCAGCTAATTGAAAGTCGCTATCTTGGGAACAATTTCGGCGGAGCCGTAAATATTGGCTGTAGGGGATGCTGTTTAAAAGTGATCTAGACAAATTCCAATTTGTTAAAGACATACATTTATTTGCTAGACGCCTTTTATTTAAAGTACTATACAATAAATCTCAAGTAACGAATGACCCTATTTCCTCTACGGAACCCTCGTCCAATGAGCTTCAGGCTATGGAGGACCTGATGTCATTATGGGAGGAGGGTAACACCGACAATGAACAAGTCCTGGACTTAATTACACCCCGAGTCTCAGTCCCGGGGGTACTATTTCCTGCCCCGGCGACATTCAAACCTAAATCCAAAACCTTTCCCCTGCTTCAAAGCAACCCCAATATATGGGCTTTCGTTAGCCAATTGACCTCAGAAGTCAGGAATCTTGAACTGGACACACAAGAATCCCACAATCTATCTTCCAAACACCGTCAGGCTCTTCAAAATCTTCAAAGTAACTCAGACTTAATTATAAAACCTGCCGATAAGGGGGGTAATGTTTGCGTCATGGATGTCCAGGCATATAAAAAAATGTGCCTTGACATCCTTAACAACAAGGACTGGTATCGTCCGATATCCAAACTCATTATTGAAAATATTATTACGGAATATTACCAACTCATTTTTCGGGCCTACCGACAAGGCATCATTGACCTTGACACGTGGAAATACTTAAATGTAAAAAATCCACAAACTCCTACTTTTTATTCTCTACCCAAACTGCATAAATCTCTTGTCAACCCTCCAGGTCGACCCATTGTGTCGGGGTGCCAGTGTCTAACTGAAAACGCGAGTGCACTCGTTGATAAACATCTATTTCCGCATGTGCTATCTCTGCCATCCTACGTAAAAGACACTATTGATCTGTTACGAATTCTGGATGGAAAACAACTTCCTCCAGATGCTTGGTTGGTTGCCTTGGATGTGGAGTGTCTTTACAACTCTATTCCGCATACCACGGGCATCCAAGTTATACATTCTTTTCTGAAAGAAAGAGGACCTACCTCGGAAGGGTATGATGGGTTTGTGCTCCAATTATTGGAGTTTATTCTTACACATAACTGTTTTATGTTTGATCGTTCCCACTACCGTGCCCCTTCCTACGCCAATCTGTACCTGGGGGGGTGGGAACGACAAATATTTTTTAGTAACCAATCTCGGGATTGGAGTCAGTTCATTCTAGGCTGGCATCGCTACATCGACGATATTTTGATTCTTTGGACGGGCACCCTCAACGAACTAAATTAGTTTTTTGACGGTTTGGCCAATAATCAATTTAATTTAAAATTCACTATGGAATACAGCCAGACCCAGGTCAATTTTCTCGATTTATGTATTAAATTGGATGAAAGAGGTGTAATCAACTCATCTCTTCACCGGAAACCCTCAGCAGGTAACACTATCTTACATGCCGCAAGCACACACCCTAGATCACTTTTAAACAGCATCCCCTACAGCCAATATTTACGGCTCCGCCGAAATTGTTCCCAAGATAGCGACTTTCAATTAGCTGCAAAGGACTTATCCACAAGATTAAACCAACGTGGTTATAGCAAATCATTGCTCAAACGTACCTACAATAAAGTAATGAACTTGAGTAGAAATTATCTCATTTATCCTAAACCCAAACCTACCACTAATACACCTTTACGCATTATCACGCAATACTCACGACAACACAACCAAATGAGAGAAATTCTTGTCAAATATTGGCCCCTATTGTTGGCGGACCAAACAATTCACAAATATATAAAACCGTTTCCTCAACTTACATACCGTAAATCTCAGTCTATGAAAGACCGACTGGTCACAAGCCATTTTAATATTCGACAACCCATTAAAACAAACCGCACTGGCACATACCCATGTGGCCACTGTGATGTTTGTCGCTTCATTTCTGGATCACCACATGTCACATTGCCTGACGGTTCAACCCACACCATTAGGTACAACGTGACATGTAAGACTGTAGGAATTGTCTATCTCGCTTGCTGTCCTTGCGGATGCTTTTATATTGGTAAGACTAAGCGCCCGTTCTTTAAACGGATCAGAGACCATATGCTACCATTATCCAAACGACTCTGTACTACAGCCTTAAATAGACATATAGGTACTTTGCATAATTTTGATTCCAACGGTGTGCACTTTTCCGCTCTAGAGCATGTACCTCTTCATGCTCGGGGGGGGGGGGGGGGGGGATTGACACCCGTCTACTGCAATTGGAAACACAATGGATATATACTTTGGAGGCTACAAATTACCCAGGCTTGAATGAATATATAACTTATAAGCATTTTCTTTAACTACCTTGTTGTATAGATCTATGATATACAATTCAAGTACAAACCTCATATGTATTTATATAAAAAACCATACTTTAGTAACTTAGACACCAGCTATCCATAAAATGCCATATCTCTGTTTCCCCCTTCTTTCCCTTTTTGATTTTGTCCCTGTCTCTGTCTATACCAATGTTTTTCTCCTCCCCCCCTTGTGTTTTTCTGTTTTGTTTTGTTTTGTTTTGTTTTATAATGGTTTTGTCGTATATGTGTGTTGTCCTCCCTTGTAGGTTGAATGTGAATGTTTATGTTGGTGTGAGTTCATTTTAGTTATGTACAACAACCTAAATTTCCTTATTCCTAAATCAATATATGATGCACTTTATATTATCTTGTATATAGGATGAAATTGTTGCAAGTTGTGCTTTAACACATTAACTCATATAAATTAAGCTGTTCATATCCCCCCCCCCCTTTTTTTTTGTTCCCTTTCTTTGTTTACTGACATGTCTTTTATAATTTAAACAATGTACCAATCCTTGTTAACATTTTAGTGACCTTCATTGTAATAAGGTTTTCCGGTTTGACTATATTATTATTGCATTGTCATTTCTGCTTATAGCAGTTTGTGTATTATCGTGGATTCGGCCTACAAGCACAGCCCATTCCTTCGTTCGTTCGCTTATCTCATAAACATCTATTTACTAGCTATCTAAGTAAAATGCTCCTATTCAGCACTTCTGCGGTAATCCGCTTAGCCATTTAATTTTTCCTCTTTTAAGTTCGTCCTCCTAAAGGGGAACCCCTTTTTTTGTGAGAGCGCATCTGTTCCCTCCATCTCCGACGTCGGTGCCTACATGGACACACGGGTCGGGCTCTGTGGAAGCCCGACCTCTATATATATGCAGATTGCTTTATTCCAGCTTAATGCACCCCGCCGTGGTTATTAATTGGCAGTGTATTGACAGGTTCAACGAACCTTCACACCGCCTACTCCACGATCCCCACATATGTTTGTGGCGATGATCCAGTCTCCATGGTTACGGGGACGCCGCCGCAGTGCCTTGTGGGGATCGTAGGCTTATCCACCCGGGACGCATGCGCAGTCCCGCATCTGTTGTCCGCTCACACCCGGCGTCATGATGTGACGCCGGATGTGTGGGAGATAAAAGGCACACCCACTATGCAGGTGTGTCGGCCCTGCAAGACACTACAGCGGTGATTTCGTGTTGAAGGTTAGTTCTCTGAGAAGTATGTGGTCTGCCCACACAGCCCATAGCTCTTCTCCTATTTTTCAGCTACACCTATTAGATAGTCTTCTCCTGTGCTTATTGGGGCCGGTTTGTTTTTCGCTTCTTATCTTTCAGACCAACTTTTTCTGGTGCTGCACATGTTGGCTGTTTGGTCTACTCGGTGCAGCCCATTGCTGAATTCCCTAAACTTAGCGCGAATCCATTTGACTGAAAGATAGCAACATTTGTTTTTGCTCTTCTCCGTTTTTGGTAAGCTCTCCTTGTTTGATTGTTCTAAACTAATCTGAGCATAATGCTATTTTAACTATAGTGTACTTACTCCCTTTTCTTAATACTTTATACATACTCTCTTTGTCATTTACCCATTGGCCCTACTTAGAGAGATTATTGCTTTGTTTAATTATAATTTAGGTCATTGTCTTGACACCAGTTTGTTTTGCGGACCTGCTCACCTGCAATTTCGAGTTCCCCATTCGAGATATACTTAACACCAACTTGTTTTGGTAGGTTTTCCTCATTATTTGCTTAAATTGCATTATGGATACAAAAAAATGTCTGTTTCATTTGTCTCCTGTAGTCACCTGTTGGGGATCTCAGGGACTCATGCGCTCTTCACGCTTTAAAGGTGTCCTCACTTCAGTATTTAAGCGGGGCCTGTATTTGCAGATTGGTAGGTATAAAAAATATATATATTTTTTATATATTATTGATCATCTGATTGATCCATACTCCTGGCTCTTTCAATTTATTTTTTCTATTCTTATGTTTTGACATCCGTGAGCGTATCCTAAGGCTTGGGCTGTGTTTTTACCATTATGACCAGATCCACTAATCATGTTTTATTTTGTTTACAGTGAATTTTCTTTTAAAAATTATCACCTGGGGGGGCGCATGCGCGAAGCTCACCATGACGGACGCATCCCGTTAGAGCTCCGCTCTCACCGCCGCTATCCCGAGCAATAGCACTGCATACCCAGTCGGTAATCGCCTCGATTCTTGAGGACCCACGTAGCGGATCGCCCTGTGCTTCTCCCGGAATGGTTCTGACCGTCCACCGGGGCAAAAATAAGCCGAAACCAATCAAAGAAGCACTGGCGCGTGCTTCCTCCAAGATGGCGGCGAAGGCCTCAGCGGCGGCCCAGCTCACTACCAACCCGCAGCACCAGGAGAGCAGCGATGAGGAGGACATCTCTACAGAATACATGAGCATACCGCAACCTACCCCACAGACAGGTATGTCTCAAGCAGACTTTCTGAAACACATGGAGACCATGCTCCACAAGGCCCTCAAAGCCACATCTGACCAAATAACAGACAGACTAACCCGCGAGATCCGTGACCTAGGCCAGCGCACAGCAGACCTCGAGACGAGGGCGGACGACACGGAACTCACCATACAAGAACTGGTCCGTGACCAAGCTAGCCTCCGAGATGACAACGCAGTCCTCCTATCTCGTTTAGAGGACGCAGAAAACCGCTCACGAAGATCAAATCTTCGTCTTCGTGGCATCCCCGAGACAGTGGACGACCTGCAGTCTTTTACGACCGCTCTTTTTCAGGAACTGTCCCCGTCAATTCCGATCGAACGTCTTGAATTCGATCGGATTCATAGGGCACTAACGCGTCGTCAACCCGAAGGCCCTCCCCGAGATATAATAGTGAAACTTCACTACTTCCGAACGAAGGAGCAACTGATTTCGGCTGCACGAAACAAGCAAGACCTGCTATTCCAAGGCCACACATATCAACTCTTCACTGATCTTGCACCCTCGACGATTGCGAAGAGACGTGCCATGAAACCGCAGCTCCAAATATTGATGCAACATCAGATAAAATATGCTTGGCGCTTCCCTTTTGCGCTCCACTTCTCCTTCCAAGGTCAACAACATACCTGCTCGTCATCTGAGGCCTTACAGATCCTATTGGAATCTCTCCACCTCGTGGCACCTGAACCTCAAGATACATCTCTCCCCCGCACTCCAGCTCGTCCTGCTCCCTACACCTACGCAGCTACACCAAGACGGAATCGTCAAGCTACCCCAAGCTCCTCTTCTGCTAAGCGGGACACTCCGAAACGTTCCTCCAGCGTAGGCTTCCCTAGCCCGAAGGTTTTTATCCCCCGCTGAGAAACACCCTTACCAGCTTTTTTGCCCAACTTTTTGCTTAGGCGTCCTCTCTTTTTTGAGCCGTCAGTTCCTGGGACTTGCAAACCCTGATATTCTTATGGTATTCTATTTATCTCTTTTTCCTTTTTTTTTTCCTTTTTTTTATTGTTTGTTTTAGTATGGACATCTCTACCATTCATATGACTCTTATAATAGCTTTTCCAAAGCTATATCGTAAAGCAAATTATATACCCCCTTCCCCCCCTTTTTTTTTTTTCTCCCCCCCCCCCCCCCTTATTTTTTTTTATATATATATGTATATATATACTTTTTGATCTATTTTTCATTCCCCATACTGTTCCTTTACGGTTTACTTTTTACTGTGACTGGAACCTCTTTACACCCTTTTTTACGTATACTTGAAATGCCACATTTATCTGGTAGAGCTTGTTATTATTAAGTTTTGTTTTCTTAAACTGTACTGTTCAATGTTACTTTTACGGGTATGCGGCGGTGAGCCGTCACTGCTCCCCCCATTTATTGATGCACACTCCGCCTGCCGGGCCACCGGCCGAGCGGACCGCAACACCAACTTGTTGGGCGGTGTGCCTTTGCTCACACCGCCTCACACCTCTCCCCCCTCCCCTGCACAACCTTTTCCTGCTCTCTCCTTTTCTTTTCCTCTGCTTTACCTCTCCCCTCCCTTTCTTCCTCCTTGGCTGGTCGGCGCGCTCGGGCCCTGACGGGTCCCTCGAACATACTCCTTCCCTCACGCGATGGCCCCCCTAAACATCTTGTCCTTGAATGTTAAAGGACTCAACTCACCACAAAAACGGGTCAAGGCATTTCGCACTTTTCTTACCTTGAAGGCCGGCGTAGTGGCCCTTCAGGAAACCCATTTCTCTACGCACGCTACCCCCAAATTCTTTCACTCTAAATATCCCCAAGTCTTTACGGCCTCTGCAGACACAAAACACAGAGGGGTCCTTCTTGCCTTTCATCACACCCTCCTATTCACCCCCAGAACCGAAATTAAAGACCCTGAGGGTCGATACCTTATACTCACAGGTCTACTTCAGGACACGGCTGTTACAATAGTTTCCTACTACGCTCCTAACACGAATCCCAACCCATTCTTCTCCCACCTTCTCCAGGTCATCCGAACTCACCAAGTAGGAGCCCTATTCATGTGCGGTGATTCCAACCAAGTTCTTTACCCTCACCTGGATAGGTCACCCTACTCCCCGGAGCAACTTGCTCCTTCCATGAAACTCCGTAAACAATTCCAAAAGGCGGCACTGGTAGACACCTGGAGAGAATGTAACCCCCTTAAGAAAAACTATACCTTCTATTCTAATCCCCATAATTCTTTCTCCAGAATAGACCATATCTTTATACCCGTAACTTCTGCTCCCACTCTCCTCCACTCACGCATTTACCCCATCACTTGGTCAGACCACTGCGCTACAATCACGGCTGTTTCCTCCATTATCCCTCCTCCCGTTAGCAGAGAATGGAGCATGAACGAAACTCTCCTTTCCAATTCATCATATTGTTTAGATATCCAAGTAGCCCTCACGGAATACCTCACCCATAATACCACCCCAGGTATCTCCCCCACTCTCCTCTGGGAAGCTCACAAACCGGTTATTAGGGGCACGTGTATCTCTGTCGCCTCACATCTCCAGAAGATCAGGCAAGAGCGATCCTGCCAATTAGAGGCCACCCTCCACCGACACTATCTCTCTTTCCAATCTGACCCTACAATTTCTAATAGGTTGGCGTTTGAGAAATCAAAACTAGAGCTAGACCTACTTTTAACTGAAGAGGCTGACAAACAGATCCGTAGATCCTTTCACACTGCCTACATCAAAGCCAACAAACCTGATACCTTTTTAGCGATGCGTTTAAGGAACCCCGAGAAATCATATAAACCCATCAGACTTCGACTACCACAGAGAGGTCCCACTAGTAACCCTACTAAAATTCTTACTGAGTTCAGCACTCAATTGTCGAAGCTATACACAGCCAAAACATCCTTCTCTACCTCTCAAGCTGATGCCCTGTTTCATCCTCTACAACTACCCCAGCTATCCCCTACAAATCTCGACATAATGGAAGCCCCCATTACTTTGACTGAGGTACTGGCGGCCATCAAATCTCTCAAACCTCATAAGCGTCCTGGACCCGACGGCCTTCCTGCAGCCTACTACAAAAAATTCTCCGACACATTAGCCCCAATTCTTACAAATTCCTTTAATTCTATCCTTCAGGGTCAGTCTCTGGGCAGGGACTCATTGACAGCTATCATTATCATGATCCCCAAACCCCATTCCGACCACTCAATTTGGTCCAACTTTAGGCCCATCTCTTTGCTCAACGTGGACGTCAAGATCCTTGCCAAGGTCTTGGCTCTACGCCTGAACCCGCTTATAGGTAGATTGATACATAAAGACCAAGTGGGATTCATCCCCCAGAGGCAAGCTAGTGACAATATCCGTCGTGTGATTCTCATCCAGCATATAGCAAAATCGAGAAACATCCCAATGCATTTGCTTTCGCTTGACATACGCAAAGCATTCGACACAGTATCCTGGCAATACCTTCACTATATTTTACAACTTTGGGGTTTCGGCCCCCATTTTCTAAGTTGGATAAACGCTTTGTATGCCTATCCCCAAGCCTACGTTAGATATGCTGGCTCACGCTCATCGCCCTTTCCCATTCAAAGGGGGACGAGACAGGGATGCCCCCTCTCCCCCATCCTATTCGCGTTAGCAATAGAACCTCTGGCGGCTCTGATTAGAGCACATCCCGACATACGTGGTCTCGAGCTAGCCTCAACATCACATAAGTTATGCTTGTTTGCCGACGACGCTCTACTTTTCGTCACAACCCCCCACATTACTTTACCAAACCTCTGTAAACTTTTAGATAGCTTTGCTGCTATATCAGGCCTAGAAGTCAATCAAACTAAGTCCAAGGCCCTCAATGTGTCCCTGCCAACAGCTGACCTTAAACGGCTACAAAGTAATTTCCCTTTCTTATGGTCCACATCATCCATCCCTTACCTAGGCATCCAATTGATGAACGACCCGTCCTCCCTCTACCGTACAAATTACCTTCCCTTACTCAAGAGATTTACGAACATCATGGCTTCATGGCAGCCGCTTTGTGTCTCGTGGCTGGGTAGAATTACAGCGGTCAAGATGTCTCTTCTACCTAAATTACTCTACCTCTATAGAGTTCTCCCTATCACGGTTCCCCCATACTTTCATCGTATCATACAAAATAAAACACTTAAATATATTTGGGAACCGACCAGACCGAGAATTGCTAGATCTGTTCTCTTCCGCCACAAGACACAGGGTGGCCTAGGGGTGCCCAATTTTTTACTGTATTATAGAGCTGCTCAGGTGGCTCAACTAGCTCTTTACCACGCTAAGTCGGAAATCCCCCTGTGGGTTAGCCTTGAAGCTGTAGATGTCCACCCCATTGCCATTTCTAACCTACTCTGGTTGCCCCATTCCAAGAGGGGCTCCCTTACAAACCCAGTTACTACGCATTCCCTGAAAATTTGGGACGCCTCTCGCAAATCCTCCGCACTCATATCTTCGCACACCCCACTATTATCTATTTTTGGTAACCCGCTCTTCCCTCCGGCTCTCACTGAACCAGGCCTCTTTACAACCTGGTTCGGAGCAGGCATAACCAGAGTCCTAGACCTCTTGAGGGGCGGAGTGCCAAAAACATTCCACGAACTCCATGAACAGTATCACCTCCCCCGTGCGGAATACTTCCGTTACCTTCAGGTATTACATTTCCTACAATCCCTTCCTAAGCCCAGTCCGACCCAACACCACATATCATTCTTTGAAAAAATATGCGACTCAGACCCACATGCCCCAGGTATCATTTCGCAACTATATGCTCACCTTAATCTCCCCCCCCCCGTCCCTCCCACCATACGCAACAAGATGGTCGACTGATCTGTCTAAAGACCTAGACGCTGACACCTGGGGCGAGATTTGGACTAATACCAAGAACGCATCTCAAAATGTTGTCGCCTCTGAGGCCAATTTTAAAGTATTAATGCGTGGTACCTAGTTCCAGCTAGAATCGCCAAATACATTCCAGGATACTCGGCATTATGTTTTAGGGGCTGTAACACTGTTGGCACCCACCTGCACATTTGGTGGACGTGTCCGGTAGCCCAGCAATTCTGGGTAGCGGTGTTCCACATGGCATCCACTTTATTTAAACTCACTTTACAGCCAGACCCTGTCTTCGCTCTACTTAATAAATCACCCGAATGTTGCACTCGCAATCAACTGAAACTTTTTCTCCAGCTTACCACTGCAGCGAAACAAACCATAGCGCACGCCTGGAAATCCCCAACTTTACCCCTGTCTGCCGTTAAAAATAGGGTAACACAGGCGATGATTCACAGTAGGACTGAAGCCAAACTCTTAGACCGTCTCCCCAAGCACAATAAAATCTGGCAACCATGGGCCGATCACTTTTTGCCTGTTGATGTCCATTTAGATACATCAGACTACTGATATAGCATGTTCAATACTACCCAAACCTTTGTTCTTTATGGACCCCTGTGCCCGGGCGCGCCGGCCAGCCCTACCCCTCCTGCCTCACTCCACTTCCCCATCCCTGTTCCTCCTAGTCTCTCTTTCACACCTCTTTCCTTCCTTCCCCGACCCCTATTATGTCCCCCTCACTGAAAATTGTCTATCACGCAAGCTGACGATCCCTATCCGGGATTGACCCACAAACTTAGGAAGGTTCATGACCTCGTCCTTAAGTGTCTATTACCTTATATTCTTCCAGTTCACACATTTGTTGTGCATTTTTGAATGTATCATTTCATGCCCACTCTGCTTTACTGCTCGGGTCTTGACACCCATTGTATATACAAAGTACTTGATACATTGTCACAAAATGTTCTGTAATCCTGCACACCAACTATTGATCCACGCTGTGTAACTGTTATGATGCATGTTAATAAAATATGTTTCAAGAAAAATTATTTCCTGTAAATTTTTTGGCTCCCCTGAAGAAGCCTCTGTGTAGGCGAAACATGTCGGGACTCCACCAGCATAGCCAAGAACCCCTTCATCTAAACTAATTGACCGACTATGATCAGTGTTTGTAAAGTTATTGATGTCTGTATTGTCAAAAAAAATCTCTTGGAATTTACCCCAGTACTGTGGTTAATTTTTACTATATTTAATAAAATTTATTTTTTTACCTTTATACTATACAATTTCCTTATTCGTATAGCACCGCAATAATCCCACCCATTCCCCTCTCTCTCTCTACATTTGATACAATTGGGATGAGGTGCGCCACTAAATTTTTGCCCGACCTGGTTCTTTCCACTCTCCCACACTTTAGATACTGTTCTTCTATTCTGCTATTACAAAAAAAAAAGATTAGAGCATTTTCTTCATATCTGTACATGTGAGATACAGATACAGAGGATCTGCCAGCAACACTACCACCTGGGTCACCAACCATCTCCACAATGTCCCATGGAAGCGTTCAGCTCTCTATCTCCCAAGCACTGGAGCGGAAGAGGAAGTACCCCCCCACCCTGGCCCTGAATGCCAGCATTTCAAAATTCCTGGCCTTTGAAATGCTGTCATTCCGTCTGGTGGAGACAGAGTTTTAACAGCCTGATGGCATTGGCTGTCCCACAGTACGTCATGCCTAGCCGCCACTACTTTTCCAGGTGAGCCATCCCTTCTCTGCACAACCAAGTGGGGGACAAAATCAGGTGTGCACTGCACAACACCATCTGTGGCAAGGTCCACCTAACTATGGATATGTGAACCAGTAATCACAGTCAGGGATGTTATATCTCCCTAACAGCACATTGGGTAAATGCAGTGGCAGCTGGGCCTGAGGCAGACAGCAGTTTGGCGCATGTCCTTCCACCACCGAGGATTGCAGGGCGCTTCAGTTTGCCTCCTGCTGCTAACTCCTCCTACTCCACTTCCTCATCCTCTACCACTCCCTCATCCGGTCAGCATAAAACCTTCAACATCAACTTCAGCACAGCCAGGGGTAAACAACAGCCGGCAGTTTTAAAACTTTCCTGTTTGGGGGAAAAAACCCACACCGCGCAGGAGTTGTGGAGGGACATGGAACAACAGACCGATGAGTGGTTGGTGGCAGTGAGACTCAAGCCTGGCCTGTTGGTGTGCGATAATGGGCGAAATCTCGTAGCAGCTCTGGGCCTATCCGGTTTGACGCACATCCCTTGTCTGGTGCATGTGCTGAACTTGGTGGTCTAGAGGTTCCTTAAAAATTACCCCCATATACCAGAGCTGCTGCAGAAAGTGCAGGCCGTCTGTGCACACGTTCTCACCCTGCTGCTGCTCGCCTGTGAGTGCTGCAGCTTAACTTCAGCCTTCCCGCTCACTGCCTCATATGTGACATGCCCACAAGGTGGAACTCCACCTTGCACATGCTGGCCAGACTGTGCGAGCAGCAGCATGCGATAGTGGAGTCTCAGCTGCAGCATTCACGCGTGAGTCGCTCTGCGGAACAGCACCACTTCACCACCAATAACTGGGCCTCCATGCAAGACCTGTGTGCCTTGTTGCGCTGTTTTGAGTACTCCACCAACATGGCCAGTGCCGATGATGCCATTCTCAGCGTTACTGTCCCAGTTCTATGCCTCCTTAAAAAAACGCTTCAGGCAATGATGTAAAAGGATGTGGCAAAGGAGGAGGAGGAGGAGGAAGAGGAATCATTTCAAAGGCTTTCAGGGCAGTCATTCATAAGTGGCTCAGAGGGTAGGTTCCTGCACCAACAAACGCCAGGTACACAATTGTCCAACAATGACACAGTTCTGGAGGATGACGAGGTGGAGGATGAAATGGAGGAGGAGGAACCATGTTCACAGCAGGGGGGCACCCAGACCAGCTCATGGCCATCACTGGTGCATGGCTGAGGGGATACAGAGGACACAGATGATACACCTCCCACAGAGGACAGCTTTTCGTTGCCTCTGGGCAGCCTGGTACACATGAGCGATTACATGCTGCAGTGTCTCCACAATGACCGCTGAGTTGCCCATATTCTAACTGGTGCTGATTACTGGGTGGCCACGCTGCTGGATCCCCATTACAAGGACAACATACCATCCTTAATTCCCTCACTGGAGCGTGATCGTAAGATGCGCGAGTACAAGCACACGCTGGTAGACGCACTGCTTGTGGCATTCCCACCTGATAGCAGGAGCACAGTGGAAGCACAAGGCAAAGGCAGAGGAGGAGGAAGGGGTCACCAATGCAGCCAGGGCACCGCCAGCACCTCAGAAGGCAGGGTTAGCATGGCCAAAATGTGGAAAAACTTTGTCAGCACGCCACAAGAACCAGCACCACCAGCTGATATAGAACGTGTTATAAGGAGGCAGCATTTCACCAACATGGTGGAGCAGTATGTGTGCACACGCCTACACATACTGAATGACGGTTCTGCCCCCTTAAACTTCTGGGTCTCCAAATTGGGCACATGGCCTGAGCTTGCCCTTTACGCCTTGGAGGTGCTGGCCTGCCCTGCAGCCAGTGTATTATCTGAATGTGTATTTAGCATGGCAGGGGGCGTTATCACAGACAAGCGCAGCCGCCTGTCCAGAACCAATGTGGACAAGCTCACGTTCATTAAAATGAACCAGGCATGGATCCCACAGGACTTGTCCGTACCTTGTGCAGAACATGTATACAGGCCTTACCCAGCCATTGTTGTATTTTTGATCTTTCTCACTCTTTTGGGGTGTACCCTAATTTAAAAAAAAAAAAAAAAAAAAAACAGTGTTGGCTACCTTGTCCTCCTCCACCGCCGCTTCCACCTACACCGCCACATCCACCGTCATCTCAACCTTCTACTCCATATGGACCTTGTCCTCCTAGGTCAAGATTATTATTATTATTTTTTTTTTTATTTCAAAGTATTTTATTTTGTATCACATCAAGAATAATACATTTGAAAGTGATATTCAGAATATTGATTCAGTCAAAACATAGAAAGGTTACAGGCAGTGCAACAAAATGAATCGAGTGTAACACGTCCGAGAATCATTTTAGACAGACATGATAGTGTTAGAGTGAAGGGTTAGTATTCCTGTTAAGGGTCGGAGATGTACCTCCTCCCTGGACACCCCCAATGGGAGCTAGCTGTGCCTGAGAGGAGGAACTTAAGCACCGACCCCTAGGTGTGAATATAAGGAGAGGGACGGAAATGACCATCTGTCTTTTTCCCCAAGATAGGAATCCGTGACTAGGCATCATTGTTTGTCGTCTGCAAACAGGCCACATTTGCGAACCTGAGAGCCACATTGAATGCCTTTTATGTTGGGGTCCCGGCGAATGGAGATGGCGAGTGTCCCAATTGTCTGGTGCCTTTGGCTATATGTATTGGTTTGGAGTAGTGGCCTTGAAGCCTAATATAGGCTTTAGGATTTCAATAGAGAGCTCGGATCAGGACCATAAACTTGTCGCCAAAGCCCCAATGTTCAAGGATTGTAAAAAATGTATGGCCAGGAGACCGAATCGAAGGCCTTTTGAATGTCCTGTAATAAAAGCATGACTGATTGTTTTGGACCTCCTGGCCAGTTTGTCTGGAGGATGGAGACTATGTCTATGGCTCTTCTGATCTGATCAGGGCCCTGTCTGCCTGGGATGAACCCCACTTGATCCTTATGAACATATCGGTTAATGAAGGAAGCCAGACGATTTGCAAGGAGTTTGGTAAGGATTTTTAAGTCGCTATTGGGAGATGGGTCTATAATTACTGAATTCTTCTGGGTTTTTATCTGGTTTCGGTATTACTGCAATGTAGGCTGTGTTTAGGTGAGGATCAAGTGGGGTTCCCTGTGTCTTTGCATTAAAAAATTGTGTCAAATGTGGAGTCAGGGTGGTGGTAAATGTCTTGTAATAGGGGTTAGGAAGACCATCTGGGCCTGGAGCAGAACCTGATTTGAGGTTCTTAATGACTTTCTGTACCTTTTCTTCTGAGAAGGGGGCATCCAGCATATTATTATTTTTTTAAATGTATTTTATGTTATTTTAAGTTATTTCCCTATCCACATTTGTTTGCACTTGCCATGCTCTTAACAACATTTTGTTGCCATTTGCAGCCCTCTAGCCCTTTCCATTACTTTTTTAGAGCCATTTTAGTCCTCAAAAGTTTGGGTCCCCATTGACTTCAATGGGGTTCGGGATCACGGTCAAGTTCGGGTCCCGAACTCAAACTTTTTTGTGAAGTTCGGCCGAACCCGTCAAACCCAAACATCCAGGTGTCCCTTAAACCCTAATTATGACATTTCTTACCTGTCCACTGAGCTTCCAATAGTGTAAGTAAGGAGGGGCTGGCCAAAGTATCACACATTATTTATGCAAATAGCTCTCATGGAAGTGGAGGGGGTTACCTGTTCAAAACATCTACTCGTTTACCCCCCCCCCCCCCCCCACCATAACAGAATAGGCTAAGATAGGGGGTGAGGAATCAGATAAGTTGATCTTACACTTTTGTCTTTAAATACTCATTTAGGTTTTATACTGATGTTGGCCAAGCATGTTTGTGTCAAATCTGCTTGCAACATTATGTGCAGAAGTAGTAATTTATTTTTCCTTTTATTAATCCACAGTTTCCTTCCAACCCACAGCAATGGCAGAACGTTGCAGCCCAGTTCCATCATCAGTGGGATTTTTACAGCTGTGTTTTCTTTTATTTTATGATTTGAACAAGAATGAAAAATGATAGGGTCAGAATGATAGCCTTTGCTATTTGTCCACATTCAATTTGCAACAGTGAGGAGATCAAAAGTGTGTGTGATTGAGGAACAAACCCTAAAATAAAATAAAATTATGTCCCATTTTCATACACAGGAAAGTGTCAGTCCGGAGGAGCCCGTGGTCAGCAGCTAGACGGAGTCCCAGATCTCTCCCTTATGCCCTACTGCTAAAATGGCCAGGAAGAGCAGGAATCTGGATGAGGCCACATCTCAGCCAGGCCACTACTGCCATCCATACTAACCCAAATGAGTGCAAGGGATTTGGTGTGGTGACAGCCAACAGGTTAAGGGAGATGGCCAGTGAACAGAGGAGAAGGTGCGAGGAGCTCATCCTGCAGCTCTTCAACAGGGGGGGGGGGATGGGCGAGATCTATGCCACCACCCACCTGTGTGATTTTGTGGGCCCACATACACAATCTCCGCAGCCAAGCCACCCACCACAGCCACCCCACCCACCACAGCAGCATGGAGGTCAATGGAAATAAGACCCCCAAGATCCCCAACAAGGCCGCTGGTCTGGGGATTTTCCCACCTTCCACATTTACTAATTATTAATTCATTTTTTGGTTGAATAATGATTTGATTTGTTATATTTTCTATATTTTTGGATGCATAGAATGCACTTTTGGCAGTTCTATTGGCTGATAGCATGTCTAATTTAATTTGTTTTCTTTTTTTTAATGCACAATAAAAAAAATGAATAGAATAATACTTGGCTATGTGTTTTACTCCAAATGACAGTTTGGGAATAGGCAAGTACATTTTCAAAAATGCAATGTAAAATTAACAAGGGACACCAAAATAGTTGTATCTTTGATATTAAAAACTACAGGAAAATAGTGTCGTGGTAACTTAGACAAAAAAACAAAAAACAAAAAAAACAAGCATTATTACTATTATTCTTGATATCACTAGAAAACAAAACAAATTCAAATACAGTATTTATCGCTGATCCCCGCCGATCCCCGTTGATCTCTGCTGACCGTGAGAGGAGAAATCGCCACTGAGATACACATAGCCGAGTGTACTCGGCTCTTCTTGGCTCTGCTCACAGTCACGCCCAGTCCTGCCATTGGACCTGTGTTATGTCCATCATAGAGCGGGACTGGGCATGACTGTGAGTGGAGCCGAGAATAGCCGAGTACAGTCGGCTATGTGTATCTCGGCTCCGTCCAGTCCCTGCGATCTCGGCAGCTCTTGCTCCGCTTCAGAGAGTCTGGGCGTCGCAAATTTTAAATTCATCCAAGTGATGGACACTGTAGATAAGGCTGCACGGGGGCAAGGCTGCACTGACAAGGCTGAATTGGGGCAAGGCTGCACTGACAAGGCTGCACTGGGGGAAGGCTACACTGGCAAGGCTGCACTGGGGCAAGGCTGCACTGACAAAGCTGCTCTGGCAAGGCTGCACTGCGGCCAAAGGCTGCACTGGGGCAAGGCTGCACTGACAAGGCTGCAATGGACACTAATAAGGCTGCATTGATGGGCATTAGAGATGGATGAACTTCCGACGGGACGTTTCCTGAAGACGAACTGCGAACGCAGCCAAAAGTTTGCGAACCCACCACATGGCCACTGACATAACAAAAGTATGAAGTGAATCTGGGATCGACAATGACAAGCATTCTTTTTTTATCTGTGAACATTTTGACAATTCAATACTCAGGAGCGCATGAAGGCAATGGAGGAGAGGAAAAGTCAGGGTAGGCTATGAAGAGGGTGCAGGAAATTATCACCAGGACCGTGATAGAGAGCACTGACACCAGCACCGTGATAGAGAGCAACACTAGCACCGAGATAGAGAGAGAGCACTGACACCAGCACCGAGATAGAGAGCACTGACACCAGCACCATGATAGAGAGCACTGACACCAGCACCGTGATAGAGAGAGAGCACTGACACCAGCACTGTGATAGAGAGCACTGACACCAGCACCAGCACCAAGATAGAGAGAGAGAGCACTGACACCAGTACCGTGATAGAGAGCACTGACACCAGCACCGAGATAGAGAGCACTGACACCAGCAACGAGATAGAGAGAGAGCACTGACACCAGCACCGAGATAGAGAGCACTGACAGCAACACTGATACCAGCAACTCGCTGCGGGACCCAAAAATATGACACCGCTCAACCTCTTCAAACAGGAGGGTACGGGCATTTAGTACGGTGTGCTTTTTTTGTACAAGGAAGTGAGCCAAAGGTAGAAAAAAGGTCTGTGTTCTCGATTAAATAAATAGTTTATAGAGTTATGCATATACATGGTCTACTGGTCACATGTGTTGAATTACTCCGAGATCCATTCATTTTTAGAAATGTGAGGTAGTCAACACTGTCGTGAGCTAGGCGAGTGTGCTTATCGGTCACGATCCCCCCTGCTGCGCTGAACGTCAGAACAGGACACTGGACGAGGGGCAAGCCAACAGTTCGATTGCAAATTGGGCAAGCTCTGGCCGTTGGACAGGACACTGGACGAGGGGCAAGCCAACAGTTTGATTGCAAATTGGGCAAGCTCTGGCCAGAGGTCAAGCCTGCCCACCCAGTAGTCCAGGGGTTCATCACTCCTCAGAGCGTCCACATCAGCCGTTAACCCGATGTAGTCGGACACCTGTCGGTCTAGGCATTCCCTGATGCTGGATCCGGATGACACCTGTTGATGGGTTGGCTGAAAGAATGACCTCATATCAGAAGTCACCAACACATCTTCAAACCGCCCTCTTCTTGCAGGTGCTGTTGGATTGGTACCCACAACTCTTTCTCTGGGAGTGGGAATTCCTCCTCTGCCAGCGCACGCAAAAGCAGAATGCAGCATTTCTCAAAGCAAGGCCTGGAAGTGCTCCATTCTGACAGCCCTCTGTGACGGTGGTAACATTTCCACTATTTCGTGTTTGTACCAGGGTCTAAGTACGTTGCCACCCAGTACTGGTCCTTGACCCTTATGCTTTTTATACGGGGGTCCCTGTTAAAACACTGGAGCATGAAGGCCCCCATTTGCACTAAACTGGAAGCGGTGTGGTGGCCTGGCTCCTGCTCATCATCCAGGATAATGTCGTCCTCCTCGTTCTCCTCTCCCCATCCACGGACAACAACAGGGATCCCAGAAAGGTTTAAAGCATGCTCTTCTTGCTCCTACTCATCCGCCCCGACACCATCCTCCTCTGACTCCTCTTCAGACTCCTGTTGTTGACTTGTCTTAGATAGAGTAGCCCCCCCCTGGGAATTCATCCAGCATTGCGACTTCCTCATCTTCCCGCTCCTGCTCCTCCACGGCTTGATCAATGACAAGACGCAATGCATGCTCCATAAAGGAGGCATAAGGTACCATGTCACTGATGGCACCATGGCTGCGACTGATCAGTTTGGTGATCTCATCAAATGGCCGCAGAAGTCTGCATGCGTCGCGCATGAGCAGCCACTGGCACGGTGAAAAAAAAACCAAGCTCCCCAGAACCTGTTCTGCCGCAGAGTTGGTAAAGGTAGACGTTAACTGCACGTTTCTGCTGGAGCAGCCTATCAAGCATTTAGAAGGTTGAGATCCATCTAGTCGGGCAATTGCAAATAAGACGTCTGACCGGCAAGATTGTGTCGCCGATGAATGTCAGCAAGGCGAGCCATGGTCGTGTAAGATCTTCTGAAATGGGCAGAGATTTTCTTTGCCTGCCGCAAGATGTCCTGGACCCCAGGATATTTGACAATGAATCACTGCACGACCAAGTTTAAGACATGTGCCATGCATGGCACGTGCATAATTTTTCCCTGTTTCAATGCACTAAGCAGATTGGCACAGTTGTCACACACCACTTTACCAACTGTCAAATTGAGTGGTGTTAGCCACTGATCTGTCTGTGAACGCAAAGCTGAAAAGAGTGCAGGGCCAGTGTGGCTCTTGGCTTCCAGGCACAACAAACGCAGCACAGCATGGCAACGTCTCACCTGGCATGTCGAATAGGTTCTGGGGAGCTTGGGCGGCACAGCAGAAGAGACGCTAGCAGCGGAGAAGGAGGAGTCAGCCAAGGAGGAGAGGGAGGAGGATGGAGTAGGAGGAGGAGAAGAAGAGCCAGGCCTGCATGCAATCCGTGGCGGTAAAACCAAATCTATACGGGTACCATGGGTTACATGTTTGACGGCCATCAGAAGGTTCACCCAGTGGGCAGTAAAAGTGATATACCTTCCCTGCCCGTGTTTGCTAGACCACGTGTCTATGGTCAGATGTATCTTGGCACCAACACTGTGTGCCAGAGATGCATTCATTTGCCGCTGAAATTGGCCATATAGCTCTGGGATGCTCTTCTGTGAGAAATACTTCCTTCCTGGGACCTTCCATTGTGGTGTTCCAATGGCCACAAATTTTCGAAAGGCCTCCGAGTCCACCAGTTTATATGGCAGTAGTTGGCGGGCTACCAGTTCTGACAAGCCAGCCATCAACCGTTGGGCAAGAGGGTTATCCAGCATCATCATTTTTTTACGCTTGCCTTTTTCCAGAAAAACATGAGGATGGCATGATGGAAGGTGGAGTGGATGACAATTGTGAGGAGAGAGGAGAAGGAGAAGTAGAAGTAGAAGACGAGGCTGGACGGTGAGAGCCTGGAGTGTGGCTTTGTGTGTTCTTTTGCTCCCACTGGGCTCGGTGATGGCAGCTCATGTGCCTTCTTAGGGCGGTCGCCCCTAGGTGAGTGTTGGGCTTACCACGACTTATGCATTGACTGCAAAGATTTCAGATGGCAACACTATTGTCAGCAACGGACACGTTAAAAAAAGCCCACACTGCAGAGCCATGTGCCGGCGTCCTGGGAGCGCCAGATGTGACTGTACATGGTTGATGCCTCGCTCCTGATACATTAGCAGTCTGCGTTGTCCCTCCTGTGCAATGTAAGTTCTTCCTGCTTCTCCTCCCTATCTGCTGGTCCATATCTCCCTCTGAACTCCCCTCCTCTTCCTTTCTTGTGGGCACCCACAGGACATCACTAGACACGTCATCATCGACGTCACCTTCACCACCGCTATAATTAGAGATCTCGGAGTAGGCAGTAACACCGGGGACCAACCTCCTCCTTGGGCTGATCTGGGTACTGCCGTCAGACTGCTGAGTGGCGATTGTTGCTACCTCCTCTTCCTGATCCAATGGCAAGAGTGGCTGCGCAACGGAAATGTCCGGCGGCCTGACGTTTCTTATATACGGAGGGCGGGGCCACCCGTCACCTGACCCCGCCCCCCTCTGACGCAAGGGGAAACCCGGGGGTTCCCCGTGACGTATGGGTGACCCCGCACCCCTCTGATGTAACACAGGCAGGTTTCCGTTACATCAGAGGGGGGCGGGGTCAGGTGATGGGTGGCCCCGCCCTCCGTATATAAGAAACGTCAGGCCGCCGAATTCCTTGCAGTGTCTCCTCCGTGGAGACAGAAGAAGGATGGATTCGCTGCGCTGATTCAGATGAGCCATCACTGGAGAGATGACCGTCCATCGCTGGATAGCAAGAGTGGATTACCACCGCTGGAATCTTTTTTTAATTTTTCAAAAGTGTGTTTGTCTTATTTAACTATTTTTTACACTTTCTTTGTGAAATGGTAGGGGTACTTTTGTACCCCCTTACCATTTCAAACAGGGGGGGGGGCGGGATCTGGGGGTCCCCTTGTTAAAGGGGGCTTCCAGATTCTGATAAGCCCCCCGCCCGCAGACCCCCACAACCACCGGCCAGGGTTGTGGGGATGAGGCCCTTGTCCTCATCAACATGGGGACAAGGTGCTTTGAGGGGTCACAGACCCCCAAAGCATCCTCCCAATGTTGAGGGCATGTGGCCTGGTACGGTTCAGGAGGGAGGGGGGCCGCTCTCTCGTCCCCCCTCTTTTCCTGCGGCCTGCCAGGTTGCGTGCTCGGATAAAGGATCTGGTATGGATTTTTAGGGGGACCCCCACGTCAATTTTTTTTTAAATTTGACGTGGGGTTCCCCTTAATATCCATACCAGACCTGAAGGGTCTGGTTATGGATATTTATGGGGAACCCCACGTCAATTTTTTTCTTAAATTTGAGGCAGGGTTCCCCTTAATATCCATACCAGACCTGAAGGGCCTGGTAATTGAATTTGGGGGACCCCCACGCTCTTTTTTTTAATTTATTTATTTATTATTTATTATTTCTTTTTTTATCAATGACTTTCAATGAGTGTTCTCTGTATTACGGAGCCGACAATTCATAATAGCTGCGAGTGATTTTAAAGGACTTTTTTTCCTGCATAAATGACACTTTGTGCAGGGACAGTTCTAAGCACCAGAAACATGAGCCCCTTCACAGGCATACTATAGACACCCCCCCCCCCCCCTTACGAAATTTAAAGTAATATTACACTTTTATTGTTTCACTTTAATCATTATTAAAATCACTGCTCCTGAAAAAACGTCCGTTTTTAAAACTTTTTTTTGCATTGATTCATGTCCCCTGGGGCAGGACCCGGGTCCCCAAACACTTTTTAGGACAGTAACTTGCAAATTAGTCTTTAAAATTAGCACTTTATATTTTTAACGTTGGAGTCTCATAGACTTTAACAGGGTTCTAAAGTATGCTATATACTAGCTCCGTCGAATCTTCTTTATACATTCGACAGACACCATAAGCCTTCAAAGACAGATTCGACTGTAATTCATGTGGATTTTCGGACGAATGCAATTTTTGAACGAAAAACGAAATAAATAAAAACGAATTTCGGGAGTTACTAAATAAATTAAGTTTTCGGACGAAAACTAAATTCCGTAACGAAATATTTTACTCTGCACATGTCTAATAGCTAGCGATTTGTGTCACTACAGTCTCTCCCTGCTCCACACAATGTCCTGTCCCTAAACTGACATAAGACAGAATGTAAAATGGCCGCCAGATCAGGTCTATTTATAAGGTAGGGGGAATGTCCAATTGTCCATGTGCTGAAATGTTTCAATTGGCTGTCCTGTACCCCATGATGGATGTGTCATCATGGGTCAAAGTTCTTTCACACTGTAAACGCATATGTCCGCCGGGCGAACAGCACCAATAGTCCACCGGTTTGGCGAATCGCGAACACGCAAAATTCGCCACAAACCGACCGCCGGGTGAACCGCAAGGCCATCTCTAATGGGCATTTAAATGTAAGTTTTTTTCCTTAAACTTCCCTCCTAAAAGTTTTTTTCCTTAAAATTTCCTCCTAAACTTGGGGTGCGTGTTATACGCCGCGCGTGTTATACGTCAATAAATACGGTACGTTTGCCATAACTCCATCAGTATTACCAGCAAATCAGATTCATTATTATTCCATTAAAGAAGAAGATAACTGTGCGCTGCATTTCGACAACTCTTAATTTATCGCGTTGTGAAGGTTAAATCTCTATTACGAATGCTAGTTTACAAGACCGACCACTTCTGGCTTGTCCTTGCTTCCGAGCATTCCTGTTTGTACATTGGACTTTTGTATGACAATAGGACAATCTGACAACAGACCATTGTCCACTGAAAATTTACTAGCCTGCCATCCAACATTTGTTGGCGGAAAGTTGGACAACAATTGTCTGATGGAGCATACTAACGGTCGTATTTTAGTTCAACAGTCTGTCATCACACAATTCCTTGCCAACAACTGGATCATGTGTACGAGGCTTTATAGGCAAGGGTGTGTCAAAAGTAACATGGGAGTTGGGCACTGCCCTGGGGAACATGTACCAATGCAAAAAAAGTTTTAAAAATTCCATTCAGCCGGGAGCAATTATTTTTCAGTGCCTAAAGTGAAACATTAAAAACACCCAATTCCGGGGGGCGTGGCTTGGCGCCGATCCGGAATGGCCACCTAACTGCATAGCTCCGGCAGTTAGAGACCCAGATCTCAGTCCAGCAGAGCGAACCAGCGCCCTAACCATGGGGAAAACGAAGGGGAAAGGCTCCCAATCTCGCTCCCGCTCCCCGAGGGGACCTGAAAACAGTTCCGGGCGCAATATCCTGGACATGTTCAGGGCGCAATCACGCGAGGCCGGGACTTCACCCGTGGCCTACTCAGACGACCGCTCGCCCAGCAGAAGTCCCTCGGAGAGGAGAGGAACCCAGCGGCAGGACAGCCCGCCCTCAATCCGAGCGATCACAATGGCAGACTTAAGGTCAGTGGCAGCTGACATTAAAGAGTCCCTCACATCTGTAATTGCGGACCTGAGGAGAGATGTACAAGCCATGCACATTCGCACATCAGAATTGGAGGAGGCCGCGGCCCGCCATGATACCGCCATCCACCAACTACAGCAGGCCTCCCATGTGCACAGCACCCATATCAGAGAGCTACACAGGCACATGGAGGACTTGGATAACTGCGGACGCCGCCACAACATAAGGGTAAGAGGCATCCCAGAGTTGATTGAACAATCACACCAATCCCAAGCCACCACCCATATTTTTAATGACCTGTTAGGAAGACCACCCGAGACCCCGATTGACTATGAGAGACTGCATAGAGCCCTCAGACCCCGGGGCAGGGACACAGATCCCCCGAGGGATGTAATTTGCTGTGTGGTGAATTTCAAACTGAAAGAGTACATCCTAAAAAGGGCTAGAGACAGACGCAACTTTACTTTTCAAGGTGCAGAAATAAAGCTCTTCCAAGATCTATCTCCAAGTACCCTGCAGAATAGGAGAGACCTACGCCCTCTATTGGAGGTCCTACGTCGCAAAGAAATTCAGTACCGGTGGCGTCACCCGTTTTGTCTCTCAGCCACAGTTGCGGGACGCACGGCACACCTCAGAGTCCCAGAAGACCTCAGAGGATTTTGCTCTACACTTCAAATACCTTTGATAGACTTACCGGACTGGTACAAAGCATTCCGTACCCCACAACTACCGAGGTCAAACTCCATGGATGCTATACCGGTGAGAGACGACTTTCAACTACGGAGGCGAAGATCCTCATCCCCAAGACCAGCACCTCAGAGGGATCGGAGGGATCGACAACAACTCAGCCCGACATCCTCCCCTGCACACAGACGTGCACGGCCTGACAGCTCCTAGGAATCTCCACATTCCATAACCCTTCCTTGCCGCATGGATAACATGGTAAATTTGCTGACAACCCCACTCACCACCAATATCCCAGTAGTCTATCCCTCCTTCATCTTCACTCTTCGGGAACCGTGACACGGACCTATCCACACTCACCTACTCGCCCAACCTACTCCTCAGGACTAGGAGTACGGGTTGAGTGTCACGAACATCCACAGCATGCCATCAAGTTCAATCTGGGTGGGTGGCTTAATGATGACCACCTACGGTAAGACTCGCTCAGTTCGTTCACAGTGACCAAGGAGGTCAGGATAACGACATTGCTGACAGCCATGATAGACTCCCCTCCTCTCGTGAGAAATCCTTGCCCCCCCTCCAGCAGTCCATAAATGATGGAGGACACCACATCACTGAACTATATGATAAGACACGTGAAACCAAGAGTCCGTTTACATTCAACAAAAGTCCTGGTATAGTGTGCTGTATATGTATTCAGGTAGAGGGGACCCTAGGGCAAAATGCGGCAGGAAATTTAGGTAGCCTCCTTTTATCCTGTCACCCGAAGTCCCCGAATCCTTCCTTTATCCCCCCATCCCTGCACCTGTAGCTCTAGTATAACCATGGGAACAGGGGGGAACACTCCTGTTACAGCCGGAAAGGACGTGAATACACACAGACACCCGGTTCAGGGCTACTATAGTTCATAGCTCATCCCGAATCATCACTAGAGTTTAGAAGAATCCCCCTAGTTCTTCATTAAGTAAAGGTTTAACCTAACAGGGGTAATACATGCTATTACTGGATTTGGGGGGTAGACTGCAAGTTTAGTTCTTTTATTGTTACTACCGTTATTTGCATGTCAGGAGACTGTGGGCAGGAGGAGGGCTGCTACGGCACCAGAAGGTAAAGGGTCTGGCTCTTCGGGTCACAACCTCATAGGTATGTCTTCTGGCCGAAATCTGAAGTCTCGGAGACTCGTCATTAAGATATCCCTTTACTAAGGACACCTGGTCCACGAATATTTCAATGGCTTCCTTTCCCGTAAGCACGCATTTTAGTCCTAAAATGCGGATTTGAGCGAATTAGTGACAATCACCCCCTTGGCAATTTCAAGGATCCAGCTGTCTCAATGAGACAAAGGATAAAGGACTACCAGACGCTTTGATATCCTCCTCCTGTTCCTTTCTCTTTCTTCCTCTCCCTTTGTTCTGTTAAAGAGTACATAGGCTAATGCGGGTATAGTTCTTACTTCTACCACATCAGGGAATTTTCGAAGCTTGTAATTGCAGAACACAAGTTCATACCCTGTGTTGTATTGTTAAATGTTGGCCTTTGTTTTTGTTGTTTTCCACATGGCTTACTGTATGTTGGGGTATTCCATTGCTCCGCAACCCTCTTCACTCCATACTCACTTTTCGTTTTCTCCTTAACACAGTACGCACGAGCTCTTAAACACAAAGTGTACCATATGGTCTCAACACTGACTGGACATCGCAAGACCACACATCGGACGACCTTCCACTCCTCCACAAAATGGCAAAGAGATTCTTTCCGTTAACCCACACCGGACGCCAAGACACATTTGGGTAAGGTAGCAGGACTACACACCCCCGGTATTGTATTGACACTCACACATTCCCCATCCCTCTTACCCTTCCCCCTGATCCCTCTCTCTGTCATTCCCCCTGACCCCCTTTACTTATCCTGTAGACACTCTAGTACACATCTCTACGTTCCTACTATTACCTCTCTGGTCTCCGCCGTCGTAGTAACCTTAGTACTCTAGAGGAGGCCCCCATAGACCAGTAACCAGGAAAGGGTCACCCACACTTATAGATTCTAGGAGTCTCGAACATCCAAATTTCGTGGGGCAGATTGAGATTTTGAAGCAAACAAGACATATAAGCTAAATCAGATAACCATGCCTACTACTACTTCAAACACATAGGACGTAACGCTGAAAACAGTCTCCCAGAATGTTAAGGGACTGAATATCCCAGAAAAAAGGAGCCAAATTCTGAACATGTTAACAAAGCTGAGGGCGGATGTGGTGTTTCTCCAGGAAACCCACTTCCACTTGGACAAAATCCCTAAATTGACCAACCATAGATTTCCTACTGCCTTCCATGCCACGAATCCATTGGCCAAAACGAAGGGAGTTTCTATACTTCTATCCAAAAATATCCAATGGAAGTTAGAAGACTCCTTGATTGATCCAGAAGGCAGATACATATTCGTGAAAGGCTACATTAATGACCACCGGTTTACATTAGCTAATATTTACAGTCCGAACACGGCTCAGGTCAGCTTCTTTCGCACTATAGCCGAACACCTCGCTGGATTCCAATCGGGAATTACTATATTAGAAGGAGATTTCAACTTTGCACTCCAACCTCTATTAGACTCTTTATCGGGCTCCTCATCGCTACCTTATAGGTCTCTGAGACATATTAAATCACAGCTACAAGATTTATGCCTCCATGACTCATGGCGTATAACACACCCAACCGAGAAAGATTACACTTTCTTTTCGGCTCCCCATACCAAATATTCGCGATTGGATTACCTCTTTCTCTCTCAAAAAGATTTACCTCTCTTAAAATCAGCAACTATCAAACCTCTTATACACTCGGACCATAATCCGATCACATTTACCCTTACCCTCCCCCAGACAAAAACAACCACCAAAATATGGCGCCTAGATTCCACCCTGCTGTCCTCGGAGAGTGACATCAATCATATAAGCACTAGTCTCATTAACTACTTTAGAGAAAATACCAATCCAGAGACATCTCCCTTCACTGTATGGGAAGCACATAAATGTGTGATCAGGGGCGAGTTTCTGACTCTCAAAGCCATTCGGAAAAAAGCTCACCTAGGGACTATGAATGACTTAATCAGTAAAATTAAAAGACTAGAACTTGCACACAAACAATCTCATGCTCATGAAACTCTTCTGGACCTTACCAACACTAGAAAGCAACTTCTAGAACTCCTTAATGGCAAAACCCAACACAAATTTATTCTGACCCAGAAAGTCTTCTACGAACAGGGAAACAAGAGCGGGAGGTTATTGGCTAGGGCTATTCAATCGAAAAAAGCAAGTACCAACATTCACACTATAAAAGATCACGCAGGTATCTCACGTACGTCAACGGTAGACATTGCGGCCCAATTTGAAAAATACTATAGAGAGCTTTATAATATACCTGGGCAGCCTGAAACCCTATCAGGCCACAATTCCAAGGAAGCCCTAATTAAAAAATTCTTGCAAAAATATGGCCCTTCCCCTATATCAAATGAGACGGCCCTTGACCTAAACAAACCCATCACAGAGGAGGAACTGAAAAGAGCGATTAAACAATTGAAACCAGGTAAAAGCCCTGGCCCGGATGGTTTGTCAGCCCCGTATTATAGTACATTTTCCGATATACTCACAACTCCGTTCCTTGTAGCCTTCAATTCACTCTCCAGCACTCCCACACCACCTACTAGTACACTTGAAGCACACATAGCGGTCATACATAAAGAGGGAAAAGACGCCACATCAGTTATAAATTACAGACCAATTTCGCTACTAAACATAGATTTAAAGTTATTCTCTAAAATTATAGCTAACCGTCTTCTCCCCCTCATACCCTCATGGATAGAGAAGGACCAAGTAGGGTTTGTCCCTGGCCGAGAGGCCAGGGACAACACCATTAAAGCAATCAACATACATCACTGGTTATCTTCTAATAAGATGAAAGGCTTCTTTCTTTCCTTGGACGTGGAGAAGGCGTTTGACAGGCTGGCCTGGGACTACCTGGAGGCGACGTTACGTCACCTGGGCATACCAAACAAAATGCTAAACTATATCTTATCTCTATATTCTTCTCCGACAGCAAGAATAAGAGTTAAAAGGCCACCTGTCAAACGCCTTCCCCGTCTGGAATGGAACGAGACAGGGGTGCCCTCTATACCCTGTCCTGTTCATCCTCACGCTTGAACCACTCTTACATAGCATACGGGCCAAAGATGTCATCAAAGGGATCCCCATCGCTAGTCACTCCTACAAGTTAGTGGCTTTTGCAGACGATATACTGCTATTCCTTAGGGACCCCCTGACTTCAATCCCCAATTTACTGAAGGAATTTGACCTATTCCATCATATTTCTAACTTAAAAATCAATTTTTCAAAATCCCACGCCCTTAATATTTCCCTTCCGCAAGATGTCATTGCCTTATGTCAGAATAATTTCGAATTTATCTGGAAACATGATTCAATACAGTACCTAGGGATAAAGCTTCCCTCACACCTGTCCGACCTTTACGCAAAAAGTTTGGCTCCACTCGCTCAAGCCATAGCATCAGACTAGCGCAGCTGGGACAAATCGCATTTCTCATGGTTTGGCCGCGCAGCTATATTAAAAATGAATGTCCTCCCCCACGTCCTATATCTGCTCCAAACTATACCCATTAGACTCCCACATTCTTTTTTTCAAATCATGAAGAGGTTAGCCCTGCAATTTCTCTGGAAACACAAACGCCCCAGAATAAGTTATTCCCAACTCACCAAACCAAAATCAAAGGGGGGCATCGGACTACCAGATTTCACAAAGTATTCACAAGCCTGTCACCTATGCAGAGTAGTGGCTTGGGCGGTTCATGGTAACACTAAAGACTGGGTGAAACTAGAAGATTCCTCATCAGAGCTTTCGATCAAAAGTACCCCTTGGATAGCCCCGCACCTTATCCCCAAAACACTGAAAGAACATCCACTTATAGGCACCACTTTACGCAGTTTTAGAGAAGCAAACAAACAATGTAAGATTTCCTCAAACCCAGGGCCCCTTACCCCTATAAGACACAACCCGGCCTTTCAACCAGGAATGACTAACCACTTCCTCAGGAATATATGGCCGTTCAAGGACATACGAGCTCACCAATTTTTTCAAAGGGGTAAAATACTAGATCGCGACGCAGTCCCTAGGACCCCTGAATCAGATCCTATCCCCTATTGGGTATACTTTCAGATTCGACATTTCCTCCAGAAAACAAATGTAGACTCTTCCCTTGCGCGTAACCTCACCCCGTTCGAGAGTCTCTGCTCCCAAACCACGCCACAACAGCATTTAATCTCGAACACCTATTCACTGCTTTTCTCCTCTATATCGCCTAAAGAGGGGACAGTGTGCAGGGCTTGGGAGAGAGACTTGCAGATGGAATTAACAGAGGAGAACTGGGAGAGAATATTCATAATTGCACACAAAACGTCCCTCAATGTTACGACACAGGAAAATAACTATAAAACAATATCAAGGTGGTACCGAACACCTGCATTGATAAACAAATACAACAAAGAGATAACGGACAAGTGCTGAAGATGCAACACTGAAATAGGCACATTCCTTCATGTTTGGTGGTCCTGCCCCAGATTGCAGACTTTTTGGTCACAAGTACACAACATCATATCCCAAGTCATGGTTGACCAGCCTGATTTTTCGCCTGCGAGATTCCTTCTTCACCACTCTGACACACCTGCCCAAGTCTATAGAAAATCACTCTGTATGCACATGCTTAATGCAGCTAAATTATGCATACCAGCACATTGGGGTTCTCCAGATACCCCTTCTCTATCAGAGTGGATAAAACGCATTGAGAAGATAGCAGTAATGGAAGAATTAATCCACATTACAAAAGATTCCCCACGCAAGTTTGCCCAAACATGGGAGAAATGGAACAACTTTCGAGCTTCAGAAAGATACAAGTCGATCATGAGGTCCGTAAATTAATTAATGGAGAAAACACTATGCAAACGAAATACACATTGATATCCACACACGATATTCTGGCAAACATATCGACAGCGTTTTTCAACACAATTATAGCAGAAGTAGAAATGCAACTTAACCTCCACACTGATCGAAATAAAGAGACCCAGGCCTGTTAGGCCCAAGCACCGCGATCGGCGGAGACCGGAGAGATATACATGCTCTCTATATCCTTCCCTTCTTCTTCTTTCTTATTTCATCACAACCCCCCCCCCACCCCCTCCTTTTTTTCCTCTTTTCACCTAAACATGCAACATCCCTTGAGAACGCTTTTTATCAGCATAAATTCTGTATAGTACTGTACTGTTTATATCCGCATGATACGTATAATGTTGCTGTATTTCTATTAAAAAATTTATATGGAAAAAAAAACAAAAAAACACCCAATTCCTTTAAATAAAATGTCTGGGAGTGCCCTAATCCTGCTTGTAAAGTACAGAAAGTGTTGCAGCATCACTGACATTTGCAAAGGAAAGGGTTTAAAATTGCAAGCAAAATACATTTCACTCCAAGGTTAAACAATATAAAACATCACACAGACTCCAAGGAGTGCTATGTATTTTGGATAAGCTTTGGATGAATCTTTGTGTTGCTGTTTTTTGTTGTTTAAAAAAAAAAAAAAAAAGAGGATGAATGCATGCAATGGATGTCATTTGTCAGCAATTTAAATAAAGCTGTATATATATATATATATATATATATATATATATATATATATATATATATATATATAATCTTTGTAAATATCACTTTTGCTGTAGTACATGCTACAGCAAGAATAAAAAAATAAAAAAAACGTGCAGTTTTCCCGCAAAATGCCCTTAATATTCATTTACTAAAACCGAAGAGTGCAAAATCTGGTGCAGCTATGCATGATAACCAATCAGCTTCTAACTTCAGCTTGTTCAATTAAAGTTGTAAAGGCAGAAGATTTTGAACCTTAATGCATTTTATGCATTAAGATAAAAAAAAGTCTTCTGTGTGCAGCAGCCCCCCTCAGTCCCCTAACACTTACCTGAGGTCCCTCTCTGTCCAGCGATGTCCACAAGTGTCTCATCCACCCAAGATTCTCCCTCCCTCCAGCCATTGGCTGCTGCTGCTGTCAATAAGGATAAAGAGGGGGCAGGTCTGAATGGATACAGGAAGCTGTGACTCAGCTCCAGTGCCTACATAGTAAGCTGCTTGCTGTGGGTGGACGGAACAGGAGAGAAGGGCCAGGAGCACAGAAGAGGCACCCAAGAAGAGGAGGATCCTGGCTGTTCTGTGCAAATCCACTGCAACAGAGCAGGTAAGTATAATATGTTTGTTATTTTTATAGGAAAAAATAATGAGACTTTACAATCACTTTAAGTTTGACAATAAAACCTGGAAGCTGATTGATTTCTAGCAGAGCTACACCAGATTGTGCACTCTCCAGTTTTAGTAAATCAACGGCTTTGAGTCTAGTATAGATTTAAAGAAGAACAAAATATGATTAAAACTATGCTTGTCCTATATCACCCATATAGGACAAGCATTGTTTTAATCATATTTTGTACTGTATATATATGTTTGTTTATTTATTAATATACCAGGAGGACATTGTTTAGCCCATTTGCACTTCCTGGTAATATTATGTACATTGTGTAATTTATGAATAAAAATTGTATATTATTGTGTCCATTTGTGTCCGAAGTTGATGGTCATTTAGAATCCCACCCACTCAGGGGAAAGCCTTTTTTTTGATAAGTATATAGGGATTGGACCACTTCACCGTTATTTGACCCATTTTCAGTTCTTTTCTCGTTTAGGTACTGGTACTTTGGGAGTCAACAATGGACTGTACTTCATACTGCTCATGGTTCTCAACCTGTACAGGGTGAGGACGAGGCACCAAGGTGGTAAAGGGGTTGCAGACCAAAGGTTTTAATAAGGAGACATGAAATACATTTGATATACGCATATTAGAAGGAAGGTCTAATGCGTAAGCCACTGGGTTAATCCTGCAAAGAATACAGAAAGGCCCAATAAACCGATGTGAGAACTTCAGAGAGGGAACATGAAGTTGGAGGTTGTGAGATGACAGCCAGACCCTGTCCCCAACCTGGTAGGAAGGCACAAGCAGGTGTCTGCGGTCAGCATGGAGTCTGTACCTATCATTAGCATGTCACAAAGCCTCCCGGTCTTGTGCCCAAGTGGAACAAAGACCATGGAGATGCTCCTCTAATGCAGGAATACTCTGCAGAACAAATGAGTCAGGCAACATGGAGGGTTGGAAGCCATAATTCGCCATAAATGGGGACAATCAGGAAGCAGAATTCAAGGGACTATTGTGAGCAAACACCACCCACGGTAAAAGGCCTGACCAGTTGTTATGATGGTCAGAAATATAGCAACGTATGAATTGTTCCAAGGACCGATTGGCTCGTTCTGTGGCCCCATTAGACTGCCTATGATACGCACAGGAGAAAGCAAGCTGAATTCCCAACTGTGCACAAAAGGCTCGCCAGAACCGGGACACAAACTGACTACCTCTGTCAGAGACAATCACCTTGGGTAGCCCATGTGAGCACAAAGATCTCCCAAACAAAAATGGAAGCCAGCTCCTTAGAAGTGGGCAAATTCTTAAGTGGAATACAATGAGACATTTTCGAAAAACCGGTCAAACTCCATGATAACTGTATTGCCCTGAGAGTTGGAGAACTCCACAATGAAATCCATAGACAGGTGGATCCAGGGCCTCTCTCCATTGGGTATGGGTTTTAGGAGGCCCACTGCAAGGTGTAGTGGAGTATTACTCTGAGCACACATGGAATACGCAGCTACGAAGGCAGTTACATTAGCACGTAGACTAGGCCACCAGAATTGTTGGGAAATGGCCCAAAAAAGTTGATTCTTCCCAGGGTGGCCAGCAGCCTTGGGAGAATAGTAAGTCATAATAATAGTAATAGTAATAGTAAGTAAGCATGGTAGAACGGAGACTCTCTGGGACAAAGCAGCGGTCACAAGGTTTCTCAGGAGGATCATGAACCTGAGCAGCAAGAATTTTGGCACCCAAAGGAGAAGTGAGATTGGTGCGAACCATAGCCAGAATACATTTAGGAGGAATCACAGGAGCAGGAACCGACTCCATCTTGGAAGTGGAGGAAAATTGTCGTGACAAAGCGTCAGCCCTTACATTCTTAATACCGGGTAAGAATGAGGAAATGTAATTGAAACTAGACAAGAAAAGAGCCCATGGCGCCCTTCTTGGTGAGAGGCATTTAGCTTCAGACAAGAATGTGAGATTCTTATGGTCAGTAAGAATGAGAACCGGCACAGTGGTACCTTTGAGGAGATCTCTCCATTCTTTCAGGGCTAAAATGATCGCTAACCGCTCTCTATCACCAATCTTGTAATTACACTCCACAGGTGACAATTTCTTGGAAAAGTAGTCACAAGGATGCATAGCGCTCTCAGAGGTAGGACGTTGAAACAGAAGGGTGCCAACTGCAGGCTCAGAAGCATCAACCTCAAGTATAAAAGATAACATAGGATCAGGATATGACAACACAGGAGCAGAAACAAAGGCAGCCTTGAGACTCTCAAAGGCCTTAGTGGACTCCGGAGGCCAACTCTGTGGGTTACCGCCCTTTCTGGTCAAATCAGTCAGGGGCATGACCAGAGACGAGAAGTTACGAATAAAGTTCTGATAATATTTGGCAAAGCTAAGAAAACACTGCAGAGGATGTAAACCCATGGGTAGGGGCCACTGTAGGACTTCTGAAAGTTTCTCTGGGTCCATCAAAAAACCAGCAGTAGAAATGACATAACCCAGGAATTGAACCTGTTCACGATGGAATTCACACTTCTCCAATTTACAATAGAGATTGCTCTCTCTTAGTTTCTGAAGCACACAACAGACATCTGTATGGTGGCTCTCCAGGGACTTGGAAAATATGAGGATATTGTTGAGATAAACCACCACACATAACTGCAACAAATCTTGGAGGACATTGTTAATAAATTCCTGAAAAACTGCGTTACAAAGGCCAAAAGGCATTACGAGGTACTCATAATGGCCTGTTCTGGAATTAAACACATTTTTCCACTCGTCGCCCTCCTTAATTCTCACAAGATTGTATGCCCCTCTCAAATCAAACTTCATGAAAACCATTGCTCCACTGAGGTGGTCAAATAACTCCGTAAGCAACGTAATCGGACAGGCATTCTTAATCGTGAAATGACTGAGACCCCTATAATCAATACAAGGTCTCAGTTCACCACTCTTCTTCACAAAGAAGAAACTAGAACCAGGAGGAGACAAGGATTTGTGGATGAAACCTTGAGAAAGTGCATCTACAACATACTCCTCCATGGCCTTATCCTTCATGGCCTTATCCTCCTTATCCGACAAAGGGTAAACCTAGCCACGAGGGGGTATGGCACCAGGTTGAAGGTCAATTGTGCAATAGTGTGGAGGAAAACTACCGGCTTGACCTTTGTCAAAGACTTAGCTAAAATTGCGGTACTCCTCTGGCAGGGAGGAGAGAGAAGAATTGCACAGGACCTTGGCTACCTTCTGGAAGCATGTCTTACTGCATTGTGGCGACCAGGAGAGAACCTCAGTGCAGAGCCAATCAAAAGAGGGGTTGTGCCTCTGTAACCAAGGATAACCAATAACCAGCGGAAACTTAGGTGAGGAAATAACTTGGATTATCTCATGGTGAAAAGACCCTATGGCCGTGGACAATGGCACAGTCTCATGAGTCACATGGGCAGGCTGTAGAGATCTCCCGTTAAGTGTCTCAATGACAAGGGGAGTGTCACGCAGCTGCAGCGGAATCGAGTGCTTTGATACAAAGGCAGCATCAACTAACAGGCCTGCAGCCCCAGAGTTGATTAGAGCCTGTATCTCAGCTCAAGAAATGGTAACCAAACCAGGGGCTTGTTTTCTGGATAATTGGTAACAAAACAATGCCATCTGAGGTCTGCCATGAGGGCCTCATTGCTGCCAGAGTACAGAATTCAATGGCATAATCGGCAACAGTTTTTGTACTGTGTTTGATGGGCATGAGGCATTTGGTAGCAGAAGCGGAGCATGCAGGAACATCAAATACCCTTTTAAAGGAAGCCACAAACTCATGGTAACTCAAGACAACAGGTTTTTGCATCTCACATAGAGGGTTTGCCCAGGCCAATTCTCTCTCACAAAGCAAAGGTATCACAAAATCTACTTTGCTGGGGAAGTGGAGCAGAACCGGATATATATCTTATAGAGGTAATACTCAAGTGCCTGCACAGAGCCTGGAGTAGCAGCAGGGACAGCCTGCAACATAGGTTGTACCAGAGCAGCCACAGTGAGAGATTCCAGGTGAGCCATGCCAATCTGGAAAAAATATTACCAACAAGTGGAATGACTGCATCTTCTGAATTCATGGCCGTCGCCTACTGTCAGAAACCATGAATCAGACTGAGACAGAAGTACAGTTAATTCTCACTTGTTTAATAATAATAAAAAAAGGTAAACAGAGTAAACATAGTCAAAACATAGCCAGGAACCGGAATAGATAGCGAGACAAGCCAAAACATCTGGGAGCCAGAGATGAGCGTAGTAGAACAGTAAGCAGGATCTGGAGCCAGAAGGAATGTCCCCAATTACCGTAGACACCGCAAAAAACATCATTAATAAACTGCGTGACAGTACCTCACCTATTGACATCATCCCCACAAAACTACTGAAAGAATGCTCCGACATTGTGGCTCCAACCATAACCCACCTCATAAACCGATCATTCCACAAAGGGATTGTTCCCAGCATCCTCAAACAAGGCATCGTCAAACCTCTACTCAAGAAACCAAACCTGGACCCTCAGGATCCAAACAACCGTAGGCCAATTACAAGCCTCAAAACCATTTCTAAGATCATGGAGAAAGCTGTAGTACATCAGCTACAACTCCACCTGGATACTCACAAACGCCTGGACCCACTGCAATCAGGCTTCCGCCCGGGTCATGGAACAGAAACAGCTCTCCTCAAGATTTGGGATGACGCCCTCAAAGCAGCAGATGACGGAGAGCCGTGTCTCCTCGTACTGCTAGACCTAAGTGCAGCGTTTGATACAGTAGATCACAATACTCTACTCGTCCGCCTCACAGAAGTAGCCGGAGTCCAAGACATAGATCTCCAATGGTTCGCGTCCTTCCTAGGAAATCGGTCACAGACAGTGAAACTAGGAAAATTCCTCTCCGAAACTCGGGCAGTCACCTGCGGAGTACCTCAAGGCTCTCCGTTGTCACCCGTTCTCTTCAACATTTACATTCGCCCACTCCTTCAAATCATCAGATGCTCAGATCTCTGCTTCCACTCTTACGCTGACGACACGCAACTTTATTTCCGGATCAATGGAAAAAAAGATCACCAACAACAACTTGAAAACTGCCTCAAATCAATAGAGGACTGGATGACCACCAACTCCCTCCAGCTGAACGAATCAAAGACAGAGCTTCTTATCTTACACCCAAATCATAAGCCCGCAACCAGAACCTCCTGGTCCCCACCAACCGTCTTTGGGCAGACTATCTCCCCAAAGACCAAAGCGAAGAGTCTCGGGGTTATTTTAGACGCACAAATCTCAATGGATGCGCAAATAGGATCTGTAGTCAGTCGATCTCACCATCTGCTGCGCATGCTACGCAGACTCATCCCTTTTATCCCAAAGAATGACAAAGCAGTGGTAGTTGGAACAATCATTAATTCACGACTGGACTACGCAAACTCGCTTTACATAGGATTACCCCAATATCAACTTGCGCGATTACAACTGATCCAAAACATGGCGGCAAGGCTGATAAAAGGAAAAAAACCCTGGGAATCCATCTCTCCTTCACTGAGGAGCTTACATTGGCTAACCGTAAAAAATCGGATCACGCTCAAGACCCTGTGCCTCACCCACAAATGCGTGCATAGAGAAGCTCCGCAATACCTAATGGAGAAAATAAATCATTACACACCAAACCGCAGTCTTCGATCAGCCAACAAAAACCTCCTCCTCGTGCCCAAAGCGCGGTATAAATCGAAGGGTGATCGGAGATTCGCTGTCCAAGGGCCTCGGCTATGGAATGCTCTACCAATCAACATCCGCCTGGAAGAAAATCACCTGGCTTTTAGGAAAAAAGTCAAGACCTTCCTCTTTTAGCAGATGATCAAAGCTCGCCACAGCGCCTAGAGGCGATTCAGTTCGCATTGTGCGCTATACAAGTATTTCATTCATTCAAGTATTTCATTCATTCAATGTCAGCCAAGCAAATATTTACGGGACCACAGGAGAGTGTCTCTAGAGATGTGACCAAGGCGAAGGTAGAGATCATCTGGGCTGGACGGCTTAAGTAGGCAGGACTGACAAGTAGGATATCATCAACAGGTGAGTCACCGTAGAGAGATAGGAGCTGACAATTAGCCGACAGCTGAGTGACCAGCTCAGAGAAGGAAAGGCTGAGTCCAGCCCTGACACAGACAACCGGAAAGATGAAATTTCGAGTTTCATATGTGTGTAGTAATGAAATACCCAGATATCGTGTGGTCTATGGTAGGTACCACTGATATACAACAATCATGTTAAAATATTAGAATATAGATCGCACATAGAGGTAAGTGGTCACATATTCCCAATATAAATGTTTTCAACAAAGTATCAATAGTATAAAGAAATAGCCCATAGGTACAAAGCCAATGTATTAAATGGGTGAGTACACAATCCACTCAAGTATAGAGACTGATAGCATGTCTGAATATGTAAATAATGCACTTATCCCACAGGGGGAGACCTTTTGTTAGGGCTCAAAGTGTTGCCGCATAAGCAGCGGAAAATGTGCCCCCTTCAACGCTGCACCGGTGTGTGTGGCTTTCTTCTCTGTGTGTGGAGAGTAAAGCTTTCTCTTGCATCATCTTTAGAAGAGGCTTCCTTCTGGGACAACAGCCATGCAGACCAATTTGATACAGTGTGGGGCATATGGTCTGAGCACTGACAGGCTGATCTCCAACCCCTTCAACCTCTACAGCAATGCTGGCAGAACTCATACAGTATGTCTATTTCCAAAGACAACCTGTGAATATGATGCTGAGCATGTGCACTCAACTTCCTTGGTTGACCATGGCAAGGCCTGTTCTGAGTGGAAACTGTCCTGTTAATCTGCTGTATGGTCTTGGCCACCATGCTGCAGCTCAATTTCAGGGTCTTGGCAATCTTTATATAGAGCAACAATTCTTTTTTTCAGATCCTCAGAGAGTTCTTTGCCATGAGGTGCCATGTTGAACTTCCGGTGACCAGTATGAGAGAGTGAGAACACCAGATTTAACACACCATTCACACCTGAGACCTTGTAACACTAACGAGTCACATGACACCGGGGAGAGAAAGTGGCTAATTTGACTCAAGTTGGACATTTTCACTTAGGGGTGTACTCATTTTTGTTGCCAGCAGTTTAAACATTAATGACTGTGTGTTGAGGTATTTTGAGGGGACAGAAAATTTACACTGTTATACCAGCTATACACTCACTACTTTACATTGTAGTAAAGTGTGATCTCTTCAGTGCTGTCATATGAAAAGATATAATAAAACATTTAAAAAAACGTGAGGGATGTACTCATTTTTGTGGGATACTTTATATAGATAGACATTGGCAACATAGTCATATGTGTGTCAAAATCTTCCTGAATGGACATACACTTATGCTGTGCCCTCTCATTTATGTCTAAGGAGACTTTCCGTACTCCAGACTAAGGATGAGCCGAACACCCCCCTGTTCGGTTCGCACCAGAACCTGCGAACAGACCTAAACTTTGTGTGAACTTTAGAACCCTATTAAAGTCTATGGGACTCAAACGTTCACAATCTAAAGTGCTAATTTTAAAGGCTAATATGCAAGTTACTGTCCTAAAAAGTGTTTGGGGACCTGGGTCCTGCCCCAGGGGACATGGATTAATGCAAAAAAAAGTTTTAAAACGGCCGTTTTTTCAGGAGCAGTGATTTTAATAATGATTAAAGTGAAACAATAAAAGTGTAATATTCCTTTAAATTTTGTACCTGGGGGGGTGTCTATAGTATGCCTGTGAAGGGGCGCATGTTTTCCATTCTTAGAACTGTCCCTGCACAAAGTGTCATTTCACAAGGAAAAAAAGTATTTTAAAATCACTTTCCATTGTCGGCTCCCGTAATACAGAGAACACTCAATGAGTGTTCTCTGTATTAGCCGACAATTCATTCATTGATAAAAAAAATTAAAAATAAAAAGCATGGGGGTTCCCCTAAATTCAATTACCAGGCCCTTCAGGTCTGGTATGGATATTAAGGGGAACCCCGTGTCAAATAAAAAAAAAAATGACGTGGGGGTCCCCCTAAATATCCATACCAGACCCTTTATCCGAGCACGCAACCTGGCAGGCCGCAGGAAAAGAGGGGAGGACGAGAGAGCCCCCCCCTGAACCATACCAGGCCACATGCCCTCAACATTGGGAGGATGCTTTGGGGGTCTGTGACCCTTCAAAGCACCATGTCCCCATGTTGATGTGGAGAAGGGCCTCATCCCCACAACCCTGGCTGGTGGTTGTGGGGGTCTGCAGGCGGGGGGTTTATCAGAATCTGGAAGCCCCCTTTAACAAGGGGACCCCCAGATCCCGCCCCCCCCCTACAAAAGTACCCCTACCATTTCACAAAGAAAGTGTAAAAATGGTTAAATAAGACAAACACAATTTTCAAATAAAAAATAAAAAAATAAAAAAAAGGTTCCAGCGGTGGTAATCCACTCTTGCTATCCAGCAACGGATGATCATCTCCCTGGGGTCCAGCGATGGCTGATCTGATCCAGCGACGGGTGATTTTCAGTCCAGCGCTGTCCATACATCCTTCTTCTGTCTCCACTGTGGAGGCACTGCAGGGATCCCAGCGCTGACGTTTCTTATATTAGGAGGGCGGGGCCACCCGTCACCTGACCTGCCCCCTCTGACGCTGATGAGGGAACCCATGGGGTTCCCCAGTGACGTATGGGTGACCCCGCCCCCCTCTGATGTAACGCAGGTGGATCAGATCAGCCATCGCTGGACCCCGGAGAGATGATCATCCGTCGCTCGCTGGATAGCAAGAGTGGATTACCACCGCTGGAATCTTTTTTTTATTTATTTTTTATTTTTAATAAAGGAATTTTTAACATGGGGACATGGTGCTTTGAGGGGTCACAGACCCCCAAAGCATCCTCCCAATGTTGAGGGCATGTGGCCTGGTACGGTTCAGGAGGGGGGGCTGCTCTCTCGTCCCCCCCTCTTTTCCTGCGGCCTGCCAGGTTGCGTGCTCGGATAAAGAGTCTGGTATGGATTTTTAGGGGGACCCCCACGTCAATTTTTTTTAAAATTTGATGCAGGGTTTCCCTTAATATCCATACCAGACCTGAAGGGTCTGATAAGGATATTTAGGGGGACCCCCACGTCAATTTTTTTAAAAAATTTGACACGGGCTTCCCCTTAATATCCATACCAGACCTAAGGGGCCTGGTAATTGAATTTAGGGGAACCCCCACGCTTTTTTTTAATTTTTATTTTATTTTTTATCAATGAATGAATTGTCGGCTAATACAGAGAACTCATTGAGTGTTCTCTGTATTACGGGGGCGGACAATGGAAAGTGATTTTTAAAAGACTTTTTTTCCTTGCGAAATGACACTTTGTGCAGGGACAGTTCTAAGCACGGGAAACACGCGCCCCTTCACAGGCATACTATAGAAACCCCCCAGGTACGAAATTTAAAGGAATATTACACTTTTATTGTTTCACTTTAATCATTATTAAAATCACTGCTCCTGAAAAAACTGCCATTTTTAAAACTTTTTTTTGCATTGATCCATGTCCCCTGGGGCAGGACCCGGGTCCCCAAACACTTTTTAGGACAGTAACTTGCATATTAGCCATTAAAAATAGCACTTTAGATTTCTCCCATAGACTTGTATAGGGTGTTCTGGCTTTTCGAATTTGCCTCGAACAGCCCAAATTGTTCACTGTTCGCTGAACAGGCGAACAGGCAATGTTCGAGTCGAACATGAGTTCGACTCGAACTCGAAGCTCATCCCTACTCCAGACTAACTCTCCATAGAAACTAAGGAGAGTGTAGAGCATATGCATAGGCCCATCCAAAAATATTTTGACAAAACACTGTGTGGCCTTGTCAGTGATATTTTGCTGGACCGAGGACAGCATAAACCTGGGAGGGGATTCTGGTGCTGCACCAAAGATTGTGTATGCATTATCAGCTGCTGAATAATAACCATTAGCAATGACTGTTGTACAAACATTTCAAATCAGGCTAACCTTCCTATTTGTGCCAATACAGAGGGGAGGGGGGAGCTCAGCAGATACTGGCTGTGCCCAGCCGGTCGATTGTTTCCTCCAGCAAGTTCAGGAAGGAGGCATTGAGGGAGGCCTACAGACATACACATGGACTAATGTTCTCTTATGTCTGTAAGCACCTTATGTGACCTTACAGCTAGTTCTAATCTTTGAGATATCTGTGCTGTCCGAACATCTGCTGCATTATACATTGCTCCTAATTATGACTCTAATCAGAGGATATTAAATATATATAATTACATTAACCTGCTTAGCATAAATATTAACAAAGGTCTTTGAGTGCTAATTTTTCTGCTGTAGTGTGGTTTACTGCCTGCATTCACATTTGATCTAAAAGTGGCACACAAGCTTGCATATAGCTACCTTAACCCCTTACAGACCGCCCGCCAATGTTATACGTCGGCTGTTTAAAAAGGAATGTCGTTAATATGGCAGCAGATAGCTACCATAACCTGGGTATCCTCTTCTTCAGCAGGCAGTCCGCATTCAGATAAAAGTGGTCTTTGCAATGGATTCGTCACAAGATCACTTTTATTGGTGCCCTCCACGCCGCGATCAGGTCCTGTCTCCTGTTAGACATGAAGATGAGTGAAGGGAAGAAGGCTCCCACCCGACTCCATACCATTTCAGGGTGGAAGCAATGTCAAAACATCACTTCCGCCCATAGCTCTTAAAGCAAATTTTTTTTTAAATGACATTAAATTATTATTTTTAAACCACTGTAAACAGGGCACTTAAACCCCCCTCATGACCAGACCAATTTTCAGCTTTCAGCGTTCTCACACTTTGAATGACAATTACTCATTCATGCAACACTGTACCCAAATGCATTTTTTGTCCTTTTTTTCATACACATAGAGCTTTCTTTTGGTGGTATTTGATGACCTCTGGGTTTTTATTTTTGCGCTATAAATGAAAAAAGACCGAACATTTTGAAAAAAAAAAACACATTTTTGTTTGTTTCTGTGATAACATTTTGCAAATGATTAATTTTTCTTCATAAATTTTGGCCACAATTTATACTGCTACATATTTTTGGTAAAAATAACTCAAATGAGTGGATATTATTTGGTCTTTGTGAAAGTTAGAGAGTCTACAAGCTGGTGGTGCAAATCATAAAAAAATGATCACGTACTGGTGGCCTCATTTCTTGTGACCCGAACAAGCCAGGAAAGTACAAATACCTCCCAAATGACCCTTTTTTTGAAAGTAGACATTCCAAGGTGTTTAGTAAGAGGCATGGTGAGGTTTTTGATGTTGTATTTTTTTCCCCACAATTCTTTGAAAAATTTTTTTTTTTCCCCCACAAAATTGTCATTGTAATAGGTTATTTCTCTCACATGGCATGTGTATACCACAAATAATGCCCCAAAATACATTCTGCTACTCCTCCTGAGTATAACGATACCACACGCGTGGGACTTTTCCACAGCCACATAGAGAGGCCCAACATGCAGGGAGCACCGTCACGTGTTCTAGGAGCATAAATTACACATCTAACTTCTTGACTGCTTATTACACTTTTGAAAGCCCTGGAGCACCAGGATAATGACATGTGACACTCACGTGGCACTGATGACAGATGGCACTGATACGTGGCACTGCTGACACGTGACACTGATGACAGATGGCACTGATGACACATGGCACTAATACGTGGCACTGATGACAGATGGCACTAATACGTGGCACTGATGACAGATGCACTAATACGTGGCACTAATGACACGTGACACTGATGACAGATGGCACTGATATGCAGCACTGATGACACGTGACACTGATAACAGATGGCACGTGACACTGACAGGTGGCACTGATGACACATGACACTGATGTGGCACTGATGACAGATGGCACTATTTGGCACTGACAACATGTGGCACTGATGACAGATGGCACTTATACGTGGCACTGATAACAGATGGCATTTATACGTGGCACTGGGGACAGATGGCAGTGAGGGCAGGTGGCAGTGAGGACATATGACGGTGGGGACAGATGGCAGTGGGGACAGATGGCACTTTATTTTCATTTTTTTTTTACTAAGCGCTGCAGCGGTTCATCTCTCCCTCCTCACACGTCTGTCTTTGTGTGAGGAGGGAGAGCCAGTGATGAGAGATGATCTCATATGTTTACATATGAGATCATCTCTCATTGGACACGGCAATCACGCTTTAAACGGTCGCTGTGATTGGCCATTCACAGCAATCTGTGACTGGCTGTGTCCAAGAGACACGGCCAGCACAGAACTCCCCCCAATGCTCGCTCGTGGGAGTGCGCATTGCGGAAGTAAACAGGAAGACGTCCAGGGATGACCTCCTGGCAATTGGCGTCCACGCTGCAGCCGTCTTTCGGCTATAGCGTGGACGCCTAGTGGTTAAATTGCATTTTAGTGTAAATATGAGATCTGAGGTCTTTTTGACCCCAGATCTCTTATTTAAGAGGTCCTATCATGCTTTTTTTCTATTACAGGGGATGTTTACATTCTTTGTAATAGGAATAAAAGTTACACATTTTTTTTTTTTTTAAAGAACAGTGTAAAATTTTTAAATAAAAGGTAAAATAAATAATAATAATAAAAATATTTTTTTAAATGCACCCCATACCCACCAAGCTCACGCACAAATGCGTGTAGCGCCCGTTTATGAAAACGGTGTTCAAACCACACATGTGAGTTATCAGCGCGATCGTTAGAGCGAGAGCAATAATTCTTGCCCCAGACCTCCTCTGTAACTCAAAACATCCAACCTATCTAATTTTTTAAATGTCAAAAATTGAGATTTTTAAGAATAAAATTTGTCACCATTCCACGAGCAGGCTCAACTTTGAAGCGTAGCATGTTGGTTATCAATTTACTCAGAGTAACATCATCTTTCACAATATAAAAAAAAAAAAAATTGGGCTAACTTTACTGTTGTCTTATTTTTTAATTCAAAAAAGTGATTTTGTTCCAAAAGAAGTGCACTTGTAAGATCGCTCCGCAAATATGGTTGACAAAATGTATTACAACAACCGGCAATTTATTCTCTAGGCTGTTAGAAAAAAAATATATAATGTTTGGGAGTTCTAAGTAATTTTCTAGCAAAAAAATAAAAAAATATTTTAACTTGTAGACAACAAGTTTGAAAAATAGTGGTTAATAAATACTTGTATATGGCTTTTCATATGGTTTTCCTGTATTTGAATGAAAGATCAAATAAGGAAAAAACACTTTCAGCAGATAATGCTATACACATTGGAAATGTTTAAGTTAAAATATTTTGTGGGAGCTGCTCAGCTAATCACATAGGGTTTTCCTTCTTTTGATTTTATTTACTATAAATATCGTACCAGAGGCATAACTAGAACCTTCAGGGCCCACTGCAAGAAACTATGAGGGACCCCCCTGACCTCCCCTTTGATCCGAGCCCCGGGCTTTCAAGGGCGGATTTTCATAGCTGCCCTCCCAGAACCCTGCCTCCCGTGTGCCTCCTGGGGTGCGCATCCAGGAAGCTCTGTGACTTCGGACACATCTGATCACAGATCATGGTAAAAGGCCAATCACAGCTTTACTTTATGATCTGATCAGCTGATCACATTGTGATGGGAGAGCGCATGGAACCCAGAATCCCTTGGAAAGGTTGGGAAACCAATGTTTCAGCTCCCCATACAACTCTTATGTCTAAGTCACCCTGTGCCATTCTGGTACAGGATGAGTGAGAAAATATATCTTGGATTACTTAAAAAGGAAGTAAGTAATATTTATCCACAATATCTCCCAGAATATATGTAAAGACAATTCTTAGGTTGTTAATTCTGGACAATACACAATCCTTGAAAGAGCTGATTACATTGACCTCCGGAGATGGACTGTCTGGTCACCTAGGCTGCCTTAAGTGCTGGGGTAATTAACATTTTAATTGTGTAATTGTCTTTTAAGTTGTTGCTATAAGGGAGGGGGAGTACCCATGAGCAGCCCTACCTCGTTATCTACCCCTTGTGTAAAATGTGTATAAAAGGCTGTATTCTGTCCAATAAAGGATTCAAGATTCTACAAGCTATTTTCGGCTGGAATAGTATTCAATGCAGCTATGAGAATATATCTCTCTGATAGTCAGATTGGAGGAAGCGGGATATACTGACGGAAGCACTCAATTGGAGTGTGGGATCAGATCCGTCACACACATGGAGACAGACTTGCCAGGTATTGAAAGTTCTTTCCTCCCATGCTATGTTTGTGAGGAAAGGAGCGCCATTAACTAGCAAGACTGTCCATTGTTTACACTGATAATTAGGGCACTGATCATCAGTGCCCTGGTTATCAGAGCAGCCCCATCAGTGTCCATCAGTACAGCCAATCAATGCTACCTATCAGTGCCCATCAGTACCTTCTATCAGTGCTGCCTATCAGTGCTCATCAGTGCCACCTATCAGTGCCCATCAGTGCTGCCTATCAGTGCTCTTCAATGGCTCCTATCAGTGCCGAATATCAGTGCTCATCAGTGCCACCTATCAGTGCCTATCAGTACTGCCTACCAGTATTCATCATTGCCACCTATCAGTGCTCATCAATGCCACCTATCAGTACCCATCAATGCCACTTATCAATGCTCATCAATTCCACATATCAGTGCCCATCAGTTCAGCCCATCAGTGGCGCCTATCAGTACCTCCTCAGCAGGACTCTGAACTGAGAGTGTCTCTCTCATACAGCCCAGAGCCTGCACTGCCAGCTCTCCCCCTCCTCCCTCACATGGAAGGGAGAGGAGAGAGATAATCTGCTTCTTTACCTACTGCCACTCTGCTCATGTGTGTGCACCGCGGGAAGTGTGAAGCCCAGCAGGTAAATTATCAAATTCAGCTGCTTAGCTTCACACTTCCCACAATGCACACTGGAGGAAAGGGGCAGAAGGAGAGGGAGCAGATCGTCTCTCTCCTCTCCCATCCGTGCGAGGGAGGGGTAACTATCAGTGTAGGCTCTGGGCTGTATGAGAGAGAGATGCTCTTAGCTCAGAGCCCTGTGGCCAGCAACTCCACTGAGGCCCCTGACAGTGGGGGAATGCCAGGACCCAATTGCACATGTAACCTTTGTGACCCTGGTAGTTCCGCCACTGTATCATACTCAGGATAAAAAAACATAATAATGTTATTAATAAAGTCCTAGAGTAAGCCAATGTGGTGCTTTTCTTCCTGGAAAACATATTTTTTTCTATTTTTTATTTTGTATGCTCATTCTTTCATAGAATGACTGTTTTTGTTTAACTAACTATGCTTTAATTGCTGTTCCCACTATAGGGGCTAATTATTCTTTGTAGGTAAAATTACAAAACATAGAAAATTACCAGAGCTGCAATTAACCCGAGCATTTAAGCAAACCAATGAAAGAGTAAATTTAATCTATTCGTCTGATATTATAAAGCTGGCACTTTGCTAAAAGATGTCAGTACAAATGGTTACTGTCCATTTCTGATTTCTGTCTGGATTTGAAATGGAACCACATATTTTTGTTGGTGGTGGAATCTACAGTTTAATAATTTACCTAAATCTGGGACTTGCAGATCCACAATTTAAAGCTGAAGTTTATTCTGCTTTTATTTTGCCTTCCCTGGTTCCTCTGACATGTTTAAATAAAGCATTCCTGTTTAATTATATGTTTTTTTAGACTCAGTGATGTCAATGATATCTCTGGATCTCCATGTTTCTCTATGCAAGTCAGGCAGATCATCGCTGGTGGGAGGGGCCAGCAGGTGCTGTTCATGACTTCCTGAAAGAATTACAGCACTCTACCTCAGTACTCTTCTCAAGAGCCCCCAACCCTGATGTGAACAGTGGGTTAGCTCTTGAAAGGAGTTATGCAAATATCATAATGTCTTTTTTATTTTTTTTTCAAAAAGTTTTTATTAGGAATCAAATAGAACAGGCGTACAAAAGCACAGATCCAGTACATTTTCTTAAGATAACAAGATAATACAGACATAAATCATTAGCAGGGTCAAGGACCAGCATTAATACAGCTATATAGGCATCAAGCATTCCTTATAGGGAGAACAGCTGCATTAGTTTGAGAGAAAAAATCCCAGGTATGGAGGCAATGAGGATCCATCAAGAGTAAAGCCTAGGCAAGGAAAAGTAGACTAACTGGATGGATCTATAACAGAACCCCGGCTAATGAAAGATAATACAAAATTAGGGGGTATAACCAGGGATAACGGGGGGGGGGGGGCAGGAAATGAGAGGGTGGTAGGTGGAGGGTAGGGGGAGGGGAGTTCACATTGATGAGAGTCCGCTTGGGAGGTCCAGACAGACCAAGGGAAAATACAGAGGCTGCCCTTCTTTAACCATGTGTGGGTGACTTGCCATAAGAGAAAGATAAGTGTTCCAGAGCTCACTGGTCAGACGGTGACAGGGCCGATAGGATAAAAGATTGCCACCTGCAGAAAAAATGTGTTTTGGATTTAATTTGTTTGAAATCTGTGAGAAGCCTTTCTTTGAACAAGAGAGTGAGGAGTTCATTCCGTAGGAGGGCCTTGGGGTGAAAGCCAATGTTGGAGGATGAGCCGTCGGGCGATGAGTAAACATTAGGGGACAAAACCAGAAGTGATGAAAGAGAGGTTGCTTCAATTGCTGACAAAGGGGGCAGGAGGCCACATCTCGGTTTGTTTTGGGAGAGAGAAATGGGATGTGAGCCCTGTGAGCAATCTTGAGCTGTGTTTCTCTCCAGGTTTCGTTGGGGGTTAGACGTAACACTCTGCGTAACCCAAGTAGAATTTTGTCCACCAGATTGGGTTCCGGGAAGGCTGAGCTCCAATTGGTGATGGAGGAAGAAGATATGGAAGGGGACGTTTTTTACAAGAGAGGTTGGTAAATATATGATACTTTGTAGTGGTTGGCTTGAATCAACTGGTGAAGCTGAGCTGGAATCTCCGGGATTTATTTTTGCAAGCATGCCATAAGAAGCCGAGGCATTGTTGGTAGTAGAAAAAATGGGTTCGAGGGGAGAGGAAAGGAGGCCGCCAGGGTTTGGAAGGTTAACAGTTTTCCAGTGTCAGGGTTGCATAAAGAAGAAAAATGTGAAAGAACCCATTTTTTCCAGTCCGAGAAGCATTTGTAGTGTAGGCCTGGAAGGAAACTCGTGTTCCCTTGTATCGGTAGGTGTGGGGAGAGGAAAGGAGAAAGTTTAAGGATTTTCCTGGTTTCCCTCCAAGCTATTGCTGTGTCCCTGAGGAGAAGGTTATGTTGGAAAGGGAGAGGAACAGATTTCCATCTGCTGTGCAGGAGGGCAGTCAGGGAGTAAGGGTGTGCCATTGCAGATTCCAAGCTATGATTAGAGTACCTGGAAGATTGGGCTATCCAATCCAGACTGGTCCTTAACAAACAAGCTAAATTGTAAAAATGTATATTCGGAAGACTAATACCCCCGTTGCCCCTGGGAAGGTGTAATTTTTTGAAAGCAATGCGAGGTCATTTGCCATGCCATAGAAACTTAGATATGGAAGAGTTCAGTGAATCTACATTCTTGTGTTTTAAGAGTAACAGTATAGTTTGCATTGGATAGAGTAATCTGGCAAAGCTTACCATTTTAATGAGGTGGCACTTTCCCAGGAGCGAGAGGGGGAGATCCATCCAGTTTGACAACTCCTATTTTTGCAAAGAGGGGGAGATAGTTAAGATGATACAGAGAAGAAGGTAATTTCCCAATTTTGGTTCCCAAATAAGTGATATGGGAGGAGGCAATTCGAATGTGGACTGGTGAGCCCAGGGAGGGGTGACATGTGTGCCGATGGGAAGAATTTTACTTTTGAAGTAGTTAATGCGGAGCCCGGAACAGTGCCTAAAATCATCAAATACATTTTTAATGGTAAGTATATCTGCAGAAGGGTTTGATGTAAAGATGAAGACATCATCTGCAAAAAGAGATGTGCGGAGTTCCCTGTCGCCTATCTTAATACCTTGTAGAGGGGCTATTTGGGACAGGTATCTAGACAGAGGTTCCAAAGCGATATTAAACAGAAGGGGGGATAATGGGCAGCCCTGTCTGGAACCTTTGTGGAGACAGAAGCCGTGGGAGAGGAGTCCCGCTGCGACCAACCTGGCTGTGGGGGATGTATACATAGAGTTAGTGAGGCGGCAGAATGGGCCTGAGAACCCCATTTTGGAGAGAGACATGGAGAGCCAGTCAAAGCTGACATTGTCGAAAACTTTTTTCATCGTCTAAGGTGATGATGGCATAATCACCTTTGGGGTCTTGGTTGGCTTTTTCAAGGGATAGTAAGACTTTTCAGATGTTCAAAGTCGCTGTGCGTCCTTTCACAAATCCAGACTGGGCCGAGTGTATGAGGTGTGGGAGAATGGCAGCAACTCTTGAGGCCACTATCTTAGACAGGATTTTCACATCTAGATTGAGCAACAAGATGAGTCTATAAGAACCTAGCTCCAACGGATCTTTGCCTTTCTTAGAAAGAAGTTTAACAACCGCCTGGTTGCATGTCAGAAGACAGGGGCCTCCCACCCATATGCCCGAGTAAACTGAGTGGAGTGTAGGGGGGGCGTGGCCGGCGGCGGAAGGAGAGGGACGTGTCAGAGAGGAGCTCCGCTGGCACCTCTCGTAATCCGTGTCCATCCACTCCCGGGACACATTTTGGGAGCCCGCTGGACCCTCCATCTGTCTTGCGGGACGCATCTGCTCCGGGTTGGGGCGGTATTTGGCCGGCCTCGGCACTGTGAACCGGACCGCGGCCGCGAGGTGTCCATCAGGCCGGTCGCCGCCATCTTGCGGCCTACTCCATCCCCACCGCCGCCGGACGGCGGAATCCGGGCTGCCCTTTGGCCACCTCAGCACCACGCAGCACCGCTCGGTCCCGGGGCCCTCCCGCTGGAGGAAGGAAGCCGAGCACAGGACACAGGGGAGCCCATCGGATGACAGGTTAGTGCAGTGTGCTCCGGCGGCCATCTTGCTACACCCAGGGCCTGCCGAATATCTCCTGTCTGGCTCCCCTACAGCGCCAATACCACTGCCCTCTGGGGAAAGGACATATTATCCCGCCACAGCGGGGACTGGGCACCCCAGGAAGGTTTCCTATGCTCCCCACGGTCACCTCCACACTGCAAGACTGAGACCTTGGCCTAGCCGGCGGCCATCTTGGACCACCCAAACCCTTCATCTGCACCCAAAGGCCTTCATTCGCCCTTCTACCAATCCGAGTTATGCTTTGAACGTCTCTACTAGGTCGCACGCGCGGCTCTCCAAGATGGTGGATGTTTAATCCGTGAGTTCCGGTCCCGTCCCGCGATCCGCGGCCCCTGCAACGCTAACACTAGCACAGATTGATCCAGGGGCAAACCTCCGACTCTCCTCATCCCTCCCAGGCACTACATGGGAAAAATCGGGGATCAGCGATCGGCGTATCGTCCCCCGCAGCCCTCCTCCAATATGGATCGCTTTCTAACTAGGCCCTCATCCCCGGCCCCGACTACACAGGGGGATCCGAAGGACTATGTAAGTGCGCTTATGGTGGAGGATTCCTCACAGCGGTCACCCCGACTACCCCCACCTTCCCCCCCTCCGCAGGCCCTCACGCCGGAATTGATGGATCTCAAACTCCAGGCCCTGGCGCAGCAAGTTACCAGGGACATAGCCCAGGAGATGGGAAGGATCTCCAGAGAGCTTAGGGGGGAAATTGATGCCCTAGGGGAACGCACAGCGACCCTGGAAACAAAATTTGACGAGACTTTGCATTATGTGCAGGCCCTTGAAGAGGAGAACGCTACTCTTAAAAACTCTGTCTCCCAACTACAACTCCAACAGGAGGATCTCGAGAACAGAGAACGGCGCCAAAACCTCAGGATTCGCGGTGTCTCTGAGAAGATAGCTGACAATAACATCAGACCATATCTTCTGGGTCTCTTCAACACCCTGGCCCCGGACATAGCGGACATAGACTGGCGCCTGGACAGGGCCCACAGATCCCTGGCTCCCAAACCCCCTGCGGGGGCCAGGCCCCGGGATATAGTGGTGCGTTTCCACTTCTATGAAAGCAAGGAGGCCCTGACCAAGGCTACGCGCAACAGGCCCAGCATTGAGTACAAGGGGGATAAAATTCAACTGTTTAGTGACCTTTCTCCCATCACATTGGCCAAGCGTCGCTCTCTGAGACCCATCACATCCCACCTTCAGGAGCACAAAGTCCCTTATTATTGGGGCTTTCCCTTCCGTTTAAGTGTCACCACGGAGGGGGGCCAGCACACCCTGCGGGACCCCCAGGAAGGGGAGGCTTTCCTCAAGAAGCTGGGCCTTCCCCCGCTCCCTGCAGAGTTTGACCAAGCACCTCCGACTACCCCAAGACACAACTCTCTTCCTCCCAGGATCTGGACCCCGGTGAGGGGAAGAGGATCGAGGGCCTACTCCACACCCCAACGCTCTCAACGCTCCAGACCCCCTACCTGAAGACCTGTCGGGGTCCCCTCGGAATTTGCCGCCTTCTCTTTTTTTTTTTTCTTGTTGCCTCACACGGAGGGTTGCGACCCTTTTTGATGGTCCCCCCCCCCCCCGTGGAGTGAGGTGTGCCTCTACAGTTGTTTCTCGGCCTTACGCGGTCCCACCGCTAGTTCAGAGATCCCAGTTGGGCTGTTTTTTCTAAGGTTCTGTCATATACCTAAGTTTAAGTTTGCTTCCCTTGGCTACTGACTTTGTTACGGAGGACATGGGGAGCCCCTACAACGCCATCGACCTCTCTGGATCGTCGGGCGGGACGTCACGGACCCCCTTCCATGTTGGGAACTGCCATGCTCCCCACCAAGTCCTTGGGCTGCGGCCAAGGACCCCTGAGGGGTTTGACTCTCTCAGGTTTTTCTTTGCTGACCTTTTTTGTTTTTTTTAGGCCGTCCTGGCCTTATGGTTGCTCTGCATCACTATTTTCAGTGGCCCCCTTTTTGGGCCTGTACGCGTACCCCTTTTTTTGGGGACTGATATGTGTTTTATCTTTTTCATACTATTGTTATGATGTCTTCTTGGTGTTTTGGTTTTTCATTTTTATTTTTTTATTTTCTATTTTTTTTTATTTTTATTTTTTTTTTTATTTTTTTATTTTTGATTTTATTGCTTTTATTGGGGTTTTTCCTCTAATGCATTTGCCGATAACTGTCTTGTGCATTTTATGTCTACATATGTCCTTAGGTGTTTCTTTCCATATTGCAACCACCTCTATTGTTAGCAATATCTGTTTTAATTATAATGTGCTGATAGGCAGGTTGGGGCCCCTCCCTGGCCCCTTGTTGAGCCGTGTTGTGTCTGGGCCTCCGCCCTTTGACCTGCGTGTTCACTGGCCTGACTGCCCTGACGCGACATGGCTTTGAAACTGGTCTCCTATAACGTAAAGGGCCTGAACTCGGTCAGGAAAAGATGGCTGGCCTTGAGGGAGTTTAGGGCCTCCGGCGCGGATGTGATACTAGTCCAGGAGACGCACTTCCGGGCCGGGGGCTCCTTTAGATTCGCATCTAAACATTATCCGGTGTCTTATGTGGCATCGGACCCCTCGGGTAAAGCTGGAGTAGCAATTTTAATAAAAAACTCATGTCCTCTCCAGGTTAGGTCATCTCACGTGGATCCTCATGGTCGTTATATTATACTGCAGGGGTCCTATCTATCCAACCCTATGACGATCATGAACATCTACGCCCCCAATTCAGGCCAGGTGAAATTTCTCACAGATGCCTTGGCGCGTCTGCATAAGCTATCTTCCCCCTTTACAGTTCTAGGGGGGGACTTTAATGCTGTGCTCTCTCCCGCCCGGGACAGACGATCTCTATTTAATCTCACTCCCCCCCCGGCCTCTCACACCCTGGCTACCTCCTTTAGGAAACTTATTCGTACACACCACTTGTTCGACGCTTGGCGGCTGAAACATCCCCTGGGTAGGCAATACTCATTTTACTCCCCTCCTCACAAGATGTTCTCTCGACTGGATTATTTTTTTATTACGGCCCCCTTGATATCTCACGCAGTGTCGTCTGACCTGGGTGCGATAACCTGGTCGGACCATGCCCCCTTGACGCTAGATTTATGCCTCTCTGCTGCTTTCCCCAAGAAATGTCACTGGCGACTCAACGAGTCTCTGCTCAAGCACCCTGAAATCAATACTAAACTCGAGGCGGCCCTGTCCGAATATTTTCTCCTAAACAAAGGCTCCGTGCCCAGCGCGTCCACCCTCTGGGAAGCCCACAAGGCCTTCTTCCGGGGGCAATGTATTGCCCTTGGTTCTCGAAGGAAAAAAGATGCGGCTCTCTTGAAAACCTCCTTGCTCCTAGAGCTTAACAGAGCAGAAAGGGCTCTGCTGCGCTCCCCTACGGTGGATCGGCTGCGCACGGTCACTGGCCTGCGGAACCGTATAAAATCCCTAGACATGTCTCTCATAGACAAATCGATCCTGTGGGCTAAACAAAAGTTCTATGAGTACTCGAATAAGCCCCACAGGATGCTGGTTTCTAGACTTAACCCTAGGCCTTATCACGCCTTCCCGGACCATGTCAGACTTCCTGACGGGTCCCCCACTTTCTGCCCCCAGACAATGACCCAGGTGTTTGGTGACTTCTATGCCAAACTCTATAATTGCCTAACCCCCCCACAACATCCTACTTTTGATATGGCTGCTTTTGAGGAGTTCATGTCGGACCTGAAGCTCCCCCAGTTGTCAGATTCGGATCTGCATATACTAAACGCACCCGTTACAGAGGAGGAGGTGGACAGCACCGTTAAGGCTCTCCCCTCCCACAAAGCTCCAGGTCCGGATGGCCTCCCATACTCCTATTACAAACACTTCCTCCCAATCCTGTCGCCTCATCTAGTGACCCTGTATAATTCGCTGCTTCTAGGTAAGTCCCCTCACCAACATTTTCTTCACTCCTTCATCACGGTTATACCTAAACAGGACAAAGACCCGACCCTACCAGACAACTACAGACCTATAGCCCTTTTAAATTCAGACTACAAACTATTTACAAAAATCCTTGCCAACCGTTTGTCCCAATTCCTGACGAAGCTCATAGACAGAGACCAGGTGGGCTTCGTTCCTACCAGACATGCGGGTGACAACACCCGGCGAACTATAGACCTAATTGACATGCTGAACAGGGTTCGTCGCCCCGCCCTGATTCTCAGTCTGGACGCCCAAAAGGCGTTTGACCGGTTGAGCTGGCCATACATGTTCGCAACCCTCACTAGATTTGGCTTGCGGGGACCCTTTCTCTCCGCGCTACAATCCCTATACTCCAACCCCTCTTCCCAGGTTCGATTAGTGTCCTTCACCTCCCACTCATTCCCTATGACAAACGGGACGAGACAGGGTTGCCCTCTCTCCCCGCTCCTCTTTATACTCTGCCTAGAGCCCCTGGCAGAGGCTATCAGATCTCACCCTGATATCAAGGGGGTACCCATGCGGCAAAGGGAGTATAAATTATCCTTATTTGCGGATGACGTCCTCCTTACTCTAACCAGTCCCCACATTTCCCTCCCTTCCCTGCATGCCCTACTCACTCAATTTAGTTCCCTATCGGGCTATAAGGTCAACACGGCGAAGACGGAGGCCCTCCCCCTCCATGTTCCCCCGGAGGAACTTCTGCGTCTACAAAATGCATTCCCCTACCGTTGGTGCACATCGTCCCTCAAATATCTTGGGGTTCAGCTGACGACTTCCTACTCCGCCCTTTACCCGACCAATTACATCCCTCTGTTTAAGTCTATCAACAGTATGTTATCTCGATGGACCTCCCTTCCCCTGTCCTGGATAGGCCGAATTAATGTGCTAAAAATGTCCATCATGCCAAAACTGTTATATTATTTTGAAACCTTGCCTGTCCCCATCCCGATGTCACAGATTAAGTTGCTCAAGCGCTGGTTCTTGAAATTTATTTGGAATGGCAGGGCCCATAGAGTGGCCGGTTCGGTGGTTTTTGCCCCCAAAGATCAGGGGGGCATGGGTGCACCGGACGTCTACAAATACTATCTGGCATCTCATTTGCGCCCGATAGTGTCTTGGTCTTGCCTGAGACCTCCGAATCGCTGGACGGAGATTGAGATGGGTTCCCTATATCCGACCCATCCTTGCTCCTTGGCGTGGTCGCCGGGGACAATGAGGGACCCTGGGCTTCTGGACCTCTGCCTGGGTCCCATGTTGTTCACGCTTAGACTGTGGCGTTCCTGCTCTTCCAAATTTGCATTGTCTTCACCCTGTCCCCCCCTCTCTAATGTGCTGTTTAATCCTTTAGTTCCTGACAGTCTATCGCATGTTCGTATGTTTCCCTGGGCTAAAGAGGGATTGTTCCAACTCCGCCACTTCGTTCACCCTGTCACGCGTAAACTTAAGCCCTTTTCGGCCCTCCAAACTGACAGTCAACTCCCAAACCACTTGCGGTATTCATACCTCCAGATAACTCACTACTTTTCAACTCTTTCCCCCTCTCTCTCCCTCTCCACACCGACGCCTTTTGAGTTGCTCTGCTCCCAGGGCCCCTACCAAGCAAAGCTTATCTCTAGTATTTACCATATACTCCAGCAGAGGTCCTCTCTCACTGCCCTATCCCACTCCTACATGGACAAATGGACGCAGCTCCTTAATCAACAAATCACTCTCCCGCAATGGTCCAGAATTTGGTCCTCCACCTCTAGAATTTCCAGATGTGTGGCACAGAGAGAGACAGCATATAAAGTCCTACTGTTCTGGTATAGGACCCCCGAGGTTATTCATCGGTATGATGCCTCTCTTTCTCCCATGTGCTGGAGGTGTGGGAGAACCAAGGGAACGCATTATCACATCTTTTGGCAATGCGCACTAATTACTCCTTTCTGGTCCATGGTATCTCACATGCTCCAGCAAATTTTTGACACCCCCATTCCATTGGATCCTGTCCACCTTCTCCTAGGCCTTCCCTTCCCGGAGTTGGGGAAGGCAGCTAATAAATTAGCTTCCTATGTGCTGCTTGCTGCTAAAAGAGCTATCCCCTCTAATTGGCTGTCTACTCAGCCCCCAACCCAGATTCAGCTGATACAAACCGTCAGGGACATACGCAGGATGGAACATTTGACGGCTATGGTGGAGGATGGGATTGACCGGTTTGGCGTGATTTGGGCCCCCTGGGATGCCTCGATTTTTGGGCTCCCACAGGCGCCCTTGGTACCCCTAGCCACCCGGTCGGTGTCCGTCCCCTAGTGTTCCCTGACCTTCCGGCTCCCTGATGTTTTGTATCTGGTCAGTACTTTAAGTCTGTTTCTGCTGGCCCAACGGCCGTTTGAAGCTCACCTGAGGAAATTTATAGTGGTATGTAGCCTTCTTTTGTCAGGTATTGGTCACGTTATTGAAGCACCTGCTCAAGACCCCTACCCCTGCATTACGACATATGTTTTCTCTCAGCCTTTTTAATTTAATAATGTCTTACGTAATACTTTTCTGTTGTTTATTTCCTTTCTGCATTTTATTTTGCTTTGTTTTCTTTTAGTTATCTATTTTTATCCTTCCATTGCTACTGTCTGTCTGTAGTCACCATGAGGTTATATCAGTTTTTCCGATATGGTATGCTCCAGATTTTCTTTGGATATTGTCAGTTCTGTATCTTTTCATTTTCTGTTAAAAAACTTCTCTCAATAAAAATTACAATTTAAAAAAAAACTGAGTGGAGTGTAGGAGCTGTAACGTGTACAAGAGTCTTATAAAACTCACTAGTGAAACCATCGGGGCCGGGGGCTTTAGATGGGTGAAGGTTGCGAATGGTGTCTTCTATTTCATTAAGGGCAATGGGGGCGTTGAGGATTTCTGATTGAGTTGGCGATATGGTGGAGAGTTCCAGCTTCTCCAGAAAGGAATGGGCTTGGTCCTTATTAATGGGATCAGGGGCATATAAGGTTGTGTAGTACTGTAGCATAGACATGTGCATTTCGTTTTGTTCCGATTCGAAATTCGGACGAATTTTCATTATTCGGACATTCGGATGCATCCGAATTATCGAATTACAATGCTAACGAATTCAACCTAATTTGGCCGAAATTCGACTCAATACCGGATTCGAAATGATTTCAACATGATTCGAAATTATTTCAACCGCATTCGATTTTGGGGCCACATATCTCGGGGTCACTTATAGCTAGAAACCCCAAATTTGGAGTTTCTAGCACCAAGTGACCCCGAGATACATGGCCCTAAAGTCGGGTCACAAAATATTTTCGAATGCGGTTGAAATAATGTCGAATCATGTTGAAATCATTTCGAATGCGGTTGAAATAATGTCGAATCATGTTGCAATCATTTCAAATGCGGTTGAAATAATTTCGAATAATGTTGAAATCATTTTGAATCCGGTAGAAATATTTTCGAATTTGGTTGAAATATTTTCGAATGTGGCCGATTTTTCAAATTCGGTAGAAAACTAAACGAAATCCGAAAACGAATTTAAGGAAGTTAACGAATATAACTAAACAAAATTAATGAATTAACGAATTAAAACAAAAGGAAACTAAACACATTTTTTCCTTTTGCACATGTCTACTGTAGCATGGTCTCATTTATTGCCTGGGGGTAGAGTGAATAGTCCCTGAGTGGTCGCGTAGAGAATTGTCGGGTGGTGTAATCCCTTACAGAGTCTGGATAGAAGTTTCCCAGCTTTGTTGCCGAATTTGTGGAGGGTGGCATCCAGGTGTGCCTTCTTGGTTAGTTCAAGGGTATTCGCCCAGGTATTGAAGGCAGACTTGGTGGCCAACCATTCGTCTCTGTCCTCAGGGGAGTCAGAAGAAGTAAGAGTACATTGGGCAGTGTGTAACCTGGTACTGGCTGATTTATAATTTCGCAGAGAGTTCTGTTTTTAAAGAGGTGGCGTAGCATATGATACGACCCCTAAGATATGCTTTCCCAACATCCCAAAAGAAATGTGGGTCATCTGTGTGAGGGGCATTGGCAATGGAATAGTTTGACCATGCCTGTTCCATGTATTTTTGGAAGTCCGTATTGTTGTGAAGGAAGGATGGGAAATGCCAAAGGTTGGGGTGAGGTGGGAGATCTAATTTGTCAAGGGAGATCGCTATCAGGGCATGATCGGAGATGGCTATATCACATATCTCTGAGTCCGAGGTCAAGGGGAGGAGGTCGTCGGTACCGAAGAAATAGTCAATTCTAGTGAGGGTTTTATGAGGGTTGGAATAGAAGGTGAAGTCCCTGTCTACAGGGGGGGGGGACAGTCGCCATAGGTCTACAAAGTGCAGAGAGTCCATGGTGGATGCGAATAGAGTGGTGGTAGAAGGTGTAGGACTCATCTTAAGACGTTTAGGAGAGGACCTATCCTCTAAAGAATGCATTACAACCTTGAAATCACCCCCGACTAGGTGGAGCAGATGAGTGTATTTGAGCAGTCAAGAGGAAAATTCACAGTAAAATTGTTTAGTAGGGTGTTTGGGGGCATAGACATTTGAGATCAGAATTTCTTTTGAGCCTATCTTAACCCGTACTGTGATAAAATGACCGTGGTCATCTGTATGCATGGAAAGGATTGTGCAGGGGAGATTTTTATGAATCAGGAGGAGGACACCTGCTTTTTGCCCTACTGATTCAGCTCCAAGAGCCGTTCCAACCCAAAGTTTTTGCATGCGGTGGAAATCAGATGCTTGGAGGTGGGTTTCCTGTAACAAGGCTATGTCAGTTTTAAGTCTTTTAAGGTGAAGAAGGATCTTCATTCTCTTGTGAGGAGAGCGAAGACCTTTAATGTTCCATGAGATTACCCTAAGATTGGAGGAGAAAGCAGATGCATATATGGTGAGTTTATAGCACTAAATGTGTAAGAAAGACAGAAAAGGTGTGGCTTGGCAGTGGGTTGAAGAGTGCGTTTCTGGAGAACCCTTAAGTGGAAGATGGTGACGTACATATAAGACAGAAATAGGAAGAGTGGGGGGGGGTGGGAATAGGGGAAATACGGCAGGAAAAAAAATTCAAACAACTCAAACATTCGAATGAACTTCTCTTTTTTCCCGCATGAGTTCATTGTGTAATGCAGCTCCCTATGCAGGACCCCAAGAGAGGGAGACTTGAGGGGCCCCAGGAAGCCAAAGAGGCGGTTAGTTTGTCTGGGGTGTTTGCGGAGGCGAAAGGCGGGGGGATGTTACACAGTGAGATCATGTAGGGGTACAGCTATAACCAGAATAAAACTATATCAGTAACATAGCAGTAACAAAAGGCATGGTAAATAAATAAAACTGTGAAATGGAACACCAGGCTGGGAAGAGCAGGTAGAGGGCCTGGAGCCCAAATCAGTGACCAGAAGTCAGGGGCACCCCATGCGGGTGCATTTTTCATTTCTGAAAAAGTCAAACTGAAAGGGAAGAACGCTGTAATAAGAAAAAGCGGAACAAGTCATACGATCTGAGATAGCTGGGCAAGCAATGCTGGATGGCAGAAGGGCCTTCAGCAGAAAGAGTTGCGGTTGCGGTGGTCCGGTGCAGAGGCCTGGAAGCGCTTGGGAGAATCCTTTTGAGGGCTCCTCTGTTCCAGAGATCGGAGGCTGGAAGCTGATTTGAATGGTGTAATGGGGTTCGAGTCTGTCGGAAGAGTCCGAAGGAAGGATTCTGCTTCCGAGGGATACTGAAAGGATAGTTTCCCCCCTTTCGGAGATTTGAGGGGAAGTATTGCCAGAAATGCCAGAGTGAATCTGATTTGTAGCTTGAAGAGTTCCGAACAAATTGGTTGAAATGCCTTCCTTTTTTTTGAGACCTCAATGGAGTAGTCGGCGAAAATCAGGACTTTAACACCATCGATTTGGAGAGATGGAGATTGCCGGAATCTTTAAAGAATGAGTGCCTTGTCAGCATAGTTAAGATATTTGACAATAATGGGCCGGGGAGAATTGCGGTCTGCATTATAGGATCCCATGCGGTGAGCCTGCTCAACTGTGAAGGGGCCTGGGAGGCCTATGGCCTCCTGGATTCGTTTAGCGTGGAAGTCGGAAAGGTTTGCCGATGACAGCAATTCAGGAACACCCACAAACCACAGATTGGATCGTCTAGATCTGTTCTCCAAATTGTCCAATTTCTGGATGATATATTGGTTAGTTTTGTCCTGTGATTGTTCTGTAGCTTGGGCTTGATATAATTCATCTTCCACCTCAGATACGTTGTGATCTAATTTGTTTAATCTGGTGGTGTGTTCAGTCAATTGAGCCTTGATTTGTGTCATCCCAGCATGAATCGCTTTTTCCACGGAAGGTGATATCATGGGGGATAGATGGGCTGCAACCACGTGAGCAATGCGTCTAGTGTGGCCATCTTCCCCTGGTGGGGGTGCTAAGCTGTCCCCTGGCAATACTGGTGGGGGGGACATGGACACAGGCCCAGTGGATGAGGATGATGCTGCTACGGTGTGGGGTAGGGGAGAGGAAACCTCCATGTCTGAGGGCTGTGCGCCCACTGTGATGTCCGGGAAGGCTGAAGCCGGGGGCTCGATTTGCGGCCGGTCTGGAGGTGCCGCCACGGGCGCGTACGAGCAGACGCCCATTTTTTCTACAAACCAGTCCATAGTGATAGGGGGACCGACGGGGCACACCCGGGGCATTTAGCGATGTGGGGGGGGGGGGGGGCGCTGTTGCCGAGTTAATAGGTCAATGCTGGTCGCTGCAGCGGGAGCTAGGGAGAGATGCAGCTAGCTCATGCAGCGCTGGAACCGGAAGTTATCACAATGTCTTGATGGGTGAATGTCAGCCTGAAGAGGGCGTTCCTTGGCGTTCCTTAAATTGCTTGCAAACTGACCTAAAAACATACACATACAGCCTAGTGAAATATCTAAACCTGAGACCTGCATGGGATCATTGTTGGATGGTCTTTCAGCTTGTATCTGTTATGCTTGATCTTAAATTCTGCTTGACTCTGTTATTGATCTGACATTCATCAGACCCGCCTCTGGACTGCCAATGCATGGTTATGATTGCTGCCTCAACCTCAGGCAGGACTCTTGATGAAGATTCTGCCTATCCATTCTATACCTTCCTACCTGCATGTTGCCAACCTCTGACCTTGATCCTGCTAGTGATTTTGTGCCTTCCTGCCCAGCTGTTACTAAAATCAGTTTTGCTCTCTACTGATCTGGGTGAATGTGGGGTGCCTTGATCACTGGGCTTTTGTTTACGTGACACCAGGACACCTAAGTTCAAATCCGTGATTCCAGTTTCCTGGCACCTGCATTCTTCTAAGGCCTGTAACAACCCCTTTCTCAAACTAGATAATGCTGGACATTCTTCAGTTAGTAAATAAGACAGGTTTTATCGGGCTTGCTGCAATGTGTAATGCATGCTGCGTGACGCTCACAGTATGTAGTGAAATCAGAATAAGAAATTTAAAGTGGATTTTTTTTTCTATTTTGGATAGAGCAAGGGAGGGTTTATAATCTCTATCAGATTTTTTTCCACCATCTGTGTCCCATTTTGGAGTTTTTCCTTCACTTCTTGTCCCATAGCCAAACAAGAAGTGAGCGAAAATCCCTGCAGATTACCTCCCCCTTTATGACCACTCCATTTTTTGCTGTTTGCCAGTGAGAGTGACAGTTGTGTGGTCATGCATCGCTGTGCTCAAACTAAATTTATATAATTTATTTTTCACACAATTAGAGCTTTCTTTTAGTGACATTTGATCACTGCTGAGTTTTTTATTTTTTGTGCTATAAACAAAAAAAAAGACTGAATAATGTTGAAAAAAGACCCCCAAATTTCTTACTTTCTGCTAAAAACATTACCAAAAAAAAAAAAAGTTTTCATAAATGTAGGTCAATATGTATTCTACTACATGTCTTTGGTAAAAAATCCCAATAAGCCTATGTTGATTGGTTTGCATGAACATGATAGTTGTCATGTCTATGAGGATAAAATTTCCTTTGCGGTATTTATGAACGGGTCATTTTTAAATTGTAATATTTTTAAGATACAGGATCAATCAAATATGAACACAGACTAAAAATAACAGATTCATTCATCAGACATGTATTCATACAAAATAGTTATACCTATATTTGTTGACAAAAACAAACGTTACATAAAATTAAAAATAATAATTGTGCTACATAAAATTAAGAATATCACTAATGGGAATGTTGTACTTTAGAAAATGGCACAGAAATAATAAACTTCCTAGTAGAATCAATAACCTTGTAAAAAATGACAATTAGACAGAACATCTGTATTTCACAAATTCAACTGTTATGCCGCGTACACACGGTCGGAATTTCCGACAACAAATGTTCGATGTGAGCTTGTTGTCGGAAAATCCAACTGTGTGTAGGCTCCATCGGACATTTTTTGTCTGAATTTCCAACAAAGAAAAATTTGAGAGCTGGTTCTCAAATTTTCCGACAGCAAAATCCGTTGTCATAAATTTTGATCGTGTGTACACAATGCTCCATGCATGCTCAGAATCAAGCAGAAGAGCCACACTGGCTATTGAACTTAATTTTTCTCTGCTCGTCGTACGCGTTGAACGTCACCGTGTTATTGACGTTCGGCATTTCTGACAACATTTGTGACCGTGTGTATGCAAGACAAGTTTGAGCCAACATCCGTTGAAATTAAATCCCGGATTTTGTTGTCGGAATATCCGATCGTCTGTAAGCAGTGTTACTATACTGCAGTTAAGTAAGTGGTTAACAACGTGAAATAAAAATTTGAAATTTTGTCAATAGAATGGAAACTATAAAATGAAAAAATGTAAGCTTAGAGAAAAATCTACAAGGCAGTTACTGATTCTAGGGAAATAGTTATCCAACTGTATAATAATCAATAAGTCAATATTTAAGATAACACAAATGAATATAAGGTAAAAATCAACAATACGCAAACCTTCTTTGGCTCCCACCAGCACAACGCCGAGCAATTACTAACCCTATTACTAAGCATAGCCTTTCAATTTGGGACAGACTAAGAGCTCGTTTTGGTCTCCAATCCGAACATAACCCCCTTCTTTCCTTCCTTAATAACCCATCTTTCTAGCCTGCCTGGACTTCTCCATCATCTTTCCTTACTTGGTCAAATGCAGAATTAACCTGTTCTCATCACTTTTATGAATCCTCTTCTATTACCCCTTTTGCTGCATTACAAAAAACACATGCTATACCTCAAAAAGAAACATTTAGATACTTACAAATAAAACAATTTCTAATCCAAAACACTCCTTCATATCCATCTACCCCAAGCTTCACTTTCTTTGAACAAGCTTGCAAATCTGATCCTCACAAACGAGGGCTCATTTCAAATCTGTACAACCAACTATTATCCCATACAACCTCTTCCCCTCCAACCTATACATCTAAATGGGAAAATGATTTAAATCTTCAACCAGACAAACTAAGCTGGACTCACATATGGCAGGCTACTAGATCGGCCTCCCCGAATATAGTAGCTTCAGAAACTAACTATAAGGTGCTTTCTAGATGGTACTTAGTACCTTCTAGGATTTCAAAATTCCTCCCGCAATACCCAACTAACTGCTCTCGAGGATGTGCTGACTTAGGCACACACTTACATATTTGGTGGGATTGTCCTATAGTCAGAGCTTTTTGGTCAGAAATATTCAAAATTCTTTCTATCATTTTCAAAACCACAGTAGAACCAGACCCTACGGTAGCACTCCTGAATAATAAACCTCAAACTTTAACTCACCACCAATTTAAACTTCTATTATCGATAACCATGGCTGCCAAACAAAATATTGCAAAAGCCTGGAAAACACCCACTTTATGCATGGTATCATTCAAACATAGAGTAACGCAAGCCATGATTCACGCTAAAATAGAGGCAACCGTACTAGATAAAGTTCCCATGTTCGAATCATTATGGCTTCCTTGGATTGAACACTACTTACCACATGGTCTAGACCAATCTCTTATATTCTCATGAAACAACTAATCAAACATATATCTTACCCCCTATGTTACATGTAGAATTTATTAACATACCATTTTCTTTCGGAGTGGTCTCCTCCCTCCACAACCCTTTTATATGCTCCCCCCACCCTTGCTTTCCCCACACCCTCTCCTTTTACTATATATAGATGTACAAGCTAAATTAATGAGTTATATATTTCCTAATGTTATTACTATAGAGGAGATTTTAGGGATGGTTTAATTGAGTATCTTTTATTCAGGGAATAACCAAGCCACATGGTTGGATCTTGGCCCTGAATTATCTACTTACCTCTCTATACCTTCCTGGTAACAACCTTTCTTTTACCCTATATTATACCAAATCTCCTCCAACCCTAAACTTTGAAACTACAATTTTTACTATGTATCTAATCCAGTTATTAAACTTTATACATGCTTATCTTTAGCTAAAATGTGTTAAACTAATATATCCCAAATTACATGACTGTTATTATAGTATTCACATCCTGTTAATATACTGAGAAGCCTCATTTCACACTTTTATACATTCTACTTAACTATAAATCTATTGTATGACTCTTTTTATTGCATTATATTCAATAAAATATTTGAAAAAGAAAGAAAAATCAACAATACATAATTACCCATTCCAAAATGGCTACTGGTCTGAATTGCTGGTTACCAGGATTTTTAGAATGGCTGCTGTGGCTTTCAAGATGACTACTCTTAAAGAGCAATTACTTATTGCGACCTTCGAGTTTCAAAGCAAGATTGCGTGTCCCTTCATGGCATCTATCCTCATCCAAAATACCATGTTAGACAACAGGTTCATACAATTATAATAAGCTCAGCCCAAAAGATATGACTTATTTTCTATTGTTTGAAAAAATCTATTGATTAACTTTTGTGAATTCAAGTAATCCCACTTTCAACCACTAAGCATGTCTGAGGGCAGAACAATGTGTTCTGAACCATCTATTAAATAATATGTTCTATTTTAATAATGTGTATCTGCCTGTATAGTGGTGCTGATGAATATATATTATTCAGGGACTCTGGTAACTATTACAATATACAATACACTCAGTATAATTTTGATTCATCAATATCACATCAAATCATTTTCTATATTGATAGTGCTCTATCCTATGAATAATTATTTATCTATGAAAAATACATGCTATATGTATATTTTCATGTAGATATAATCACAATTTATATGTTTTTCATAACAATGATTGGTATCTTAAAACAATTCTTCTAATTTGTTCTACATCAAAACATTATATTTTTACCTTATGACAGAATTATCACTCGATTAATAGACATTATAATTGTATATATGACCTGGAATATAATATATAATTTGAATGACTTAACCACTTCAGCCCCGGAGGATTTTACCCCCTTCCTTACCAGAGCACTTTTTGCGATTTGCCACTGCGTCGCTTTAACTGACAATTGCGCGATCATGCAACGTTGCACCGAAACAAAATTGACGTCCTTTTTTTCCCACAAATAGAGCTTTATTTTGGTGATATTTGATCACCTCTGCGGTTTTTATTTTTGCGCTATAAACAAAAGAAGAGCGACAATTTAGAAAAAAAAAACACATTATTTTTTACTTTGTGCTATAATAAATATCCCATTAAAAAAAAAAATGTTTCCTCAGTTTAGGCCGATACGTATTCTTTTACATATTTTTGGTAAAAAAATCGCAATAAGAGTATATTGATCGGTTTGTGCAAAAGTTATAGCATCTACAAAATAGGGGATAGATTTATGGCATTTTGACGTCTGATGATGAAACGCGTAGGGCGTGGCCATAGGACGTACACTGACTCTCTTTCTAAGCGGCAGCACATGAAAGCATTTGCATATGGCGGTTTTTAACTTTTATTGTTGTGAGTAGGTTTCTTACTATATTAATAAATAGTGGATTGTGTTAACAATATCACATTATGGGCGTTTTCTTTTCCTCATTAGGGATGAGCCGAACACCCCCCGGTTCGGTTCGCACCAGAACTTGCGAACGACCCCCGCGTTCGGTACGAACGTTAGAACCCCATTGAAGTCTATGGGACTCGAACGTTCGAATTGGAAAATGCTAATTTTAACGGCTAATATGCAAGATAGTGTGCTAAAAAGGGTTTGGCGATCTGCCTCCTGCCTCAGGGGACATGGGTCACTGCAAAAAAAAGTTTTAAAAACTACCGTTTTGGCGGGAGCACTGATTTTAATGACGATTAAAGTGAAAAAAAAAAGTGAAATATTCCTTTAACCACTTTCAGACCGGACCATTTTGCTGGTAAATGACCAGAGGTCTTTTTACACTTTGGCACTGCGCTGCTTTAACTGGTAATTGCGCGGTCATGCAATGTTGTACCCAAACAAAATTTGCGTCCTTTTCTTCCCACAAATAGAGCTTTCTTTTGATGGTATTTGATTGCCTCTGCGATTTTTATTTTTTGCGATATAAACGTAAAAAGACCGCAAATTTTGAAAAAAAATGATATTTTCTACTTTTTGTTATTAGAAAAATCCAATAAACTCAATTTTAGTCATACATTTAGGCCAAAATGTATTCAGCCACATGTCTTTGGTAAAAAAAAAGTCAATAATTGTATATTTATTGGTTTGCGCAAAAGTTGTCACATCTACAAACTAAGGTAAGGTTTTCTGGAATTTACGCAGCTTTTAGTTTACGACTGCCTATCTCATTTCTTGAGGTGCTAAAATGACAGGGCAGTACAAAACCCCCCCAAATGACCCCATTTTGGAAAGTAGACCCCCTAAGGAAATTGATAAGAGGCATGTTGAGCCCATTGAATATTTTATTTTTTTGCCTCAAGCGATTGAATAATGACAAAAAAAAATTTTTTTTTTTTTTTTTACACAAAGTTGTCACTAAATGATATATTGCTCACACATGCTATGGGCGTATGTGAAATGACACCCCAAAATAAATTCTGCTGCTTCTCCTGAGTACGGGGATACCACATATGTGGGACTTTTTGGGAGCCTAGCCGCGTACAGGGCCCCGAAAACCAAGCACCGCCTTCAGGCTTTCTAAGGGCGTAAATTTTTGATTTCACGCCTCACTACCTATTACAGTTTTGAAGGCCATAAAATGCCAAGATGGCACAAAACCCCCACAAATGACCCCATTTTAGAAAGTAGACACCCCAAGCTATTTGCTGAGAGGCATGTTGAGTCCATGGAATATTTTATATTTTGCCACAAGTTGCGGGAAAATTACAAACTTTTTTTTTTTTTTTTTTTTTTTCACAAAGTTGTCACTAAATGATATATTGCTCATGCATGCCATGGGCATATGTGAAATGACACCCCAAAATAAATTCTGCTGCTTCTCCTGAGTACGGGGATACCACATATGTGGGACTTTTTGGGAGCCTAGCCGCGTACGGGGCCCCGAAAACCAAGCACCGCCTTCAGGCTTTCTAAGGGCGTAATTTTTTGAGTTCACTTCTCACTACCTATTACAGTTTTGAAGGCCATAAAATGCCAAGATGGCACAAAACCCCCACAAATGACCCCATTTTAGAAAGTAGACACCCCAAGCTATTTGCTGAGAGGCATGTTGAGTCCATGGAATATTTTATATTTTGCCACAAGTTGCGGGAAAATTACAAACTTTTTTTTTTTTTCACAAAGTTGTCACTAAATGATATATTGCTCACGCATGCCATGGGCATATGTGAAATGACACCCCAAAATAAATTCTGCTGCTTCTCCTGAGTACGGGGATACCACATATGTGGGACTTTTTGGGAGCCTAGCCGCGTACGGGGCCCCAAAAACCAAGCACCGCCTTCAGGCTTTCTAAGGGCGTTACAGTTTTGAAGGCCATAAAATGCCAAGATGGCACAAACCCCCCCCCCCCAAATGACCCCATTTTAGAAAGTAGACACCCCTAAATTTAGGGGTACACTAGTGAGACTAGGTAATAAATGGCGGGTGCCCTGAAACTATAAAAAAATAACTAACCAACCAGCGTCACCTGTAACAGTTATATGGTGATCACTGGTGAAAGGGTTAACTAGGGGGCAATCAGGGGGCTTTATGCGGTAGTATATGGGGGTCCCTGGCGCTATAAAAAGCTGCGGCGAACCTAAATACCTACCTGCCTAACTAGCGTCACCTGTGACACTAATACAGCGATCAGAAAAACGATCGCTTATTAGGCTGGGTTCACACTGGAGCGATGCGGGAACGCCACGAATGCGCGGCGGGTTCCCGCATCGCATGCCTCCCGGCGGCAGTTCACACTGCCCTATGCGAACTGCTGGGAGTGTCAGTGAAATGTTAATGACACCCCCAGATCAATTCGCATATCGCAGTGCGATCTGCAAACTTGGATCGCATGGTGTGAACACCCATGCGATCCGATTCTGCTGCGGACCAAAAAAAGGGTCCCGTGCGAGTTTGCGGCGGGTGCGGCGGGTGCGACACGAATTCAGCCATACTATCTGTATAGCTGAACTCGAATCGCACAGAGATCGGATGTGATTTGCACTGCAGTGCGGTGCGAATCACATCCGTTCTCATAAACCGCTGCAATGTGAACCCAGCCTTAGTGACACTGGCGACGGGGGGTGATCACGGGGTTAAACCTTTATTGGGGGGGTTAGGGGGGTACCTTAGAACTAAAGGGGGCTAACCCTAACTGCCCTAACAGTTATTAGTCACAAATGACACCTGCCGGGTGATCAGGGGGTTAAACCTTTATTAGGTAATAAATGGCGGGTGCCCTGAAACTATAAAAAAATAACTAACCAACCAGCGTCACCTGTAACAGTTATATGGTGATCACTGGTGAAAGGGTTAACTAGGGGGCAATCAGGGGGCTTTATGCGGTAGTATATGGGGGTCCCTAGCGCTATAAAAAGCTGCGGCGAACCTAAATACCTACCTGCCTAACTAGCGTCACCTGTGACACTAATACGGCGATCAGAAAAATGATCGCTTATTAGGCTGGGTTCACACTGGAGCGATGCGGAAACGCCGCGAATCCGCGGCGGGTTCCCGCATCGCATGCCTCCCGGCGGCAGTTCACACTGCCCTATGCGAACTGCTGGGAGTGTCAGTGAAATGTTACTGACACCCCCAGATCAGTTCGCATATCGCAGTGCGATCTGCAAACTCGGATCGCATGGTGTGAACACCCATGCGATCCGATTCTGCTGCGGGCCAAAAAAAGGGTCCCGTGCGAATTTGCGGCGGGTGCGGCGGGTGTGGCGGGTGCGGCGAATGGCTGAACTCGAATCGCACAGAGATCGGATGTGATTTGCACTGCAGTGCGGTGCGAATCACATTCGTTCTCATAAACCGCTGCAATGTGAACCCAGCCTTAGTGACACTGGCGACGGGGGGTGATCACGGGGTTAAACCTTTATTGGGGGGGTTAGGGGGGTACATTAGAACTAAAGGGGGCTAACCCTAACTGCCCTAACAGTTATTACAGTCACAAATGACACCAATGCAAAAAAAAAAAAAAAAAATGACATTGGTGTCACTGTGACTGGGGGGGCAGGGGTAATTGGGGGGGTGATCGGGGGGTAAAGGGGGGGTGTGAGTGTGCCTGGCATGTTCTACTGTGTGTGGGATGTGTTGGTGCAACTCACTGATCCGCTCTCCTCCGTGTCGGAACGAAAAATACCGACACGGAGGAGAGAATACATCACTTCCTCTCCTGTGTTTACATTACAGGAGAGGAAGTGATGTCACCGGGGATTTCCATTCGTCAGGAGCGATCGCGAGGGGGTGGCCATGAATGAATGGCCGTCCCCTCGTCCGGGATCGCTCCCGAACGAAAACCGACCGCCGCAGGCACCGGGCGGGGGCCCGATCGGGCCCCCGACCCGCGGGAGGCAAATCACGTACATGTACGTGCTTATGCCTGCCCGTGCCATTCTGCCGACGTACATCGGCGTGCGGCGGTCGGCAAGTGGTTAAATATGGTGCCTGGGGGGTGTCTATAGTATGCCTGTGAAGTGCCACGTGTTTCCCGTGTTTAAAACAGTCCCTGCACAAAATGACATTAAACGGAAATAACACCATTTAAAACTGCTTGCGGTTTTAATGTTATATCTGGTTCCTGCAATATGGTTGAAAATCATTCAGAAAAATGGCATGGGTAGCCCTCCCTGCCCATTACCAGCCTATTTGGGTCTTGTACACATATTAAGGGGAACCCCGTACCCATATTAAAAAAAGGAAATGCGTGTGGCCCCCAGGCCCTATATACTCAGAACAGCAGTATACAGGCGATGCAAACAAGACAGGGACTGTGTAGGTTTGTTGTGTTAAGTTGAATCTGTTTGTCATTTTCAACCGGTACATTTTTAAAGTGTAGCTCCAGTCAAAAAAAATATTTTTAAGCTTTTTGGAAAACATAGGGAAGGGTTATCACCCCTGTATAATTTGTTTTGTCGTCCATCTTTTTTCATCTCACTTGCTGCTGTCTCCTTGCGTTTGCAAGTAGGAGATGTTTGTAAGTTGGATGTTTGAAAGTAGGGGCCTGCCCTATATTATAGCGGTATGTACTGGGTACAGAGCACGCAGACAGCACGCACTATCTCCTAACACTACTGACTGCAAGCTCTATTATTAACCACTTGTTAGCCCAATGTTTGCATAAAGTGAAAGATGAAGTTATGCTGAGTAAATAGATATCAAACATGTCACTCTTCAAAATTGCACATGCCCGTGGAATGGCGCCAAACGTCGCTACTTAAAAAATCCCCATAGGCGACGCTTTAAATATTTTTTTACTGGTTACATGTTTTGAGTTGCAGAGGAGGTCTAGGACTAGAATTATTGCTCTCGCTCTAACATTCTCGGCGATACCTCACATGTGTGGCACATGCGAGCACATGGGGACATGGGCGCTTTAATTTTTATTTTATTTTTTTATTGTTCATTTTACTTTATTTTAGTTTGACATTTTTTTTCCCAAAAATATATTTTTGATCACTTTTATTCCTATTACAAGAAATGTAAACATCCCTTGTAATAGGAATATGGGGTGACAGGTCCTCTTTACAGTGAAATCTGGGGGGTCAATATGACCCCACATCTCACCTCTAGGCTGGGAAGCCTGAAATAAAAAATAAAAAATAAAAAAAAAGATTCTGGCTTTGATCGTACTGGCGAGTTGGTAGAAGCACCGGAGGGCGGTGAGGGGTGGGGGGCGTCTATGGCTGGGTACTTCAGGGTATCACCGAGTATGGCTGGGTATCTCTGAGTATGGCTGGGTATGGCAATTTATGGCAGGGTATTACAGAGTATTGGCGGGGTACTACAGAGCAATAGCAGGGTACTGCAGAGTATTGGGGGTACTGCAGAGTAATAGCAGGGTACTGCACTGCAGAGTAATGGCGGGGTACTGCACTGCAGAGTAATGGCGGGGTACTGCACTGCAGAGTATTGGGGTACTGCAGAGTAATGGCGGGTACTGCAGAGTACTGGGGGGTACTGCAGAGTAATGGGGGTTACTGCAGAGTAATGGGGGGTACTGCAGAGTAATGGCGGGGTACTGCACTGCAGAGTAATGGCGGGGTACTGCACTGCAGAGTAATGGCGGGGTACTGCACTGCAGAGTAATGGCGGGGTACTGCACTGCAGAGTATTGGGGGTACTGTAGAGTAATGGCGGGTACTGCAGAGTATTGGGGGGTACTGCAGAGTAATGGGGGTTACTGCAGAGTAATGGGGGGTACTGCAGAGTAATGGCGGGGTACTGCACTGCAGAGTAATGGCGGGGTACTGCACTGCAGAGTAATGGCGGGGTACTGCACTGCAGAGTATTGGGGGTACTGCAGAGTAATGGCGGGTACTGCAGAGTATTGGGGGGTACTGCAGAGTAATGGGGGTTACTGCAGAGTAATGGGGGGTACTGCAGAGTAATGGCGGGGTACTGCACTGCAGAGTAATGGCGGGGTACTGCACTGCAGAGTATTGGGGGGTACTGCAGAGTAATGGGGGTTACTGCAGAGTAATGGGGGGTACTGCAGAGTAATGGCAGGGTACTGCAGAGTATGCACTGGTATTGCAGAGTATTGGCAGGGAATTGAGGGGTTAAATTCGGTGAGCAGCGATGTGGGCACTGCAGATGCAGCCCACATCGCTGCTGACACCGATCTCTTTCCCCTCCGCTGTACCGATCGGTACAGAAAGGGGAGGGAGGAACAGGCGTCATAACATGACGCCGGTTTGTTTCCAAGTGATCACTCCGTCATTTGACGGAGCAATCACGTGGTAAACGGCCGCTATGAGCGGCCGTTTACCGTGATGCGCCGGGTCCTATGGACCCGGCGGTCACGGATGCTCTCGAGTGCGCACACCTCGGGGCACACGAGAGCAGAATTCTGGGAGGCCGTTAATTAACGGCCTCTCTGAGTTAAACAACCGCCCTGAAGCCGTTAATCGGCAATGGGCAGTTGTTAAGTGGTTAAAGCTAGATCACTAGCTATATAGGTGAGGTGAATATAGTGGTGTATACTGCAGTCAGGGCACAGACAACAACCACTACACAGCAGCAAGATAGGAAATCAGCCAAAAAACGATTGGTGTGTACTGTGTTGAAGGTACACAGAACACCCACTGCTTCAGATGCAAAGTAACACACTACAGGAGGCCGCCTTAAAGGCGGCCTTATATAGTGTGGGGCGTGCACTACACAGCCTGAGCTATGATTGGCCACAGGCATCCTGCCTGTGGCCAATCATGGCTCTCCTCGCTGCCGGCGCTGCGATTGGCCAAGCATGCGGGGTCACAGTGCATGCTTGGCCAATCATCGGACAGCAATGCACTGCGCCAACGCAGTGCATTGTGGTCCGCGCGCGCGTCACTCGAATTTTGACACTCGGAACTCGGAATTCGCCGAACGGGCGAACAGCCAATGTTCGAGTCGAACGTACGTTCGACTCGAACACGAAGCTCATCCCTATTCCTCATATATCAACTAAAACAATACATTCCTTAGAGGAGATGCAAAGCACCTGGACCAACGTTATATAGCGACACAGGGGCTAACACTGTGGAGGCGCTTTCACCCCTGCAGGGGTAGGGGAGTTGGTGAGTGTAAAATTTCTCTTGCACAAAAATCGCACCGGGCTTCCCATCTCCTAAGAATCACTTGTGCACCAGTCACTTAATCTTTTTGGTTACTTTCACATTTTATTACTGCTGTCTATGGGCATTAATCAATAGACATTACTATCACCGTCTAATTTGTGTATTTTTATGGGACTTTATTAGGCACTTGTCACTTTCAGCTGAATTGTGGCTATTAACTTACTTTTTTTTTACCACTGAATGTATATTCATTATTATTATCACTATCATTAATATGTGTATAAGTTTACGTGACAAATAAGCATTTGTTGGGTTCTATATATCGTCGATTTTTATTTTTTTTTCTCATGCAAGTCATGCACTGTATGGAAGTTCACTAAAATTGGCATATTGCACTTTAATTATATTTAGTGGCACATTTTCATACTAAATATTTCTTACTTTTGTAGCCCAGTACCGTATATAATCGGTCATAGGTGTAGTAACCTTCATCTATTTTACCATTAATTTTGCTTCTTTACTATACATCGAAACTATTGATCATTTGAGGTCTGAGTAGAGAGCCATAACTACCCAAATTATTTTTTATTTACTTATTGTTCCAACCTAGGTTGGTAACCTTAGGTAGTGGCAGTCCTCTCATCATATAGCATTCTCTATAGTTGATCCATAGCGCAAACCTACCGTTTTTGTAATAATCATATGTATTTTAAAATATCACTGAATAGACAGAATTCAGATTTTTCTCAGAAATGTTTGAAATGAACTTTGGACAGGCTCAATTTGTTTTTAGATATTACAGCTGTGTCAACAACTCTTATGCCGCATCACTCGACCGGACTTTTCGACGGACTTGGTCTGGCGGACAATCTGATGGACTTTGCAGCAGAGGTCCACCGGACTTTCAAACAAATGGTTTGGCCACACACGATCACTCCAAAAGTCAAACGGATTCAAACGTGATGACGTAGAATAAGGAAGTTCATAGCCAGTAGCCAATAGCTGCCTTAGCGTCGGTTTTAGTCCATCGGACTAGCACACAGACAACCGGAATTTTTGACCGGACTCGAGTCCGTCGGAAAAAGATTTGAAGCCAGTTTTATTTCTAGGTCTGCCGGACTTTTGGGAAGAAAAAGTCCGCTGGAGCCCACACGCGATCAAATTATCCAACAGACTCTGGTCCGCCGGAAAGTCCGATCGTGTGTACGCATCATTAGACCCCTTTCACATGGGCCGACCGTTCAGGTCCACCTGTCAGTTTTTTAGGCGGACCTGAGCGGATGCTCCATGCAGGTCTATGGAGCGATGGATGTCAGTGGTGACATGTCCACTGACATCCAATCTGCTTCAATCTGCTGAATCCAGATGGATGGAAACCCTATCATCCATCCGTATGGCGGATCGGATGAAAATGGACAGGTGGTCTGTTTTCATCCGATCTCCCATAGAGGAGAGTGGAGATCTGATTGGTCCATCTTTCCACAGTGAGCAGAGATAGAGTTGTCATCTGCCAGCCCAGCGGGGATCAACAGAGTAATCCCTGCTGAGAAAACAGAGTCCATAGAGTCTTCACAATAAGTTTAGTTAAAGACTTTGTTTGATAATGGTTTTTCTCACCTGGGAAAACAATGGCATTTGCCTGGTTTCCCCAGCTTTATTGTTGCTTCAAAGCTTCTCAAATTAATTCTGCTTTGAGATCATAAAATATACTTTTTGAACAGACAGCCTATTTACAGATCTCTAAGTGAGTGATAAGAACACAATATATTTTACTTTAAAAACAATTCTCATGTGACTGCCCTGGGCTTCACCTCTGTTTTAAGGCCTTTGCATCCTCTCATCTCCATCTGAAATGTATGAGATATGTTAATTTCTTTATCATAATTACAACATAGTGTCTACAAACTTTGGTATACATACTGGAATACTTGTTTATTTATGTTTTATACATTTAATGACAGATCAGCGACTTATAGTGGGACTGCAATATAACCGACACTTTGTGGGAACCAGTGACACTAATGTCCTGTACACATGGTCGGAAATTCCGACAGAAAAATCCGATCGTGTGTGGGGTCTATAGGGTTTTTTCCGTCGGAAATTCCGATGGAAAAATTTGAGAGCAGGATCTAAAATTTTCTGACAAAAAAAATCCGATCTGACTTTTTCCGACCATTTGTAGAGAATTCCAACGGACAAAGTGCCACGCATGCTCAGATCAAATTACGAGACCCAAGCTATTGGCTACTAGCCTCTATGTAGTCCCGCCTTACTAAATTAACGTTACTACGTTCCGAATGATCAGATTTCCCGACAGCTTTGTCCAACCGTGTGTATGCAACACCAGTTTTGGACAAAGCACGTAGGAAAAAATCTGATGGATTTTGTGGTCGGAATGTCCGACCGTGTATACAAGGCATAACACAGTGAGCAGTGCTTCAAGTGGTTCTAAGGGAATACGTTTTTTTTTATCTTCATGCATTCTATGCATGATGATAAAAAGCCTTCTGTGTGCAGCAGCTCCCCCAGCCCCCTAATACCTACCTAAGCCCTATCTCTATCCAGCGATGTTACCCGGGACTCTTCCTCCTCATTGGCTGAGACAGCAGAGATGTGCCGCTGCTGTCAATCAAGTCAGTGAGCCAATGAGGATAGAGGGGGGTGGGGCCTAGCTGCAGCTTCATGTCTGAATGGACACACAGAGCAGTGGCTCACTCGGGTGCCCCCATAACAATATGCTTGCTGTGGGGGCACTTGGCAGGAGGAAGGAGCCAGGAGCGCCTGGAGGGGGACCTGTAAAGAGGAGGACCATGGCTGCTTGGTGCAAAACCACTGCACAGTGCAGGTAAGTATAACATGGTTATTCTTTTTAAACACAAAAAAAATTTGACTTTAGTGTCACTTTAAAATATGCACTGTACATATGTACAGTGCCTTGAAAAAGTATTCCCACCCCTTGAAATTTTCCACATTTTGTCATTTTACAAACAAAAACATAAATGTATTTCATTGGGATTTTATGTGACAGACCAACACAAAGTGGCACATAATTGTGAAGTGGAAAGAAAATAATAAATGGTTTTCCAATTTTTTTACAAATAAATGATGTGAAAAGTGTGGCGTGCATTTGTATTCTGCCCCCATGAGCCCCCAGCACCGTGATATAAAGCACTGACACCAGCACCGTGATATAGAGCACTGACACCAGCACCGTGATAGAGTGTACTGAAACCAGCACCGTGATATAGAGCACTGACACCAGCACCGTGATATAGAGCACTGGCACCAGCACCGTGATAGAGTGCACTGACACCAGCACTGTGATATAGAGCACTGACACCAGCACCGTGATATAGAGCACTGACACCAGCACTGTGATAGAGTGCACTGACACCAGCACCGTGATATAGAGCACTGACAGCAGCACCGTGATATAGAGCACTGACACCAGCACCGAGATAGAGAGCACTGACAACAGCACCGTGATTGAGTGCACTGACACCAGCACCGAGATAGAGAGCACTGACAGCAGCACTGATACCAGCAGCTGGGCCCCAAAAATATGACACAGCTCAACCTCTTCAAACAGGAGGGTACGGGCATATAGTACGGTGTGCTTTTTTTGTACAAGGAAGTGAGCCAAATGTAGAAACAAGGTCTGTGTGCTCGATTAAATAAATAGTTTATAGAGATATACATGATTTACTGGTCACATGTGTTGAATTCCTCCAAGATCCATGCCTCATTCATTTTTAGAAATGTGAGGTAGTCAACACTGTCGTGAGCTAGGCGAGTGCGCTTATAGGTCACGATCCTCCCTGCTGCGCTGAACGTCCTTTTGGACAGGACACTGGACAAGGGGCAAGCCAACAGTTCCATTGCAAATTGGGCAAGCTCTGGCCAGAGGTCAAGCCTGCCCACCCAGTAGTCCAGGGGTTCATCTCTCCTCAGAGCAGCCACATCGGCTGTTAACCCGATGTAGTCAGACACCTGTCGGTCTAGGCATTCCCTGATGCTGGATTCGGATGAGACCTGTTGATGGGTCGGCTGAAAGAATGACCTCATATCAGACGTCACCAACACACCTTAAAACTGTCCTCTTCTTGCAGGCGCTGTTGGATTGGTACCCCCAACTCTTTCTCTGGGAGTGGGAATTCCTCCTCTGCCAGCGCACGCAAAAGCAGAATGCAGCATTTCTTGAAGCAAGACCTGGAAGTGCTCCATTGTGACAGCCCTCTGTGACAGTGGTAACATTTCCGCCATTTTTTGTTTGTACCGAGGGTCTAAGTACGTTGCCACCCAGTACTGGTCCTTGACCTTTATGCTTTTTATACGGGGGTCCCTGTTAAAACACTGGAGCATGAAGGCCCCCATTTGCACTAAACTGGAAGCGGTGTGGTGGCCTGGCTCCTGCTCATCATCCAGGATAATGTTGTCCTCCTCGTTCTCCTCTCCCCATCCACACAACAACAGGGATCCCAGAAAGGTTTATAGCATGCTCTTCTTGCTCCTCCTCATCCGCCCTGGCACCATCCTCCTCTGACTCCTCTTCAGACTCCTGTTGTTGACTTGTCTCAGATAGAGTAGCCCCCCCTGGGAATTCATCCAGCATTGCGACTTTCTCATCTTCCCGCTCCTCCACGGCTTGCTCAATGACACAACGTAATGCACGCTCCATAAAGAAGGCATATGGTACCATGTCACTGATGGCACCATGGCTGTGACTGATCAGTTTGGTGATCTCATCAAATGGCCGCAGAAGTCTGCATGCGTCGCGCATAAACAGCCACTGGCGCGGTGAAAAAAACCCAGCTCCCCAGAACCTGTTCTGCTGCAGAGTTCGTACCGGTAGACGTTAACTGCACGTTTCTGCTGGAGCAGCCTATCAAGCATATAGAAGGTTGAGTCCCATTGCGTCGGGCAATCGTAAGACGTCTGACCGGCAGATTGTGTTGCCGTTGAATGTCAGCAAGGCGAGCCATGGCCGTGTAAGATCTTCTGAAATAGGACGAGATTTTCCTTGCCTGCCGCAAGATGTCCTGGACCCCAGGGTATTTGACAACGAATCGCTGCACAACCAAGTTTAAGACGTGTGCCATACATGGCACGTGCGTAATTTTGCCCTGTTTCAATGCGCTAAGCAGATTGGCACCGTTGTCACACACCACTTTACCAACTGTCAAATTGAGCGGTGTTAGCCACTGATCTGCCTGTGAACGCAAAGCTGAAAGGAGTACAGGGCCAGTGTGGCTCTTGACTTCCAGGCACAACAGACGCAGCACAGCATGGCAACGTCTCACCTGGCATGTCGAATAGGTTCTGGGGAGCTTTGGCGGCACAGCGGAAGAGACGCTAGCAGCGGAAAAGGAGGAGTCAGCCGAGGAGGAGAGGGAGGAGGATGGAGTAGGAGGAGGAGAAGAAGAGGCAGGCCTGCATGCAATCCGTGGCGGTAAAACCAAATCTATACGGGTGCCACGGGTTACATGCTTGACGGCCGTCAGAAGGTTCACCCAGTGGGCAGTAAAAGTGATATACCTTCCCTGCCCGTGTTTGCTAGACCACGTGTCTGTGGTCAGATGTATCTTGGCACCGACACTGTATGCAAGAGATACATTCACTTGCCGCTGAACATGGCCATATAGCTCTGGGATGCCCTTCTGTGAGAAATACTTCCTTCCTGGGACCTTCCATTGTGGTGTTCCAATGGCCACAAATTTTCAAAAGGCCTCCGAGTTCACTAGTTTATATATCCAAGTTCACTAGTTTACATGTTCACTGTGTCTCCCACATGGCTTCTCGCAAACTGCAAACAGGACTTCTTATGGCTTTCTTCTTGCCACTCTTCCATAAAGGCAAGATTTGTGGAGTGCACGACTAATGGTTGTCCTGTGGACAGATTCTCCCACCTGAGCTGTGTACTGTATCTCTGCAGCTCCTGCAGAGTTACCATGGGCCTCTTGGCTAATTCTCTGATGAATGCCCTCCTTGCTTGGCCTGTCAGTTTAGGAGGACGACCATGTCTTGGTAGATTTGCAGTTGTGCCATACTTTTTTTCCATTTTTGGATGATGGATTAAACAGTGCTCTGTGAGATGTTCAAAGCTTGTTTTTTTTATAACCTATCCCTTCTTCCTTGGCCTCCATGATGTTGTTTGTTCACAAAGGTTCTCTAACAAACCCCTGAGGGCTTCGCAGAACAGTTGTATTTATACTGAGATTAAATTACACACAGGTGGACTCTATTTACTAATTAGGTGACTTGTGAAGGCAATGGGTTCCACTAGATTTTAGTTAGGGTATCAGAGGGGGCCAAATACAAATGCAATCCATACTTTTCAGATATTTATTTGTAAAAAAAGGTTGAAAACCATTTAGCATGTTTCCTTCCACTTCACAATTATGTGGCACTTTGTGTTGTTCTATCGTAAAAATCCTAATAAAATACATTTACTTTTTTGGCTGTAACATGACAAAATGTGGAAAATTTCAAGGGGTATGAATGATTTTCCAGGGCACTGTATGTATGCATTATATGCAAATATGTCACTCTACCAATGACACTGGCTAAGAAAGTTAAACATCTAGGGCAATCAAAGGGATTAATATGTGCCTAACCAGTGTTTACAGTGGTGTGAAAAAGTGTTTGCCCCCTTCCTCATTTCCTGTTCCTTTGCATGTTTGTCACACTTAAGTGTTTCGGAACATCAAACCAATTTAAACAATAGTCAAGGACAACACAAGTAAACACAAAATGCAATTTGTAAATGAAGGTGTTTATTATTAAAGGTGAAAAAAAATCCAAACCACCATGGCCCTGTGTGAAAAAGTGATTGCCCCCTAAACCTAATAACTGGTTGGGCCACCCTTAGCAGCAACAACTGCAACCAAGCGTTTGCGATAACGTGCAATGAGGCTTTTACAGCGTCCTGGAGGAATTTTGGCCCACTCATCTTTGCAGAATTGTCCTAATTCAGTTACATTAGAGGGTTTTCGAGCATGAACGGCCTTTTTAAGGTCATACCACAACATCTCAATAGGATTCAGGTCAGGACTTTGGCTAGGCCACTCCAAAGTCTTCATTTTGTTTTTCTTCAGCCATTCGGTGGTGGACTTGCTGGTGTGTTTAGGATCATTGTCCTGCTGCAGAACCCAAGTTCGTTTCAGCTTGAGTACACGAACAAATGGTCGGACATTCTCCTTCAGGATCTCTTGGTAGACAGCAGAATTCATAGTTCCTTTTATCACGGCAAGTCTTCCAGGTCCTGAAGCAGCAAAAGAGCCCCAGACCATCACACTACCACCACCATATTTTACTGTTGGTATAATGTTCTTTTTATGAAATGCAGTGTTCCTTCTACGCCAGATATACTTGGACACACACCTTCCAAAGAGTTCCACTTTTGTCTTATCGGTCCACAGAATGTTGTGCCAAAAGTCTTGGGGATCATCAAGATGTGTTGTGGAGAAATTGAGACGAGCTTTGATGTTCTTTTTGCTCAGCAGTGGTTTTCTCCTTGGAACTCTGCCATGCAGGCCATTTTTGCCCAGTCTTTTCCTGATGGTGGAGGCATGAACGCTGACCTTAACTGAGGCAAGTGAGGCCTGCAGTTCCTTGGACGTTGTTGTGGGGTCTTTTGTGACCTCTTGGATGAGTCGTCGCTGCGCTCTTGGGGTAATTTTGGGCGGCCGGCCACTCCTGGGAAGGTTCACCACTGTTCCATGTCTTCGCCATTTGTGGATAATGGCTCTCACTGTGGTTCGCTGGATTCCCAAAGCTTTGGAAATGGCTTTATAACCCTTTCCAGACTGATAGATCTCAATTACTTTCTTTCTCAATTGTTCCTGAATTTCTTTGGGTCTCGGCATGATGTGTAGCTTTTAAGGATCTTCTGGTGGACCTTACTATGTCAAGCAGCTCCTATTTAAGTGATGCCTTGATTGTGAACAGGTGTGGCAATAATCAGGCCTGGGTGTGGCTAGAGAAATTGAACTCAGGTGTGGACAACCACAGTTATAGTATGTTTTAACAAGGGGGGCAATCACTTTTTCACACAGGGCCATGATGGTTTGGATTTTTTTTTCACCTTTAATAATAAACACCTTCATTTACAAATTGCATTTTGTGTTTACTTGTGTTGTCCTTGACTATTGTTTAAATTGGTTTGATGTTCCGAAACACTTAAGTGTGACAAACATGCAAAGGAACAGGAAATGAGGAAGGGGGCAAACACTTTTTCACACCACTGTATATGTGTGCTGTAAGGTACTTTTACTAAACTGTTTTTGTTCCTTGCCTTGCGGGAAACAAAAACTGCCACATCCCCACTGACAGGACAGAGCTCTGCATTGTTTACATATGCAGAGCTCTGTCCTGTCTTCCTCCTCACCGATCAGTGGGTGCCGGTGGATATCCATTGATAGGCACCCACTGATCGAGTTGTCCTGTGTGTCTAATCACAGGATAGTTGGCGCACTGGCCGTTCACCTGTGCCTCCTACCCAGAGGTGCAGAATTATATATATATATATATATATATATATATATATATATATATATATATATATATATATACACATGATTCTGCACAAAGCAGCAGCCTGTAGCAGTAAATCTACATGAGGTGATCGCTAAGTGGTTAAAGGGCCTCCCTTAAGAACCCCCAGGTCACCAGAACTAGTGTCCCTATTGGAAGACTTTCTCCCTCTATTAATTTTCTGGGGACAACCCAAAATTTGGGATTTTTTTTTACTGTTACTTTCAATGATAATGATAAACAGGACAAATATAGAGTGTGACTCTCCTTCACATGGGCACAGACAGCAATAAAAAACTGACAGGGGTTCTAATCCCTCTTCAATATATCCAAAATGTAAAAAAAGTTTTGCATTTAGTTTTAATTTATGTAGAGGCAATGATTCTGTACAACGTGCAAGACTGAGATTAAGGCTGGAGTTCAGCTTTAACCAGATTTACACCCCTTCATGACCAGGTCCTTTTATGCAATATGGCATTGCATTACTTTAACTGACAATTGCGTGGTCGTGCAACACTGTACCCAAATAAAATGTATGATCTTTTTTCCTTCAAATGGCATTTGACCACCCCTGTGTTTTTTTATTTTTTGACCAACAATTTAGAAAAAAAATATATTTTTTTTACTTACTGCTATAAAACATATCCAATTAAAATGAAAAAATCTAATTTCGGCATCAGTTTAGGCCAATATGTATTCTGCTAAATATTTTTTTTTTTTTTAAATCCCAATCAGCATATATGGATTGGTTCGCGCAAGAGTTATAGAGTCTACAAACTATGGGATACATTTATGGAATTTTTATTTATTTATTATTGGTAATCAGGGCCAGACTGGCCTACTGGGATACTGGGATATTTCCCGGTAGGCTGCCTGCCCTGGGGCCGATTTGAGCTATGCTATGGCTGCAGCTTAGCTCAAAGCAGAGTGCCGCTGTGCCACGGAGCTCAGCGCGAAGTCTCACTGTGACAAAAGTCCCGCCCTCCTCCTAGACCAGCTCATGTGATAGATGCAGTATTCTGACTATCACACAAGCTGGTCTAGGAGGAAGGTGGAACTTTTCAGCAAAACTGAACCTTTCACACTGAGCTCCGTGACACAGCGTGAGATGTGCGCTGTACTTGTACATAATCCACTGCCACTGTGAGGCAGCAATGATTAGCACGCTAAGATAACAATGTTGAGCCGAGTAAGGCTGTAATGATTGGCATGGTGATGCGGCAATGATGGGCACAGTGATGCTACATTGATTGGTATGGTGAGGCGGTAATGGTTGGCATGCTAAGGTGGCAATGATGGGCAAAGTAAGACTGCAATGATGGGCATGGTAAGGCAGCAATGATGGGCATGGTGATGCTACATTTATTGGCACAGTGAGGTGGCAATGATGGGTAAAGTAAGGTTGCAATGATGGGCACAGTGAGGCGGTAATGATGATCACAGTGAGGCTGCATTGATTGGCACGGTGAGGCAGCAATGAGGAGCACAGTAAGGCTGCAATATTGGGCATGGTGAGGCTGCAATGAGTGGCATGGTGAGGCGGCAATGATGGGCACAGTGAGGCTACATTGATTGGTACGGTGAGGCGGCAATGAGGGGCACTGTAAGGCTGCAATGATGGGCATGATGAGACACTAATGATGGGTACAGTAAGGCTGCAATGATGGCCACTGTGATGCTGCAATGATGGGCACAGTGATGTGGCAATGATGGGCACAGTGATGCTACATTGATTGGCATGGTGTGGCAGCAATGATTGGCATGGTAAGGTGGCAATGATGGGCAAAGTAAGGCTGCAATGATGGGCATGGTGAGGCTACATTGATTGGCATGGTGAGGTGGCAATTATGGGCATGGTGAGGTTACATTGATTGGCACGGTGAGGCAGCAATGATGGGCACGGCGAGGCTACATTGATTGGCACAGTGATATGGCAATGATTGGCATGGTAAGGTGGCAATGATGAGCACAGTGAGGCTGCATTGACGGGCACAACGAGGCTGAATTGACGGGCACAGTGAAATGCATGGATGGGCACAGTGAGGCTGCATGGATGGGCACAGTGAGGCTGCTTTGAAGGGCACAGTGAGGCTATATTGATGGGCACAATGAGGCTGTGTTGATGGGCACAGTGAGGCTGCATTGATGGGCACTGGTGAGGCTGCATTGATCTCCTGTACCATGTCGGCAGTATTTGACCATCTCCTGCATCATGTCTGCATTCTCTCTGGTCGCCAGAGCCCCTCCCCCCCCCCCCCCACACACACACACATTCGCAGAGTCCCAGTTGTCCCCCTTGATGATTCCTCCACTTTTACTAGAATGCTCTTCTTGCTCCTCCTCATCCGCCCCAGCACCATGCTCCTCTGACTCCTCTTCAGACTCCTGTTGTTGACTTGTCTCAGATGGAGTAGCCCCTAGACACTAATACTGTGATCGATGTTAAAAATATGCACGGTCACTGTACTAATGACACTGGCTGGGAAGGGGTTTACATCAGAGGAGATCAAAGGGTTAACTGTGTGCCTAGCCTGTGTTTTACTACACTGTGGAAGGCGTTTTTACAAGGGGAAACCTGCTTTGAAGAAACACAGAATCCATAGCTTCATTCCTGTCAGAATGGCAATCTGCCTTGTTTGCATAGGCAGATTGCTGTTCTTTTTCTCTGCAGGATGATTTGTGGGTGTGCTGGTGGACATCACGCCTCCTACCTGAAAGTGCAGGTTCACGTTTATATACATGATCATGCATACAAATGCCATCCTGTAGCAGTACAACTGCTATAGGGCAGACAGCAAAAGGTTAAAACACAAGTCTATCAAATCCTAACATTTTTGCTGATGTCAGTGGTGGTACATCTTGCAGCACCTCTAATCCAACTGTAGTAGAGTTTGCTGCACGTTTTTTAACATTTAGACTGATGCTAAACTATGTAGACACAATAGGATTTTCCGACATCAAAACCTTTTTTCCAAAGGATGTTGGCTCAAACTTGTCTTGAATACATATGGTCACACAAATGTTGTCGGAAATTCCGAACGTCAAGAACACGGTGACGTACAACACGTACGACGAGCTGAGAAAAATGAAGTTCAATAGCCAGTGTGGCTCTTTGGCTTGTTTCTGAGCATGCGTGGACTTTTGTGCATCGGAATTTCCGACAAGTTTTGTTTTTGGAAAATTTGAGAACCTGCTCGCAAACATTTGTTGGCGGAATTTCCGACAACAAATGTTCTATGGAGCATACACACGGTCAGACTTTCCAACAACAAGCTCACATCCAACATTTGTTGTTGGGAAATCCTATCATGTGTATGGCCTATAATACTTGTAGAGGGGATGATGTTGAATAGGACACATCAAAGATGCTTGCAGTCTTACGCCCCACACACTATCAGATTTTCTGCTGATTTTTGTCTTCAGATTTACCAAAACCATGTAGTAGAAGGGCCTGCCTGATAGCATACACATTGAAACTCCTAAGGTTTGACCTCATATTATATGATTTTGGTAAATCTGAAGGAAAAAAACAGCAGAAAATCTGATAGTGTGCATGGGGCTTTAGTTTTGCTTCTGTTATGGAATTATAAGATCTTAAGAAGCCCTGTTGCCCTCATAACACTGGATTTCTGTCTATAGATATAAAAGTAGTCCTCTGACATCTGAAAAATGCCCACTTGAGTCGTATTAATTGCGTAGCGTTATAAAGTGCTATCAAGCGTCTTGACCTGAAATAGTCACCTACAGTAAATGCTCTGTTATACAGAAGAAGACACTCAACACTATATGTAGATAAAAAATGATAATTGAGGGGAAGTTTAAAGACAACAGTTTTGACCTACACAGTTACCGAGACACACGCATTCATGAAGTGGTTGGTCAAAAGCCTATGCAATTACATATAATAATTACATGTGATTAATATACATTTCTTCTCTGCAGTCCTTAGAAGACCTGTGCCGTGCTCAGGATCCTCTTGGTGGTTTTTAAAAAGTGCTGGGGAAAATGCCAGTATGTGTAATGAAAGATTAAAAAATGTGTGTTAGCGTAGAATCAATTACAACATCAGGCACCTTAAATAATTTCGCATCTGCAGCAATCTATCAGTTTCATGGGCCTTGTCAATTTCAAAAGGCTTTAACATCAGTTTGACATCAATGAATCTAGCGGGAATTCAAAGAAACATCAAAGTCGCAGTGATAGAAATGAGGGATTTGCATATCTTGGGAATAATGTGAAATTTCATTGCCAGCTCTGTGTAGTCAAAAAGTCATTAACCCCTTCAGCGGTGAGAGGTTTAGGAAGGTGGAGCGGGCAATGAGCCACAGTTTAAAAGATACCCTGAACTTATTGATCCGGCTTCTAATCAATCAATCAAAAAAAAAAGTCATCAAAATTTATGTCACAAATAGTTTACTTTGTATATTTACTAAATAGAATGGTAGAACAATTACACAGGTTGATAATAAGTAATTGTCAAGTTTTTTGTCAATTATTCACAACAATGCAAAAACCTGATGCTAAGCAATATTGGGGCAAGTTATGCCACGTACACACGACCGGACTTTCCGGCAGACTAGATCCGACGGGATCAGTCCATCGGACAATCTGACTGTGTGTGTGCTAGTCCGACCGTTTTTTATTTAAAAAATCCAACGGACCTAGAAATAGAACATGTTTCAAATCTATCCGACAAACTCAAGTCCGACAGACTAAAAATCGGGAAAACCGTTCGTATGTGTGCTGGTCCGACGGACCAAATATGGCTACTGGCTATTGAACTTCCTTGTTTAGTCCTGTTTATGTCATCACGTTCAAAACGAATTAATGTTCAGAAAGTCCTTCGGACCTCCGTCGAAAGTCCGTCGGGAAGACCGCCGGACCTAGTCCGTCAAAAAGTCCGGTCGTGTGCACGTGGCATTACAAGTAAGAGTAACTTGGGCAGCACAGTGGTGTAGTGGGTAGCACTCTCACCTAGCAGTAAAAAGCATTGCTGGTTTGAATCCCAATCATGACACTACCTGCCTGAAGCTTCCATGCACTGTACCTGCATGGATTTCCTCCGGGTACCAGTTTCCTTCCACATTACAAAGACATACTAGTAGGTTAATTGGCTTCTTTCCAAAATTGGCCCTAGTATATGAATGTGAGTTGGGGACCTTGGATTGTGGGTTCCTTGAGGGTAGGGATCAATGTGCATGTGCAATGTATGTGTGGAGCTCTGTGTAAATTGACAGCACTATATGGGTACCTTAGATAATATAAAAGATGAGCATCTTAATGTGACACAATGAACAGGGATAGGGACAGTTGTAGACGCTCACTCAGGATGGGCTGGTGTCTTTATTCAACCTTACTAACTATGTAACTCATAGACATGTGCAGAAAGAAAATAAAATGTTTTGATCCATTATTTGCATAAATGAGTTTAGTTGATCATTTGTTTAATTCGTTTTTGGAATTCATTTTGCTTATTCGTTTTCAAATTTTTTGAATTCGGATCGATTTGAAAAGTTTCCAAATCAATTTCGATTAGTTTTCGAATTCGAACATTTTTCGAATTTGAATCTCTTTCAAATTCAAATTGTTTTAGAATTTGAAACGTTTTCCAATTTCCAAAGAGAATAAAATAGAAGGGTGCGCATGCGCGGGACTCCCGGGAAGACGCTCTAACCGAGAGCTCCGCACCGCTCCGGCCCCATCCGGCTCCCCTTCCTCCTACACCGAGCTGGACACACGCTGCATGGACTCCCAAGCTTCCTGAACCACTCAGGCATCCAGTCACATGCCGACCGGCCCCAGAAAAACGGACGTCAGCCGCCAGCTGGACTTCACACAGAAGGCCCCTAGAGCAGCTAAGATGGCGGCAGCGTCTCAGGCACGAGACACCACGGAGGAACAAGCATCCATAGCGGATCCTCCCTCCCCTATTCAGCACCGGTCTTCACTGCTGGCAACCCCTGTGAGTACAGCCTCCCCACAAGGCTTTTCCCCTGCCTCCACGGAATCCCTGCTAGACAGAACAATAGGGGGCAATCTCCAGACTCCCTCCCTGCATACTCCCATAGGCCTGGCAGGCCTTGCAGGCAACCCAAGCACCATGCACTCATCCCCCATGCTGCCGGCCCAGCCCCATGATGTAAACCTACTAATGCAGAGCTTCTCTGACATGCTTGCTGCAGGGCTTGCCCAAAATGCTAAGCAAATTACATCCACCATCAAGGCAGATTTACAAGACTTAGGGGCCCATCTGGATGCCATAGAACATGTAGTGGACAATACAGTGGCCCGCACCATCCAGAACTCGACCTGAATCCAAACACTCCAGGATCAATTAGAAGTCGCCCAGGCTATAATTGGCGACCTTGAGAACAGAAGCAGACGATACAATTTTCGCATAGGGGGTTACCCGAATCTGTCGCAGATGTACCCAGCACTGTCAAACTCTTTATCAAGGAACTCATCCCAGATATCCAGGGCCATAGGCTAGAGCCAAGATGGCCTCCCGAGGGACATTATCGTTAAACCCCATTTTTACAGCGTATAAGAAGAAATGATGAGAAAACCCGTAATCTGGATGACGCTTCCTTCCAGGGTCACAAAATCTAAATTTTTGCGGACATTTCCCCCACCACCATTCAAAAGCGCAGAGCCCTTAAACCCCTGCTTGAAATCCTGAATCAGAACTCCATCAAATACCGCTGGGCATTCCCCTTTCGCCTCCAGTTTCAATTAAGAGATAAACAGTATGGCTTTTCCTGTTTCCAAGATGGCGAGCGCCTGCTGCTGCAACTCGGACTTATCTCCCAGGAATTAGCTCCTTTGCTTCAACCGACCAAGACAAGCTCCTCCAAGAGACCTCCTCCAGGGAGCCCCCTCACCCCACTATGGAACAAACAGCTTCCAAAGAGGCAATGGGACTCAGGCCCCACTAGATGCCTTTTTTTTTTTTCCTCAGGATCCTAACCCGGATCCATTGTTTTTTCCTCTCACGGGACTGCAGGGGGGACCCACTTAAATAGGTGAGTGGACAATCCCCCCTGGACTCTGACTTTTAGGTTGGACCCTTGTGGATTTCTCTGCACTATTTGGTTGGGTCCCATTAGCCCCCTTATGGCTAACTGGGATACCCGTCCGTGCCTTTTTTTACCCCCACCCTGGCAAGGGAGGGGACCCCCCTCATGGACTTCCATCCCCCCACTGCACAATGTGTTTATCCCCCCCATTTTTTTCCTCCCTTTTTTTTTTTGCACTATTCTAGATCTTGACACTAGTTTTTTTTTCTATAAGTTGTCCTCAGAGATACAGTGGTGTGAAAAAGTGTTTGCCCCCTTCCTCATTTCCTGTTCCTTTGCATGTTTGTCACACTTAAGTGTTTCGGAACATCAAACCAATTTAAACAATAGTCAAGGACAACACAAGTAAACACAAAATGCAATTTGCAAATGAAGGTGTTTATTATTAAAGGTGAAAAAAAATCCAAACCATCATGGCCCTGTGTGAAAAAGTGATTGCCCCCTAAACCTAATAACTGGTTGGGCCACCCTTAGCAGCAACAACTGCAACCAAGCATTTGCGATAACGTGCAATGAGGCTTTTACAGCGTCCTGGAGGAATTTTGGCCCACTCATCTTTGCAGAATTGTCCTAATTCAGTTACATTAGAGGGTTTTCGAGCATGAACGGCCTTTTTAAGGTCATACCACAACATCTCAATAGGATTCAGGTCAGGACTTTGGCTAGGCCACTCCAAAGTCTTCATTTTGTTTTTCTTCAGCCATTCGGTGGTGGACTTGCTGGTGTGTTTAGGATCATTGTCCTGCTGCAGAACCAAAGTTCGTTTCAGCTTGAGTACACGAACAGATGGTCGGACATTCTCCTTCAGGATCTCTTGGTAGACAGCAGAATTCATAGTTCCTTTTATCACGGCAAGTCTTCCAGGTCCTGAAGCAGCAAAACAGCCCCAGACCATCACACTACCACCACCATATTTTACTGTTGGTATAATGTTCTTTTTATGAAATGCAGTGTTCCTTCTACGCCAGATATACTTGGACACACACCTTCCAAAGAGTTCCACTTTTGTCTCATCGGTCCACAGAATGTTGTCCCAAAAGTCTTGGGGATCATCAAGATGTGTTGTGGAGAAATTGAGACGAGCTTTGATGTTCTTTTTGCTCAGCAGTGGTTTTCTTCTTGGAACTCTGCCATGCAGGCCATTTTTGCCCAGTCTTTTCCTGATGGTGGAGGCATGAACGCTGACCTTAACTGAGGCAAGTGAGGCCTGCAGTTCCTTGGACGTTTTTGTGGGGTCTTTTGTGACCTCTTGGATGAGTCGTCGCTGGGCTCTTGGGGTAATTTTGGGCGGCCGGCCACTCCTGGGAAGGTTCACCACTGTTCCATGTCTTCGCCATTTGTGGATAATGGCTCTCACTGTGGTTCGCTGGATTCCCAAAGCTTTGGAAATGGCTTTATAACCCTTTCCAGACTGATAGATCTCAATTACTTTCTTTCTCAATTGTTCCTGAATTTCTTTGGGTCTCGGCATGATGTGTAGCTTTTAAGGATCTTCTGGTGGACCTTACTGTGTCAAGCAGCTCCTATTTAAGTGATGCCTTGATTGTGAACAGGTGTGGCAATAATCAGGCCTGGGTGTGGCTAGAGAAATTGAACTCAGGTGTGGACAACCACAGTTATAGTATGTTTTAACAAGGGGGGCAATCACTTTTTCACACAGGGCCATGATGGTTTGGATTTTTTTTCACCTTTAATAATAAACACCTTCATTTACAAATTGCATTTTGTGTTTACTTGTGTTGTCCTTGACTATTGTTTAAATTGGTTTGATGTTCCAAAACACTTAAGTGTGACAAACATGCAAAGGAACAGGAAATGAGGAAGGGGGCAAACACTTTTTCACACCACTGTATATGTTGTATCACTTGTCCCCGTACTATGTTTTTTATTTTATAATACTTGGGGACCGCGGCCGGAGCGGTCCATCATGCCACCCCACCTGTTGTGACTTGGAGGAAAGCACCTCCCCCGGGTGACACCAGGAAAACAACCCTTAGCGGTTGTAATTTTTCCGAGCCCTCCTTACCAGAGGGCCCCGGACTAGGACTTGGTTCGCCAGTCCTTCTAGTTTTCTTAAGAGAATAGCTGATAGTCATGTTTTGCATATATGCTATACGAAATATGTTCTTTTTCTCCTTCCTCGATCCATCTATCCTTTCTCCTCTCCTCTTTCTATCTTTGCCTTCTCTCAGGCGCCTTCCCTCCCCTTCCCTCTCCCTCCAGGAACCTTCGCTGAGACCGTCGCTCATTTATCTCTCAGGAGACTCCCGGGAGGATGGTCCCCTACAATCCGTGCCCAACGCTCCAAGAACTATGGTAAGCCCCACTCACTCATGCTCGCTACCCACCTCTGACTTCCATGGCTGATTCTATACCTCATACTCTCACGCTCAAGATTGCCTCGCATAACACCCAAGGGCTCAACTCGCCCTCAAAACGCCGTAAGGCATTTCAGAGCTACCACACCAGAAGCCTTGATATTGTGCTCCTCCAAGAGACCCATTTCCCTGCCAGCTATACGCCTTCCTTTCTTCACAGCAGCTTTCCAACATTTTACCTAGCTAATGCCGACTCCAAAAAAAGGGGGGTGGTCATCTTACTGGCGAAACGGATTCCGTTCCTACACTCTCACACGATAAAAGATTAAGGTTGAACTGGATGGACTTGTGTCTTTTTTCAACCTGACTAACTATGTAACTATGTAACTATGTAACACCGAAGGTAGATACATACTAGTTAAAGGTCACATTGCGGGAGTTATGTACTCAATTATCTCTTATTACGCTCCCAACCAGGGCCAAACACGCTTCTTTGCCTATATGCTCTCCACCCTTGCCCCACACTTGGAAGGCAGAATTGTTTTGGGAGGTGATTCCAACATTTCGTTTGACCACATGCTTGACAAAACCACTCTAGACAAAGCCAAACTAAAAAGACTTCCTAAACAGAGTCTACGAATTGCTCGTCTCCTCCATGACAGAGGTCTGATTGACTCTTGGAGAGAACTAAACCCTATGGCCAAAGACTACACTCACTACTCTGCGCCGCACAAAACGTACGCCAGGATTGACCATATCTTTATCCCTAACTTGGAGATCCACACTGCGACTCATGCTGATATCCACGAAGTTCCATGGTCGGACCACTCTCTTGTGACTCTGCGCATAACTAGTTCCCTCTCCCCTCCTGGCCCCCCTCAGTGGCGCCTTAGTAAGTCCCTTCTTTCCAATCCAGTTCATTGCACCTTGCTGGAAAGAGATATTCGGGAATTCTTCAGTCTCAATGATACTGGGGACATTTCCCAAAGCAATTTATAGGGTGCGCATAAGGCGGTACTGAGGGGGAAAATAATTCAATTAGCATCTAAACTAAAACGGGAAAGGAAAATAGATGTAGAAAAACTTGAAAGCGAATTTAAGTCCTGTAGTACAGCCCACAAAATCAACCCTACCCCGGAAACCTTAGCTAAGCTGGATTCGGCCCGTGTGGCCCTCAATTTAGCCCTTAGGTCCAATGCGAATAAACACTTAAGCTAGCTAAGCGGCAGGTTCTATCTACAGGCCGGTAAAATTGGTCCGCAGCTGGCAGCGAGACTCTCCCCTAAAATTAGGGCCTTCTCTTTACCCAAGATAAAATCCCGAGCGGGTACCCTTACTCAGAATCCCCATAAAATACTAGAGGCCTTCCATACCTTTTACTCTAATTTATACTCCAATTCCACCCCGACCGACCCGAACTCTATTAATGCATTTTTAGATGAGGGGGCAACTCTAAAATTCTCACGGTGACATCATGGACTCTCCTTTCAAGATCAGGGAAGTCCAGGACGTCATCAAGTGCCTCAAGCCCGACTCCGCTCCGGGCCCGTACGGATTTTCGTCACGATACTATAAAACCTTTTCTGAGGTCCTCTCTCCTTATCTGGTCCGGCTCTTCAACTCTCTCCGGGAGGGCTCCCAATTGGAGCCAGCGGCCAACCTTGCGTTCATTTCGGTCATCCCCAAGCCGGGCAAAGATCCCAGCGAGGTAGGCAATTACAGACCAATATCTTTAATTAATAATGATCTAAAAATCATGACAAAAATGTTAGCGAACAGAATGGCCTTGTTTATCGGTAAATATATACACAAGGATCAGGTTGGTTTTATTCCGGGGAGACAGGGGCCGGACCAGATCATCTCTCTCTTGCAATCCTCTTGGGATGGGAACTCCCCCCAATCTGGATTTATTCTCTCCATAGACCTCCAAAAGGCCTTTGACACGGTTACCTGGCCGTACCTCTTTACCACTCTCCAAAAATGGGGCTTTGGCCCGATGTTTCTCACAACACTTTCATCCCTCTATTCTTTTCCAAAAGCACAAGTCAAATTGCAGGGTCATCTCTCCGACCAATTCCCAATCCTTCAGGGAACCAGGCAAGGCTGCCCTCTTTCACCCATTCTTTTTGCCATAGCAATCGAGACGCTAGCCTTAGCTATCAGACAACACCCAGATATTCATGAAGTACAATGTGGTCTAAACACCCATAAGAGCGCCCTCTTTGCGGATGACGTGTTGCTGTTGAGATGAGGGGGGCGGTGATGAACAGCAACACGTCATGCGCCCTCTTTGCGGATGATGTGTTGCTGTTCATCACCGCCCCCCTCAACTCCACACCTAATGTTCTCCTACTCCTTCAAAAATTCGGGGTAATTTCAGGACTTCAGGTTAACATGTCCAAGTCTACCGCCCTTAACATATCCACCCCTCAGGAACTGCTAGATAGAATCAAAACCCACTGCCCTTTTTCTTGGAGTGCCTCCTCTCTTCCATACTTAGGTATTCACCTCTCCCCCAAAATAGACCTTTTATACCGCCATAACTACCCACCCTTATTCAAGAAGTTATCTGAAGATCTTGAGCAATGGTCGCTCTATAAACTGTCGTGGCTGGGACGGGTAAATGCAATCCCCAGGATCTTATATCTTTTCCGGTCCCTTCCCATACCCATTCCAAAACGTACACTGGATAAATTCCAGTCAGCAATCATTCGATTTATTTGGGAGGGGAAAGGGCACCGTCTCTCTAAGTCAGTTCTCTTCAGACCTAGGAAAAAAGGGGGCCTGGGGCTTCCTAACTTATGGTGGTACTTTCAAGCTGCCCAACTATGCCAATTTTAGACCATATACTCGAAAGGCCCAAAGCCCGACTGGGTAGACTTAGAAAGACAGGCTACTCCGCATCATACCCTCGACTTTCTCGTCTGGAGACCACAAAAAGAAAGGCCCCCGATCCTTTCTCCAACCTTGTCACACACTCTATCCTTGTGTGACATTCTTCACAAAAAAACAGTCCCTGATTTCGCCCTGGCACCCCCTCGCACACATCTTCCATAACCCCCATTTCCCCCCTGGTCTCAATATCAAGGCTTTCCAGTGGTGGCTAGACAAGGGCCTCTATAGAATAGGACATTTTTTCAATTGCAATGGCCCCTTATCACTCAAACACTGCATCTCCAAATTAGACATGCCACCCTCAGAATCTTTTCGCTACCATCAACTTTCACACTATCTGCAGGGGATTTGGATGTGCCATGACAAATCTCTATCGGTAACTCCATAGCCATGGGAGTCAGGGGGGGAATTTCCCTTATTTACTCTGCGCTAGCTGACCCCCAGGGAAAAACAAACTACATGGTGAGGTGGGAGCGAGACCTTCAGTTCGAATGGGATGTGGACACCTGGCACCTCAATTTCGCCCGCTCCTACAGGGGCATTCTCAAATACGCCCTTGTGGAAGCGGACCTTAAGGTCATATCTCGATGGTATCTGGTCCCCACCCGGCTCACCAAGTTTTTCCCCCAGTCTTCCCCGCTCTGCTTCAGGGGGTGCGGTCTTCAGGGCTCTTTCCTGCACACGTTTTGGGAATGCCCCAAAATCAGGGGCTACTGGAACAAGATTTTCAATCTCATTCGCAAGTGCACGGGCCACGCAATTAAACAGGAGCCCACCACAGCCCTTCTCAACGCGGGCATACCCAGGGTTTCTAAACAGACGTACTCTCTAATCCACTTTATCCTTCTGGGAGCCAAGATCCCCCTCAGTTTCCTTCTCCCAGGCCAAACAAAAAATTTCCTGGATAATGGCACAAGAAAAGGCGGCCAGCAGGATCCTGGATTCGGCAGAGAAATTTAGACTTATATGGGAACCGTGGGCTGCTTACGTTGGAATATCCCTTTTATTCTGATATTCCTCTAGATCCCTACCCCCCCGATTCCCCCTAATTTACAGGTTTGCACGAAAAGGTTCCTGCCCTCCTCTTCCTCCTTAACCCCCCCCCCCCCCCCCCCTCTCTTCTTCCTTCTACCCCAATCTCCCTCTCTGACTTCCTCTTTTACTACTTACCTTGTTGCGAGGCTGTCTTGACCCACCTCATGTACTGGAGTATACTGGTTGAAAGTGGGTCTTTACAACCGTTTAGGTTTTCGCATTTTGTTTCCCTACCTTGCTTGTATGTACAGGATGTAAGTTTTTGGATTTTATTACGGCCTCGGATTTGGGCTCCCATCCAGAGTTCGGGTTGGAGGGTCTGTTCTCCCTCGGCCCATTTCATGGCAACTTCCTTATGCTAACTGCATTTCCTCTTAGAGGTACTAGTAGTTCTCAGGTTTGGGTTTCAGGACTGAGGGCCCTTATGGGCCTGTTTCGCTGGTTCTTCGGGGTCTCCTTGGCCAGCCCCCTCACAGCAAGATCCCTTAGGGGTGGGGGGTCCTGGCCGGGGTTTGATCCTGGGGGACCTGGAAACAGGGTCCCGCCCGCTTATGTGTACAAGCTCTCCATCCAAGTCCTGTTAGCGGAGCTGGCTGAGCTCTCCAAGTAGACAGATACTCACAAGGAAGTCTACTCTATTATCCGGAACCCTTTATGTACTGTCTTCTTTTTTTTTTTTGGTTTTATTTCTTAGAGGGTATGTAGTTTCCTCATCCATCCATATTTTGTCATACCTGCCTCGACATTCAGAGCCTGTTGACTTATGCTTTGTACCAATTCTATCCTCTGCATTCTGTTGTCATTGGCAGATGGTTGTTATTCTTGAAAGTTTTAATAAACGATTTTTGAAACTTAAAAAAAAAAAAAAAAAAGAGAATAAAATAGAATATAAAATAAAGGAATAGAATAGAAAAAAATTGAATAGAAAGGAAAATAATATAACAGAAAATAAAAGAATATAATATAATAGAGTAAAACAGAACAAAATAGGATAGAAAATAAAAGAACAGAATAGAATGAAATAGAATAGAATAGAAAGGAAAAGAATAGAATACAAAAAAGAATAGAATATAAATAATGTAACCATTTTCCAAAATTCAAATAGAATCAATTCAAATTTGAATAGAATAGAGTAGAATAGAATAGAAAATAACACAATAGTATAGAAAAAAAAACAGAATAGAATACCGTCACTTACCTCTGTTATTTCTACTTTAAAGAATACATAAGACAAGGAAAGGAGACTAAGGTTATCATAGAAATTAACTTCCCAAACTACAAAACTTCTTATTCTTATGAAGTAAACGGCATGCTGGGAATTCTACTTCACAAATAGCTGAAGAGAAATAGGTTGTCTATGCTTTTCCCTCTCCTTTCACTTGGTGTACATCTGTACTAAGGTCAGTATGCAAACAATCTCATGTATCCTTTTATTAAAATTTGTGATTGAGGCATGCTGGTGGACTGCTTAATTAGTAAACGTTTGCTTAATTGTGTTTGTGGTGTCTGTTGTATGAATTATGAATGATCTACATCTGTTCAGCTGTATGGAGACAGGATACAAAGCTCATCAGGGAGGTTACAGGGTGGCAGGCCTTATCCTTTTAATGATATTTGTGTTGAGAAAATTGTTTGAGAATTGTTTGTTAAGTTGACATACTATACCTTACATTTGGGTAGCTAAAACTAAAATGATTCAGCAGCTTTAATTCTTGAGAGATGACACAAACAAAACTGAGGGAGATGATTGAAATGTTCAGGTCATACAAATAAAGTTTTCATTTCAGACAGTCTACTCTGTGCTGATGGGTATGCTTTGGTATTTAACGCAAAACGAAGTCTCTGTTGATGGGCTTTTGTTCAGGTAAGAACTGCTTCTCCAAAAACAAGGCAATGAGTCAAAAGCAGATTGGAACAGGTTAATGTTGCTTAGGCTTCATTCACACAGGTGCTAATGCCCATAGACCTGGAATGTTTGTTATTAAGGATAAGCAAAACACCTCCAGACCAGAACATGCGAACAGGCAAAAAAATTTGGACAAACATGCAAACACCGTTAAAGTCTATGGGACACAAACATGAAAAATCAAAAGTGCGCATTTTAAAGGCTTATATGCAAGTTATTGTCATAAAAAGTGTTTGGGGACCTGGGTCCTGCTCCAGGGGACATGTATCAATGCAATAAAAAAAGGTTTTAAAAACAGACGTTTTTTCGGGAGCAGTGATTTTAGTAATGATTAAAGTGAAACAATAAAAATGAAATATTCCTTCAAATATCTTGCCGAGGGGATCTTTAGTATGTCTGTAAAGTGGCGCAGTTTTCCCGTGTTTAGAACACTACCACAGCAAAATTACATTTCTAAAGGAAAATAGTCATTTAAAACTGATTGTGGCTGTAATGAATTGTCGGGTCTCTGCAAAATAGATAAAACTCACTGAAAAAAACAGTACCACCCCCCAGTCCATTACCAGGCCCTTCAGGTCTGATATGAATATTAGTAGGAACCCCCAACCAAATTTTTTTTTTTAAATTGTGTGGGGATCCCCCCAAAATCCATACCAGGTCCTTCAGGTCTAGTATGGATTTTAAGGGGAACCCTGCACTAAATATTTTTAGAAAATGGCATAGGGGTTCCCCCCAAAATCCATACCAGTCCCCCAAAGCACCTTTTCCTCATGTTGATGGGGACAAGGGCCTCATCCCCACAACCCTTGCCCGGTGGTTGTGGGGGTCTGCGGGCGGTGGCTTATCGGAATCTGGAAGCCCCCTTTAATGAAGGGATCCCCAGATCCTGACCTCTCCCCATGTGAATTGGTAACGGGTACATTGTACCCCTACCATTTCACAAAACAAGTATCAAACATAGTAAAAAAGACAGGAGACCCTTTGGGACCAATCTTTATGAAAAAAAATGTAAAAAATGTCCCACGAAGTAGATCCATCTCCGTTGCCCAACGAGCCGAAAAAAGAAAAAAAAAAAGGCGCAACAGCTTCTTCTTGGTGACAGCTGTTATATAGCTGAGGGCAGGGCCACCCAGAGTCACTCAGCAAGAGTATCCCATGGAGGGGGAGCTATTGCAGCTTTTTTTTTCTTTTTTCGGCTCGTTGGTGGTGTGAGATGGATTTCCATCGTGGGACATATTTTACTTTTTTATTTTTTAATAAAGGACTTGTCCCAAAGTGTCTCCTGTCTTTTTTACTATTTTTGACACTTTTTTTGTGAAATGGTAGGGGTACAATGTACCCATTAGCAATTCAAATGGGGGGATATGGGGGTCCTCCTGTTAAAGGGGGCTTCCAGATTCCGATAACCACCAGGCAAGGGTTGTGGGGATGAGGCCCTTTTCTCCATCAACATGGGGACAAGGTGCTTTGGGGGGCTACTCCAAAGCACCCTCCCAATCTTGAGGGCATGTGGCCTGGTACAGTTCAGGAGGGGTGCTCTCTCGCCCCCCATCTTTTCCTGCAGCCTGCCAGGTTGCGTGCTGGTGCAGGTTGCGGATAAGGGTCTGGTATGGATTTTTGAGGGATCCCTACGCCATTTTCTTTAAAATTTTTGTTTCGGGGGTTTATCTTAATATTCATACCAGACCCAAAGGGCCTGGTAATGGACTGGGGGGGGACCAATGCTGTTTTTTTCAATGAGTTTCATCTATATTGCCAAGACCCGGCAATTCATTACAGCTTCGATCAGTTTTAAATTACTTTTTTTTCTTTAGAAATGTCATTTTGATATGGTTATGTTCTAAACACGAGAAAAGTGTGCCAATTTACAGGCATACTATAGACACCCCCCCAAGCACTTATTTAAAGGAATATTCAATTTTTATTGTTTCACATTAAGCATTATTAAAATCACTGCTCCTGAAAAAACTGCAATTTTTAATACTTTTTTTGCATTGATACATGTCCCCTGGGGCAGGAACCAGGTCCCCAAACACTTTTTATGGCAATAAATTGCATATAAGCCTTCAGAATGAACACTTTTAGTTTTTCATGTTAATGTCCTATAGACTTTAATGGGACATGGCATAATGTTCGCTCGAACATCGGGCTCATCCCTATTTGTTATGTGACTTAAGCCAGCAGGTGCTGCATTAAGTGGGGAGGTAACACTTAAAGCGGGAGTCCGCCGTTTTTTTTTTTTTTTTAAAAGCCAGCAGCTACAAACACTGCAGCTGCTGACTTTTAAAATAATGACACTTACCTGCCCAGCGCGCCCGCGATGTCGGCACCCGAAGCCAATCTCTCGATCGTCTCTCGGGTGCTGCCGCCGCCATCTTGGGTATGGGAATCAGGAAGTGGAGCTTTTTGGCTTCATTTCCCAGTTCCCTACTGCGCATGCGCGAGTCGTGCTGCGCAATAAGGATGGTCCCCGCTGTCTCTGGGATCCATGTGTTTCCCAGCAGGCAGCGGGGGACCTTCGGAAAGGGGCGTAGATTCTGTGGAAAGGGGCGTACCTTCTGCAGAATCTACGCCAGAAGTGGGTGCAGATACCTGTACTGTACAGGTACCTGCACCCCCCTCCCCCCTGAAAGGTGCCAATTGTGGCACCGGAGGGGGGGGGATCCAATGAGCGGAAGGTCCACTTTAGGGTGGACCTCCGCTTTAATAATTATTTAGGCATGCAGGTGTGGGTTAGTGGTCTATTTATGGTCTACAGGTCTCAATGCCCCTGTAACTGAGACTTTAGAAATAGATCAAATGCAATTTGGAAGGAGGTCGACTACAAGTCAAATTCACCCATAAATGAATTATGAGTGATGTCAGGAGCATTAAAAACCAATGTTCAATGCAAGCAAAAGGCACCTGAATGCACTTTAAATCAAAATGCATTTTCCCATACAAGACTTTAAATGTGTGCTTATCTGCAGTGCTCTACTCCACCATTTCATTTGTGCTGACAAGTCTTGTTCTGCTTAAAACAATTTCATAGCGGATAAAAAATGTTTCCCTGTCTCGGCATACATGAAGAGCCAGTGTAGGAACTGTCACTTCTTCCTTCTGTTTTTAGGAACAACAGTGCATACAGCTGTCTAGCTGACCCAGCAGAGTCCAATATGATAGGGAGTTTTGCTTTGGTTTTTATATCTAGTGTCTGCTCAGGTACATTTCAAATATAAATCACTGCAAGTAAAATATGAACAAACAACTTATTTGAGGCTTTGAAGGGTTTAGTCAAAGTTTTTAATAATAAAATATCTGTAGGAGTTCAGTGTTTCGTACATTTGTGGCAATGTGCAATTAGCAGAAATATGCTAGAAATTAGGGATGAGCTCAGTGTTCAACTGTGGGCCATTCACACCATGTTCATGTGGCATTCACGGCCCACAATGCACTGAGCCACTGCCTCCAATTGCTGGTGTTGTTCTGTTCCTATACCACAGTCAGCTGCAGCAGTTACAGTGGGTGTATTGGGCCTCCTGCACCATATACACCTGAAGCTACCCCCAATTGCTGGTGGTGTTCTGTTTCTATACCATAGGCAGTTGCAGCAGTTAGAGTCAGTGTATTGTGCCACCTGCACAGTATACACCTGAAGCTACCCCCAGTTGCTGGTGTTATTCTGTTCCTATACCACAGGCAGCTGCAGCAGTTACAGGGGGTCTATTGGGCCTCCTGCACCGTATACACCTGAAGCTACCTGTCACAGTCCCTACTGTGTCTTTTAGATGGCCAGGCGTGGTCACGCTCCAAGTGGCTCTGGGTGGTATTGAACTAATGACTGTTTGTTCTTGCTTCTGTTTCTTTACCTCTGAGCCACACCTCAGTTCTATTCTGCCTGCTTTCCAGCCATGCCTAGTTTTGCATAAAGTACTGTGGGCAATTATGTTTGTACCTTTCACTCTTGGATCAGCTGTGGCAGGTTGCCCGCTGGGTATAAAACACTGCCTCACTCTGAGGGCTTTGTCAGTTCATTGTCTCTTGTCACCAAAGGTACCTGTGTTCAAAGTTACAGTGTTCCAATACTTTTAAGTCCTCTAAGTGTGTCACGCAGAGGGAAACGGCAATTAAAATCCTCATGTTCTGGTACAGGACCCCCGATGTCATCCACAAATTTGATCCCTCGGTTTCGCCACGATGCTGGAGATGTGGGCTTGACGTCGGGTCATTGTTCCACATCTTCTGGAAGTGCTCCCTGATACGTCCTTTTTGGTTGGAGGTGGGGTCGCTGGTGATGGAGGTGACGGGGGTGTCCCTTCCGATCGACCCCCTACACTGTTTGTTGGGTCTCCCTCTCCCAGGCCTATCTAAAAATACCAACCGGCTGATCTTGTATATTCTTTTAGCTGCTAAGAGGCTCATACCGCTATGCTGGTTGTCTGGCGCAACCCCTCCCTGGCCTAGATTTCTCCAATTGGTGTCCGAAATAAGGAGAATGGAGTACCTGACCGCCTCAGTACATGATTTGGTTTCCCAGTTTGATAAAGTCTGGGAACCCTGGGATCGGTCGGAATTTGGGTCCCCCTGGTCTGTACACCCTTAACGGCTCCAGTCGCCGATGGTAGTGCCTTCTTTTCGGCCTTCGCGCCCACCTTTCCCCCTCCCATTAACTTTCTATATGTATCAGTCCGGGTATCTTTCTCTCCTTCCCCTGAGGATTGTCATGATGTTCTTATGGTTGTTTTGTTGCTTTATCTACCTATGGCCTCCGGCCTATTGTCGCACCGACTTTTGTTTTTCATAAACTGTATGTTATTTATTTTAACTGAAACAGGTATGCAGTTCACTTTTGTGCCTGCATCTATGGACATTAATTATCTGACTTCTATGGTTAACGTTTACGTTATAATCTATGTTTATTTCTGCTTACTGATCATTTCATTACTTGATTATTTTGTACTTGCTTTGAAATTTAATAAAAAATACAATTAAAAAAAAAAAAAAAAAAAAAGTGTTTGATGTGTCCGCCATAATGTCGCAGTCCCGATAAAAAAAAAAAAAAAACACAGATCGCCACCATTACTAGTAAAAAAAATTAATAATAAAAATGCAAGAAAACTATTCCCTATTTTGTAGACGCTATAACTTTTGCGCAAACCAATCAATATACGCTTATTGCAATTTTTTTTTTACCAAAAATATGAATACATATTGGCCTAACCTGAGGGAAAAAATTGTTTTGTTTATATATTTTTGTGGGATATTTATTATAGCAAAAAGTAAAAAATATTGAGTTTTTTTTCAAACTTCTTGATCTTTTTTTTGTTTATAGCGCAAAAAATAAAAACCACAAAGGTGATCAAATACCACCAAAAGAAAGCTCTATTTGTGGTATAATAAGGACGTCAATTTTGTTTGGGTGCAATGTCACACGGCCGCGCAATTGTCAGGTAAAGTGACGCAGTGCCGAAGCGCAAAAAGTGCTCTGTTCAGGAAGGGGGTAAAGTCTTCTGGGGGGCTGAAGTGGTTAGAATATGGTTAATTACATGCACTCTAATAAGTCATATTGAAACATCCAATCAGAAAATGAGTTAAGCTGGAATACACCAATGGATTCAATCATCCTTTTTTCCCAGGTTTCTAGGAATTGCAAAGCTTTGCATTTTGATTCAGTTTTCTTTTTTTCAAGCAGGCACACTTCAAAAGGCAGTGTAACAACTTTTTGCACAGCTCCTTGAAGTGTGTCTGCTTGAGAAATAGTTGTGTGAGACTTAGGCCGCGTACACACGCGGGGACTGTTCGCTCAACTTTGTCCGCTGAACAGTGTTTCGGCGGACAGTCCGCTCGTGTGTGGGCTTTCAGCGGACAGTTTCAGCGGACAGTCTGCTGAACAAAGTTTTTCGGAAATTCCGAAAAACTGTCCGCTGAAACTTTGTTTCAGCGAACAGTCCCCTCGTGTGTAGGCTTGTTCATCAAACTAAGTTCCGCGCATGCTTAGAAAGGATTTACACGCCGAGGTTTGCATTGCAGTGTATAGGACGTCGTTTTCTAGTCCCGTCGTACGTGCCGTTCACGTCATCGCGCACGGTTTCAGCGGACTGTTCGTTCGTCGTGTGTGGGCAAGTCCGTCCATGCTAATTTTGAGCGGACTGTCCGCTGAAACTGTTTGACGGACAAAGTTGAGCGAACAGTCCCCGCGTGTGTACGCGGCCTCAGATATAAGATTTCTGGAGACTTAAAATGAAAAAATAAAAAGTTTACTTTATGTCTCAATTTCTTTGTATATTTAAAAGATAACCAGTTGAAGCAAAGACACCAAACTTCTTATTGAATCCTAGTATTGTGGTTTACATTAGGAAAGGGATAACATTTAATGATACTGTATGGCATGGGATGACTAGTGATGGACAAACTTCCGACGGGACGTTTCGCGAACCGCAAACGCGGCTGATAGTTCGCGAACCGTAATGTTCGCGGCGGGCCCCATTGACTTCAATGGGAGGCGAACTTTGCAAACCTACAGGTCAAATTTGCAAACATAGTCCCACCACATGGCCAATGACATAACACATGTATGAGGTGAATCTGGGATCGACAACTACAAGCATTCTTTTTTTATATGTGAAATTGTTGTGACAATTCAGGACTGTGGAGCGCATGGAGGCAATGGAGGAGAGGGAAGGTCAGGGTAGGCAAAGAAGAGGGTGCAGGAGATGATCACCTGCACCGTGATAGAGTGATCTGACACCAGCACCGTGATAGAGAGCACTGACATCAGCAGTGTGACATAAAGCACTAACACCAGCACCGTGATATACAGCACTGACACCAGCACCGTGATATACAGCACTGACACCAGCACCGTGATATACAGCACTGACACCAGCACCGTGATAGAGAGCACTGACATCAGCAGCGTGACATAACGCACTCACACCAGCACCGTGATATACAGCACTGACACCTGCACCGTAAGCAGCCCCAGGAGGAAGTCAGCATAGCACAGGGATGGTGGGAGCCCCTCATAATGAGCATAGCACAGGGATTGTGGGAGCCCCTCATAATGAGCATAGCACAGGGATGGTGGGAGCCCCTCATAATATGTACAGCAGAAGTACAGCCCCAGGAGGAAGTCAGCACAGCACAGGGATGGTGGGAGCCCCTCATAATAAGCAGCCCCAGGAGGAAGTCAGCACAGCACAGGGATGGTGGGAGCCCCTCCTAATAAGCAGCCCCAGTAGAAATATGACACCGCTCAACCTCTTCAAACAGGAGGGTACGGGCATATAGTATGGTGTGCTTTTTTTGGACAAAGAAGTGAGCAAAATTAAGAAAGAAGGTCTGTGTGCTCGATTAAAAAAATAGTTTATAGACATATACATGGTCTACTGGTCACATGTGTTGAATTCCTCCGAGATCCGTGCCTCATTCATTTTTAGAAATGTGAGGTAGTTAACACTGTCATGAGCTAGGCGAGTACGCTTATCAGTCACGATCCCCCCTTTCGGACAGGACACTGGACGAGGGGCAAGCCAACAGTTCGATTGCAAATTGGGCAAGCTCTGGCCAGAGGTCAAGCCTGCCCACCCAGTAGTCCAGGGGTTCATCACTCCTCAGAGCGTCCACATCGGCCGTTAACCCGATGTAGTCGGACACCTGACGGTCTAGGCGTTCCCTGATGCTGGATCCGGATGACACCTGTCGATGGGTTGGCTGAAAGAATGACCTCATATCAGAAGTCACCAACACATCTTCAAACCAGCCTCTTCTTGCAGGCGCTGTTGGATTGGTACCCGCAACTCCTTCTCTGGGACTGGGAATGGCTCCTCTGCCAGGGCACGCAAAAGCAGAATGCAGCATTTCTCGAAGCAAGGCCTGGAAGTGCTCCATTCTGACAGCCCTCTGTGACGGCGGTAACATTTCCGCCATTTTGTGTTTGTACCGGGGGTCTAAGTACATTGCCGCCCAGTACTGGTCCTTGACCCTTATGCTTTTTATACGGGGGTCCCTATTAAAACACTGGAGCATGAAGGCCCCCATTTGCACTAAACTGGAAGCGGTGTGGTGGCCTGGATCCAGGATAATGTCGTCCTCTTCATTCTCCTCTCCCCATCCACGCACAACAACAGGGATCCCAAAAAGGTTTAAAGCATGCTCTTCTTGCTCCTCCTCTTCCCCCCCGGCACCATCCTCCTCTGACTCCTCTTCAGACTCCTGTTGTTCACTTGTCTCAGATAGAGTAGCCCCCCGGGAATTCATCCAGATGACCATTGAAATATGCTGCGGGTGAGAAGGGAGGAGGGAAGACGGAGCTATGCTCTGTGAAGTCTCAGGATCAAGCAGAGAGAGGACATCAATAATTCAAAATGACCAGAAAGTGGGTGGATCCAGACCATTGTCGTATTAGACTGTATGAAAGTCTATAGCCCCTCCCAAAGGTATTTAGCTTGATTTTAACAGAATAGGGGCACTTCTGAGAGGGCTGGAAAGATTTTTAGATATCAACAGCTCACATAGAATAGATGTAAGCAAAAAAAAAAGGAAACCCATACTTTGCTTTTAAGTATTCCAATTATTACCACTAAACTACTATTAAGGTTTTATTATGACATTATGTTTACTGAAAAATAATTTGTGTTGTCGACCCCCTCTGTATCTCCATTCCCAGCATAATCCAAAAGTGAGCAACAGACTTAAACCTCATATACACTGCTGCTAAATGGATGTTTAGGAGCAGTTGGGTATATTTTTCAGCATGCTTCTGAACTCTCCTCTGTTATCTTATCAGTAAGGGACCGAAAAAAGAAAAAAAAAGCTGCAATAGCTACGCCTCCATGGGAGGCTCGCGCCAAGTGACACCTCTTCTTGGTGAAAGCTGTTATATAGCTGAGGGCAGGGCCACACTGTGACGTCACGTGATTGATGCCACGTGACGTCAGAGGACGGCGGGTCACTCGTTTATGTCATGAGGGGCCTTGCCCTCAGCTATATAACAGCTATCGCCAAGAAGAAGAGTCACTCTGCGGTAGCCTCCCATGGTCGGCTCGTCGGGCGGTGTGAGATGGATCTACATCGAGGGACATTTGAATTTTTTTTATTTTTTAATAAAGGACTTGTCCCAAAGTGTCTCCTGTCTTTTTTGCTATTTTTGACACTTTTTTTGTGAAATTGTGGGTACAATGTACCCATTAGCAATTCACACAGGGGGTAGGCTGAGATCTGGGGGTCCCCTTTTTAAAGGGAGCTTCCAGATTCTTATAGGCTCCCTGCCCGCAGACCCCCACAACCACCGGTCAAGGGTTTTGGGGATGAGGCCTTTGTTGCCTACTCCAAAGCACCCTCCCCATGTTGAGGGCATGTGGCTTGGTATGGTTCAGGAGGGGGGGGCACTCTCTCGTCTCCCCTCTTTTCCTGCGACCTGCCAGGTTGCATGCTTGGATAAGGGTCTGGTATGGATTTTTGGGGGACCCCTATTTTTTTTTTAAAATGTGTGCAGGGTTCCCCTTAATATCCATACCAGACCTGAAGGGCTCGGTATGTATTTTGGGGGGATCCCAGCACAATATTCATACGGGACCCAAGGGGCTTAGTAATGGACTGGGGGGGACCCATGTCGTTTTTTTTTGTTTTTTTTTGTCAATAATATTTATTGAAGATTTTTCAAATAACAATATTCAAGAATACTATTAGCAGCAGAAGTACAAGCATAAATTGGTAAGAAGAATAAAAATAATAAAAATAATAAAACAAAAGAAAACATAAAGTCTAATCAGGTAGTACTCGACATACACAATATGATAGTTTACAATAATGTCAAATGTTTGTCATTGTTTGTATAAAGGACAGAAATAGGTAAGGCTTAATATCCATAAATTTCGATATCAGTGAGAGTTGTAGTTAACCCAAGTAACCCATTGTTTATCAAATTTCTGGCCCTGCATAGCGTTAAGTGCTATAAGACGCTCAAAGGTGTAATTCCTATGAACAGCCCTGGTCACATCGGAGAGGTTTATCACTGTATTGGTTTTCCAATGGCGTAAAATTAGAGCTCTGGTTTCCAATAGAATGTGGCTAACCATTGGTCTAAATTTGGCAGAGAAGTCATCTATACCAATGTGTAATAACGCCAATGCTGGGGAGGGGGGACAACATTTCTGTATTAATCTGAATACATGGTTCCAGAGACTTCTGATGTTTGGGCAATTCCAGAACATATGTAGGAGATTGCCTACCATGCCAAAATCTCTCCAGCACTGTGAAGACGACCCCAAAAAGTATTTGGACGACCTATAAGGTGTATATTGCCCATGTCATTTTTTTAATGAGCTTCTTCTATATTGCCGACGAGACCCAACAATTCATTACAGCCGAAATCAGTTTTAAATCACTTTTTTTTCTTTTATTAATTTTGCTGTGCTACTGTTCTAAACATGGGGAAATGTACCACTTTACAGGCATACCATAGACACCCCTCAGGCACGATATTTAAAGGAATATTTCATTTTTATTGTTTCACTTTAAGCATTAATAAAATCACTGCTCCCGAAAAAAAATCTGTTTTTAAAACTTTTTTTTTTGCATTGATACATGTCCCCTGGGGCAGGACCTGGGTCCCCAAACACTTTTTATGACAATAACTTGCATATAAGCCTTTAAAATTAGCACTTTTGGTTTTTCATGTTAGTGTCCCATAGACTTTAATGGGGTTCCACGGCTTTGGAATTTGCCACGAACACCACATAATGTTCCTTGTTTTCGATGAATGTCTGAACAACCAAAGTTCGGCCGGAGCATAAGTTCGCCCATACCTAATAATGGCACTGCAACCCAATTATGCAATCAGAAACAGAAAGTTCTTGTCGGACCTACTTGCCATGCTATGTTGACTCTGTTAGGAACATGTGCCCTCCTTGGGTGAAATTAAGAAATTTTATTTATCCACACCTGGTTGCTGACTTTGTCTACATGGAAGTAGTCTTAAATCTTGACCATGGTGAAGTCCAGCTCATGTAATACAGTAGTTGGAGAAACCAATTACAAGGTTATGACACAATGGTACGTGACGCCCACCAGATTAGTCCTTTTTGTACTACTATTCTGTGTACTTTGGGGGTGTGGCAACTGGGAACGTTTTATCACATCTTGTAGATATGCCTAGTGGCTCAGTAATACTGGACTAATATTTTTTCATTGCTTGCCATGTTGATGCAAGCTGGGATCCTACGTAGAGAAAAGTAAACCCTCCAGTATGTTAGGTCACCTGCACTGAGAACTAAGCGATCAAAGACCACTGATCGCTCAGCTCTCTGCCCTGCTCTTCAGCCCACTGTAGGTTGACAACGGGTCACAGGAGTGCAGAACTACTGCACTCCTATGATCTATAGGAGAAGTGTAGCCAGAATTTCTGAAGAAGGACTTTCATGGTAGGATCAAGCTATCTTCTCCATCCCCATTGTGCTCCTATATTTCAATTCTGTCTGATTAAGAGACCTGAAGCAGCTATGTATGTAGACAATCAAGAAAAGTAGCTGGACAGCTGGTATGTATGTAGTTAGGATGTTGATGAGAGTGGAGAGCAACAGCACTGAGATAAAAAACAAAGACAAAAACATTTTGAAAACAGTATTATTTAAAAAAAAATAATACTTATGATACACAGTGCTTTAGCAAATTAAACGTCATCCAATAATGAACAGGGAATAATCCAAAATGTAAAAAAAAAAAAACTTGAAGTGAGGGACCAGCCATAAATTAGATCAGAGAACCTATAATAACTATTTTTTTGTATGCTAGCCAAATGCAGTTGTAAAATAGACTAAGCACCTGTTAAAAATAAGACAGCAGCTACACACATGGGTGTCCGCAGGTAGGGGCAATCAGGGATCGGATCTTAAATTCAGTACAGTTGCATCGCTATCAGAGTGCAGGCAGCCCGCACCCAGGTGCCACCTGCCAGTGGGGTGACACCATCAAGGTGCTGCCAAGCCCCCCATCAGTGTATTGTGACTTCAGGCTCTTTTCCCTGCTCAGTCCAGCAGAGAACTTGGCGCTGTGACAGGAGAAAGGCGAGCTGTGGGCTATCAGAGGTTTCCCCTGCTCGCCCTTCCCCTTTCTCCTGTCAGGGAGAAGATACTGCGGCTCTCACTAGGTTCCCTGCCCAGCTTCCTGACTGCTCCCTTACTTCCCTATTGGCCATAACTGAGGGCCAATCAAAGGAGACTAGGAGAGGAGAGCATCATGGGACATGTAGTCCCAAAGATCAGTGGCCCCATTTTCCACATGGAGGAGGCTACAGCTCGATCAAAAGAGAGATTGAGAGACTGCGGCCTGGAAAAAAGCTGAGAGAGAGAGAGCTACAGGACGAAGAATGAGGAGTGTGCTGGGTGGAAGCCAGAGAGAGAGCCACGCTGCCCAGTGCCACCAGAGAGAGAGCCACGCTACCCAGTGTCACCAGTGAGAGAAAGACGGAGCTACTACCAGGGTACAGACATGCTACACTACTGACCAGAGTTGCCCCCGGCGAACCTAGAGTGACCAATTGTCCAGCCGGAGGGATCACTGCTGTAGTTTCGCTGGGTCTGGTAAAAGGGCCTGTCGGCCATTATCCATTACTTATCCTAGGGATTTTATTATGTCTGCAGTCTCTGACCATGATAATGTGATAATGCCATTGTCGAAAAGCGGCGGTGCATGGGTGACCCTAAAATGATGCCCCCCCCCCCTGAAAAAAGTTTTGCGGACGCCCTTTGCAACACAGTTAGTAAGGTTGAATAAAGATACTAGTCCATCCTGTTCAACCTGTGTGGGTGTGCGTGTTTATGTCAAAATTATTTCACTTATGCCTGTATACTGTGTTCACAAAAGGCTCATCCAAGAGTTTGTTTTTCTTTAACTAACAATACTACCTGTTGACACCACTGATTGTGGAAGTGAGTTCCAAATCCTTACCGTCCTGATAGTGAAAAACCCCCTACACAGCTAAAGGTTAACCCGCTTCTCCTCCAAGTTCATTGAGTAGCCATGTGTCTTCTTAAACTCCCTGAGACTAAATAGTTTTTTTTTCTATGCTAGAAGGCTTTAGCTTGTATACTCACCTCCACTATGGCCTTATCTCCTAATGACCTACTGGGTCATTATGTGTCCCTATTTTTGCAGCATTTAGAATTTACCCATTGCTATAAGCATGTAAGCACGCCCTAGCTGCCAGTTGTGGCTGTACCATGTGACCAAGGCCTTACAGTAAACTGAGACACCCAAAAGAAAAAAGATCTGCACCATTCCAGATGCTCTTACAGTCCCTAAGAGCTTCTCTAGCTGTGTATGATGGTGGGTCTTAGACCGTGGCTTCTCCATCCCCTATTCTGTGCAACTCCCCAGGTGTCCAGAGCTCATTCCTGTGCAACTCCCTACAAAATTGCATGACTGCAAACTAGGGCTTCATGATCTGACTATATGCCTGTACTCCATGAAAAATAGAGGCCCAGGCCACTGGTGAGTGGCATACTGAGGAGGAGCTAAACTTGCAGCACCGAAAGGATGACCAATTTCTTTGGCTATACACATTCTCATCTTTTCCTTGTGGTGCAATTTGAGGTTTACTTACACTTAATATTTTACTAACCTAAGCATACAGTCAGTAAGGAGGCATGATAGTGACTCTGAGAACTGTTAAAAAAGTTAAAAATAAATATTGTCAACAGTTCCATGTTGTTGGCGATACAGTCTAGTATACATGGCAAGAATAATCCCAAATTACAGTTAATTGGAATTCAAGGTGGATAAAAAATGTCCACATTCTGGCTAGAATGGTCAGAAAGTCCCCTTTAACTATACTGGAGACAAAATAAAGGTGTGTTGCGCTACAGTGATTGATAATAAAAATACTGAAAAAAATTATAAATAAACAGTCCAGAAAAATCTTTCTCTCAAACGGACCATAATGGTCAAATGGCAAACTCCATTACTAAACTGTGAATAAGGTTATCCAATCCCTTCACCAAGTTAACGTGCCACCACCACAATAGGTTGGACTCTTACTAGTGAGCCTAGCCCTTTTATTATGAAGGGTCAAACAGGCTTGATGAATATGTCCCGGTAGGGGTCATCAGCAGGAGATATACAAAGGAACCAGTCAGATCCAAATAAAACATAAAACACTGGATTGTGTAAAACCTCTTAAGGGTTGCATTTAATAAAGTAAAGCTTATTATTGGTGAGGCGTTCTGCTTTAAAGCCAGAAGCAGCTGGGGCACTTTTATTCAGAAGGGCAGCAGTTGCAGATGCCATATTTAATTTCATGCACAGTGCAGTGAATACTCCTGTGAATGCACAGGGGTTCAATAAAGATAGACCTGTGGTTGTGAAGCAGGGAAGGGGAGTGTGAAGCTGTGATCGCTGGAATGTTTCAAACTCAGGTAAGTTATTACAATGTGCAAGTATGCTTTCCATTTTAAGAAAACAAAGGATATGTTGTTGTGTTGTACCTGGTATGCATGTTTACAGCAAGGAAAATTAGAGACAATAAATAGTTAATAGAAAACCTAAGAAGAGGTCAAAACATTCAAGATTCTCACAGAAAGTGCCCCTGTTGGCAAGTGTTTCTAAGTATTCCAGTTCCCCCAAGATAAAAATAACTAACTTCTAAACATTGTAGTTTTGCAGCATAAAAAAATTGTTTATGCTGTTTATGACTTTAGGTTGCTTCTGTGCTATCCAAAACACATGATCTCATCAGTTTTCAGTGTTAATTTTTCCAGTGGGAAATCTTGGCAAAATAGTCTATTTTTTGGAACATCTCAAGAAATATTTTGACCAGACAGGACTGAACATGAGCCTCACCCTAAAGTGGTATCTCCACGCTAACCATAGAGCTAAGGGAAAAAAGAGGCAATTATCCTGGACAAATTGTGACCTGAACACACTAGAACATTTTATAATTGCCCGAAGGGTTTCTGAAGTTCTCCCACTGAAATCTCCTTGTAAATAATTTAACTTAACTGATTTACTTCGCTGGAGAATTTACTAGGAACAATTTTTAAAAGGCTGGGCCTGTCAAAAGTTCTTTAAATTAATTGGCTCTTTAACTTCTCGACAAATCAAATTAGATCACATTTCAACTTCAATTCTCCACTGTTCCAGCTTCAATTAATGATAGATCGGGATGTAGGATTGCCATAAAGTACAAGTATAAACCACTGTACCCATGTACGGTAACGCTAAGTGATTTTACCCACTGGCATACAGAAAATCTTTATGCAATTAGCAGTGCTAAATCCACTTCAGACAATCTACACTTGTGTTACAGCTGAGATGCGATTAGGTAAATAGCAATAAATAATCTATGCCTACCTTGCAGTTAACCCTTTAGCTGATGTGTATTGGAGTCAATGTAAGGAAATTACTTCTATCGACAAAGAAGACCTGTGTTGTGCACGGTGAAGCTTTGCACTCTACTAAAGGGAACATCATCAAGGTTTCAGAACTTTAAGTAAAAAAAATATATATATATACACTGTATGTATATATGTGTATATGTATGTATGTATATGTATATATGTGTATATGTATGTATGTATATATATATATATATATATATATATATATATATATATATATATATATATAGTATGTGGTGCAGCGCTTATTAATAAATGTATCTGTACTGACAGTTTTATCTTAGCCCCCTTGCACAGTCCTACAAATACCTGTTGAGCTTGTCATTGCAGTTCACTTGTAAAGCCCTCCTAGTAAGGCTGCTAGGTAAATTTAGTTTTAGGCTCCTTCTGCAATCAAGGGAGTAGTGATTATTTGGTTTGGTCTGTTCGGGGTTTCATGGGCTGGTAGTTTGATTACTTCCTTCTGCCTCAACAAAAAGTTTTTGGAGCTTAGGGAGGGAGAATTCAAATAACCAGCCTGAATATTGATTAGGGCTCATCAAATCCCTGGGGAGGTGTGCCCGGATTGTGGCTGGGAAGTTGTTAAACAGTCTGGAGTCCTGAAGAGAGAGTATTTCCTGGAGAGAGGGTCTTTCCCCAGGAAGGAGAGTTCCAGAGAGTTCTAAGCAGAATTCCAGATAATTCCTCTGAGGCAGCCTGTAGACTGTGTTGCTGGTCTCAGCAGTGGCAGCCCTGGGACCTAGAAGTGATCTGGAACTGACTGCAGGACTGCACCAAAGGGATCTGGTCCAGTGATGGACCATCTCATTGGGTTGGGCTTGGAGGAGGCTGAAAGGTGGCAGCTGTCCTTGGGACATGATGTGAGTAATGACCCTGAGTTGATTTGTAGTGACTGTGTGCATTTGGGATATAAATGCCAAATGTTGCTTGGACTGAGACTACTCTAATAGGGTCTGAGATACTGGCCATTCCCCTGTCCTTAGCATTGTCCTCCTGTACTGTCCAGTGTTATTGAAATTGAGTACCAGCAGCTGTGCAGTGGTGCAAGGTAACCAGATGCCATAAAGACGTGCCTCATGGTCCCCAGCAGTGGCATCCCGCTTATTAGGGTTTCAGGGGCACCGCCCCCCTAATCCATGCGCCTCAGCCCTAATCTCCATGCAGGGTGCCGGCATATGGATTCCAATGGTATTCTTTTTATGACGCACATGATTAAAGCCTGAGGCTCTAATTGTCTTCAAAAAGGGTGGGCTTGTGGCACAGGGCACTGTGCCCTGAACCCACCCACTTGTGGTTGGAGTGGAGAGGAGGAGTAAAAGAGTGGAGGAGGAGAAGGAGGGGAGCTGTCGGCAGCTGATGAGCGTGCAGTCTCCAGCGGTGCCTATGCAGTGCAGTGCAGACTTGCTATGTACCAACCAGAGAGAAAAGAGGGAGTGCGGCCGCTACGGTGAGCATTCCCACAAGCAGGATGCCTAGGGCTTGGCGGTCCTTCCCTCCCCACATTGCACACTCCGCTGTACACGGGAGAACATGGAGGAGTCCAGGGAGCCATGCGTATATGAGAGAATACCCTGCTGCGTCCTGCTCCTGAAGATGGTGGTGATTGTGGCCGTTTACCACATGATCGATCCGTCAAATGATGGAGCGATCACATGTAAACAAACCAGAGTGATTTCCGGTTCCTCCCTCCCCTCTCCGTCCAGTGTGAGCAGAGAGGGGAGAGATTGGTGGCAGCAGCGCTGTGGGCTGCATGTGTAGTGCCCACAGCACTGCTTGGTGACGGATCCATCCATGCTCACCCATCCATTCTCTGCATTCTCAGCCATACTCTGCATGCCCAGCCATACTCAGCCGTACCCAGCCATCCCATCTATACCCATCCATACTCAGTCGTACCCATCCATACTCAGCCGTACCTGGCCATACTCATTCATGCTCAGCCATCCCCATCCACGGCTCATCCATCCCCATTAATGCTCATCTATCCCCATTCATGCTCATCCATGCCACATCCATGTCAGTACAGTGCCTCACAAAAGTGTACTAGATATTCAAATTAGATTTGAAACTTATGTCCCTAGAACACCTGATGGTGCTACCTGCATCTTGGCCCTCTGTATGTGAACATGCTGTAGAAAAGTCTCACACATGTGGTATTGCCGTACTCAGGAGGAGTAGGAGAATCTATTTTGGGGTGTAATTTTTGCCATGTACATGTTATGTGTTAGAAATATTGTGTAAATGGACAACATTGTGTAAAAATAAAATGTGTTTTCGTTTTCTTTACACATTTTCCAAAAACTTGTAGAAAAAATGAAATGTTCAAAAGACTCAATATGCCTCATACATTGGGTTGTTTTCTTTCCAAAATGGGGTAATTTTTGGGGCGTTTCCATTGTCCTGGTACTCCAGGGCCTTCAAAAGTGTAAGCCCTTGTGCACACGGTTGGACATTCCGACAACCAAATCCGTCAGATTTTGTCCGAAACTGGTGTTGCATACACACGGTCAGACAAAGTTGTCGGAAAATCAGATCGTTCGTAATGTGATGATGTTATTTAGTTACGACGGGACTACGTTCAGGCTAGTAGCCAATAACTTTGGTCTAGGAATTTGATCTGAGCATGTGTGGCACTTTGTCCGATTGAAATTCTCTACAAAACGATCGGTCAAAGTCTGATCGGATCATGTTGTCGGAAAAGTTTTATATCCAGCTCTCAAACTTTGTCGTTCGGTTATTCCGACAGGAAACAGTCCGATGGAGCCCACACACGATCGGATTATCTGACAACACGGTCCGATCGGACATTCTCCGTCGGAATGTCCGACCGTGTGTACAAGGGCTAAGAGGTAGGCAAGAAATGATATGTGTAATTTATGCTCCAAGAATGCCTGATGGTGCTCCCTGCATGTTGGGCCTCTGTATGTGGCTACGCTGTGTAAAATTATAACATATGTGGTATTGCCATACTCAGGAGCAGTAGTAGAATGTGTTTTTGGGTGTCATTTGTGCCATGTGTATACTGTGTGTGAGAAATAACCTGCCCGGTGGTTGTGGGGTCTGCAGGCGGAGGGCTTATCAAAATCTTGAAGCCCCCTTTAACAAGTGGGCACCCAGATTCTGCCCCCCCCCCCCATGTGATTGGGTATCAGGTACACGTGTACTTGTGTACTCGTGTACCCCTACTCATTCAACAAAAAAGTGTCAGAAAAGTAAAAATGACAGGCAGTTTTGGACAATTCCTTTATTAAAAAAAAAAAAAAGCATCCCGTGATGTCCATCCATCTCAAATCACGGCGTCCAAAGGTCCCAAGATGACAGCTGTTATAAAGCTGGGGGCGGGGCCACCCGATGATGCAAACGGGTGACCCCACCCCCTCTGGTGTCACATGACATCACATAACATCAGAAGGGAGGGTCACCCAGTTACATCACCGGGTGGCCCCACCCAAAGCTATATAACAGCTGTCATTGCGAAAAGGCTGCAGTCGGTGGGACGTTCTTTTTTGTTTGTTAGTTTTTTGACACTTTTTTTGGTGATACCCATTCACATAAGGGGAGGCGGGATCTAGGGGCCCTTATGTTAAAGGGGGCTTCCAAATTCTGATAAGCCCCCCACCCACAGACCCCCACAACCACCAGGCAAGGGTTGTGGGGAAGAAGATCTTGACCCCATAGCATCCTCCCCATGCTGAGGGCATGTGGCCTGGTACGGTTCAGGAGGAGGGCACTTTCTCATCCCCCCTTTTCCTGTGGCCTGCCAGGTTGCGTGCTTGGATAAGGATCTGGTAGTGATTTTGGGGGGAGATTTTGGCACGGGGTTCCCCTTAACCAATTCAATATCAGGCATTTTCACCCCCTTCCTGCCCAGACCAATTTTCAGCTTTCAGTGCTGTAACATTTTGAATGACAATTGTGCGGTCATGCAACACTGCACCCAAATTAAAATTTTAGCACTTTTTTCCCCACAAATAGAGTTTTTTGATGGTATTAGATCACCTCTGCATTTTTTTTTTTCGCTATAAACAAAAAAGACCAACAATTTGTAAAGAAACACAATATTTTTAACTTTTTGCTATAATAAATATCCAAATTTAACCACTTCCCGACCAGCGCACGACGATGTACGTCGACAGAATGGCACGGGCAGGCATATTGGCGTACATGTACGTCCAATATTCGTTGCCGCCGTGCCATAGGGAGCGCGCCGCCGCTGGTCGGGACCCCCGTGAGTCCGGTCGCGGGACCCGCGGACTCGATCGCCGCGGGCATCCCCGCAGTCGTCTCACGGAGCGGCCGAATGGAGGAAATGCTGTATAAACAAAATTTTTCCATTCTGCCTAGCAACTAGTGACGCTGATCTCTGCTCCATGTGATTGGAGCAGAGATCAGTGTACACTAAATGAAAGCCCAACCCCCCCACAGTTAGTAACACACCCCTAGGAACACTTAACCCCTACACTGCCACCCACTGGTTAACCCTTTCACTGCCAGTGTCATTTACACAGGAATCACTTCATTTATATAGCAGTGATTACTGTATAAATGACAATGGTCCCAAAAATGTGTCAAAAATGTCCGATGGGTCTCCCACAATGTCGCAGTCACAATAAAAATCGCAGATCGCCGCCATTACTAGTAAAAAAAAAAAATAATAAAAAATTATTAATAAAAATGCTATAAAACTATCCCTATTTTGTAAACGCTATAACTTTTGCGCAAACCAATCAGTAATCGCTTATTGCGTTTTTTTTTTACCAAAAATATGTAGAAGAATACGTATCGGCCTAAACTGAGGGAAAAAAATTGTTTTTTTATATATTTTTGGGGGATATTTATTATTACAAAAAGTAAAAAATAATGCGTTTTTTTCAAAATTATCGCTCTATTTTTGTTTATAGCGCAAAAAATAAAAACCGCAGGGGTGATCAAATACCACCAAAAGAAAGCTCTATTTGTGGGAAAAAAAGGACGTTAATTTTGTTTGGGAGCCACGTCGCACGACCGCGCAATTGTCAGTTAAAGCGACGCAGTGCCGAATCGCAAAAAGTGGTCTGGTCTTTGACCAGCAAATTGGTCCGGTCTGAAAGTGGTTAAAAAAAAAAAAAAAATTCCTCAGTGTAGGCTGATATGTATTCTTCTACATACTTCTGTGCAAAATTTATAATGCCTACAAAATCGGCTATTGATTTATGGCATTTTTATTTATTTTTGTTAATCTTTTTTTATGTTTTTTTTTTATCATGACTGTGACATTGCAGCAGACAGATCAGACACTTTTGACACTGTTTTGGGATCAGTGACATTTATACAGTGATCAGTGCTATAAAAATTCACTGATTACTGTGTAAATGTCACTGGCAGGGAAGGAGTTTACACTAGGGGGTTAAATGTGTTACCTAGAGAGTGATTCTAACTGTAGAGGGATGGGACTGACAAGGGGAGGAGACCGATCGGTGTTCCTATATATTAGGAACACATGATCTGTCTCCTATCCCCTGACAGGAAGTGGATCTGTGTCTTTACACACACACAGATCCACATTCCTGCTCTGTCACACACCATCACGGGTGCCCACTAAGCACGCGCATCGGCTCCTCGGCCGCCGGGAAGCCGAGGACGTCATGTGAAGCCCGCCTAGGATGGGAGATCCCATCTGCGTCTATAGCTGGGTAGTGAAGGGGTTAAAATCTATACCAGACCTGAAGGGCTTGGTATGGATTTTGGGGGGACACCCACACCATTTCTTTATTTTGGCGTGGGGTTCCCCTTAAAATCCATACCCGACCTGAAGGGCCTGGTATGGATTTTGGGGGGACCTCCACGCCATTTTTTTTACATTTTGGCTCAAGGTTCCCCTTAACCACTTCAATACACTATATTATATATACTACATTGCCTGGATATAGATTCTACACTGAATATCTATACAGAATCTCACAAAAGTGAGTATACCCCTCACATTTTTGTAAATATTTTATTATATCTTTTCATGGTAAAACACTGAAGAAATGACACTTTGCTACAATGTAAAGTAGTGAGTGTACAGCTTGTATAACAGTGTAAATTTGCTGTCCCCTCAAAATAACTCCACACACAGCCATTAATGTTTAAACCGCTGGAAACAAAAGAGAGTACTTAGTGAAAATGTCCAAATTGGGCCCAATTAGCCATTTTCTCTCCCCCTTTCTCATATGGCACATTAGTGTTACAAGGTCTCAGGTGTGAATTGGGAGCAGGTGTGTTAATTTTGGTGTTATTGCTCTCACTCTCTCATACTGGTCACTGGAAGTTCATCATGGCACCTCATGGTAAAGAACTCTCTGAGGATCTGAAAAAAAGAATTGTTGCTCTACATAAAATGGCCTAACCTATAAGAAGATAGCCAAGATCCTGAAACTGAGCTGCAGCACTGTGGCCAAAACCATACAGTGGTTTAACAGGACAGGTTCCACTCAGAAAAGGCCTTGCCATGGTCAAACAAAAAAGTTGAGTGCACAGGCTCTGCATCATATACAGAGGTTTTCTTTGGGGAAATAGACGTATGCATCCTGCCAACATTGCTGCAGAGGTTGAAGAGGTGGGGGGTTGTATTATTTTTCTAAATAATTAATTAGTGTAGCGCTAAGTGTTATGTGAAAAATACATGAAAGTAAGGTTAGACATACAATATGACTAAAATCAAACGATAAAGTGCACAAAAACCAATTAGTGGAAAAACCAAACAAAGAAATGTGGTTCAAAATTATGGAACTCAATCCAATGAGTCATACAACTGTGAAAGTCCACAACAGTGAATAATCCAGTGAGATATTGTCAAAACACAGATTCAATCTGATTGTAGTACAGGAAGCTTGAGACCAGTTGTCTGAAGACACATCTACACCATCTACACCGATCAACAGATGATAAGATGGGTACTCTTACCAGTGAAGTTGGACACACATGTCATACGACAGTGGGTCATAAGGGCTTGGGATCACAGTCTGGTGCTGTGTGTGGACGGTAACTTTAGAAGGATCCTGATGGAAGGTCCTCACTTCTCCATCTTGGGACTCCAAGGAAGCTGGCACTTGGATCGCAAACGTGTCCAGAACTGGCTCTCTCTTTTTCTCCAAAGCTCAAAATGGCAAAAGGAAATTTTCTGGCATATGGAAAAAAGAACACAAAGGGGGCTCCAAATGGTGCAGGTCAAACAAAGACCAATACATTTATTGCTATATGTCGCAGATGACATGCAAAATATTAAAAAGTGATCACGTAAAAAATAAAAGGATACCCGAAAGAATTTGTAAAAAGCAATGTGGGTTACAGAGAAGCTGCCCGATGGTAGGATTAAACATTCATCAGCAGCTCTTACGGGAGTAAGTGCTACATAATCCTTTATAGATTTAGGTATTCAACTCCTCTGCTGCCAGTTACAGCAATGTCTACTCTCTACTTCCTCCCTCATTATTATTATTTTTCTAGGTTCGGTCAATGTTATAATGATATAAATCACACATTTCTAACAACATATTTGCCATTTTGTTATATTTCAACATTCAAATTCTAGTTCAAAGTTATGATCATACATATCAAAATTATGTTTTACATACTTATTAATTAGATTGAACTTTTTAGAATGCTCCTAAAGATCAAATAACAAATATGTCGCACGTGCTACAGTCCTGTTGAAATACACAAACATTTACCAGCATGATTGTTTCCTAGTTGATCTAATTTTTTAATAATGGACAAAAAATACCCTTACATGCTTGTTTTGAAGAGAGGATAAGGTTATCCAGTTATTGGAGTGAGTTGTAGGCAGGCAATTACTCTCGGCAAAACAGAAGGCTTCCTATAAATTTCTGTTGACAGTGAAGAATTAGAAAGTGGCTTTGTGTATATAATGTGCTTATAGCTGACTCATTTTTATAAATAGTTGAAAGACCCTGTTCTATGCTGTTGTGTCCCTAACTAAGTTTAGTGTGTGTTGTTGCTAGGCTGTAATCCACATCACCTGCATGATGGGTTATTTACTTTTGTCTACAATCTGCAAGTCTCCTCTAAGCTCAGGAGGTTGATTGCGTATGCAAGAAGAATGAATGGAAGGGAAAAGCATTGGGTTGTGAATATTTATCTGACTCAATCAATCCTTGACATCTTGTTCAGAGATGTGGTTTGGTAAGGTGACAAATATTCGGGTCACCTTTTCAGAGTGTTCTACCTTGTCCTGAGCTCTGCCTGGGCAGGATATGTGTTTAGAGAGTCTCTTCACTTAGGCCATCCCTCAGCCTAAGGCATGTGCCTAGAGTCCAATGACCTAACCTATAGCTGAAGTGAATACTTGAAGGAAGCTTGACTGGAAATAAATCTTTTTGATGAGGAGTGTTGCAGAGGAGCTAGTTAGAGCTGAGCAGACTGGGGTTATTGCTCTGTCTGGCTGTTTTTACAGGGCCAGCAATTCAGCAATTACTAAGAGGTGGATCTTTAAGAGCCCATTGCTACTTCGGAAAACCTATTCTATTTTTGTGCTTTTTGGGTATCCTGCACCCTTAAGCCATCTCTCCTGCTACTGATTCATTAATGAAAAGGTACAATAGACTAAAATGACTGGTGCCCATCATCTTTTTCCACTACCACTATCAACACCAGTAAATCAGTCAATGAGGAGGAATAGACTTGGGGAGAGCCACTGCACTCATGCACATTTCTGGATCGTGATGGGGCTCTGGTAAGTATTAGGGGGCTGCTGCACACAGAAGTTTCTTTTTTTTTACCTTTTTGCATAAAATGCATAAAGGTAAAAAAAGTAAGCCTTTACAAACACTTTAAAGATTGATTGTCTGAGCTTGACAAGGAGTAAACGACAGCTCCTGATCTGTGCTAATTATTGGTAGCTGGCATATTTGCTCTCAGTCATGTGACCACTGTGACAGCCAATCACTGTGGTCACATACACAGCCAATTCTTCCCACCCCATGTAAAGACCCTATTAAAAGTAAGGACTTAACAGGGTGACGATGCTATTCATTTATGTAGTGAACTACACAGCAGCATAGCCACCCTGTGGAAAGAGTAATCTTAGATGTACATCTTTTTAGTGGATTTTAGGTAATCAACAATCAAATTAAATCCTAATGCCAAATATTTTTAGGCAGTCAAAGCAACAGTTTTTTTATTTTTATTTGGAAACACGGTTTAACCACTTGACCTCTGGGCACTTAAACCCCCTTAATAACCAGACCAATTTTCAGCTTTGGGTGCTCTCACATTTTGAATGACAATTACTCAGTCATGCAACACTGTACCTATTTGAAATTTTGTCCTTTTTTCACACAAATAGAGCTTTCTTTTGGTGGTATTTAATCAACGCTTTTTTTTTTTGTGCTATAAAAGAAAAAAGACCGAAAATTCTGTAAAAAAAATGCATTTTTCTTCGTTTCTGTTATAAAATTTAGCAAATTAGTAATTTTTCTTCATATATGTTGGCTAAAATTTATATCACTACATATCTTTGGTAAAAATAACCCAAATCTGTGTATATTATTTGGTCTTTGTGAAAGTTATAGAGTCCACAAGCTATGGTGCCAATCTCTGAAAATTGATCACACCTGAAGTACTGACAGCCTATCTAATTTCTTGAGACCCTAACAAGCCAGGAAAGTACAAATACCAGCTTTATAACAGCTGTCATCTCGGGACCTTTGGACGCCGTGATTTGAGATGGATGGACATCACGGGACGCTTTTTTTTAATAAAGGAATTGTCCAAAACTGCCTGTCATTTTTACTTTTCTGACACTTTTTTGTTGAATGAATAGGGGTACACGAGTACACAAGTACACGTGTACCTGATACCCAATCACATGGGGGGGCAGAATCTGGGGGCCCACTTGTTAAAGGGGGCTTCAAGATTTTGATAAGCCCTCCACCTGCAGACCCCACAACCACCGGGCAAGGGTTGTGGGGAAGAGAAAAAGAGGGACCCCAAAGCACCCTCCCCATGTTGAGGGCATGCGGCCTAGTACGGTTCGGGGGACACTCTCTCATCCCTCCCCCCTTTCATGCCAGGTTGTGTGCTTGGATAGTGGTCCTGTTTGGATTTTGTGGGGGGCGCCCACGCCATTTTTGTTCATTTTTTTGGCAAGGGGTTCCCCTTAAAATCCATACCAAACCTTAAAGGCCTGGTAGGTATTTTAGAGGGGACTCCCACGTAATTGTTTTTTGGTGCAGGTCCATACCAGACCTGAAGGGCCTGGTATGGGCCTGGTAATGGAACGAGGGGGGGGGGGTGACTCACACTGTTTTTTTCAGTGATTTATATCTATATTGCTGGGATCCAGCAATACATTATAGCCACGAGCAGTTTTAAATGGCATTTTTTCCTTTAAAAATGTAATTTTGCTGCTCTCATTCATTACACTATGTATGGCCACTATATAAGCAGCCTTATGTAGTGTGGGGTGTGGACATAGCCCCCTGAGCCACGAAGGCACCTTCCTTTGGCCAATCATGGCTCTCACAGCAGAGCGTGCTGTGACTGGCCAAAGCATGCAGGTCAGATGCATGCTTTGGTCAATCAGCAGCCATCAATGCACTGCAATTTCCCGCGAATGCCCCATAATGTTATAAATTTGGTGAACAGGTGAACACCCCATGTTCAAGTTGAACGTAACATCGGGCTCATCCCTCCTGAAGACAGTGATTTCCCACATCTTCCTAGCGGCCCAACTTATCCTAGTTCAGCATTGGAAAGAACAAAAGACCCCTGAAATTAAGGAAACTATTCAGCTGATTAATACGCATGGTACCTATGGGAAAAAATTGTTGTATGTTATTAGAAAATTTTGTGTGCATTGTGCCTCAAAAATCCCACCTTTCTAGAGTTTTATCAAAGCAATTGTTTATTATAACAGGGATATGGCACATTTTAGTTAACTTACTAAGATTTCTTATGCCTTGTACACACAGTCGGAAATTCTGACGGAAAAGGTCCGATCGGATTATATTGTCGGAAAATCCGATCGTGTGTGGGCTCTATCGGACTTTTCCCATCGAAAATTTAAAATTTGAGAGCAGGATCTCAAATTTTCCAACAAAAAAATCTGATCTGACTTTTTCCGATCGTTTTTAGAGAACTCTGATCGGACAAAGTGCCCACATGTTCAGATCAAATTACGAGACCAAAGCTATTGGCTACTAGCCTCAACGTAATCCCGTCGTAACAAACAAAGGTCATCACATTCCGAATGATCGGATTTTCCGACAACTTTGTCCGACCGTGTATATGCAACACCAGTTTAGGACAAAATCCATCGTAAAAAATCTGACGGATTTTGTGGTCAGAATGTCCGACCGTGTGTACAAGGCATTAGAGTTTTGTTGTATTTTTTACCTTAAATTAAATGCAATTCATCATTTGTTTCTGGGTGGAACTTTCCCCAAAATTATGTAACTATTATTTTTATGTTTTTTTTTTCTTTTTACATGTTTTTCATAATTGTTCTTTATTATGTACTCCTTTTACTATTGTCTTCACTTTAACTCATAACTTTCTAATTCAAAGTTTTTAAAACTAAAAAAAAAAAAATAATTACGAGTAACTGTTGAAATGAAAAGCAATTATTTCTACATTATTTAGATAGGCCCCAGAGAGTATTAAAATGCTTAACCTCCATCACAATGCAATAAACCGGGCAGGTTGTAGAAAGTGATTTGTCTTTTTTATTTTTATCACCACTAACAAGTGACAGATTGTCACATAGCAAGAAAAATCTATATCTAGTTGTTAAGTGTTGTAATTTAGGAGAATAAATATTGCAAGTGAAGTTGATGCAAAGCCATATTGGTGACAAATTATAGGTTACCAGATCTTATTACTAGAAAATTGCTAATTTAACATAAAGGATAAGTACATTTTTATGGAACAGTGCACACAGCGCATCATCCAAACAGCTTAAGGTAATCATCCAGCTCTGTCAAGTAGAATGCCATCTTTACACTGCCTGGCTTATATAGGGTAGTGCAGTATATACATCAAATCCACTTCTGTCTCTGCACTTTTCCATCAGACTGTGCTTTTCCCTAAAAAGTGAAACTTTAGCTATCATTTTTATATAAATACACCCCATATTAAAAAAATAAAATAAAATGTAGTCAAGTATTATTCTCTCCCCCTGTGTTGCTGGTCTTTCAAAGGTTGATTGACAGCTTCCTTCTGTCTACCAGGGTGTCATGGAAACACCCCCTGGAGTGTATCATCAAGCAGCCTTGGTTTTTAGTACTCCTCCTGAACTGAGTAATGAAATGAAAGCACACGCATACAAGCGCAACTAAAGATTGAACTCAAGATTGAAGGATTTTATGTGATATTTTTAAATCTGCTAAAAGTTCTCTGGCTCAAGCCAAAATGTCACAATTTTTACCTGCTTAACGGAGCAAACTTTCAGTCTTTGCCCCTCAAAGCATTGTTGCAAAGGCTTGTGATATAACTGGAAACGCTTCCCTTTTCTTTTTTTTTTTTTGCAGAACATGATTGTCCTTTTTTTCTTAAAACAATGTCTATGGACATGCCTTTACCTATAGCAATTGTCATTTTTTTCCTTCTTGTAGCTCCAAACCCAAATCCTGTTAAAGTCTTAAAATGTTCAGTAAAAGATCATACAGACAAAATGAAAATGACTTCAGTTATAAGCCACTAGCCTAATAAAATTCCAGATAGCATTGATCGATTGGAATCTATGTCAGTGAATGAATAAATATTGTATTGTAAAATACATTGGAAAGTTGCATTAAATATAGATGGGCAGTGTTAGATATAAATAATAGAAAAGTCCATTTTCATGAGTGCTCGGGAAGATTTCTATAAAAGGAAGCACTCCTCAGATTATGCACTGATTGAAATATGTAACCTTTAAGATGTAATCCCGTAAAATGATTAAAAATGGTGAAAAGGCATTGTTTTTGGCAGTAGAATATATAAATGCTGTGCTGTCACTTGGGGGGGGGGGGGGGGGTGCATAAATGTAAAAAACAAAGATGATAATAAAGTGCTGGTTAGGCGTAACCTTTAAAATCCATCAAGGATAAAGTTGTCCTAAATTAATTTTGCCTTGGCTATTACGGTTTAGAATACTGGTTTAAAGAACATTAGCTTGATCCAAATAGGAAAAAAACACTGCATTAGATAAAGGATTCAGCCAAATGGTTTTTCTGCATCGTGGCTGACTTTTGATCTGCAGGGGGTATTATAAACATTACTGAAATTACAGCTGTGGCGTATTAAACATTAACAAGACATTTTGCACTCTGTTTTCAAATCCCAGACTGGGTAATCCTTGTTGATTCTTAAGTAGGCTATAGACAGTTGATGGTGATCAGATACAGTATGGGGGTTATTTACGAAAGGCAAATTCATTTTGCACTACAAGTGCAAATTACAAGTGCAAAATGCACTTGAAATTGCACTGCAAGCGCACTTGGAAGTGCAGTCGCTGTAAAGCTGAAGGGTAGATCTGAAATGAGGGGAAGCTCTTCTGATTTTCTCATCCAATCATGTGCAAGCTAAAATGCTGTTTTTTATTTTCCTTGCATGTCCCCCTCAGATCCACGACTGCACTTCCAAGTGCACTTTCAGTGCAATTTCAAGTGCACTTTGCACTTGTAATGCAAAATGAATTTGCCTTTCGTAAATAACCCCCTATGTGTAGACTATTTGAGATATCTATGAGAAACCTGTCACAACTTAGGTCTCATGCACACTGGACATTTTTAAAGCTACTCTTTGGGCTTTTAAAAAAAATAAAAAATTTTAGAGGCAGGAGCATTTAGAGGAAGTAAGAAACCCACTGGCACTGTGTCCAGGAGAAGCCGTGTGTTGGCAAAAAAAAACCCCTCTTAATTAATGAGTAGACATGCGCAGAGTGAAATATTTTGTTTCAGAATTTCGTTTTCGTCCGAAAAATAAATTTATTTAGTTACTCTCAAAACTCGTTTTTATTTATTTTGTTTTTTGTTCAAAAATTGCATTCGCCCGAAAATCCACATGAATTACGGTTGAATCTGCTGCTAAACTCTATATAGCCTATAGGTGAAGCATTTGACTCCGGAAATGTACGATTGCAGTGTCGTACAGTTTCGATGCTCTGTCGAATATTATTATAAACGTGTGTGTTTTTCGTTGCTTTGTCGAATTTTCGTCATTCATGTTGAATGAATGGTCTAAGTCTCACAGTATCAGGTGTCAGATAGTGAGTAACTGATAATAACGAATATGGCGGCAACCCATTGTGAGAGTGACATGGAGGCATTGGAGGATGTTCCTGAGCCATCTACAAGTGTTTCTGTATATATATATTATTTACTCGTTTAAACAGAAACTGGTGGACTGGTGATAGCGATTACTGATCAGACAGATAACAAGATTCTATAATAAAAAATCCCCCCCACAACACAGGCAGCCTCTGAGGCTATCACAACAACACTAGCAGCAACACTAGTATCACTATAAGGTTCTCACACTAACACAATAGCAGCAGATTATTAGGAAAAGGCTAAGTTGAACTGTAGCTTGCTTCACTATTGTTCTGCTGCTGTGCTTATGCTTAATAATAATTCGGGTTCTCTGACAAGTGACAATTCAAACGGACCAGCTAAGATTGACTGTCTTCTGAAATGATTCAGTGTGTGTGTCTCTCTCTGCTAGCAATCGTAAGTGAAAGTAAGTTGGCTGTATGTGTGTACTTAGTTGTAGCTGTTTTATTGCTCCCCCTCTTTGGTTACAATCAGCCAATAACATTTATCATCATCATTATTTTTATTTTACTTCCCCCACCCAATTCCAGACTCTTTTCCCTCTGTCGAATGTTTTCTCTCTATATCGAATATTTTCTCTCTGTCAAATCTTTTCTCTATATAATCTTGGACTAATAGAGGTAAGGTTAGGCACATTCTACCACAGGTTCTATAGACAGATTGTTATTGTCAGAGTCACGTCGAATCTCCTATTTTATATCGAACTGTTGTAACAACGAAAACGAAAATAAAGCATTTATTCACGTCGGATCTTCCGTTTTTCGGATTCTGCACTTTCGTTATCGTTTGTCAAAACGAAAACGAAAATACCTGAAATTCGGACGAAAATGCATTCGGACGAAAACAAATGCACATGTCTATTAATGAGTGTAAATGCCTGTTAACACATCTAAACCCATGTTAATGATAGGCTTGTTTATCGCTTGCGCATTAATACACTTTATTGGCCTGAATAAATTATTATTCTGGCCAATTAAATTAATTAATGCCCAAAGGATTGATGCATCTAAATGTGCCTATATGCATTACATTGCATATACAAGCATCAAGCGTTTTTTCTGGAAAAACTCTGCTGCCAGGAAGAAAGGCGTCCAGGAGCAATTTCAAAAGTGTCCAATGTGCATGAGGTCTTATGGTGAAAATATGTTGAAATAGACATCATCTCAAGGAAAACTGAAACAAGCAGCTGTTTCAGACACATAGGTAGGCAAATGTATATGTAAAGCTCACCATTTCTTGTAAAAAGTCCTGCTACCTTCTCCTGCCTCCTGAATGTTCCTATTATTCAGTAAAGCAGGCAGTTGCATAATGCCACGTACACACAACTGGACTTTTTCGACAGACTAGGTCCGACTGTCTTCCCGACGGACTTTCGGCGGAGTTCCAATGGACTTTCCTAACGAACAGACTCACACAAGGTCACACACAAGCACATGAAAGTCCGACGGATTTGAATGTGATGACGTACGATCGGTCTAGAATAAGGAAGTTTATAGCCAGTAGCCAATAGCTGCTATAGTGTCTGTTTTCATCCGTCAGACTAGCATAAAGATGAAAGGATTTTTTGACCGTAATCAAGTCCATTGGAAAGATTTGAAACATGTTTTAAATCTAAAGTCCTTCTGATTTTTAGACAGCAAAGGTCCAATGAAGCCCACACATGATTGAATTGTCCGGCGGATTCGCTCTGTCGTACGCGGCATAAGAGGATCAATACAGGGGTTTGAGAGGCAGAACATAACAGAGTCAAACTCAATTTTAGTAGACTCGGTGGAAATTTAAATTTAACTTTAACTGGTTATGCCTAAGGATCTACTGATTGTACATAAGTCAATGTGCCGAGTACAAGTTAAATTATTAGTGCACCTTTACTGGCTTGTGCGATACATAGACAACTACTACAGTGTCCTAAATACATTACTATGCAGTGCTTGATTTTTAAGCTGATAAATTCATCCCCTGTGTACAAGTACAAGTACTGGGGGAACCTTCTACATTGTAAATTGAAGGTGAGTATTGCAACAAAAGCTGCCTTTTTTATCTTTGGGTTAGTCATTTTTTTATATTTGCACTGTAGTTTAAAACCTGCATTACCTCTAATCACCTCAACACTGGTCATTTTTACCCTCTTCATGCCCAGGTAATTTTTTTTTTTTTTTTTTTTTTAGTATTCTCACACTTTGATTAACAATTGCTCACTCATGAAACTCTGTAACAAAATTAAATTATTATTATTTTTTTGAGAGAGATAGAACTTTCTTTTGGTGATATTTAATGAATGCTGGGTTTTTATTTTATTTGCTATATAAATAAACACAATATTGGATGTCCTCTAATCCACGCTCAGGGAATAGAAGCCCAATTCCACTGCTGCTGCAAATATAAAACCCTAAAACATTATAGCACAATTCTACAATAGATTAGAATTGATTGCTGCAATAAATTCTAATCTATTTTAGAATCGTGTTAAAATAAATAAAATAATTCAAAAAATGTTGGAAAAAAACTATTTCTTTGTTTCTATTATAACATTTTGCAAATAAATCATCTTTATTCATAAAGTTAGGACAAAATATATTCTGCTACATTTCTTTGGTAAAAAAAAAAAAAAAAAAAAAAAAAGAAAACAGTGTATATTATTTAGTCTGTCTGAAAGTTATAGAGTCTACACACTATGGTATACTTGTATACAGTACCTCACAAAAGTGAGTAGACCCCCACATTTTTGTATATATTTTATTATATCTTTTCATGTGACAACACTGAAGAAATTATACTTTGCTAGAATGTAAAGTAGTGAGTGTACAGGTTGTATAACAGTGTAAATTTGCTGCCCCCTCAAAATAACTCAACACACAGCCATTAATGTCTAAACCGCTGGCAACAAAAGTGAGTACATACCTAAGTGAAAATGTCCAAATTGGGCCCAATTAACCATTTTCCCTCCCCGTGTCATGTGACTCGTTAGTGTTTCAAGGTCTCAGGTGTAAATGAGGAGCAGGTGTGTTAACGTTGGTGTTATTGCTCTCACTCTCTCATGCTGGTCACTTGAAGTTCAACATGGCACCTCATGTCAAAGAACTCTCTGAGGATCTGAAAAAAAAGAATTGTTGCTCGACATAAAGATGGCATAAGCTATAAGAAGAGTGTCAAGACCCTGAAACTGAGATACAGCACAGTGGTCAAGACCATACAGAGGTTTAACAGGACAGATTCCACTCAGAAGAGGGCTTGCCATGGTCGACCAATGAAGTTAAATGCATGTGCTCGGCGTCATATCCAGAGGTTGTCTTTGGGAAATAGACTTATGAGTGCTGCCAGCATCGCTGCAGAGGTTGAAGCTGTGGGGGTTCAGCCTGTCAGTGCTCAGAACATACGCCACACACTGAATCAAATTTGTCTGCATGGCTGTCATCCCAGAAGGAAGCCTCTTCTAAAGATGATGCACAAGAAAGCCCACAAACAGTTTTCTGAAGACATGCAGACTAAGGACATAGATTACTGGAACCATGTCCTGTGGTCTGATGAGACCAAGATAAACTTATTCAGTTCAGATGGTGTCAAGCGTGTGTGGCGGCAACCAAGTGAGGAGTACAAAGACGAGTGTGTCTTGCCTACAGTGAAGCATGGTGGTTAGAGTGTCATGGTCTGGGGCTGCATGAGTGCTGCCGGCACTGGGGAGCTACAGTTCATTGAGGGAACCATGAATGCCAACATGTACTGTGACATACTGAAGCAGAGCATGATCCCCTCCCTTCAGAGACTGGGCCACATGGCAGTATTCCAACATGATAATGACCCCAAACACAACTCCAAGATGACCACTGCCTTGCTAAAGAAGCTGAGGTTAAAGGTGATGGACTGGCCAAGCATGTCTTCAGACATAACACCCTATTGAGCATTTGTGGTGTATCCTCAAACCGAAGGTGGATGAGTGAAAGGCCTCTAACATTCACCAGCTTCGTGATGTTGTCTTGGAGGACTGGAAGATGACTTCATGGCAACCTGTGAAGCTCTGGTGAACTCCATGCCCAAGAGGGTTAAGGCAATTCTGGAAAATAATGGTGGCCACACAAAATATTGAAACTTTGGTCTCAATTTAGACATTTTCACTTAAGGGTGTATTCACTTTTGTTGCCAGCGGTTTTGACATTAATGGCTGTGTGTTCAGTCATCTTGAGGGGAGAGCAAATTGACACTGTTATGCAAGCTTTACACTCTCACCACTTTACATTGTAGCAAAGCGTAATTTCTTCAATGTTTTCACATGAAAAGATATAATAAAATGTTTACAAAAATGTGAGGGATGTCCTCACTTTTGTGAGATACTGTATATAATTGAAAGTTAATCAATCCTGCTTATCTCAAATTTTGAGGCCCTAAAATACCAGGTTAGTACAAATGCCCATCAAACGACCCCTTTTCTGGAAAATAGACAGTACAAGGTATTTAGTAATAGGTATTGTGAGATTCTTTTTATCACAATATTTAGTAAAATGAATGAATTAAACAATAGTTTTTCTCACAAAATTGCCATTTTAACAAGTTATTTCTCACACACACAGCTTATACTTATAATTACACCCCAAAACACATTCTGCTATGCCTCCTGGGCATAAGGATCCCACATAGTCACAGCCTAGATGCATAGAGGGGGCCCAAAATGCAAGGAGCACTTTTGGGCTTTCATGGAGCATAAATTACACATCTAACTTCCTGACTACCCATGAAATTTTTGGAGGTTCTGGAGCACCAGAACAGTAGAAACACCCACAAAATGACCACATTTTGGAAAGCAAACACCCAAAGATGTTTTCTAATGCAGATGTTGAGTTTTTCAAAGACTATTTTTATGTACTGTAATAGTCAATTCTATACAAGTGGCCAGGAAATATAGCTTAGTGTAGAGTCACTTATAGCAATCCCAGTTCCTATAAGCCAAGCAAGCCTAGCATGCTTGTAGGCAGGTAGAGTAGAGTAAAGAAAAACTGTGTGGGGGGGCCCTCCAAAATTCATACCAGACCCAAAAATGTATACCAGACCCTTATCTCAGCATGCAGCCCAGCAGGTCAGGAAATGGGGGGGACGAGCTAGCGCCCCCTCTTGAATCATACCAGGCCACATTCCCTCAACATGGGGAGGTGCTTTGGGGCAGGGGTCCCTCCCAATGTACTTAGTTCCCATGTTCATGTGGGGATTGTTGGGGTGCGGCGGATGACTTATTGGAATCTGGAAGCAGGGGACCCTCAAATCCTGGTCCCCCCTCCTCTATTTGAATGAGTATGTAGTACATAGTACCACTACTCATTCACCAAGAAGTGTTCAAAGAGTTGTCAAAAACTGTTTTGTTTTTTTTAAGTCCTTTATGACAAATTATGTACCTATGAAGGGGTGCCCTTCATTTAAATTTTAGCTCTTAAAATCTTAAAATTCATACCAGACTCAAAGGGCCTGGTATGAATAGGGGGACCCCCTATAGTGTTTTTTTGTTTGTTTTTTTAATTGCCAGAAATTCTTTTTGTTCACATTCGGTTGTTAAGGACGTGGCTCCTTAACACCCAGCTATTCTGCACACAGAATTCGAATGAGTCGGTCACTTTTTGATCCATCCGAATTCAAATCATTTCTAGAAAATTTGGATTTTGTTAGAAAACAAATAATAAAACCAAAACAATTTCAACAAAATTCGTTACTACTGTCATTCAGAGATTTGGATACTGAATCTGAATCTCTGAATCTCCAAAAATGTGTCCAAATTTAGATAGTGGCAATCAGGACAACTGTTGCAGGCTGCACTGATCTGATGACAGTGGGACTTGTGTAGTGGCGATCAGGAACACTGTTGCTGGCTTACACTACGCTGGGAACATTAGGGACTATTGTGGCAGCAATCTGGAACCCTTTTTCTGACTTACATTGATCTGGTAACACTAGGACTGGTGTGGTGACTGTTGTGGCAATAATAAGGAACACTGTTGCAGGGGCGGATCCAGGGGGGGGGCAACGGGTCAATTGCCCCCTCCGAGAATACCGCCAGCTGATGACAGAACGGCCGGTTCCGCGGGTCCAATCGCGGCCGGTTCCGCGGGTACCCGCGGGCCGGTTCCGCGGGTCCAATCGCGGCCGGTTCCGCGGGTACCCGCGGCCGGTTCCGCGGCTCCAATCGCGGCCGGTTCCGCGGGTCCAATCGCGGCCGGTTCCGCGGGTACCCGCGCGGCCGGTTCCGCGGGTACCCGCGCTGAGTGGACGGGTGAGGGGGGGGCAGCTGGGCGGCTTAGGAGGGCTGCTGGCCAATCAGGAAGCCAGCAGGCAGGGGAGCAGGGAGATGACATCATCTCTCACTGCCCTGCATCCCTCCAGTTCCGCCCTCACTGTGTAGGAAGCTGTGTGCAGCAGAGAGATTGCATCATCTCTCTGCTGCCTATGTTCACTCTGTAACCCAACAAAAGACCACCAGTAGGTGACAATCCGCAATGTGTGGCAGGCTACGTGGCAAGTGGCAATCCGCAATGTGTGGCAGACTACGTGGCAAGTGGCAATCCGCAATGTGTGGCAGGTGACGTGGCAAGTGACAATCCGTAATGTGTGGCAGTTGACGTGGCAAGTGACAATCCGCAATGTGTGGCAGGTGACGTGGCAAGTGACAATCCGCAATGTGTGGCAGGCTACGTGGCAATCCGCAATATGTTGCAGGCAACGTGGCAAGTGACAATCCGCAATGTGTGGCAGGTGACGTGGCAAGTGGCAATCCGCAATGTGTGGCAGGCAACGTGGCAAGTGACAATCCGCAATGTGTGGCAGGTGACGTGGCAAGTGGCAATCCGCAATGTGTGGCAGGCAACGTGGCAAGTGACAATCCGCAATGTGTGGCAGGTGACGTGGCAAGTGACAATCCCCAATGTGTGGCAGGTGACGTGGCAAGTGGCAATCCGCAATGTGGGTCAGGCAACTTGGCAAGTGACAATCCGCAATGTGTGGCAGACTACGTGGCAAGTGGCAATCCGCAATGTGTGGCAGGTGACGTGGCAAGTGACAATCCGTAATGTGTGGCAGTTGACGTGGCAAGTGACAATCCGCAATGTGTGGCAGGTGACGTGGCAAGTGACAATCCGCAATGTGTGGCAGGCTACGTGGCAATCCGCAATATGTTGCAGGCAACGTGGCAAGTGACAATCCGCAATGTGTGGCAGGTGACGTGGCAAGTGGCAATCCGCAATGTGTGGCAGGCAACGTGGCAAGTGACAATCCGCAATGTGTGGCAGGTGACGTGGCAAGTGGCAATCCGCAATGTGTGGCAGGCAACGTGGCAAGTGACAATCCGCAATGTGTGGCAGGTGACGTGGCAAGTGGCAATCCGCAATGTGGGTCAGGCAACTTGGCAAGTGACAATCCGCAATGTGTGGCAGGTGATGTGGCAAGTGGCAATCCGCAATGTGTGGCAGGCTACGTGGCAATCCGCATCTGGTGGCAGGCGACGTGGCAAGTGACAATCCGCAATGTGTGGCAGGTGACGTGGCAAGTCACAATCCGCAATGTGTGGCAGGTGACGTGGCAAGTGACAATCCCCAATGTGTGGCAGGTGACGTGGCAAGTGGCAATCCGCAATGTGGGTCAGGCAACTTGGCAAGTGACAATCCGCAATGTGTGGCAGGTGACGTGGCAAGTGGCAATCCGCAATGTGTGGCAGGCTACATGGCAATCCGCATCTGGTGGCAGGCGACGTGGCAAGTGACAATCCGCAATGTGTGGCAGGTGACATGGCAAGTGGCAATCTGCAATGTGTGGCAGGCTACGTGGCAAGTGACAATCCGCAATGTGTGGCAGGTGACGTGGCAAGTAACAATCCGCATTTGGTGACAAGTGACAATCCACATTTGGTGGCAGGCGACATGGCAAGTGACATCCTCAGGGCTCCCACTGATTCTGCATTATGGTGAGTTGAACCATTTAATTTTATATTACAATGTATTAATAGAAATAATGCGCTTCAATCATCCTGACACCATAACAACCATGGTGCCGTAATGATTGAAGCGCCAATACCAGCCATTTCCCATATAAATTGCCCCCCAAAAAACATATTTTATAGCAGTGCCCCTCCCGAGATTAGACTCTGGATCCGCCCCTGCACTGTTGCTGGCATACAGTGGTCTGGTGACAGCACAGCTGATGTGCCATTCACCAGGAAAGCTGTTGCTTCTTGCACTGGTCCGAAGTAGCGGCAATCAGAAACACTGATTCTAGCTACAATGGTCTGGCAGCACTGTGGCTGGTGTGGTCGTGAGTGAAGAACCATTTTTGGCTTCACTATTAAGGCTTGCTCACACGAGAGGTTAGGAGGTAAAACCTTGCGGTTGAGCTGCAATTTTACTGACCCTCAACCACTAACCCCTTTATCTGCAGAAACAGCAGCTGGGGTGTATACACACACCACAGCTGCAATGCTTTGCTTCCCAGCTGTGACAGCAATTATACCCCCTGTATGCCTGCCTATCGTGACATATTTAAGTTTGTGGAGTCTAAGGAGCTAAAGCAGGCAATACAATGCCTCCTCGTTGCATGTCTTCAGAGAGCATTGCACATGTGCACAAGTTCTTATGGTGAAACTACAGGGTTATTTACGAAAGGCAAATCTACTTTGCACTGAAAGCACACTTAGAAGTTCAGTCGCTTTAAATCTAAGGGGTAGATCTGAAATGAGGGGAAGCTCTGCTGATTTTATCATCCAATCATGTGCAAGCTAAAATGCTGTTTTTTATTTTCCTTGCATGTTCCCCTCGGATCTACGGCGACTGCACTACCAAGCGCACTTTCAGTGCAAAGTGGATTTTCCTTTAGTAAATAACCCCCTATGACTGATTTTTTATAAACCGAGGTGAGGCGACCAAATCAGAAGATACCACCTCCCAAAATTGTATGCAAAAATTAAGAACAGGGGAAGAGGTAACAAACCTCCAGGGACTTTTAAAGGTATCCATTACAAAAAGTATTTATAAGAACCAGTAAGGATCAGAAAAGCAGACCAGAGATAGAAATAAAATCTATAAATTTATTAAAAAACATAAGCTAAAAACACAGTGGGTGAAAATACATCAAACAGACAGCAATTTTCAACAATTCACTTGATTTCGGTCAGAATGACTTATACCACGCTCGACATGTTTCACTCAAATCGAGTTTCATCAGGAGCTTTGTGTGATAAGGATAACGTAGTAATACTGTATTGGATGATAAAGGCAAAAAACATTTAGATAAGTATAAATGAAACTAATATAAGTATCACTGAAAAGTGTTTACAAAAAAATATTCCCCACTGATCCCAGCGCTCACAGCAGGATGCCAACTTATAAGCAGCTATCATAAAAAGATCATATACATTCAAATATATAGTATATACACTTCCTCAATCATACACAATGTAAAATATACTATATTGACAGCGCTTGATATAATCTCATAGAAAATAGGAGAAAAAAAGTTCATAGACTCCAGAGAATCCAACAGAATCCAAAATACTTTTTGTAATTGATACCTCTAAAAGTCCCTGGAGGTTTGTTACCTCTTCCCCGTTCTTATTTTTTGCCCCTATGACTGATGTGGCAGTGAACAGGGACACCAGTACTGGCGTGTTGCTGATCAGGGCCACTGTGACTGGTGTGACAATGATCAGGAACACTGTGTCTGGTTCTGTGCTGAATAGGAACACTGTGTGTGGGTAGCAGTGATTATGGACACTGTTGTAGTGGTGATTAGGAATACTGACTGGCAGCACTGGTCTGGCAAAATTGTGTTGCTGTGGCAATGATCAGAGACAGTGACTGGTAGCACAGACATACAGTGATATCAGAGTAGCCGGCCATTGTACATGTTCACCACCACATCAGTACAATGTCACCATAGTGACATTGTACTGCTGGGGGGGGGGGGGGGGGCATAATCAGGATTGTTTTTAACACTATGATTGCATATTATAGTGATAGTCACTATATAAGCAAATTTGTAACTGTGTTTGGCATGATGCTATTATTTACTACTGTCTTTGCTATTATTGGCCCCAGCTATCAAATGGTACAGGGCTGCTGTAATGAGCCATGTACCATGTGATCACTGTAACCAAACACAGAGATCCCAGTATTAAGCAATGACATCATAAACGAAAGCTATTTTTTTCTACTTGGCTTATGATCCCTGTGATTGGCCCTCTACCACGATTGGTGATCTACTGTATCCGGTGTAGCGGTCACAGATCACCCTACTGCGTTGCCCCAAGGTGCATAAGAACGAAAAGTGAGAGCATGCACATATGCATCCCACCAGAATAATGCCAGCCGTGCCCAGCCACATATGTGCAGTGGCTGGAAAGGAAGTGGTTAAAGCGGGTGTTCTGCCGTTTTTTTTTTCTTTTTTAAAAGCCAGCAGCTACAAATACTGCAGCTGCTGACTTTTAAAATAAGGACACTTACCCGCCCAGCGCGCCCGCGATGTCGGCACCCGAAGCCGATCTCTCGATCGTCTCTCGGGTGCTGCCACCACCATCTTGGGTATGGGAATACGGAAGTGGAGCCTTGCGGCTTCAATTCCTGGTTCCCAACTGCGCATGCGTGAGTCGCGCTGCACAATAAGGATGGTTCCCGCTGTCTCTGGGATCCGTGTGTTTCCCAGCAGACAGCGGGGGACCCACGGGAAGTGGCATAAATATCCGCAGATTCTGCGGATATCTATGCCGGAAGTGGGTGCAGATACCTGTACTGTACAGGTATCTGCACCCCCCCTCCCCCCTGAAAGGTGCCAATTGTGGCGCCGGAGTGGGGGAGGGTTCCAATGAGCGGAAGGTCCACTTTAGGGTGGAGCTCCGCTTTAAAGTATAAAAAAAAAGTATGGTCAATATGCCAATAAATGAGGTAAGAAGGGGAAGTGAAGAGGGGGATTTTTTAAACAATGTGTCACCCTCATTTCCAAAATTTGAATGCTGATAACAAAAATGATCAGATTTAAAGGATAACTTGTGCAAACAACAAAACATTACTATAGCACAGTGGCGGAACTACTGCCATAGCAACACATGCAAGCGCTATGGGGCCCGCAGTCAAGTGGGGCCCGGTGAGGACAGGCGCCACAGCTCCGCTTGTGATAGCAGGCGGCTCAGTGGGTAAGAGCAGGTGGTCAGTGGCTCTGTGGGTGGTCTGTGGGCGAGAGCGGGCGGCTCCACGGGTGAGAGCGGGCGGTCAGCGGCTCCGCGGGTGATAGTGGGAGGCTTGGCGGGTTAGAGCGGGTGGTCTGCTGGTGAGAGAGTGGGCGGTCCGTGGGTGTGAGCAGGCTGGCCAATCAGGGAGCTTATGGGCGGGGGAGCATAGCGATGACATCATCTCTCACCGCCCGGCGCCCGCCCTGCATCCCTGCATTGCAGTTCCCCCCTCACTGTGCAGGCAGCCAGGAAGCAGAGAGATGACATTATCTCTCTGCTGCCTGATTGATAATCTGCTGCCTGACTCTGTGACACAGCAGGAAAGTGACAGAGCAAGTGACAATCCATAATGTGTGGCAGGTGACGTGGCAAGTGACAACCGGGGACATGGCAAATGACAATCCGTAACGTGTGGCAGGTGACGTGGCAAGTGAAAATCCGTGAAGTGGCAAATGACAATCCATAATGTGTGGCAAGTGACATGGCAAGTGACAACTTGGATGTGTCAAGTGACAATCCGTAACATGTGGCAGGTGACGTGGCAAGTGAAAATCTGTGACGTGGCAAGTGACAATCTGTAAGGTGTGGCAGGTGACGTGGCAAGTGACAATGCCTAATGTGTGGCAGGTGACGTGGCAAGTGACAACCCGGGACGTGGCAAGTGACAATCCATTATGTGTGGCAAGTGACAATCTAGGACGTGACAAGTGACAATCTGTAATGTGTGGCAAGTGGCAATCTAGGACATGGCAAGTGACAATCCGTAATGTGTGGCAGAAGACATGGCAGGTAACAACCTGGATGTGGCAAGTGACAATCCGTAACATGTGGCAGGTGGCATGGCAAGTGAAAATCTGTGACGTGGCAAGTGACAATCCGTAATGTGTGGCAGGTGACGTGGCAAGTGACAATCCATAATGTGTGGCAGGTGACGTGGCAAGTGACAACCCGGGACGTGGCAGGTGACAATCCATTATGTGTGGCAAGTGACAATCTAGGACGTGGCAAGTGACAATCTGTAATGTGTGGCAAGTGGCGATCTAGGACGTGGCAAATGACAATCCGTAATGTGTGGCAGGTGACATGGCAAGTAACAACCTGGATGGGGCAAGTGACAATCCGTAACATGTGGCATGGCAAGTGAAAATCTGTGACGTGGCAAGTGACAATCCGTAATGTGTGGTAGGTGACGTGGCAAGTGGCAACCCGGGACGTGGCAAGTGACAATCACTGTGATATAGAACACTGACACCAGCACAATGATAGAGTGCACTGACACCAGCACCGTGATAGAGTGCACTGACACCAGCACCGTGATATAGAGCACTGACACCAGCACCGTGATATAGAGCACTGACACCAGCGCCGTGATAGAGTGCACTGACACCAGCACCGTGATATAGAGCAATGACACCAGCACCGTGATAGAGTGCACTGACACCAGCACCATGATATAGAGCACTGACACCAGCACCGTGATAGAGTGCACTGACACCAGCACCGTGATATAGAGCACTGACACCAGCACCGTGATAGAGTGCACTGACACCAGCACCGTGATATAGAGCACTGACACTAGCACCATGATAGAGTGCACTGACACCAGCACTGATACCAGCAACTCGCTGCTGGGCCCCAAAAACATGACACCACTCAACCTCTTCAAACAGGAGGGTACGGGCATATAGTACGGTGTGGACATTAAGAGAAAAAAAGTTTTTTGAGAGAAAAGGAATCTGAACGGACCAGATACCACGTCCCAATATTTATGAAAAAGAAAAAGGGGCCAAAAAAGGGGCTGGGGAGTCACCAACCCCTGGGACTTTTACGGTATCAAATCAAGATATTCATAAAAAAATTTAAAATAAAATAATATAATTTTATTCATATTATGCAAATATATAAATTGAACATTCATAAAAACAGTGATTTGGCATTTATCAGTGCATAGACAAACGTATTCACAAAGTTAATCAAGATTTCCATTCGCCATACAGGGAAAATGAAGAGAAAAGCTGCAATCGTTCAACATGTTTCGCCCGGGTTGGGCTTCTTCAGGAAAACTGATTGAGCAGCCAGAAAATTAGCACAAAGTTGCCAGATGCTCCATATGTCAACAACCAATATCCATGGTATCAGTCAAAAAGTTGAAGATACCACATGGGATCTGTAATCACTTAAAGATGAGGTCACAAAATTAGGAGAGATATATGTCGCCTATTTGGGGTCTGGGTAATTACATTGAATCAATAAGGTTACAAAGGGGTTCTGAGAAACTTCAATGGTGTGTCAGAATCAACGAGGGATAAGTATATTTATTGGTAGCAGATTTAAAAATTGTTACTTGTAATTGCATGAGGTTCAAAAGTGCACATCCAGTCCCATCAATTGCCCATTATAGTATATAGTACATATATATATATATATATATATATATATATATATATATATATATATATATATATATATAGTATAGTATATAGTACGGTGTGCTTTTTTGTACAAGGAAGTGAGCCAAATGTAGAAAAAAGGTCTGTGTGCTCGATTAACCACTTGCCGACCGCCACACGACGATATACGTCGACAGAATGGCACGGGCAGGCATATGGGCGTATATATACGTCCCTGCCTTCCCGCGGGTGGGGGGCCCGATCGGGCCCCCCCGGTGCCTGCGGCGGTCGGTATTCGTTCGGGAGCGATCCGGGATGAGGGGGCGGCCATTCATTCATGGCCACCCCCTCGCGATCACTCCCGACGAATGAAATGGCAGAGTGACATCACTTCCTCTCCTGTAATGTAAACACAGGAGAGGAAGTGATGTAATCTCTCCTCGTGTCAGTCTTTTTCGTTCCGACACCGAGGAGAGAGGATCGGTGAGTTGCACCCAATACTACACATATAGTAGAACACGCCAGGCACACTTTTCACCCCCCCGATCACCCCCCAATCACCCCCCCAATCACCCCTGCCCCCCCAGTCACAGTGACACCAATTGCATTTTTTTTTTTGCATTGGTGTCATTTGTGACTGTAATAACTGTTAGGGCAGTTAGGGTTAGCCCCCTTTAGCTCTAGGGTGCCCCCCTAACCCCCCCAATAAAGGTTTAACCCCGTGATCACCCCCCGTCGCCAGTGTCACTAATAAGCGATCGTTTTTCTGATCGCTGTATTAGTGTCACAGGTGACGCTAGTTAGGCAGGTAGGTATTTAGGTTCGCCGCAGCTTTTTATAGCGTCAGGGACCCCCATATACTATCGCATAGCCCCCGATTGCCCCCCAGTTAACCCTTTCACCAGTGATCACCATATAACTGTTACAGGTGACGCTGGTTGGTTAGTTATTTTTTTTTTGTTTCAGGGCACCCGCCATTTATTACCTAATAAAGGTTTAACCCCCTGATCACCCGGCGGGTGATATAAGTTTGAGGGGCAGATAAGGTCTGCGTCGCCCCAGCGTCAGGTTAGTGCCAGTACCGCTAACACCCACGCGCAAAGCATACACCTCCCTTAGTAATATAGTATCTGATCAGATCTATATTAGCGTTGCCAGCATTTTAGGTTTCCCAAAACGCATTGTTAGCGGGATCAGCCCAGATACCTGCTAGCACCTGCGTTTAGCCCCTCCGCCAAGCCCAGCCCAGCCCACCCAAGTGCAGTATCGATCGATCACTGTCACTTACAAAACACAACACACATAACTGCAGCGTTCGCAGAGTCAGGCTTGATCCCTGCGATCGCTAACAGTTTTTTTGTAGCGTTTTGAAACAGTCGCTGACAGGCTAGGTGCTTTTTTACCTGTGAGTCTCACTAGTGTACCCCTAAATTTAGAGCCCAAAATGGCAAAGCGAAGGTACACTAGTGAAGAGGCCTACACGTTTCTGAGCATGACAGATAGTGAAGAGGACGTCACTCATCTGTCAGATTCAGGCTCAGAATACGATCCTGTAGAGGACAGCGGCTCCATGACAGATAGCTCTGACGACGGAGATGAGGCCCCTGTTAAGAACAGGTGTGCCCAATCCCGAATGTATTCTGTTGTTCAGGTGCAGGAACCGCAGGTCACTCGTATGGAGCAGAGACGTACTAGAGCCGCTCATCCTTCTGGTGAACTGGCAAGCACCAGCGGCCTAGTACACCCTGGACGTACATCCAGCACTGCAGTAACACGTGGTGACGTGGTGAGTCCCATAAGTGCAGTTCAAGCTGGCGAGGTGGCAAGCACAAGTAGTGTCCCACTGCCACCAAGAAGAAGACAAAGACAGGCCCGTCATACCCATTGTGCCCTTCCTGCAGAATTCGCCAATCCTAATTGGGTGCCCACCACTTCTGCAGAACCCGTACTTCCCCCATTCACTGGCCAACCTGGCATTAACGTGGAAACAGTTGATTTTACGACACTTGACTTTTACTCACTGTTTTTCACCGAAGATCTCTATAGATCTATTGTGGACCAAACCAATTTGTACGCTGGTCAACACATCGCCACTATTCCCCAGTCCGCCCTTGCCAGACAATGGAAACCAGTTACGGTTTCCGAATTTAAAATCTTTCTGGGCCTCTCCCTCAACATGGGCATAACCAAAAAGAGTGAGTTGCGGTCATATTGGTCCACTGACCCAATTCACCATATGCGCGTGTTCTCTGCTTCCATGTCCAGGGCACGATACGATATGATTTTGCGGTTCATGCACTTCAGCGACAATGAACTCTGTCGTCCTCGTGGAGACCCTGAATACGATCGGCTCTACAAAATTCGGCCCCTCATAAACCACTTCAACCAACGTTTTGCAGACTTGTTTACTCCCAATCAAGTTGTCTGCGTTGATGAGTCCCTGATTAAGTTTTCTGGTCGCTTGTCATTCAAACAATACGTCCCCAACAAGCGTTCCAGATACGGGGTCAAGATGTATAAGCTCTGTGACAGGGCCACAGGCTATACACGTAGTTTCATGGTTTATGAGGGTAAAGATAGTCACGTAGAGCCGGAGAACTGCCCTGACTACATAGGAAGCGCTGGCAAGATAGTGTGGGACATGGTGTCACCCTTATTCGGAAAGGGGTACCACTTGTACGTGGACAATTATTACACAAGCGTGCCACTGTTTAGTCACTTGTTTGATCAGCAGATTGGAGCATGTGGCACCGTGCGACCTAATCACCGGGGCTTTCCCCAGCGGCTTGTAGAGTCCCGTCTTAGGCTGGGGGAGAGAGCCTGCTTGCGGAGTAATAATTTTTTTTTTTTTTAAAGATTTTTTATTAATGAAAGGATAAGTCAATACAATAAACATTTCACATCGTTCAGCAACATAGCACAATCAATACAATGTAACACTGAAGGTCTATAACATAGCAATCGTCACATCTTGATTGCAAAAGCTTACTAAATGAGAAATTCTCATCCTTTCAAAATTTTCCAATACATATAAACTGTAAACAATATGAACCAGATAAGGCACTTTTAATACAGAAACACGAAGAAATTCAAACAAGTAATTACTTAGTTTTATATTATTTTCCTGGCGGCCATCCAAGGAGACCATTGTGAATAAAATCTGTAATGCCCCGTACACACGAGCGGACTTTTCGACATCCAAACTCCGACGGACTGAGTCCGTCAGACTATCCGATCGTGTGTGGGCTGCAACGGACTTTAGCTTCGCTAAAGTCTGACGGACTTTAGAAATGAAGCATGCTTCAAATTTTCCCGACGGAACTCCGCCGGACCCGGTCCCCTTTGAAAAATTCGCTCGTGTGTGTGCTACTCCGACGGACTAAAACCGACGCTAGGGCAGCTATTGGCTACTGGCTATGAACTTCCTTATTCGAGTCGGGTCGTACGTCATCACGTTCGAATCCGTCAGAGTTTAGTGTGATCGTGTGTGGCCAAGTCCGTTCGGCCGAAAAGTCTGTCAGAACTCCGTCAGAACTCCGGCAGAACTCCTTTGGAAGTCTGTCGGACATAAGTCCTCTCGTGTGTACGGGGCATTAGTTTTCCCTTCCAAGGAAGCAAGGATCTGCTCATATTTAAAGGTTTCATCAATTTTTTTAGTGAGTGCACTAATGGTAGGGGAAGTAGGCGATTTCCAGCTCCCAGCAATTAGGAGCCTAGCTGTTGATAAGATTTGAACTGTTATCATTCTCAGAGAAGGGGGAAATTGATCAATATTTATATTCAAAATCGCTAGTTCTGGGGAAGCCTGTTTAATAAACCCAGTGGTTTTAGAGATCAATGAGAATACCCCCCTCCAGAAACTCCGGAGATGGGGGCACTCCCACAACATATGTAACAATGTCCCGATCCTCCCACATCCTCGCCAACAGTCATGTGAAGCATCTTTCATGAACTTAGCTGTAACATAGGGGGAGTAATACCATCTAAGTAAGATTTTCTGTGATGTCTCCCAGTGAGAGATGGACCGGACAAAATGGCAATTGCTACGCATCGCTACTTTCCACTGGTCCGCCGAAAAGGACACAGCCAGATCCCTCTCCCACTTCTGGATGGGAGACATCCTACTAAAACTATCCTTCTCCTGTAACATGTTATAAAACAAGGAAATCCCCCCTTTGAATGACGTTTTGTCGGTCCAAAAGGACCATGCCCTATGCGGAATCTTAATGGAGGATCTCCTATGGCGGTGCAGAAAAGATGTAACCCGTAGATAAGTGAATGAGGCCGATGGAGGCAGTGAAAATTTGCGTGCTAAAGTTTCAAAAGGGATTAACCGGTCTTTCTCCCATAAATCCGAAACCTGTACGATTCCTTTTTGCTCCCAGGAGGCTAGGTCTAAATCTCTCAAAACAAAGTATAAAGAGGAAATGGGAGCGTGTATTTCAGTCAAATTTTGATGGTTAACAGTAGCTTGGACAAAATTATTCCATATGCTCAGTATCAACGTAATTATGGGATGATCTGACTTAAGAGGAGACCCGGCAAAGGAGGAGGCTAACAGCGCCGCGTATAGGGTGTTAGGACCAATCCAGGATTGTTCTATCGCCACCCACTGCTTCTCTATCTGGTGTTGAAACCAAAATTTCAGTTGGTCTAAAATACATGCCTTGTAGTAGTCCTGTAAATTAGGGAGACCCATACCTCCCACCTCCCTTCTCTTACATAGAATGGATTTGGCACACCGCGGCCTCCTCCCTTGCCAAACAAACGAAGAAAGTTGAGTCTGCGCTGATGCAAAGAATGATAATGGGATCTTTATAGGTAGAGCTCTGAACAAATATAATAGTTTAGGGAGAATTATCATTTTGTACACTGCTAGTCTACCCATCCAAGTGAGATAAAATTTCCCAAGTCTGTCTAGTTCTTGTTGTAGGGAGGACAGGAGTGGTATGAAGTTCGCTCTAAACAGCCCTTTACTGGGAGATAACATTTTTATCCCCAGATATTGAATTGGTTGGTCTGTCCATGGGTATGGAAATTTTTTAACTAGCTTTTGTCTAATGTTTTCAGTGACGTTTATCGCAAGCATATTAGATTTAGATGCATTCACCTTATAATATTAAATTTCGTTGAATTGTTCCAGGATGCCGTGTACTGCTGGAAGTGAACTGAGTGGATTGGACAGGGATAAAATAACGTCATCCGCAAATAATGTGATAGAATATGATTCCTTTAGAATAGGGATACCCGAAACGCGTGTATTTGTATGAATCGTTTCAGCTAGGGGTTCCATTAAAAGTGCAAAAATCAGGGGTGACAACGGACACCCCTGACGGGTCCCATTAGTAATGTTAAAGCTGTCGGAAAACATGCCTTCCGTGAAGACCATAGCTGACGGGAAAGTATATAATGCCATGATTGCCGATTTAATGTTTCCTACTATACCAAATTTATCCAATACCCGCTCCAGGTACCCCCAATGGACCCTATCGAATGCCTTCTCTGCATCTAAAGTCAGAAACAGAGAAGGGTCCCCCGAGGCCTCCGCTGCATGGATTAAATTTATTATTTTCCTAGTTGCATCTGGTGCTTGGCGGCCCTGAACAAATCCTACCTGGTCGTTTTTAATTAATGACGGTAAAATTTTTGCTAATCTATTGGCTACTATTTTAGCGTAAATCTTTACGTCGACATTTAACAATGAAATGGGCCTAAAATTTTGAGGGGCATCCGGTGATTTGCCTGGTTTGGGTAAGGTTATGACCGTTGCGGCTAACATTTCTGGGGGAAATTACATAGTTGACAAAGCTTTTTCAAAGGTGTTTAATAAATATTGACCAAAAACGGGATAAAAGGTACGATAATATTCAGAGGAGAACCCATCTGGACCCGGAGATTTATTTAATGGTAGTGCTAGAATTGTTTTTTGGAGTTCGTTAGTCGTAATGGGATCATTCAGCGCCGACAGTTGTTCCTGGGCAATAGATGGAAGTGAAATATTATTCAGAAAACTGTCAATCTTTTCCGGAGTTGGTTGTGGGACAGACTCATCATTCTTTAGATTGTATAGAGCGCTGTAATAATCCCTAAAGGCATTGGCTATTTCTTTTGGGTTAACTACTCTAGCTCCACTGGACGGGTGATGAATAAAATGGATTTTCTGTTTAACGACTTTTTCCCTCGTTTGTTTTGCTAAAAGTTTACCCGCCCTGTTTCCTTGTTGATACCAGCGGGCCTTCCATTTTTTTCATTGTATATTCATGATTGGAGATCAAAAGTAATCTAAGATTATGTCTAAGGCTTTCTAATTGTGATTTCCAAATGTTATCTGGGGTCTGCTTATTGAGAGATTCTAATTTTTCAATTTGGGCGAGAAGGCCATCTATTTTCTGGGTTTTCTGTTTTTTAGCTGTACTACCCATTTTAATGAGGACCCCTCTCATAAAGGCCTTGTGTGAGTTCCATAAAGTAAAAGGGTCGGAAACCGACCCTACATTGCGATCAAAAAATTCTCGAATCTCGGGGGGCGTGGCTAACCGCCGAGCAGGATGGACGTCTGACTCCTCAGCTCCCGCACCGACCGGACTTTCGAACGGAGCATCGCCGTACAGAGCACACGTACGAACTCCCTAACACGACCGGGTGACTACCGAAGAGCCCAGCTATGCCTCAGGCGAACCGAAAGCGGAAGGAATACCGGACGCCGAAGAAATTGACCGATTATTTTACTCAGCCGCCTGACACAGAAATCCAAAATGGCGCCCGCGGCCCTGTCAGAAAACCTTCGGATTACACTGACCTCCCTGATGCGGACGAATCTGCAATATCCATCCAGCAGCACTCCCCTGCAATATCTCCACAGAATTCTCCCTCTTCAGCCAGTAACAGCCCTGCCAAAGCGCGGATGCGAATGGATTCTGCAGGGCCCAACTCTGAGGTAAGCCCTGCATCCATCTTACCCACACGCCAGCCCTCAGCTATTGCGGCCTTCCCCACATCAGACCAGCCTGTCCTAGACACTACTATGAAGGAGATGCTCATCTCCTTGCAATCTTCTATACATAATGAACTATCATCCATGTTTACCCAGTTTTCATCTCATATGCTACATATGGGGCAAAAAATCCAACGTATTGAACACCATATGAGTGACCTGACTATTACGGTTAATGACCTAGTGGATGCCCAAGACCACACACATGACGAACAAAAATGGATGAAATCCAAAATGGCGGACCTCGAAGACCGCTCTAGACGTAATAACGTCAAGATCAGGGGTATCCCCGAATCGGTATTACCTCATGACCTTAACACCTACGCCAGGAAAATGATCTCAACACTGCTACCTGATCTGTCACCGATGGAGACCATTATTGATCGCATACACCGCATCCCTAAGCCGTCGCACTTGGCTGACACCATACCCAGGGATGTCCTGATGAGGGTGCACTTCTATCATGCTAAAGATCAGCTAATGTTCAAGTCACGGCATATGAATAGGCTACCGGAACCATTCTCTGATCTACAACTATTTGCGGATCTGTCTCAACACACCAGACAACTGCGCAAACAGCTGATAACGATTACCAAACCGCTGTTCAACCACAAAATCCCCTATCAATGGGGTTACCCGACTAAACTCATTGTAACCAGGAATGGGTCTAAACACATTATTACATCAGTACCTGAGGGCATAAAGCTTCTACAACAATGGGATATTCTCCCGGAAGAGCCTGCCGTACAGTCCAACAACAGTGGAGGGCCTTCTCCGCCTCTATATCCTAAACAACCGCCTAATGCCCGCTGAATCTTTACTGCTGGCGATGCTCACCCGCTTCAATTCATGTTCTGCACCACATTACTCCGGTTGGTGCCCTGCTCGAGATGTGTTATCCATAAACTTTCACCCCGCATAGTTTCAACAGCCTAGTGTTTTTTTTTTGGCTGTTCTGCACTACAGTATTAAGTACCTCTTTATTGTTCTGCCTACCACTACTGAAGTACTAATTTCTACCCTTTCTTTCCACTGTTCCTGCTTCTCCTCTTCCCTGGTTTGCCTCTGTTTTGAGAACTGCACCTGCTCCGGCTACAGGAACCCGCATCCGGACACCATCTGACATCTTATAGAGAACCTCACTCACTGTAAGTACCGACCACCACGCCTGACATCTGCACCTGACCTGCACAATGCCGAAATTTCTATCCCTTAACACTAAAGGACTTAACCACCCAGCGAAGAGATCCTCCATGTGGAGGACCGCTCTCCAATCCAAATGTGATGTCCTCTGCCTCCAAGAGACCCACTTCAAAAAGCTAGACAGCCCCCGTTGTTCCAATCGCCATTTTCCTCACATCTTTCACTCCTCAGGACCTGACAAACGTAATGGGGTTATGATAGCGGTAAAAGACACTGTCACCTTCGCCCTCCACAATAGCATGGAGGACGAGGATGGAAGATATATAGCCCTGGATTGTACCCTCAACAAAACCAGATATACTATCGTTAACGTCTGCTCTCCCAATACGGGCCAAATTAAATTCCTCTCTAGACTGATGAACAAGCTTAACAAGTTCCGACAGGGATGTCTCATTGTCTGTGGGGACTTTAACATAGTTCCAGATAATTTCATGGATGCCTCCTCCCGTTCCTCCAGGCTATCCTCCCCTATGACTACCTTCATACGGAACAACGACTTGTACGACATCTGGAGATGCCAACATACCACCGAAAGAGACTACTCCTTTTTTTCCCACAGACATAACTGCTACACGAGAATTGACTACTTCCTTGTAGATAAATGGACGCTGACCAACTCCACCGAATCAGGAATTGGTACGATCACTTGGTCGGACCACGCTCCGATCTCACTAACTGTCACTGATCATCTGAACTCCCCACGGCATACGGTATGGAGAGCGAATGCGGACATCATTCACTCTCCGGAACACTCCTTGTACATACGTAACCAGCTTGAAGAGTTTTTTACCCTTAATACTGGCTCAGTCTCCAGTAATACTGTCCTCTGGAATGCTCATAAGGCATTCGTCAGAGGGATTATAATGCAACTCTCTGCTCGAGAGAAGAGGAGGAGATCACAGCGTCTAGACACATTAATAGCCAAAATTCATGCACTCGATGTTCAAAATCAAACCACACCAGACCCTAATTCAAAAGACCAGTTAGTCCTCCTTAGACAGGAACTTAGAAATTTACTCCTAGAATATCATACTCGCACCAACACGAAATTCAAAGCACACTATTATACTACAGGTAACAAGGCAGGGAAAGCACTTGCTCTAAGGATCAAGGGTCACTATGCTAAATCTAGAATACATCATCTCTTTCATCCAACCACAAAGCAGAAACTTCTAGACCCTCAAGCTATTGCAGATGCCTTTAGCCAGTACTACCATACTTTATATAACTTGAAAGATGACCCCAACACCACTCAACCCTCTATTGCTGACATCAATTCCTTTCTTCAAACGATCGACCTACCAACATTATCACAACAACACATCTCTGACCTGAACACCCCCTTCACACACTTAGAAGTTCAAAACATAGTATCAACCTTGCCTTCCCACAAATCACCAGGGCCTGACGGCTTAACTAATGAGTACTATAAACAATTCAGTACTACTTTGGCTCCCTACCTATCCCAAGTGTGCAATGACGCTGCCTCCTCCTCTTCTCTTCCCAATGAAATGCTTAATGCTCTGATAATTACTCTACCGAAGCCAGGGAAAGAGCCCAACACACCACAAAATTTTCGACCAATATCTCTCCTAAACACCGACACCAAAATCTTCGCTAAACTCATAGCCAATCGCTTAGTCCAAATTATGCCCACTTTGATACACCCTGATCAATCTGGCTTCACGAAGGGTAGACAAACTTATGATGCTTCAAGGAGATTGATTAACATAATTCACCACGCTGAGACTAGTAGAACGCCTTCTCTGCTTCTATCTCTAGACGCAGAGAAGGCGTTCGATAGAGTCCATTGGGCTTACCTAGAAGCTACCCTTAAAAAATTTGGATTCCAAGGTCATATTTTTTCAGCAATTATGGCCCTATATTCTTCTCCATCGGCACAAGTCTACACGGACGGAATAACCTCCCGAGCTTTTCCAATTACCAATGGTACCCGCCAGGGTTGTCCCTTATCACCACTTATCTTTAACCTGATCATGGAACCCCTGGCGGCACACATCAGAAATTGCACAACCATCTCTGGCTTTAAAATAGGCCACATAGAACACAAAATAAATTTATTTGCAGATGATGTCATATTGATGCTTACTAACCCTATGACTTCCCTGGCTTCGGTACAACATGTTTTAACTACCTTTGGCTCCGTCTCTTATTATAAGGTCAATGAAACCAAATCATATATTTTAGAACTGGGCCTTGATGCTGTCACTAGCAATATTCTAAGAAACCAATATGCATACCCTTGGGCTGACCAAGGAATACCGTACTTAGGCATTGTACTCACTAAATCGGTGTCTAGATTGTTTCAAGCCAACTATGTTAAAACCAAACAATTGTTAATCAAAGATCTGTCCAACCTCGCCAAATTTGAACTTTCATGGTCGGGTAGGCTCGCTGCGTTTAAAATGCTCACATTACCTAAAATTCTATATCAATTTCGCACCCTTCCCATCCCCTTATCTAAATCATACCTAGCTTCTTTGCAATCTATTCTTAGTAAATACATGTGACAAGATAAAAAACCTAGAAGCAACTACTCCAAACTTCTCAAACATAAGCATGCTGGGGGTATGGGATATACAGACATCCGGGACTATTACTTGGCCACCATCCTCTCCCAACTGCGGGAATGGACTAACCCCCCCCATACTACGCTATGGGGAGATATAGAAAATTGTGCCACACCTGGTCCCGACCTCAAAAGCTGGTTATTTAGCTCCCTAGTCTCGGTGACAAATCTCAGCATCTACTCACCCACCATAAAAGCATCGCTTTCTGCATGGAAAATACTTCGCAATAACACATGGTCATCCCTCCCTATGAAAGACATACCGGTATCATTACAGACCCTCCAAATCTTATCACCTGATCTAACTATCCCTACATGGCTCACATCCAGGGCATCCCACACTAATGATCTTAGGACCCTCACGGATAACAAATCTTTCCCTGAGATCCAGTCCATTTATGGGGCACCCTCGTCAGATTTTTTCAATTATCATAGATTGCGCTCCTGTCTGACCACACACACCCGATTAGAGGGTGCAATACCCTTAAAACTATGGAATTACTATTTCAAACAAGATTCCACATATAAAGGTATATCGATTATTTACCCCCTGTTACAGGAGAAAAATATCTTCTTCAAATCCAAACCCTTCCTAGACTGGGAATCAGACACACTTCTCCACTTCTCTGACGCCCAATGGCAACAAGCCTTTACCTCTGTATACAAAGCCACACGGTGCACAGGCTTATGGGAACTGACGTCAAAAATCACTCTTCGCTGGTACATGACTCCCCATAGACTCGCTAAATTTCAACCCGGCACTACCCCACTGTGTTGGCGCAACTGCAACTATACAGGTACTTTACTCCACATTCTGTGGCAATGTCCACGTATTAATCTCCTTTGGTCAGACGTTACGAAACTTATTCGAGACGTATGCAATGTTCCAATCTCTCTGTCTCCGCAACTTGCTATACTCAACATATTTCCGGACGATGTCCCTCATACATGCCGCACAGTCCTTACTCATATCCTTCTGGCAACTAGACTACTTCTAACCAGAAATTGGAAATCCTCTACTATACCTAGCATCCTAGACGTTACCACACTAGTGCACTCTCACTATACATACGAGCTGATTGGGTCCAGAGGCTTACCATCCTATGCAAAAACCCAGGCCCAATGGCTCCCATGGCACAAATGGTACTCATCCCAGATAACCTGACTTTGTTCCTGATGAATATCGTTTTTGTTAACTTACTTGTGATTGCTGAGTCATCACTCCATACTTTGTTCTCAAAACCTCCCCCCCCCTTCCCTCCCACACCCCATTCTCCCCCCCATCTTCTTCCCTTCTTTTTATCTGTCTCTCCCTCCCTTCATTACCCTACCCTCTACCCCACTTTTACTGCTGTACTATGTTCCAAGGCACACCCTTGAGTTACACATATGCCAGTACCTGTTTTCTGATTCAGATACAACTATGTGCCGAAGTTACTGTTGTTAATATCGTCATTGTTCATGCTGCCTATATCTGTATGACATCCAAGAATTGTATTGGATGTAGTTGCTATACATACTTTGTATTTTGTGAAATTTAATAAACATCATTTTGAAAAAAAAAAAAAATTCTCGAATCTCGGAAGTAAGTTCTTGCAAAAGAGTGGGATGAGAAAATAAAGACGTGTCATTTCTCCACCTATTTGCCCTAGTTTCGGCCTGTTTCCCTTCTACAGACATGGATATAGGAGCATGATCTGACCAGGAGATATTATGAATGCAGGACATGCCAACCTTCTGTAAAAGAAATTTGTCCACTAAGAATAGATCAATTCTAGAGTATGAATTATGTGCACTGGAAAAGTAGGAGTAGTCGCGTTCTGTAGAATGTTAGCACCTCCATACATCAAACAACCCCGCTTTGGACATGAAGTGCGCAAGTGTGACCCTCGATCTGGATTTGTTGAGACGAAGCGAGACATCCAAAGTCTGGTTAGGGATAGTATTGAAATCACCGCAGAACAAAAGGAAACCCCTGCGCACTGCATCCACTTTCTTCTTTACTTTATTTAGGAAGGACAATTGCTTACTGTTCGGGACATAAACATTCACTATTGTATATACTGTACCGTCAATCTCTCCAATTAAAATAATGTACCTGCCTGCTTTATCCACTTCGACCTGTAGGCATTTAAATTGAAGAGTATCTCTAATCAATATTGCCACCCCCCTATGTTTCTTCTGGGCATTCGAGAAAAAAGATGTCGGAAAACGTCTGTTACTCAATTGCGGGTGTTTAGTGTCCACAAAATGGGTTTCCTGCAGACATAAAATGTCACTGTTGATTTTAATCGCTTCTTTCCAAAGCATGCTCCTCTTGTGAGGGCTATTTAAGCCTCGTACGTTAAATGATGTTATCTTGAAACCCATGTTGTGGCTTTCTCAAAATGAACCCCTTAAACAAAAGCACTTAAACAGTATGGAGTAGTGTATCACCAGCAAGTCCCAGTGTATAGTCAGGTAAAGCCCAAAAAGAGCACAAAACCACCAAGAAAAAATAGGTATATTGCTGAGTCCAAAAACTAGTGTGAAAAAAGATGAAAAACCAAGGATCGCTGATTAATCTGCGACCAGAGCAAATATTCCAACAGAAACCTCCCACCTCCCGATGGGAGAGACCGTACTCCGTATTAAACCCCAATTAACGTGCAAGAAACTGTAGTACCGTATAGCTAGATTGTACCAAATACACCTTATCAAATTTTTTATGAACAAAAAGAATAAAAAAAAAAACGATTCACGCGAATCAGTAGGGAAAATAACCCTTAACTACTAGAGGGCAAAAAGAGCTTTACCATAGTCCGCCATGCACCGGAGCTCAATGTATGATATTTGGAAGTAACCCTGAGCTATCAGTCTGCAAGTTGCCTCGGCTAGGCAGGGGATCCTGTTCGGGGTGAAGGAGATCCAGAGCGAGAACTATTATCAAAGTCCAAGATCCGCCATTCGCGGAGAAGTCGGAGCCCTTCCTCCACCGATTTAATAGCGATTGTTGCACCGTCCTTTGAGACCAGAAGTTTCGCTGGGTAGGCCCATTTATATGGGATGCGATGGTTTCTTAATGGCTTTGTAATAGTTGCCATACTCCTGCGCCTCTGCATCGTAAAGACTGAGAAATCTGGAAAAAAGGAGAGGCCTAGAGCAGATGGAGGAATATCATCAGGATTGCGGACACCCAGAAGAAACTTCTCTTTCGTTTGAAAAAAGTGGATCCTTACAATCGTGTCTCTCGGTAGATGGTCCGGTATATGTTTGGGCTTAGGGAGCCTATGGATCCTGTCTATCGAAAGATCCGCCACTGATGCTTCTGGTAATGCTTCCTGTAGGATTTTTTGGAAGTAGATAAGGAGATCCGGATTCTTGACCGTTTCTGGGATGCCTCTAATTTTTATATTGTTCCTCCTCGAGCGGTCCTCGAGGTCGGCCATTTTTTCCTTCAGCGCTAACATTTCATCCTCCCTCTCATTATGAGCATCAATTACTTTGTTAATAGTCCTCGCAAATTCTCCCATCTTCCTTTCCACATGTGACACCCTTGTATCTACTGCCTTCACTTCTTCTTTAAATTGTTTAGTAAGTGATAAAATATCTGCGTGCAGCATACTTCTGAGAGATACCAACATATCTTTAAGTGTGGTGTCAATTACTGGCAAATTATTCGTGGGGAATTCAAGGATGGAGTCTTGTAGTTCCCTCGTGTCATCAAGGGAAGCATTGCACATGCCTTCCTCCTCCTCTCTCTGAACATGGGGCTGCTTGGCTTTAATAGGGCTAGATGTGGAGGAAGCTGTAGGGGAATGCTGATTACCTCTCCTCGAAGCGTCCTTCTGGCATGTAGGCATGTCAGGCATCTGTGGATCCCCATCAGCATGTTTACTGCTCTCCCTGCTCTCCGACCGTCCGGCGCCATCTTGGGCCTGTAAGCCGCGGGGCTGACGGTAAAAATCCGTCATGCGGCTGAGTCGTTTAGCCTCCTTTCTTCGTTTCGACATGGTCCGCACCTCTGCCCGACCACAGGGGGATGAAAACCGCCGTTAAAATCCGCTCAGGGATGTCGTAGATAGCTCCGGTGTTTTGGCGGTGGACGGAGCTCTCTCACACTGCGGCCATACTCCTCGGCTGCCGGCCACGCCCCCGCGGAGTAATAATTTGCTCGCTATGAAGTGGAGGGATAATAAGAATGTTTTCGTTCTTACCTCCCTTTATGCAGACACGACGGTCCAAATTCCTACGGCGACTGGTATTGTGGAGAAACCCCTCTGTGTCCACAAATATAACCTTAACATGGGAGGGGTGGACCTCAATCACCAGTTGTTGGCGCCGTATCTAGTTGCCCGTAAGGCCAGACGCTGGTACAAAAAAGTGTCTGTTTATTTATTCCAATTGGCTATACTGAATGCTTATGTACTACACAAAGCTTCAGGACGGACTGGATCCTTCCTTAAATTCCAGGAGGATATCGTCAGAGCCCTTCTGTATCCAGACGGTGCTCCACCTCACCTTCCCCTACCAGATGCAGTAAGCCGGCTGCATGAGAGGCATTATTCTTATGTCATCCCGAGTACCCCTACCCAACAAGCCCCCCAAAGAAAATGTCGTGTCTGCAGAAAGCGCGGATATAAGCGTGACACCCGTTATTGTTGTCCCCGCTGTCCTGACAATCCTGGTCTTTGCATTGGTGAATGTTTTGAATGCTACCATGAACTAGTTGAGTATTAGCGTAGGGTACAGCATTGCACAGGCTAGGCACACGTTCACAGGGTCTCCCAAGATGCCATCGCATTTTGAGAGACCCAAACCGCTGGAACCGTTACAACAGAAGTGTTAAAGTTACATAAAAAAGTGTTTAAAAAAAACAAAAAAAAAGTAAAAAAAAAAAAAAACAAAAAAAATATAAAATAAAAAAACCAAAAATTGTTGTCGTTTTATTGTTCTCTCTCTCTCTATTCTCTCTCTATTGTTCTGCTCCTTTGTACTGTATTCTATTCTGCAATGTTTTATTGTTAACCATTTTTTGTTTTCAGGTACGCCATTCAGCTGTAGCGTGGATTTATTTATCTTGACAGCAACAGCGTTTGCTCCCACGATACGTAAAGCCACGACTCCAGCGCTGTCGGAGGTGATTTCACCACCACAGTTAAAAAAGAGCATATATGCCGAAGCATGGGGGCATAAGGGGTGGAGGAGCGATCTGCTCCTACCTTTTGCGGGAGGATGCCCCCATGCTTCGGCATATATATATTTTAGGCACAGATTGTGTTAAATGTGTTATTTTTTGCTATTTTTTTTTTGTATTTGCTTTGCAGGTATGGTACGTCTTACTGTTATACTGTAATGTTACTTTGTTTTATTGTTAACCATCATTTGCTTAGCAGGTACGCCATTCAGTTGCAGCGCGGATTTATTTATCTTGACAGCAACAGCGTTTGCTCCCACGATACATAAAGCCGCGACTCCAGCACTGTCGGGGGTGATTTCACCACCACAGTTAAAAAAGAGCATATATGCCGAAGCATGGGGGCATAAGGGGTGGAGGAGCGATCTGCTCCTACCTTTTGCGGGAGGATGCCCCCATGCTTCGGCATATATAAATGGTGCATGTATGCCCACCATTAAAAGTGGGTGGATGAAGGGTGGTATCTAATGGTGGGCATACCCACCGATCAATATTTTTTTTTCGTTCAGCCCACAGGCTGCATGAAAAAAAAATTACAATATGCGCCCAACCAGTTCCAGCAACATACTGGTATGTTGCGGGACTTTGAGTGCTTATACCAGAATGATGCCTGCAGGTTTAGGTATCATCTTGGTATCATTCTTTTCAGCCAGCGGTCGGCTTTTATGTAAAAGCAATCCTAGCGGCTAATTAGCCTCTAGACTACTTTTACAAGCAGTGGGAGGGAATGTCCCCCCCCGCACCATCTTCCATGGTTTTCTCAGGCTCTCCTGTCCCAACAGGGAACCTGAGAATGCAGCCGGTGGTTCCGCCAGCTGACCATAGAGCTGATCAGAGACCAGAATGGCTCCAATCATCTCTATGGCCTAAGACACCAGAAGCTACGAGCATTTCATGACTTAGATTTTGCGGGATGTAAACAGCGCCATTGGGAAATTGGGAAAGCATTTTATCACACCGATCTTGGTGTGGTCAGATGCTTTGAGGACAGAGGAGAGATCTAGGGTCTGATAGAGTACCTGTCACTATTGCAATCATAGGGGATATTTACATTCCCTGAGATAACAATAAAAATCATAAAAAAATATATATAAATGAAAGGAACAGTTTAAAAATAAAATAAAAAAGCAAAATAAATAATAATAAAAAAAAAAAAAACACCCCTGTCCCTCCTGCTAAGGCGCAACGTCGAACGCAAGCGTTGGTCTGGTGTCATATGTAAACAGCAATTGCACCATGCATGTGAGGTATCACCATGAAGGTCAGATCGAGGGTACTAATTTTAGCAGTAGACCTCCTCCGTAAATCTAAAGTGGTCACCTGTAAAGGCATTTAAAGGCTTTTAAAAATGTACGTAGTTTGTCGCCGCTGCACGTTTCTGCGCAATTTTAAAGCATGTCATGTCTGGTATCCATGTACTCGGCCTAAGATCATATTTTTTATTTCATCAAACATTTGGGCAATATAGTGATTTTTAGTGCATTAAAATAAAAAAAAGTGTGTTTTTTCCCCAAAAAATGCGTTTGAAAAATCGCTGCGCAAATACCGTGTGAAAAAAAAAAATGAAACACCCACCATTTTAATCGGTAGGGCTTTTGCTTTAAAAAAACACTTCATGTTTGGGGGTTCAAAGTAATTTTCTTGCAAAAAAAATATTTTTTCATGTAAACAAAAAGTGTCAGAAAGGGCTTTTTCTTCAAGTGGTTAGAAGAGTGGGTGATGTGTGACATAAGCTTCTAAATGTTGTGCATAAAATGCCAGGACAGTTCAAAACCTCCCCAAATGACCCCATTTTAGAAAGTAGACACCCCAAGCTATTGGCTGAGAGGCATGTCGAGTCCATGGAATATTTTATATTTTGACAAAAGTTGTGGAAAAAATAAATTATTATTATTTTTTTTATTTTTTTTGCACAAAGTTGTCATTAAATGATATATTGCTCAAACATGCCATGGCTATATGTAAAATTACACCCCAAAATACATTCTGTTGCTTCTCCTGAGTACGGGGATACCACAAGTGTGAGACCTTTTGGGAGCCTAACCGCGTACGGTTCCCCAAAATCCAAGCACCACCTTCAGGATTTCTAAGGGTGTAAATTTTTGATTTCATTCCTCACTGCCTATCACAGTTTCGGAGGCCATGGAATGCCCAGATAGCACAAAATCCCCCCAAGTGACCCCATTTTGGAAAGGAGACACCCCAAGCTATTTGCCGAGAGGTATGGTTAGTATTTTGCAGACCTTCATTTTTGTCACAAAGTTTTGAAATTTGAAAAAAGAAAAAAAATATACATTATTTTTTTTTCTTCATTTTCAAAAACAAATGAGAGCTGAAAAATACTCACCATGCCTCTCGGCAAATAGCTTGGGGTGTCTACTTTCCAAAATGGGGTCATTTTGGGGGGTTTTGTGCTATTTTGGCATTTTATGGCCTTCAAAACTGTGATAGGTAGTGAGGTGTGAAATCAAAAATGTACACCCTTAGATATCCTGAAGGCGGTTCTTGGTTTTCGGGGCCCCGTACGTGACTAGGCTCCCAAAAAGTCCCACACATGTGATATCCCCGTACTCAGGAGAAGCAGCAGAATTTATTTTGGGGTGTCATTTCACATATGCCCCTGGCATGTGTGAGCAATATATCATTTAGTGACAACTTTGTGAAAAAAAAAAAAAAATAAATAAAAGTTTGTAATTTTCCCGCAACTTGTGGCAAAATATAAAATATTCCATGGACTCAACATGCCTCTCAGCAAATAGCTTGGGGTGTCTACTTTCTAAAATGGGGTAATTTGTGGGGGTTTTGTGCCATCTTGGCATTTTATGGCCTTCAAAACTGTAATAGGTAGTGAGGCGTGAAATCAAAAATGTACGCCCTTAGAAAGCCTGAAGGCGGTTCTTGGCTTTCGGGGCCCCGTATGAGGCTAGGCTCCCAAAAAATCCCACACATGTGGTATCCCCGTACTCAGGAGAAGCAGCAGAATTTATTTTGGGGTGTCATTTCACATATGCCCATGGCATGCGTGAGCAATATATCATTTAGTGACAACTTTGTGAAAAAAAAAAAGTTTGTAATTTTCCCGCAACTTGCAGCAAAATATAAAATATTCCATGGACTCAACATGCCTCTCAGCAAATAGCTTGGGGTGTCTACTTTCTAAAATGGGGTCATTTGTGGGGGTTTTGTGCCATCTTGGCATTTTATGGCCTTCAAAACTGTAATAGGTAGTGAGGCGTGAAATCAAAAATTTACGCCCTTAGAAAGCCTGAAGGCGGTTCTTGGCTTTCGGGGCCCCGTACGCAGCTAGGCTCCCAAAAAATCCCACACATGTGGTATCCCCGTACTCAGGAGAAGCAGCAGAATTTATTTTGGGGTGTCATTTCACATATGCCCATAGCATGTGTGAGCAATATATAATTTAGTGACAACTTTGTGAAAAATTTATAAAGTTTGTAATTTTCCCGCAACTTGTGGCAAAATATAAAATATTCCATGGACTCAACATGCCTCTCAGCAAATAGCTTGGGGTGTCTACTTTCTAAAATGGGGTCATTTGTGGGGGTTTTGTGCCATCTTGGCATTTTATGGCCTTCAAAACTGTGATAGGTAGTGAGGAGTAAAATGACATATGTATGCCCTTAGAAATCCTGAAGGCGGTGCTTGGCTTTCGGGGCCCCGTACGCAGCTAGGCTCCCAAAAAGTCCCACATATGTGGTATCCCCGTACTCAGGAGAAGCAGCAGAATGTATTTTGGGGTACAATTCCACATATAACCATGGCATGTGTGAGCAATATATCATTTAGTGACAACTTTGTGTAAAAAAAATAAATAAAATTTTTTTTTTGTCATTATTCAATCGCTTGCGGCAAAAAAATAAAATATTCAATGGGCTCAACATGCCTCTTATCAATTTCCTTAGGGTGTCTACTTTCCAAAATGGGGTCATTTGGGGGGGTTTTGTACTGCCCTGCCATTTTAGCACCTCAAGAAATGAGATAGGCAGTCATAAACTAAAAGCTGCGTAAATTCCAGAAAATGTACCTTAGTTTGTAGATGTGACAACTTTTGCGCAAACCAATAAATATACAGTTATTGACTTTTTTTTTACCAAAGACATGTGGCTGAATACATTTTGGCCTAAATGTATGACTAAAATTGAGTTTATTGGATTTTTCTAATAACAAAAAGTAGAAAATATCATTTTTTTTCAAAATTTGCGGTCTTTTTACGTTTATATCGCAAAAAATAAAAATCGTAGAGTCAGTCAAATACCTTTAAAAGAAAGCTCTATTTGTGGGAAGAAAAGGACGCAAATTTCGTTTGGGTACAACATTGCATGACCGCGTAATTACCAGTTAAAGCAGCGCAGTGCCAAATTGTAAAAAGACATCTGGTCATTTACCAGCAAAATGGTCCGGTCTGAAAGTGGTTAAATAAATTGTTTATAGAGATATACATGGTCTACTGGTCACATGTGTTGAATTCCTCTGAGATCCATGCCTCATTCATTTTTATAAATGTGAGGTAGTCAACACTATCGTGTGCTAGGCGAGTGCGCTTATCGGTCACGATCCCCCCTGCTGCGCTGAACGTCCTTTTGGACAGGGCACTGGACGAGGGGCAAGCCAACAGTTCCATTGCACATTGGGCAAGCTCTGGCCAGAGGTCAAGCCTGCCAACCCAGTAGTCCAGGGGTTCATAACTCCTCAGAGCGTCCACATCGGCCGCTAACCCGATGTAGTCGGACACCTGTAGGTCTAGGCGTTCCCTGATGCTGGATCCGGATGAGACCTGTCGATGGGTCGGCTGAAAGAATGACCTCATATCATAAGTCACCAACACATCTTCAAACTGGCCTCTTCTTGCAGGCGCGGTTGGATTGGTATCCACAACTCTTTCTCTGGGAGTGGGAATTCCTCCTCTGCCAGCGCACGCAAAAGCATAATGCAGCATTTCTCGAAGCAAGGCCTGGAAGTGCTCCATTCTGACAGCCCTCTGTGACGGTGGTAACATTTCCGCCATTTTGTGTTTGTACCGGGGGTCTAAGTATGTTGCCACCCAGTACTGGTCCTTGACCCTTATGCTTTTTATACGGGGGTCCCTGTTAAAACACTGGAGCATGAAGGCCCCCATTTGCACTAAACTGGAAGCGGTGTGGTGGCCTGGCTCCTGCTCATCATCCAGGATAATGTCGTCCTCCTCGTTCTCCTCTCCCCATCCACACACAACAACAGGGATCCCAGAAAGGTTTAAAGCATGCTCTTCTTGCTCCTCCTCATCCACCCCGGCACCATCCTCCTCTGACTCCTCTTCAGACTCCTTTTGTTGACTTGTCTCAGATAGAGTAGCCCCCCTGTGAATTAATTCAGAATTGCACGACACAATGCACGATCCATAAAGAAGGCATAAGGTACCATGTCACTGATGGCGCCATGGCTGCGACTGACCAGTTTGGTGATCTCATCAAATGGCAGCAGAAGTCTGCATGCGTCGCGCATGAGCAGCCACTGGTGCGGTGAAAAAAAACCCAGCTCCCCAGAACCTGTTCTGCCGCAGAGTTCGTACAGGTAGACGTTAACTGCACGTTTCTGCTGGAGCAGCCTATCAAGGTATACATAGACGGTTGAGTTCCATCGCGTCGGACAATCGCAAATAAGACGGCTGACTGGCAGATTGTGTCACCGCTGAATGTCAGCAAGGCGAGCCATGGCCGTGTAAGATCTTCTGAAATGGGCCGAGACTTTCCTTGCCTGCCGCAAGATGTCCTGGACCCCAGGGTATTTGACAACCAAATTTAAGACATGTGCCATGCATGGCACGTGCGTAATTTTGCCCTGTTTCAATGCGCTAAGCAGATTGGCACCGTTGTCACACACCACTTTACCAACTGTCAAATTGAGCGGTGTTAGCCACTGAGCTGCCTGTGAACGCAAAGCTGAAAGGAGTGCAGGGCCAGTGCGGCTCTTGGCTTCCAGGCACAACAGACGCAGCACGGCATGGCAACGTCTCACCTGGCATGTCGAATAGGTTCTGGGGAGCTTGGGCGGCGCAGCTAAAGAGACGCTAGCAGCAGAAAAGGAGGAGTCAGCCGAGGAGGAGAGGGAGGAGGATGGACTAGGAGGAGGAGAAGAAGAGGCAGGCCTGCGTGCAATCCGTGGCGGTAAAACCAAATCTACATGGGTGCCACGGGTTACATGCTTGATGGCTGTCAGAAGGTTCACCCAGTGGGCAGTAAAAGTGATATACCTTCCCTGCCCGTGTTTGCTAGACCACGTGTCTGTGGTCAGATGTATCTTGGCACCGACACTGTGTGCCAGAGATACATTCACTTGCCGCTGAACATGGCCATATAGCTCTGGGATGCCCTTCTGTGAGAAATACTTCCTTTCTGTGACCTTCCATTGTGATGTTCCAATGGCCACAAATTTTCGAAAGGCCTCTGAGTCCACCAGTTTATATGGCAGAAGTTGGCGGGCTATCAGTTCTGACAAGCCAGCTGTCAACCTTTGGGCAAGAGGGTTATCCGGCGTCATAATTTTTTTACGCTCGAACATTTGGCCCACGGAAGCCTGCCTTTTCGCAGAAAAACGTGAGGATGGCGTGATGGAAGGTGGAGTGGAGGACAATTGTGAGGAGAGAGGAGAAGTAGAAGATGAGGCTGGACGGTGAGAGCCTGGAGTGTGGCTTTGTGTGTTCCATTGCTCCCACTGGGCTCGGTGATGGCAGCTCATGTGCCTTCTTAAGGCGGTCGTCCCTAGGTGAGTGTTGGGCTTACCGCAACTTATGCGTTGACTGCAAAGATTGCAGATGGCAACACTATTGTCAGCAGCAGACACGTTAAAAAAAGCCCACACTGCAGAGCCATGTGCCGGCGTCCTGGGAGAGCCAGATGTGACCGTTCATGGTTGATGCCTCGCTCCTGATACATTCGCAGTCTGCTTTGTCCCTCATGTGCAATCTAAGTTCTTCCTGCTTCTCCTCCTATCTGCTGGTCCATATCTCCCTCTGAACTTCCCTCCTCTTCCTCTCTTGTGGGCACCCACGTGACATCACTAGACACGTCATCATTGACGTCACCTTCCCCACCGCTATAATTAGAGATCTCGGAGCAGGCAGCAACAGTGGGGACAAACGTCCTCCTTGGGCTGATCTGGGTACTGTCGTTAGACTCCTGAGTGGCGGTTGTTGCTACCTCCTCTTCCTGATCCAATGCCAAGAGTGGCTGCACATCGGAAATGTCTTGATATGGATTGGAAAATAATTCCTGTGACTCAAGCGGAAGGTATATGGTGGTGGTGGTGTTGGTGGTAGTGTCTTTGGGGGTGCACATAGCAGAGAGTGAAGAAGAGGGTGCAGACTGAGAGGATGAGGAGGGTGCAGAAGAGTAAGGCCGCGTACACACGGGCGGACTGTTCGCCCAACTTTGTCCGCTGAACAGTGTTTCAGCGGACAGTCCGCTCGTGTGTGGGCTTCAGCGGACAGTTTCAGCGGACAGTCTGACGAACAAAGTTTTTCCGTAAAAGAATTTCCGTAAGACTGTCCGCTGAAACTTGGTTTGAGCGGACAGTCCGCTCGTGTGTAGGCTTGTTCGTCAAACTAAGTTCCGCGCATGCTCAGAAAGGATTTACACGCCGAAGGTTGCATTGCAGTGTATAGGACTTCGAATTTCTCGTCCCGTCGTACGTGCCGTTCACGTCATCGCGCAAGTTTTCAGCGGACTGTTCGTTCGTCGTGTGTGGTCAAGTCCGTTCATGCTAATTTTGAACGGACTGTTTGTCAAACTGTTTGACGAACCTAGTTGGGCGGACAGTCCGCCCGTGTATACGCGGCCTAAGGCTGAGTGAGCTACTCAACCGAGTCTGGTGCGTCCTTTGACGTAATCACACGCACCTTCTGCAATTTGCCACTTTGGCTCAAGCCTGTTGCTCCTGCCCTACCCTACCACCCCCCCGGAAGGGCCTGCCTCTTCCTCTGCCTGTCATTTTTTAAATGACCCTGTGACAAAAGTCTCTAGAGAACTGCAGTATGTATGTGGAAGAAGGTATATAACACCCCGCTTCAATCTGTCGTTTTTGGGGGCCACTGGTCTATCACACCAGTTATAATACTTTTTTTTTTATTGCGTTTGTCACTCTTTGTGGTATCGCTGCAGAACCGCTCAGCAGTCACAATGCTGCACAGTGGAAATGCACTATACTATGCTTTCTATATGTGCAAGTATTTTATACGTGTATTACACACCTATATACTGCACACCAAATAGTACACCTATACCAGTCCTTAAAAGGACCTGTTTGGACCTAGTAGCTAGTGATTTGCAGACAGTCCCTCAGTCCCTACACTGATAAAAGACTGCTGTAGAATAGGGCAGCAGTCAGCAGCGGTGCACCACAACCCTATATATTGTACACCTATACCAGTCCTTACAAGGACCTTTGTGGACCTAGTAGCTAGTGATTTGCAGACTGTCCCTCAGTCCCTACACTGATAAAGGACTGCTGCGGAATAGGGCAGTAATCTGCAGCACAGCCCTGCACCAGGACCCTATATATGTTACACCTATACCAGTCCTTACAAGGACCTTTGTGGACCTAGTAGCTAGTGATTTGCAGACTGTCCCTCAGTCCCTACACTGATAAAAGACTGCTGCAGAATAGGGCAGCAGTCAGCAGCAGTGCACCACAACCCTTTATATTGTACACCTATACCAGTCCTTACAAGGACCTTTGTGGACCTAGTAGCTAGTGATTTGCAGACTGTCCCTCAGTCCCTACACTGATAAAAGACTGCTGCAGAATAAGGCAGCAGTCAGCAGCAGTGCACCACAACCCTTTATATTGTACACCTATTTCAGTCCTTACAAGGACCTTTGTGGACCTAGTAGCTAGTGATTTGCAGACTGTCCCTCAGTCCCTACACTGATAAAAGACAGCTGCAGAATCGGGCAGCAGTCAAGTATAATATTATTTCTATATTTGAAAGAAAGTATATTATACGTGTACAACCCTATATATTGTACACCTATACCAGTCCTTAAAAGGACCTTTGTGGACCTAATAGTAATAGCTAGTGATTAAACTGACTGTCCCTGCTCCACACAGCATCCTGTCCCTACACTGACAAAAGACAGCTGCAGAATCAGTCAGCAGTGCACCAGAACACTATATACTGTACACCTATACCAGTCCTTAAAAGGACCTTTGTGGACCTAATAGTATTAGCTAGCTAGTGATTAAACTGACTGTCCCTGCTGCACACAGCGTCCTGTCCCTACACTGACAAAAGACAGGCTGCTGCAATCATCAGCACAGCAGTGCCTGAACCCTATATACGGTACTACACCTATACCAGTCCTTAAAAGGACTTTTGTGGACCTAATAGCTAGCGATTTGTGTCACTATAGTCTCTCCCTGCTCCACACAGCGTCCTGTCCCTAAACTGACATAAGATCGAATGTAAAATGGCCGCCAGATCAGGTCTATTTATAAGGTAGGGGGAATGTCCAATTGTCCATGTGCTGAAATGTCTCACTTGGCTGTCCTGTACCCCATGATGGATGTGTCATCATGGGTCAAAGTTCTTTCACACTGTAAACACATATGTCCGCCGGGCGAACATCTGCAATAGTCTGCCAATCTAGTGAATCGCGAACACGCAAAATTTGCAGCGAACCGACCGCCGGGCGAACAGTTCGGCCATCACTACTGCACAGTGCTGTGTTGATTGAGTATTTAGGGAGGTGGGGGAGAACAGCCAGCTATAAAACCCTTTTTACATTACCCACTTCAGCTGCAAAAGTTTACTTCAGCTGCAAAAGTTTTTACCCCTTTAGGCTGCGTACACACGGGCGGACTGTTCGCCCAACCTTGTCCGCTGAACAGTGTTTGGGCGGACAGTCCGCTCGTGTGTGGGCTTTCAGCGGACAGTTTCAGCGGACAGTTGGACGGACAAGGTCTTTCGGAAATTCCGAAAAACTGTCCGCTGAAACTGTGTTTGAGCGAACAGTCCGCCCGTGTGTGGGCCTGTCCGCTGTACTTTCGAAATGAGCGGACTGTTCCCGCTCGGAAAGTCCGCCCATTTCGAGCGCGTGTACAGGTAGGCGGGGCCCGCGAAGGAAACGTCGCGGGCTCCGCCGCCTGGAATGGGCTTAAAGGGGAACCCCAACGCCGAAAAAAATCGGCGTGGGGGTTCCCCCCAAGTCCACACCAGACCCTTGTCCGAGCACGCTACCCGGCCGGCCAGGAAAGGGGGGCGAGCGAGCGCGCCCCCCCTCCTGAGCCGTACCAGGCCGCGTGCCCTCAACATGGGGGGGTGCCTTGGGGAAGGGGGGGCCGCGCGGCCCCCCCACCCCAAAGCACCTTGTCCCCATGTTGATGAGGACAAGGGCCTCTTCCCGACAACCCTGGCCGTTGGTTGTCGGGGTCTGCGGGCGGGGGGCTTATCGGAATCCGGGAGCCCCCTTTAAGAAGGGGGCCCCCGGATACCGGCCCCCCACCCTATGTGAATGAGTATGGGGTACAATATACCCCTACCCATTCACCTGTGAAATAAAGTACAATAAAACACACAACACAGAGAAAAAGTATTTTATTGCACAGCCGGGGGTCTTCCGTCTTCGGGGGTCTTCTCGCCGGACTCCTCCGCTATGTGTGTGTAGCTCTTTTACTAGCGGAGGAGTCCGGCTTTCTTCCTCCCCGCCGCCGGCCTCTTCTCCCGACTTCGGGGGTCTTGTCCCCCTCTTCGGTTCTTCTGCCGGGCCACCGCGCCTGGTCCGGTGGCCCGGTCTTCTGTCGCCGTCTTCTGTCGCCGCCTTCGGTTCTTCTGCCGGGCCACCGCGCCTTCTTGTAGCTCTTTTACAGGCGGTGGCCCGGTCTTCTGTCGCCGCCGACTTCCGTTCGTGTTCTTCTTCTTGTTCTTGTTCTTCTCCAGGAGATGTTGACACGTCGCTCCCTCCGGCCGGAATGCCAGAGCCGCCCTGCGCTGTCACTTATATAGTGACAATGGGGCGGGGTCACATGGTATATGTCACATGGGTTGGTCACATGGGTTGGTCACATGGGTTGATGTCACATGGGGACTATGACATCGTAAGGGGGCGGGGTCACCATGTGACCAACCCATGTGACATATACCATGTGACCCCGCCCCATTGTCACTATATAAGTGACCGCACAGCGCGGCTCTGGCATTCCGGCCGGAGAGCTCGTCGAGTCAACATCTCCAGGAGAAGAAGAAGAAGAAGAAGAAGAAGAAGAAGAACAAGAACGGAAGGCGGCGGCGGCGGCGACGACGACAGCGGCGACAGAAGACCGGGCCACCGCCTGTAAAAGAGCTACAAGAAGGCGCGGTGGCCCGGCAGAAGAACCGAAGGCGGCGACAGAAGAACGGAAGACGGCGACAGAAGACCGGGCCACCGGACCAGGCGCGGTGGCCCGGCAGAAGAACCGAAGAGGGGGACAAGACCCCCGAAGTCGGGAGAAGAGGCCGGCGGCGGGGAGGAAGAAAGCCGGACTCCTCCGCTAGCAAAAGAGCTACACACACATAGCGGAGGAGTCCGGCGAGAAGACCCCCGAAGACGGAAGACCCCCGGCTGTGCAATAAAATATTTTTTTCCCCTGTGTTGTGTTTTTATTTGTACTTTATTTCACAGGTGAATGGGTAGGGGTACATTGTACCCCATACTCATTCACATAGGGTGGGGGGCCGGTATCCGGGGGCCCCCTTCTTAAAGGGGGCTCCCGGATTCCGATAAGCCCCCCGCCCGCAGACCCCGACAACCAACGGCCAGGGTTGTCGGGAAGAGGCCCTTGTCCTCATCAACATGGGGACAAGGTGCTTTGGGGTGGGGGGGCCGCGGGGCCCCCCCTTCCCCAAGGCACCCCCCCATGTTGAGGGCACGCGGCCTGGTACGGCTCAGGAGGGGGGGCGCGCTCGCTCGCCCCCCCTTTCCTGGCCGGCCGGGTAGCGTGCTCGGACAAGGGTCTGGTGTGGACTTGGGGGGAACCCCCACGCCGATTTTTTTCGGCGTTGGGGTTCCCCTTTAAGCCCATTCCAGGCGGCGGAGCCCGCGACGTCTCCTTCGCGGGCCCCGCCTACCTGTACACGCGCTCGAAATGGGCGGACTTGCCTCCGCCTTACGTGGGCGAGTCCGTTCATTTCAAAAGTTGAGCGAACTGTTTGCCCAACCTTGTTCGTCAAACAGTCCGCTCGTGTGTGGGCAAGTCCGCTCATGCAAATTTTGAGCGGACTGTTTGCCCAAACTGTTTGACGAACAAGGTTGGGCAAACAGTCCGCGCGTGTGTACGCGGCCTTAATGAAAAGGCCATTTTTTGTGATTCAGCACTGCACTACTTTAACTGGTAATTGCACGGTCATGCAACGCTGCATTGAAAACCAAATGTATGTCATCCTGCCCCCCACACACAAATGCAGCTTTCTTTTGGTATTATTTAATGCGCTATAAACAAAAAAGACCGACAATTTTGAAAAAGTAAAAAATTATTATTTTTTTCTGCTATCAAACCTATCCAATAATAAAAAAAATATGTAAAAAAAAAACAACTTTCTTCATCAATTTAAGCCAATATGTACAGTGGTGTGAAAAAGTGTTTGCCCCCTTCCTCATTTCCTGTTCCTTTGCATGTTTGTCACACTGTTTAAACAATAGTCAAGGACAACACAAGTAAACACAAAATGCAATTTGTAAATGAAGGTGTTTATTATTAAAGGTGAAAAAAAAATCCAAACCATCATGGCCCTGTGTGAAAAAGTGATTGCCCCCTAAACCTAATAACTGGTTGGGCCACCCTTAGCAGCAACAACTGCAACCAAGCGTTTGCGATAACGTGCAATGAGGCTTTTACAGCGTCCTGGAGGAATTTTGGCCCACTCATCTTTGCAGAATTGTCCTAATTCAGTTACATTAGAGGGTTTTCGAGCATGAACAGCCTTTTAATGCCCCGTACACACGAGCGGACTTTTCGACATCCAAACTCCGACGGACTGAGTCCGGCGGACTATCCGATCGTGTGTGGGCTGCAACGGACTTTAGCGAAGCTAAAGTCTGACGGACTTTAGAAATGAAGCATGCTTTAAATTTTCCCGACGGAACTCCGCCGGACCCGGTCCCCTTTGAAAAATCCGCTCGTGTGTGTGCTACTCCGACGGACTAAAACCGACGCTAGGGCAGCTATTGGCTACTGTCTAGGAACTTCCTACGTCGAATCCAGTCGTACGTCATCACGTTCGACTCCGTCGGAGTTTGGTGTGATGGTGTGTGGTCAAGTCCGTTCGGTCGAAAAGTCCGCCAGAACTCCGTCGGAACTCCGGCGGAACTCCGGCGGAACTCCTTTGGAGGTCTGTCAGACTTAATCCCTCTCGTGTGTACGGGGCATTAAGGTCATACCACAACATCTCAATAGGATTCAGGTCAGGACTTTGGCTAGGCCACTCCAAAGTCTTCATTTTGTTTTTCTTCAGCCATTCGGTGGTGGACTTGCTGGTGTGTTTAGGATCATTGTCCTGCTGCAGAACCCAAGTTCGTTTCAGCTTGAGTACACGAACAGATGGTCGGACATTCTCCTTCAGGATCTCTTGGTAGACAGCAGAATTCATAGTTCCTTTTATCACGGCAAGTCTTCCAGGTCCTGAAGCAGCAAAACAGCCCCAGACCATCACACTACCACCACCATATTTTACTGTTAGTATAATGTTCTTTTTATGAAATGCAGTGTTCCTTCTACGCCAGATATACTTGGACACACACCTTCCAAAGAGTTCCACTTTTGTCTCATCGGTCCACAGAATGTTGTCCCAAAAGTCTTGGGGATCATCAAGATGTGTTGTGGAGAAATTGAGACGAGCTTTGATGTTCTTTTTGCTCAGCAGTGGTTTTCTCCTTGGAACTCTGCCATGCAGGCCATTTTTGCCCAGTCTTTTCCTGATGGTGGAGGCATGAACGCTGACCTTAACTGAGGCAAGTGAGGCCTGCAGTTCCTTGGACGTTGTTGTGGGGTCTTTTGTGACCTCTTGGATGAGTCGTCGCTGCGCTCTTGGGGTAATTTTGGGCGGCCGGCCACTCCTGGGAAGGTTCACCACTGTTCCATGTCTTCGCCATTTGTGGATAATGGCTCTCACTGTGGTTCGCTGGATTCCCAAAGCTTTGGAAATGGCTTTATAACCCTTTCCAGACTGATAGATCTCAATTACTTTCTTTCTCAATTGTTCCTGAATTTCTTTGGGTCTCGGCATGATGTGTAGCTTTTAAGGATCTTCTGGTGGACCTTACTGTGTCAAGCAGCTCCTATTTAAGTGATGCCTTGATTGTGAACAGGTGTGGCAATAATCAGGCCTGGGTGTGGCTAGAGAAATTGAACTCAGGTGTGGACAACCACAGTTATAGTATGTTTTAACAAGGGGGGCAATCACTTTTTCACACAGGGCCATGATGGTTTGGATTTTTTTTCACCTTTAATAATAAACATCTTCATTTACAAATTGCATTTTGTGTTTACTTGTGTTGTCCTTGACTATTGTTTAAATTGGTTTGATGTTCCGAAACACTTAAGTGTGACAAACATGCAAAGGAACAGGAAATGAGGAAGGGGGCAAACACTTTTTCACACCACTGTATTTTGCTACATATTTTTGGTTAAAAAAAATCTTAATAGCTCTATATTGACTGGTTTGTGCAAAAGTTATAGCGTCTACAAACTATGGTATATGTACTGATTTTATATATATATATATATATATATATATATATATATATATATATATATATATATTAGTAATGGCGGCGATCAGCAGGACTGCGATATTGCAGTAGACATACAGAGACTTTGTGGGAACCAGGGACACTAATACAGTGATTAGTGCTAAAAAATATGTGCTGTCTCTGTACTAACGACACTGGCTAGGAAGGGGTTAAACATCTAAGGGCAATCGAGGGGTTAAACATGTTTTATTGTGTGTGCTGTGTACTCTTTTTACTATGTTTTGCAGGGAAAAGAAACTAGTGCATTGCTGCTGTCAGTAGAGAGCCTTGTATTGTTTACAAGCACAGGGATCTCTTAGTTAATTATCGGAGCTGATCAGCGGGTGCTAGTGTCCAATAAACTGGCGGCACCCGCTGATTGGCTTGTGCTGCAGCGAATTGCAGCACAGCAAAGGTGGCTAGGGCACCTGAGTGCACCCCCTACCCCAGCATGTAGATCACATGCTAGGTACATGATCCAGCACAGAGTGGCCACCCTGCAGCAGTATATGAATGGTGGGTGGTCCACAAGCAGTTAATGCAGGGAATGAACTAGGGTCTGGAGAGCCTCTTTAACTTGCTAGCCACCACACAAATCTGAAATACCAGTTTTTTGGGAACTCGACCTCTGTCACAAATATGGTGAATTTTCAGGCAGTTTCCCTAGTAGCATTTGGAAGTCACAGGCAGATGATTTGCCTTGAGATTGTCTTTAAACTGAAAAGTGATTTCTGATTGGTTGCTATGAGGTAGTGTAATGCGAATAAAACCATTATGGACAGAGTGGGGCAGTGTTACAATCTCTATCAGGCTTTTATCACTGCCTGTATCCTCACTGGAAATATTCGATCTCACAAGTTGTTCTGGGGAGCAATCTTTGAATTGGACACCTGTACAAAAGGGCATTTCCCCTCATTATGGAAATTTAATTTTGCTTCCTGTTGCATCTCTGGGAGCAGAAAGTAAAGGAAAATCTCCCTAATGGGGCATAGACAGCCAAAAATACACTGACAGCTGTGTTAACACTTCTGTATATTCTATCAAAAAACAAAACAAAAAAAAAAAAACGCTTTGGCTTTAAAAACACTTTATTGATTTATTTTATTTTTTATGGCAGATACTTACTGTATATAGTGCCATCAATTTACACAGAACTTTACACACACACAGTTTTATGATAATGCTAAGGATAGTGGTTCGTTTGACAATGGACTTTAATTTCAAGGTAAAGTACTAATCATCCATATCTCACTAATCTGACATCACTTATCATTTCAGTGGTTCATAGAGGTCTATATTTTTTTTTTTAACATGTTTTTATTGAGAAAATTGAACAAAAGACATTAAGACAGGTTACCATCAGACTTTTCGGGTAGTACAGCAGTGATATAAAAAAAAAACAGGGGAAAGCACAAAGGGAGATCATCAAAGCAGAGCATGTAAAGACAATTACAGTTAACAGGGCTGATGTATAAGCCAAAGGAGTTAAACACATAGGGGGATAGATAGCATGAGAAGGCTTCTTTAGTGAGACCAAAACAGTCTTCTTACGAAAACATAACCTGAGCTAAAATACCGTATCTAGGCGAGTAAAGTGAGCATAGAAAAACTGGATGGATCTGTGTACTAACCACTGGGAAACAGGAAATGATTGACATGATGGAAAACAAAATTTCAACCGGGGGAAAACAGGGAGGGCGGAAGGGGGGGGGGAGTGGGGGGGTGGCAGTTGCCAAAGGAGAAAAAAGTCTTGATGGAGTAGTCCCAGGTATATGGAATGAGTGTTAACACGATCACCAGAGACAGCAGTGGGCAGGGAGATCATGGGTAGGCGTTAATTTTCAGAGATCGGCTCATAAAAGGAGAAAGCTAGAGTGGAAAAAGCACGTTGGTCATCTGAAGAAAGGGCTGAAGAGATAAAATGTTGCCATCGGAGAAGAAAACGGGACCTGGATTTGGCATTTTTAAAGTCTGTGAGGAAACGTTCTCTGTACAGGAGGGCAAGAGATTCATGTTTGAGTTGGGAGATAGTTGGGCTTTGAGAGGAGAGCCAGTTCCTGAGGATAAGGCGTCTAGCGATGAGTAGGCAAATCAGGATCCAATCTCTGGAGGGAGGAGGGACGGCCGGCTTAGCAGGGGTAGAGGCTGTGGAGAAGAGAGACCAGGGCAGCAGAACTGGGTCCCAGTAGCCAAAGATCAGTAGGAGGGGGTCCTTGGGCAGTTTCAGTAGGGTGATCTCCAAAATAAAGGCTATAACTTGATCCCAAAAGGAGGAGATGAAAGAACACGACCAAAAGCGGTGGGATAGTGAGGGTCTAGAAGCCGAGCATAATGGGCAGAGAGTTCCGTCAACCGTGGATTTCGAGGAGAGGAAAGGAATAAACGCTCGGTGAACTATTTTTAGCTGGGTTTCTCTCCAGGTCTCGTTAGGTGTGAGGCGGAGGACCTCCCGGAGGCCTTGCAGAAGTTTGTCAACTAATCCCGGATCCGAGAAGTCTTTGCGCCAGTTGGCAATAGATGTAGACAAAAGCGGTGGAGAGAAGCTCAAAAGGAGAGGTTTGTATATGTCCGAGATGGAATACTGTCCAGATTGAAGCAGGCGGTCCAGGAAGCTAGATTTGAACCTCAGGGATTCGGCTTTACATGTACTGGAGATGAAGCTGGTGCATTGGTTGAAATAGAAAGCGTGTGAGACCGGCAAGGAAAACAAAGATGCCACGGTCGAGAAGGGCAGCGGCTTCCCAGATGAGGGGTTACACAGTGAGGAAAATTTGGAGAGTCCATGTTGCCCCCATATTCCGTAGGAGTTGTAGTGGAGACCAGGTAGAAAGGCAGGGTTCCCTTGAATCGGCAAGTGGCACGAGATGAGAGCCGGGAGCTTGAGGAGTTTTCTGACCTCCCTCCAGGGCAAAGCCGTGTCTCGTAACAAAAGGTTGTGTTGAAGCGGGAGAGGGACAGTCTTCCATCTGCAATGAAGGAGGGCTACTAAGGAGTAGGGGTGAGCCATAGCAGATTCCAGAGTAAAGTTCGAGTGACGGGATTGTTGGGCAATCCAATCAAGGCTAGTCCTAAGTAAACAAGCAAGGTTATACAGTCTAATGTGAGGTAAACCAATACCCCCCTCGCCCCTAGGAAGGTGCAGTTTTTTTAACGCTATACGAGGCTTTTTACCACACCATAAAAATTTAGAGATATTCAAATTAAGGGCAGCAACATCTTTATGTTTAAGCAATAGGGGAATAGTTTGCAGAGGGTATAACAGTCTAGCGAAGCTAATCATTTTGACCAGGTGGCACCTTCCCAGGAGCGACAGGGGGAGATCCATCCAGTTAGATAACTCCTGATTAAGTTTAGTAAAAAGAGGGGGAAAGTTGAGGTGGTATAGTGAGGAGGGCAATTTCCCTATTTTTATTCCCAAGTAGGTGATATGTGACGGGGCCACCTGGAAAAGGGAATGATGTATCCAAGGGGGTGAGGGATGAGTACCAATGGGGAGGATTTCGCTCTTGGCATAGTTAATACGGAGCCCTGAACATAACCTGAAGGTGTCAAAGATACTTTTAATATGTAAGATGTCAACAGCAGGATTTGAAGTGAAAATGAGGATGTCTGCGAAGAGAGATGTCCGGAGCTCAAAAGGTCCTACAGAGATGCCGCTCAAGGGAGCGACCTGAGAGAGATATCTGGAGAGGGGTTCTAGGGCGATGTTAAACAATAAAGGGGACAGAGGGCAGCCTTGCCTAGTACCCTTGTGGAGACGAAACTCCTCGGAGAGGAGTCCCGCTGCCACCACCCTGGCTGAAGGGGTCGAATACATGGTATTTATGAGATGGCAAAAGGGACCCGAAAAAACCCATTTTGGTAAGGGACAGTGAGAGCCAATCAAAGCTGACATTATCAAAGGCTTTTTCAGCATCCAGGGTAATGATGGCATAGTCTCCCTTTGGATCTCGTTTAGCTTGTTCAAGGGCCAGGAGTACCTTCCGTATATTCAGAGTGGGCGTACGACCCTTAACAAAACCGGATTGGGCAGGGTGAATGAGGTCAGGGAGGATGTCCGCCAACCTAGTGGCCACAATTTTTGACAGGATTTTAACATCCAGGTTGAGCAATGAAATGGGCCTGTAGGAACCTGGTTCCAAGGGGTCCTTTCCTTTCTTGGCCAAAAGTTTAATAATGGCTTGGTTGCCCGTGGGCAGGTACGGGCCCCCCGACCAGATACCTGAGAAGACGGAATGTAGCGCAGGAGCAGTGATAGTAAGGAGGGTTTTGTAGAACTCACCGTTAAACCCGTCAGGGCCAGGGGCTTTGGAAGGGCGAAGGTGTTTGATGGTGCGTTCTATTTCGGCTAGGGTGATAGGGGAGTTCAAGGTTTCAAGCTGGGCGGGGGAAATGTGGGGCAGATGAACTTTGTCAAGGAAAGACCAGGCAGTAGGTACATCGATCGGGTCAGGGCCATAGAGAGCAGTGTAGAATTCCAACATGGTCTTGTTAATGGCAGGGGAAGTAGAGTGGATGGACCCCGATTTATCCCGAAGGGAGGTAATGTGAGTCGGGCGGCTGGGGCCCTTACATAGTCTGGAGAGGAGCTTTCCGGACTTGTTCCCAAATTTGTGCAGGGTGGCGTCAAAATGTGCCTTTTTAGTGAGCTCAAGGGTGGAGGCCCAAGCGTCAAAGGAGGATTTGGCGGCGGCCCATTCATCTCTGTCCGCAGAGGAGGTAGAGGTGTTAAGGGAGATTTGGGCTTTGTGCAGTCGAGTGCTAGCTGATTTAAATTTGACCATGGAATGGCGTTTAAAGGTAGAGGCATAGGAAATGATACGTCCCCTCAGGAATGCTTTCCCAGCATCCCAAAGGAGGTTGGGGTCGTCCAGATGGGGGAGTTGGCCAAGGAGAATTCCTCCCAGGAGCGCTCCATATAGGCCTTGAAATCAGTATTACCGTGCAGGAAGGAGGGGAATCGCCATATGTTGGGATGAGGCGGGAGATCTAGACGATCCAAAGTGAGAGCTATGGGGGCGTGATCTGAGATAGCTATATCCCCCACCTCCGAGTCAGAAATCAGGGGAAGAAGATTATCAGAGCCGAAAAAGTAATCTATCCTGGTCAGGACCTTGTGGGGGTTGGAGTAAAAAGTATATTCCCTATCTATTGGATGGGATAGACGCCAGATGTCTGTGAGGTGTAGTGACTCTATAGTAGAGGCGAAAGGGTTAAGCGTGGCATGAGAGGGAATAGCGGAAGGGGACTTCGGGGAGGATCTGTCGACTACCGGATCCATGAGGTCGTTAAAGTCCCCACCAATTAAATGAGGAACGTGTGAGACATCAAGGAGCCAGGTGGATAACTGACAATAAAAGGCTTTAGAGGGACTGTTGGGGGCATATACATTGGAGATCTGGAGTTCCTTTGACCCTATTTTTACTCGGGCCGAAAGGAACCGCCCTTGGTCATCTGCGTAAGTGGATAGGACGGAACAGGGAAGGTTCCTGTGAATTAAGAGGAGAACACCCGCTTTGCGTCCAACAGACTCTGAACCCAATACCGAGCCCACCCACAGTTTCTGCATACGATGAAAATCAGAAGCTGGGAGGTGGGTTTCTTGTAGCAAGGCTATGTCAGTCTTCAATCTTTTAAGATGGCGAAGGATCTTCATCCTCTTGTGAGGAGAACGGAGACCCTTCACATTCCAGGAAACTACCCTAAGAGATTACAATGAGGAGGGGAATAAATAGAGCGGCCGTGTAAGCAAAGTATCAGCAAGAGGAGAGCATAAAATGTATTTAGAGTTGGGACTGATGTAGTGCGAAGGCAACCATCCCACAGGCAAAGCACACCTGGGGGGCAAAAGGATAGGGAGGGTGACAGGGGGAGGAAGGACAGAGAGGTCGGGGTAGGAAGGGATATTAAACAATATACATCTATTAGTGCAAACTTCACTTTTTTCCGCATGAGAACACTGTGCGAGACGGCTCCCCACACGGGACCCCGTGCAGAAAAAGGGCGTCAGTATAGCCCGAGTACCCGAGAGCCACTGGGGGGATATAGGAGCTATGGGGACCGGGACCACCTGATAGGGGATGGCCGGAATAAGGTGCACAGTGGACTCCTGAAGAAAAAGACAAGGCACACGTCCAACATAGATCATAACAACATAACAACAGCTATATGGCATAACTTAATATGATGGGTACCTGTGAACCAAAAGGGATTAAACAACAAGTACAAATAAAATAGAGTAACAATTACACTGCGGTAGGATGGCTAAGGGGCCAAGTAATGTGGATTAGGGAGAGAACAACCGGGTGGGCTGCCAAAAATGGTTAGCTATTGGCTATCAACTAATAACTATTAACCCCAGGATGGGGCCATGCCCGGGGCTGGATAGGTCCCTTCAGACCAGCAGGGAGCCGGAGGCTAAAAGTCAGATCTCGGCTGCAACAGGAGGGCAGCGAAGTCAGGTCAAGATTAGGATAAGGATAAGTCAGGCTCTCTGGAAGAAGCCAAGAAGAAAACGAAAAGAAATAAGGAGGGAGCACCCGGGAAAAACAGTAACCAAGTCATACGACCTGAGGTAGAGAGGCCTTCCTCCTCTTGGAGACATCAAGAGAGTAGTCGGCAAAAAGGAGTATTCTAACCCCATCAATGTAGAGGTCGGGGGACTGTCTAAATTTCTGGAGAATGAGCGACTTGTCAGCATAGTTGAGGTATATTGCAATGATGGGACGAGGGGACTTTCGTTCAGCATTGAAGGAACCCATGCGGTGGGCGCGTTCGACCGTGAAAGGGCCTGGTAGGCCCATAGCTTCCGGGATACGTTTGGAGCAAAACTCCGATAGGGCAGTTGCAGGGAGCGACTCAGGGACGCCAACAAAGCGCAGATTGCTCCTTCTGGACCTATTTTCCAGGTCTTCTAATTTTTGGAGGATGAACTGGTTGGTTTTATCTTGGGATCGTTCTGTGGCCTGAGCTTGGTAGAGTTCATCTTCTACCTCTGAGACACGATGTTCCAGTTCGTTAAGTCTGGTGGTGTGTTCAGTAAGTTGCGTTTTCAACTGTTGCATCCCAGCGTTGACCGCCTTCTCCACAGAGGCTGCTATCATGGGGGTGAGGAGAGCAGGCACGGCCTGTGCAATGCGATGCGTGTGGCCTTCATCCCCGGGGGGACTGAGGGGAAGAGTGACCACTGGTGGGGTCTGGTGTGGAGCCAGAGAAGGGTTCTGTCCCTGGGGAGGAGCGGGAAGTGAGGAGGGGAGAGCCTGTGCAGCAGCGCCACTAACCTCCATGTCAGACACCTGAGCGTTCGATCCGGCATTGATGTAGGCCGAAGCCGGGGGCTCGATTTGCGGCCGCGTACGACCGCGCGCCGGTTTTCTCCACAAACCGGTCCATCTGTGCCAGGAGGTAAGGGGGGGATCCCCGGTGGCGATATCTGGGCTGAGGGGCCACTCAGGCCGAATTTATAGGCCTATTCAGGGAGCCCGGAGCGGGAGCTGAGAGAAGGCGCAGCTAGCACATGCGGCGCCGGAACCGGAAGTGTTCGAGGTCTATATTAATTCCATATGCTGTGTAAGCTAAGAACCCATGTAAGAATGCTTGGTATATATATATATATATATATTTATATATATATATATATTTATTTATTTTATCTTCTGGGTTCTGTTTTGGTATGACCGTAATGTATGTGATGGTAAGCTGTGTGCCCAAGAGGCTGCCCTTTGGAATTGAAACATTTTGTCATGTGTGGGACTAGGGTGTCTGAAAAGGCTTTATAATAGGGAGGCGACAGGCCATCAGGTCCAGGGGCAGAGCCCGTTAGAAGGCCCTTGATCACTGATGCCACTTCCACCTCCAGAAAAGGTGCCTCAAGGATGTCTCTGTGTTCTGTTTCTAGGGATGGAATGGTCAGGCCATCTAGAATTTTGGTTATTGAGGGGCACTATACAGGGCAGAATAAAATTTATGGAATGCCTCCAGGATCCTGGCTGGGTTAGCTGCGGGTTCCTGGCCCACCACGCGTATCTTGGGAAAGGAAAGAATTTGTATTCTAGGGGACAGTTTGGCTGCCAGCATCATTTAAAATAAAATTTATTGCAACTCCAGTGGATAGATCTCTCCGCTTTTGTTGTGAGGGCAAGATTTAGTTCCAGTCTTAGTTTGTCTACTTGTGCAAGCAAGGCTGGGGATGGATTCTTTTTGTGCTGTGCCTTCATGGTCCTATATGACTTTTTCAGACGCTCAATATTCGCTCTGTGTTCTTTTTTAGTTTGTGTATCTGTATAATCTTACCTCTGATAAAGGCCTTATGAGCTGCCCACGGGGTCTCTGAAGAGGTGCCCTCCACATTATTGAGTGTGAACTATTCTTGAAGCACCTTGAGAACTGCTGGAAAAATATTTGGGTGCATCAAAATATGATCAATCCTAGCATAGATGTTATGCTAGCATAGGTGTTATGGGGGTGGGAGTAATGGGTGAAGTCTCTTTTTGAAGGGTTAGATTCTCGCCAGACATCTGTTAAACCCCTGTCTTGGAGGAGCTTGGCAATTCTAAGGCTCATCCTAGTGGGTCTGTTAAGTTGAGCTGAGGTGGGTTTAAACTTGTCTAACCCCTGGTCGAATGCCACATTGGAGTCCCCCCCCCCCCATTATGACTGTGCCTTCCAAAAAGAGAGTTAGGGTATCTAAGATGAGGCGGAAAAACTGTCCTTGCCCTTTATTGGAGGAGTATTATGAGACTAGGGAGTACAGGTGTCCCCCTATTGTACCCTTGACCACGAGAAACTTGCCCTCTGGATACTTAAAATCTGATTCTGAGGTATTCAAAGTCACATTCAAACCCGCATTCTTTGGAGAAGACTATTGTGACCCCTCTGGTTTTATTTTCAGCATTAGCAAGATGGAATTGGAGGTATTGAGAGTGAATGAACTTTGGACTGTACCGCTTAGGAAAGTGGGTTTCTTGGATCATGAGGATATCAAGTTTAGAAGATTTGTAATAATCAAAGATTTTTCTTCTTTTGATAGGGGAATTTAGGCCTTGTACATTGTGCGTGGCTATTTTGAGGGAGCTCTGAGTGGGTTCAGCCATGAGGTTTTAGGTAAGGTTCTGTGTCTGTCTCTCTCGTCGCTCACCCTTCAACTTTTTCTGTCCTCCTGGCCCTGCAGATCCTTTGTGCGTACCTCTGACAGCTGGCAGGTCTTTCTTTTCTTGTAGTGTTAATGTGATCTGTAAAATATAAACAGGTTAGGCACATGTGGGGAAGGTAGGGGTCAGAGAAGGTAAGGACAGTAGTGAAAAGAGGTGAAGGAGAAGTCTCCTAACTCAAAAGAATCTTTGCGGGGGGTGGAGACGCCCCCCAAGAACCTCTACACAGGTCTCCCCCAGAGACCGTCCAGAGTCTGAGGGAAAGGTGTGGGCACATGGGGCCCACCCCAGCCAGGGCACTCCTGGTTAATATGAACATCTTCTAAACAGCAGTAACCGGGAATAACATACTCAGGTTGCAGGCTAGGTTAACAGGACCTAGGTCTAGCTCAGGGAGCATGCCGTCCTCCCCTCCATAGGGAGCCAAGGAGGGAGGGCCCCTGGATAAAGGTGTGGAGAGCCCCCACTAAAAGTGGGGACCCCCACCATAGCTCAAGTAAAGATATATGATTGTCTAACTAAAAATGTGGTCATCATAGGAGGAGTATTCAAGTCCCCTGTCCCAGATCTAATCAAGGCTCTCAATCAAGTGAAGTGCATGGGACAGTTATTGTCCTCCTGGGTCCGGTCAGGGAGGTCTGTTTTCTTTAACCTTCTTGGTCCTGGACCTCTTCCACAGGAGAGATTGAGGGCTGGTGGGGGTCGGTCTCTTGGATGATCCAGGGTTGTTGTGGGAAGTATCCATAGCTGCTTCTTGTGAGATGAACTCAAGTTGTAGTAGCAGTCTTTCACCATCAGGGAAAGGGGAGAATGAGTAGTTCTTTCTGTTATCTGAAAACTTTACAGCAAATGGGAAGGAGCACCTGTGTTTAATGTCCTTTTGTGTCAGGGTCCTTTTAGAAGTAAAGGCTTCAGAGTCTGTCTGTGTAGCATTGTGGGGGGTGAGAGGTCTGCATATAGCTGGACAGGGTGTCCTTGGCACATCACCTTGAGCACGGATTGAGCTTGTCTCATTGCCTCCTCCTTCACTGCATAGAAGTGGGATTTAGCAATAATGTCTCTTGGCGGGCCGTCCTTTCTGCGGGGCCCCAGAGCTCTATGGGCTCTATACAGCTCTAGGTGGTGTTGTGGGATATTTGGGATCAGGTTCTGGATCACAATTTGCACTGCTGCCGGCATGTTAGTAATGGATTTGTAAGGCCTCTGATCCTGACATTATATCTTCTCAATCTGTTTTCCAAATCGTCAATCCTGGACAGGGCCACATCCAGTTGTTCCTGTACTGTGTGCATATGGTCTGAGATTTGGTTAGTAGTCGCAATTGTCTGCTCTAGCTTGTTTTTTTTATAATTGTAATTTTTATTAATTTGTTCAAAGCAAAAACAATACACTTGCGCATTGGAAAATTCAGTAAGCGGAGATAAATATAGAACATAGCGAAAACATTAGTTACAGAAGACAGAGAAAAAAGACCACATATGCAGACACAAGGGTGAACTGCATAACCATGTCTTGTACAATGAATAACATACAGTTTATGTAAATCAAAACAAACAATTCTGTTCAACAAGAGACCGGCGGCCAGAAAAAGGCAAAACAACAGAACATTCACATGGTCATCATAGTGAGTCCCGGGGGGGGGATAAGTAACCCCAAGGATTAGGTAGGGAAAGGTGGGGGTGGTAGCCAGCAATAAAGTGCCACGAACGGCAACTGCAGTCAGATGGATATACAGGTGGGGGGGGGGGCCGTATTCCGCCCGATCCCACGGTTCCCACACTTTATCAAACTGCGGAACCAAATCATGCACCGAGGCCGTCAGATACTCCATTCTCCGAATTTCGGACACCAGTTGGAGAAATCTAGGCCAGGGGGGAGTTGCTCCGGACAGCCAACACAGTGGGATAAGCCTCTTAGCAGCTAGTAAAATATAAGAGACCAGCCGATTGGTATTTTTAGGTATGCCTGGAATAGGGAGACCCAGCAAACAATATAAGGGATCAATCGGGAGGGACACCCCCGTCACCTCCACCACCAACGACCTCACCGCTATCCAGAAAGGCCGCATCAAGGGGCATTTCCAGAAAATATGAAACAGTGACCCAACGTCAAGTCCACATCGCCAACAGCATGGCGAGATTGAGGAATCGTATTTGTGGATGAAATCGGGGGTCTTATACCAAAACATATGGATTTTTATTGCCGTTTCCCTTTGTGTGACACACTTAGAGGATTTAAAGGTAGAGGACCAAATCCTATCCCATGTCTGTAGGGAGATAGGTTTGTCCAACAGCTGAGACCATCTACTCATATACAGATGTGTAAGTTTGTTTAGAGGAGTCGACTCATGGAGGATTCAGTGAATAAATTTAATTAAGTTGATGGGGACCTTGAGCGCAGAGGTGCTCAAAGGCTGTGGGACTGTCAAGGATTAAAGTCGGAGATTTGGAGCTAAAGAAGTGTCTGACCTGTAGGTAGAAGTAAAACGAGTGTTTGGGGATGTCATATTTTTCCCGCAAGGTCTCAAAAGCATGAAGTCTACGTGAAACAGGGTGTACCAGGTCTCTGAGTTGGAAAAGAGGGGGATCTAGCCACGGGGAAATCCTACCCATAGACAGTCCATCAGGGATAGTAGGGTTAAATAGGACATTCGTGAGGGGGGGTGAGGGGGGGGGGCAGGCCGAGGAGAGGGAATACTTTTTGTTACACTTTTGCCACAAGTCTAAAGTGAAGGACATTGGGGCCGTACATTGACGTATAAGGTTAGGGTGTAGTGGGGATGGAGCGCCCCAGATCAGGGAGCATGGGTGAACCGGATACAGGACTCCCTTCTCAACAGCAGCCCACCGACTCGTGGCATTAAGAGAGGACCAGGTAGCAATGATTCGTAAATGGGTAGCATGATAATATTTCACAACATCCAGAGCTCCCAATCCCCCCGACCCCTAGGCGCAAACACCACTGAGCTGGCAAAGCGATGGGACCTGTCAGCCCATATAAATTTTAGAAAACGTCTTCGGAGAAGTTTAAGCTGTGGGGTTGGGGTGGCAACTGGCAGTTTCTCAAAGTGGTAGAGCAGTCTGGGCAAGACTGACATTTTAAGGACGTTGATCCTGCCCAGTAGGGATAAAGGGTATTTAGACTAGGTCAGTAGTGAATTATTTATATCCTGAAACAGGGCAGGAAAATTTGCACGGAACAAGTGGGAATAAGAAGGAGTCAGAAAACCCCCAGGTATTTGAGTGAGTCACTGCACCATCTATAGGGATAAGAATCTTTCAGTCTAGAGAGTTGTGTGGCGGGAATGTGTATGGGAAGGGCCTCAGTCTTGGAGGTGTTAACCTTGTACCCAGAAATACCCCCAAAGGATGTTAGTAACTTGTGCAATGAGGGAAGGGAGATCTGTGGATTAGTAATAGTTAGCAAGATGTCGTCTGCAAAAAGTGATAATTTATACTCTCCCTGTCGCATCACCACCTCACGGATATCTGGATGAGAGCGTACGGCCTCGGCCAGGGGTTCTAGACATAAGATGAATAACAACGGAGATAGAGGACACCCCTGCCGAGTACCATTTATCAGGGGGAAGCGAGGTGACAGAAAGGACGACATCTGTACCTGGGCAGTAACCGTTGAGTACAAAGCTTCAAGTGCCTTTAAAAAGGGGCCCTTGAACCCATAGACTTTGAGCGTGGCGAACATATAAGGTCAGCTAAGCCTATCAAAGGCCTTTTGGGCGTCTAAACTAAGTAGAAGTGCTGATTTGTTGGTCCTATCCAGAAGGTCGACCAGGTTGATCGTACGGAGGGTGTTGTCTCCGGCGTGTCTGCCAGGGACAAACCCCACCTGATCTCTGTGAATAAGTTTGGGGGCAAGAACTGATAGTCTTGAGGCAAGGATTTTCGTAAATATCTTGTAGTCAGAATTCAGAAGGGCTATAGGCCTATAATTGTCTGGGATGGAGGGATCCTTACCCGGCTTGGGAATCACTGAGATGAAGGAGTGTGAAAAGTGAGGATGGGGAGGGGTGCCCTTTAGTAGAGAATCAATTAAAGTGAGCATGTGTGGTCCCAAAATGTCTAGGTAGGTTTTATAGTAGAAATAGGGGAGACCATCAGGGCCAGGTGACTTATGCGATGGGAGTTCCCGTACAACATCAGAGAGCTCCTCTTCCATTACTGTTTTATTTAGGGCCTCTAAATCACTCGACGAGAGCTTGGGGAGTTTCAGATTGGAGAAAAAAGCCTTAAATTTCTCTTGAGTAAAGTGAAAATGGTTTTCTGGGGATAGACAATTATAGAGTTTGTGGTAAAATTTGCCAAAGATGTTTGAAATTTCACGAGGGCAATAGATCCTAGATCCGTCAGAGAAACTCAGGAAAGGAGCTGAATGCGCACGGACGTAGTTTGTTAACCAACATTTTATGAAGTTTATTGGAAAATTCGTAGAATTTCTGCCTCATCCAAAGCAGCGATTTGGCTGCCCGGTCGAGTTGCGCTGTTTTAATCTGTTCTCTAAGTAGAGTGACCCTCCGCAGCCTCTCCACCGTGGGGGTGCCGGCCCAGGAGCCTCCGCTCTCCGAGAGAAGAGCAGAAGTTAACGATCGGATAAGTTCGGTCCTGTCTCTCTAAAAACGGCCTTATGGGCCTCCCACAGGGTGGAATAATCCGGGACCGACCCTTTGTTCAGTTGGAAGAATTCCGTAAGGCTCTTCGCAAGAACAGAGCGGGAGCTTTCAGAATGTAAGAGGTGGCTGTTAAGCCTCCCGTGACAGGATCTAGGTAGGCCTGGGTGAGCAAGAGATCTAGGGTAATGGGGGCATGATCAGACCAGGTAATCGGCAACACCTCAGAATCGACCACGTGTGGGATGAGAGGGGCAGATATAAGAAAGTGATCGAGCCGCGAATACATTTTATGAACTGGAGAATAAAAGGTAAATTGCTGAGCTGTGGGGTGTTTGATCCTCCATGAGTCGAAAAGCCGATGGGATCTAATAAGCTGACAGAATGCGGTGGCTTGGGAAACCATCCTCCTGGAGGGTGTGGATGAGAACAGAGTTTTTCTCTAGAGGGAGATATGACCAAGTTAAAGTCCCCTCCGACTATCACAAAGGGCTGGGATGGGCAATCGCAACACCTGCCCTGCCTGTGGGGTCAGAGGCTAGGAAGGCGGTAGGGAAGTGTTTGGAGGCAAACCTAAGGGAGCCATCTGCTTTAAAATGGGTTTCTTGCAACATAATCACGTCCACACTGGAGGACCTGAATTCCTTCAGGGCCAACCAGCGCTTACGTATGGATCCTAAGCCTTTTACATTATAAGACAGAATTTTTAAGGCCATCAGGGTGAGTGAAATAGATAAGCATTTGTAAGTACCTGGGAATTGTGGTACAGCCTATTGTAAGTAACATTAAACCGGGACACCATTCGACAGAATGTGTCTTTGGCGTCAGTTACTGTATACACCGGCAATGGGAAAAAAGTAGGAATATATCCAAAGCCAGGATAGCCTGAGGCCTAACCAACCTGTGTAGTGCATAAGAAAGCAGTGAAACTGAGCTATAAAAGTGGACATAGTAGAACATAAAACTTTAGTAAAATACATTAACAAAAACATCAGAAAAATAATAACAAAAATAAAAAGAACAAAAAAGAATAGAACATCTTGATGACCTGAGGGAGTCATGTGCCTCAGGGGACCCAGGGAGTCAACCCAGGTCAAGAGGATCATGGCCGGACGATCACCAGGGGTGGTCGGACTTAAAAGTGGAAGGGCCATCTACTCTCCTTATGAGATCGGACATTAACAAATAATATTAACATTGTATAGTCTTGTAGAAAAACTGAACCCCATGGAATGGGGAAAAAGAGTCCCAGCTTGAAGAATCAAGGCAAAGGGCAAACCGGATGTTACCATATCAACAGGAACTTCTCCCTTAAAATTCACAGGGGAAAGGGAAAAGATGAGGGATTATAAGCAGTAAACAAAACTAAACCACGAGGGAACTGGCGAGAGGGTTCAGGGGGGTTGTTTGGAGAACCGTGGACGCTGGGGTGTAGAAAGGTGCCTCCTGGATTTGCTCCTCACGGGCGTCCAGATGCGGCTTGGAGTGTTGGGTAGCGGGCAAATCTGGACTTCGGCAGGGTGCATGTCCTCCTCAGGAAGGGGAGGAAGACCAAGGCTCTTTACAAAGGATTCGCTTTCCGGAAGGTCCCGTAGGTTGTGCTGAGCTCCGTTTTTTACACCATCAGACGAAAGGGGAACCCCCAGAAGTATGAAACCTTGTGATGTTGCAAGTAGGAGGTGATTGGCCAAAGGTTCCTACGTTTTGCCACGGTGATGGGAGAAAGGCCACTAAAAATCTGCAATTTCACCTCTTTGTAGGTGATTTGAGGTTTGTTGCTCGTGGATTGGATCAACGCCTCCTTGCTTTTGAAGAAATGGAACCAGACAACAACATCCCTGGGTCTGGCTCCAGCAGGAGGTTTAGGGGCCAGAGAGCGATGTGCTCTATCAAGGCGCTAGTCTATGTCCACGACCGTGGGGGCCAGGGTGTTAAAGAGGCCTAGGAGGTAAGGACGTAGATCAGAGTCTCCCACAGTCTCTGGGATACCTCTAAAGCGTAAGTTCTGGCGTCTCTCTCTATTTTACAAGTCCTCCTGTTGCAGCTGTAGTTGGGAGACTGAGAGGCGGAGGTTATGGTTGTCCTCTTCGACGGTTTGGACATAGCTAACCATCTCGTCAAATTTATTTTCGAGTGTGTCCGTACGCTCTCACAGCTGGTTAATCTCCTTTCTCAGTTCCACCGCAAGTTTATTTACCTCAGCTGAGACATTATTTGTGATCTGTTAAAGCAAAAGGTGTAATTTGGTGTCCAACTTGGCATCCAAAATAGCATGTGTAACGATTCCTTGCATTGGGGGGGGGCGGGTCAGGGGCCTGGGGAGCATTAGCTGGGGGGGTGCCAGAGCCCTCAATCCCCAGAGTTGAATCCATAGTGGAGAAGGGGTCCGGCGGGGAATGAGAGGGTGCAAGTTGATATCTCGTAACAAAACGATCCATAATAGACCCTGTCTGCTGTTCAGGGATTTGTTTGTAATGTTCCTGTTGCTGACCGATTTTTCCCATGGGGTGCTTTGGTACTGTAAAGATAAGAAAAGCTTACCCCCGGATCTGTTAGTAGCTAGCGTTGCTTATAGGGGGTCGTGGAGAGCAGATAGACCCCTTAACTCATTTAAGAGCCACGGTGGTTAAAGGTGGTGGTGATCATGTTGATTATTGGTGGTGGGTGCAGGCAAGTCCAGAAGGTTTTATTTCCCCTTAACCTTATGAGGCGGTGATAATGACCGCTATGAGAAACTGGGTGTAGCAGGGTGTAGCAAGATGGCCACCAGCATCCAATATAGGCCGGAGCCAGGGCCTTGCCTGGAGAGGGCTGCCAGATAGACTGCTATTGCCTGCTATAGAGAGACTTGGGTTTCAGTCCCTCAAAATCTCTCAGGGGTATCTCAAATAGGTATCCACCTGGCGGTGTGGAGAGGGGATTGGCAGGGAGAGGACAAGGGAGAAAACAATCAGCCCCACAGGGGACTCACCAGGCCGGAGGGATGCAGAGTAGGGGGTCCCAGGTGGCTCCTATGCGTGGAGATTCAGAGAGTAAGCGGCCGAGTTTGTCCCCCCGGGTAACCTGGATCTGCCGCCAGATCGGTCCCCGGGGAGCTCCTCAGGATAGGCCGGTGTTTATGGAGACCTAGAAGGCCGCAAGATGGCGCCCGGCGAGGCGGCTAGCAGCGGCCGCAACGTGCCGAATCCCGCGGTCCACGGACGGCGGATGGCGGCCAAAAACATATAGGATTGTAGGAGAGCACCCAGCAAGCAGGATGAGCCAGGATATGAGCACCTGGAGTGATCTGGAGCGGAGGATGACACCAGATTGTCGGAGGTCCGACGGAGCTCCAGAGGAAAGTGTCCGTCCTCGGTTCCGGCCGGCCACGCCCCCAGCTTGTTTTCAATAGCTTTCCTTTCAAGGAGATCTGACAGTTTCTGGTACAAGTCAAACACTGAAAAGGCCAAGGCTGCAGCCTGGGAGTCAACAGGGAAGGTGTCAGTGTGGCTGGCTGTTTTTGGCCCTACAGGGGAGAGGGCATAGTCCTCAATGGAGTGGCTTATCAGTGACTCTGTGAAGGCCGGGGACGGGGATAGGACCTGCTGGGTATTCACATGTACCGGGGGTATAATGCAGGGTAGCCAGGGCGATCATCAGCCATCCGTCTGGAGTGTCCTCAGTCCTGGAAGCCAGAGGCCTCGTTGTGGCCCCCATCTTGGAGCCACCGGCCGGATCTATATTATTAAATTGTGGCCTGAGGTCCATACTGTGGAACCGGCATATGGGGGATGCCCGGGTGGCTGGGGGTGCCGTCAATAGTGATGGCTCTGCTACCGGATCACTGTGTGCAGATCGTCAGGCGCCACTGGGCTGGGATGGTGAGAAGCTCCTGGCTCAGGCAGCCATTTTCAAGGCTCCGCGCATGTGCCTGCTCGGTTTATATTTTAGACAGTTCTATACTAGTGTATATAGATTAACCAAAGTAAATAAAAAGATGAAAAAAGGAGTTAGAGTAGGGGTGGGATTTGGGGAGGTTTTGGAGTGTGGTTCTATAGTTGGTTGTCTTGTTGATAATACTGCTTGGGTCACAAACGTAACCATTTGCGGGGCATACAACCATGTTCTTTAGGAATAGAATTACACTGTTAGTTTAAATTGATCAGGTAAAACTTTACATGGCTGTTTGCCACTTGTACATGGAAGGGTTGATATAATTAACATCTTTATAGATCCTTGTATGCATCAGAGTAGCGGAATTCAAACCAGGGTATCCAGGTTTTATGGAACCTGTCTACTCAGAAGCCTGAGTCAGAGTGTCTTCCATTTCACAGATCTCGGATACCTTTTCCAGCCATTGTGATATGGTAGGCACTCGTGTAGTTCTACAGCGGACCGGAATCAGCGTCTTAGCTGCATTCAACAAGTGTTTGGTTAAAAGTTCTTGTAGCGTTTGAGTGGAAATGAAGAGATGTGCAGGAGACAACAGGCAGCATCCAGCAGCAGCTTTGTTTGTGTTATCAATTTTATCAAGTCTCTGACCTGGCACCAGAACGTGGTCAGGTATGGACAATGCCCCCAAATGTGTATGATTGTGCCCCCTCCACATCTCCAACAAATGCTAGGCGTCTGAGCATACCGGGAGTGCAGTTTTGCTGGTGTGACATACCACTCGGTCAGTAGTTTGTAGGACTTAGTGCTAATAGAGCACTTATGCGCAAGGATGCAAGCATTTTTCCATTGCTTGTGAGTAATAATCAGCCTAAGTGCCACGGAGCAGCACTTTCTAAATCTGTCTTCTTTGTTGGGGATAGTATTTTTCAGCCAATTATATGCAATTGAGGTTGCTCTTTGGAATTGCTTGCCTTCAATGCAAACCTTCTCTAGGTCTGTCATCTGTCTGGAGAAGTGTCTTTGTCTGGTCATACCGCCCATATAGCTATGTAGCTGGACGTATGTCCAGATTGGTACATTGGGTAGCCCACTGTCTCTTTTAAAGGTCACATAATCCTTGAGTCTCCCATTCTGAAAGCAGTCTCCTGCTTGTAAGGCTTTATTAGTAGGGGGGCGTCGTAGCAGTTGGTTTCCGATTCCCGGCAGAAAGTCTGGGTTGTCTGATAGAGGGGGTAGGGGGCTCAGTGGGGAGGTCATCATGGAGTGTTTTGCCGCTTCTGTGCAGACAGCTAGTGTAGTTTCCATTAATGGCTGTTTTAACGTATTGGCTTTCTGAAGTCCCGGGTTCCAAGGGGAGAAAAGAAGGGGGTAGGGAATTAGTCTTTCCTCCAAAGCCACCCAGTCTTTAGTACTCCTGTGACAATGCCAAGCTATTATTCTCATAAGGTGGGCTGCAAGGTAATATTTTCTGAAATCAGGGAGCCCCATCCCTCCTAGTTCCTTAGGTCTGGTCAGGAGAGCAAATTTGATCCTAACTTTTTTATGTGACCATAGGAAGACCAGGAGGATTGTGTGTAACTTTTTGAAAAACCTCTGGAGTAGGGATGAGCTGGGTGTTTGAGTCGAACGCATGTTCGACTCGAACACCGGTTGTTCACCCGTTCGGCGAAACCAGAATTTTATGGGCCATTCGCGCCAAATTAGAATGGCGCTCACAGCCCATAATGCACTGCATCACAGTGCATTGCTGGCTGATGATTGGCCAAGCAAGCTTGGCCAATCACAGCGCAGTCAGCAAGGAGAGCCATAATTGACCACAGGCAGGATTCCTGTGGCCAATTATGGCTCAGGGGGTTTAGTACACGCCCCACACTATATAAGGCTGCCTAGTGTGTTGCTGACGGCTCATAGAGACAGATAGACACAGAGACAGTGTCTTTGTTTCCTTTGAACCTAGTGCAAATACAGTCAATGTATTGTGCCCCCTGCACAGTGTACACCCGAAGCTACCCCAATTGCTGGTGTTGTTCTGGTCCTATACCACAGGCTGCTGCAGCAGTTACAGTCAGTGTATTGTGCCCCCTGCACAGTGTACACCTGAAGCTACCCCAATTGCTGGTGTTGTTCTGGTCCTACACCACAGGCAGCTGCAGCAGTTACAGTCAGTGTATTGTGCCACATGCACAGTGTACACCTGAAGCTACCCCAATTGCTTGTGTTGTTCTAGTCCTATACCACAGGCAGCTGCAGCAGTTACAGTCAGTGTATTGTGCCCCCTGCACAATGTACACCTGAAGCTACCCCAATTGCTGGTGTTGTTCTGGTCCTACACCACAGGCAGCTGCAGCAGTTACAGTCGATGTATTGTGCCACATGCACAGTGTACACCTGAAGCTACCCCAATTGCTTGTGTTGTTCTAGTCCTATACCACAGACAGCTGCAGCAGTTACAGTCAGTGTATTGTGCCCCCTGCACAATGTACACCTGAAGCTACCCCAATTGCTGGTGTTGTTCTGGTCCTACACCACAGGCAGCTGCAGCAGTTACAGTCGATGTATTGTGCCACATGCACAGTCTACACCTGAAGCTACCCCAATTGCTTGTGTTGTTCTAGTCCTATACCACAGGCAGCTGCAGCAGTTACAGTCAGTGTATTGTGCCCCCTGCACAATGTACACCTGAAGCTACCCCAATTGCTGGTGTTGTTCTGGTCCTATACCACAGGCATCTGCAGCAGTTACAGTTGGTGTATTGTGCCACCTGCACAGTGTACACCTGAAGCTACCCCAATTGCTGGTGTTGTTATAGTCCTATACCACAGGCAGCTGCATCAGTTATAGTCAGTGTATTGTGCCCCCTGCACAGTGTACACCTGAAGCTACCCCAATTGCTGGTGTTGTTCTGGTCCTATACCACAGGCAGCTGCATCAGTTACAGTTGGTGTATTGTGCCACATGCACAGTGTACACCTGAAGCTACCCCAATTGCTTGTGTTGTTCTAGTCCTATACAACAGGCAGCTGCAGCAGTTACAGTCAGTGTATTGTGCCCCCTGCACAATGTACACCTGAAGCTACCCCAATTGCTGGTGTTGTTCTGGTCCTACACCACAGGCAGCTGCAGCAGTTACAGTCGATGTATTGTGCCACATGCACAGTGTACACCTGAAGCTACCCCAATTGCTTGTGTTGTTCTAGTCCTATACCAGAGGCAGCTGCAGCAGTTACAGTCCGTGTATTGTGCCCCCTGCACAATGTACACCTGAAGCTACCCCAATTGCTGGTGTTGTTCTGGTCCTATAACACAGGCATCTGCAGCAGTTACAGTTGGTGTATTGTGCCACCTGCACAGTGTACACCTGAAGCTACCCCAATTGCTGGTGTTGTTCTAGTCCTATACCACAGGCAGCTGCATCAGTTATTGTCAGTGTATTGTGCCCCCTGCACAGTGTACACCTGAAGCTACCCCAATTGCTGGTGTTGTTCTGGTCCTATACCACAGGCAGCTGCAGCAGTTACAGTTGGTGTATTGTGCCACCTGCACAGTGTACACCTGAAGCTACCCCAATTGCTGGTGTTGTTCTGGTCCTATACCACAGGCAGCTGCAGCAGTTACAGTTGGTGTATTGTGCCACCTGCACAGTGTACACCTGAAGCTACCCCAATTGCTGGTGTTGTTATAGTCCTATACCACAGGCAGCTGCATCAGTTATAGTCAGTGTATTGTGCCCCCTGCACAGTGTACACCTGAAGCTACCCCAATTGCTGGTGTTGTTCTGGTCCTATACCACAGGCAGCTGCAGCAGTTACAGTTGGTGTATTGTGCCACCTGCACAGTGTACACCTGAAGCTACCCCAATTGCTGGTGTTGTTCTGGTCCTATACCACAGGCAGCTGCAGCAGTTACAGTTGGTGTATTATGCCACCCGCACAGTGTACACCTGAAGCTACCCCAATTGCTTGTGTTGTTCTAGTTCTATAACACAGGCAGCTGCAGCAGTTACAGTCGGTTTATTGTGCCCCCTGCACAGTGTACACCTTAAGCTACCCCAATTGCTGGCGTTGTTCTGGTCCTATACCACAGGCAGCTGCAGCAGTTACAGTCGGTGTATTGTGCCCCCGGCACAGTGTACACCTAAAGCTACCCCAATTGCTGGTGTTGTTCTGGTCCTACACCACAGGCAGCTGTAGCAGTTACAGTCGGTGTATTGTGCCACATGCACAGTGTACACCTGAAGCTACCCCAATTGCTGGTGTTGTTCTGGTCCTATACCACAGGCAGCTGCAGCAGTTACAGTCGGTGTATTGTGCCACATGCACAGTATACACCTGAAGCTACCCCAGTTGCTGGTGTTGTTCTGGTCCTATACCACAGGCAGCTGCAGCAGTTACAGTCGGTGTATTGCGCCACCTGCACAGTGTACACCTGAAGCTACCCCAATTGCTGGTGTGGTTCTGGTCCTATACCACAGGCAGCTGCAGCAGTTACAGTCAGTGTATTGTGCCACATGCACAGTGTACATCTGAAGCTACCCCAATTGCTTGTTTTGTTCTAGTCCTATACCAAAGCAGTTACAGTCGGTGTATTGCGCCACCTGCACAGTGTACACCTGAAGCTACCCCAATTGCTGGTTTTGTTATAGTCCTATACCACAGGCAGCTGTAGCAGTTACAGTCCGTGTATTGTGCGACCTGCACAGTGTACACCTGAAGCTACCCCAATTGCTTGTGTTGTTCTAGTCCTATACCACAGGCAGCTGTAGCAGTTACAGTCAGTTTCGGTCCGTTCGCAGGTTCTGGTGCGAACCAAACTGGGAGGTGTTCGGCTCAACCCTACTCTGGAGGTATTTTGATTGGCAGCGCCCTTAGGAGGTACAGAAATCTGGGCAATATGACCATATTCAGAATGGTGGCTCTCCCAAACCATGAGAAGTAGCTAGCGTTCCAAGTTTTTAGGTCCTTTTCTATTTTTTGGAGTAAGGGTGGGAAATTTGCATCAAAAGTCATTGACAACTTGGGGGTCAGCCATATTCCCAGGTATTTTATCACTGTTCCCTCCCACATGAAGGGGCAATTAGCTTGGGTTCTGGCTAGATTGGTCATAGCTAGATTTACATTCATGGCTTCTGATTTTGTAAGGTTTATTTTGAGGTTAGAGAGAAATCCATAGTGGGCAAAAGCTTTCATAAGATTGGGGAGTGTAGTATGCGGGTTTGTTACGAAAAATAGGAGATCATCAGCATATGCTGCCATCTTGTACATCCTGTCATGTATGGGGATACCATTCACTGATTCATCCTTATTAATCATGTGGATACACGGTTCCAGTGAGAGGATGAATAGCAACGGGGACAGGGGACATCCCTGTCTCGTGCCAATCAATATCTCCTCTTTCTCTGACAGTGGCCCATTACCTTGGCTGAGGGTTGTTGGTAAAGTGTCCTGATCCATGCCATCATGTGGGGATTGAGGCCTATGTGTGTGCAGATCGTGAACATAAATTCTGTGGACAGGAGAGGGCTCTCAATGTGTTGGGAGTGTGCCGTTTGTGTGAGTGCTTTTATGATATTGTCCTTTGCCTCTCTACCTGGCATAAAGCCTACTTGTTCAGGACCTATAACATTAGCCAGGAGTGGTCTTAGTCTATTTGCCAGGATTTTGGCCAACAACTTTAGGTCTATATTCAACAAAGAAATAGGCCTATAGCTGGAGCATTCTGTGGTGTCTCATTCTGTGGTGTCTTTGTCGGGTTTGTGGATGACAGTAATGTGTGCGGAAAGAAAGTCTAGTGGTATTGGTCTAACATTGGTCAAAGAGGTAAAGGCTCTTTGGAAAGGTTCTGTCAGTATGTTGATGAAGGTGTTATAGTAAATGGAAGTGTAGCCATCTGGGCCTGGGCTTTTCCTGGGTTTTAGGGCTTTAATGACTTATTGGATTTCCATGGGGTAGATCTGGTCTTCTAATTGGCTATGTCTTCAATGGCTAATTGTGGGAGTCCGCTCTGTCTTAAGTAGTCCCGTATTGCCTGGGCTCTATCTCCTTCAAGTCCTGGTGGTCTGTGCTGTGCAAGCAAGTCATATAGTTTTGAGTAATATGTGTGAAAATGTTTTGCAATGTTGTCTGTTTTAACATCTAGCGACCCATCTGCGCCTCTGATTCCAATTATGTGTTTGGAGTTATTAGACTCTTGTAGGGCCCTGGCCAGCAACTTGCCCGATTTATCTCCAGCCACATAATATATATTTTTTCTAAAGAATAGGAGGCGCTTTTGTTTTATTGTCCAAGCTTAATTGTAGTTTTTTTCCTTGCCTCTAAGAAGTCTGTGGCTGAGGTCTACGACAGGGATTGTTTTAATTTTGTCTCTTGTTGGGAAATTAAGCTTGTCAGTCTATTAGTTTCAGCCTCTTGTAGTCGTTTGCGATGTGCACCCATTCTTATCAAATCCCCTCTTATTGAGCATTTATGGGCTCCCCAAGCCATTAAGGGAAATCCTTGGGTTTAGCTGTGATTTTGGGCAACAAGTCTAGGTCTGTCAGGAGTGATGCATTCAGTCTCCAGGAGGCTGTGTCAGCCTTAGATGTAACCCCACTATTGTCAGGGATATGGGTGCGTAATCTGAGATGGACCTTATTCCTATCTTGGCATCTGTCACCCTGGGTAGATCCCTCTGAGATATGAACAGGAAATCTATATCACGGTTGTATGGGATGGAGTGAAAAGTATGGTCCTTGTCTGTTGGATGAAAAAATCACTACATATCAATTAAATGCATTGAGTGTAGGAGCCTTTTGAGTATCTTGTAAGTGATACAGGTCTTCCCTGATGAGGTATCCATCAGGGGGTTGAGTGGAATGTTAAAATCTCATTAAAAATATGTGCCTTTCAGGAAGATATATCTTCCTTCTGGGTCTACTAATCTGTCTGTCAGGTTGAAAGGGACTTCCCTGCTCACCAGAATCGATACTCCCTTTGATTTGGCCGAGTCATTGGTAGCATGTAGTGCATCTATAAAGTATGGGCTGGTCAATTTCGGTATCTGGTTGGTCTGAAAGTGCATCTTTTGCAGAAAAGCAAAATGTGGCCTATCTTTCTTAAGTTCTCGTAGCACGGACCTTTTTTTCTGGTATGTTCAGACCCTTTGCATTATATGAGATGATTGTAGGGCCATGGCCCAGGGATGAATAGGCCATGTGGAGAACCCACGAGTGCAATGTTCTGTGCTAAACCTGCAATTAAAACTCCAAGCTGGTCAAAAATTGGTGTGTTACAGTGCAATCACGTAAAAGACAGGAGAGAGAGGGGTGGAGGTAAGAGGAAGCAGGGCCAGATTAACATAGGGGCTATTGGAGCTGCAGCTCTAGCCCCCTTACCTTAAGATAGGCCTATTTGCCCAAAAAAATCTAAAAAAAAAAACAAAAAAAATGATTGAGCTTCGAGTGTTGTAGAGACCCCAACTTTGTAGGGAAGGTAGCCAAAGACCTACCTCACCACTAGCCAACATTTGGAGCTCCTGGTGCAGCCTGTCAGAAGCTACATACAGAGCGGCCAGTTTAAATACAAGCTGGCACACTCTCTTTGCAGAGGTTGAGCTCACATTGTCTCTCCTCACTTCTTGTCAGAGGAACTGAGCTCAATGGACAGCTTGGAGCCTTGGACCAATGGTAAAGTACCACTGGCCCCAGCTGTCCAATAAAAGACACATGATCACTTCCAGCCCAGCCCTCTTAATTACAAAGAAATACATGATTTTATGGGTATAAGTTTTACCCACAATCCCATGTTTTTCTCACACAGTTAATAGGGAGAATGAGAATCTTCTGCTGCTGAAAAGGTATTGTTTTAATCGATCTAAGCAATATATCATGTTTTTTTTTTTTTTTTTTTTTTCACAATTAAAATTTTTATTGAGTTCAAAAGTTGTAGACACAGATACAATATTTATGTAACATGAAAATGAAAGAACTGGTACAGTTTGGAGCAATACAGTATAAGTTGCTAATAAAAATTCAATTGAAAGCAGTTATACAGACAATGAGTGCAGTAGGAAGTAGGGAGTGGAATGGAGTAGAAAAAAAAAAAAAAAAAAAATTACCAATAGTGATGATAATGAAGTAAAATTAATAGACACAATGGGGTGGAAAGAGGAAAAAAAAAAAAGGAAAAGAAAAGTAAGGGCAGGGAGGCGGTTGGGTAAGGGTGTGTGTTGTTTGAAAATTCAAAACATGAGCGGCAAGAAGGGGAGCAGAGTAAGCTTGAGTAGAAAAACCTATGAGTAGTAAATTGAGTGCCAGGTATTGAAATATCGTTCAGACTTAGAGAAGAGAGTAACAATATGAAGGGGAAGCGGTGTATACAGAATAAGTGGTGCTAGGAATATTCATTTATCACAAAAAGCCATTACACATCAAGTAAGAATGCATTGATATTCATTTGAGAGGGTGAAAAGTAGCCAAGGTTGCCAGGTTTCATGGAATGTGTTGCTACTTTCTCGCTTCATTGCTAGGATTTCTTCCATCTTATAAATATAATGTGTTCTTTCGACCCATTCTTTAATTGTCGGGACTCTGGTAGTTTTCCAGTGTAGGGGGATTAAGCTTTTAGCTGCCGTAAGTAGATGTCTGCTTAAGGACTTCTTGTATTTACTTGTCGAGTATTTAGTAATGTGTAGTAGACATGCCGCTGCATCTAGAGTCATTGTAGTGTTGGTGATTTGTCTGATCCAGGTAGCAATTTCAGACCAGTAAGCGTGGATTGCGGTACACTCCCACCAGATATGTATAAAGGAGCCTATCTCATTCCCACAGCGCCAGCACGTGTCTGAAGCCGTAGGTGACCATTTCTTGGTGTTTAGGGGAGTTTGGTACCACTGCGTGAGGATTTTATATGAGATTTCTTGATATTTAGTGCTAAGTGAGCATTTGTGTGCAAAAATGCAGGCTTTCTCCCATTGTGTGTCTTGTAAGTGAATGTTTAGATCAAGTTCCCATTTTTCTTTGTGTTTATTTCTTTCATTGTGTGTTGGTTGGGACAGCTATCCATATGCAGCAGATGTTGTTTTAGAAGTCTGGGCGCCCTTGTAACAAATGTCCTCCAGTGGTGTCAGTCGTTGGGTAAAGGAGGATTTATATGAGCTGTTGAGCAGGAAATCTTTTATTTGAATATAAAACCAAGGGTTTATGAAAGAGTCGCTAAATTCAGAGTTAAGGGTGTTTAGTGATTTAAGTTTGTTTTTGTGGAAACAGTGTGTGGCTAATAGCTTCTTGTTATGACCTGGGGTGGGGCAGGTTTTATGATATAGTCCAGGGAGGAAGTCTGGGTTGTTGGTCAGGGGAGTCAGCGGGCCTGGTATGGTAGCCAATTTGTATTGCTGGGCGATCTTGTGCCAGATGGTTAATGTGTTGGCTACTAAAGGGTTCAACGTATGTCTTGTAGACTTAGAGTGCACCGTCCATGGGTAGAATAGAGCCTGTCTTGTGTTGTTGGCTAATTCGAGTCGTACCCAGTCTTTAACTTCTGTGTGGCAATGCCAGTCAATAAGTCTGGTGACGTGTGTAGCGTAGCAGTATTTTTTGAAATCTGGTAGGCCCAGTCCTCCTGCGTTTTTAGGCAGGGTGAGGGTCCGAAAGTTAATTCTAGGTCTTTTATTAGCCCAGAGAAATTTTCTTTGCAACAACTGTAATTTGGAAAAGAAGGAGTTGGGTATCGCAATAGGCAGGGCGTTGAAGACGTATAGTAACTTGGGGAGAATAGTCATTTTTAGAATGGCAGCTCTGCCAAACCAAGAGAATGATTTGGGAGTCCAACGGGAGAGGTCCCTGGTTATAGAATTTAATAGGGGGACATAATTTGCTGTGTAAAGAGACTCTATTGTGCGGGTAAGTTTGATTCCCAGATATTTAAGTGTATTCTGTTCCCATCTAAATTTATAATTCCCTTTAAGGCTATTGTAATCTGCTGTTGGGAGATTTAGATTAAGTGCTTCCGATTTTGTGTAGTTAATCTTAAAATTTGAAATAAAACCGAATGTCTCAAAAATCTGGAAGAGGTTCGGAAGGGAAACATGTGGTTGCGTAATGAAAAATAAGAGGTCATCCGCGTATGCGGCAAGTTTATATTCACGTCCATGAACAATAAGACCTTTGATATCTGGGGAAAGGTTGATTGTTCTGATCAATGGTTCCAGGGTCAAAATGAAAAGGATAGGGGATAATGGGCATCCTTGGCGGGTGCCGTTGTTTATCTGGATCGAGTGAGATAAGATGTCATTAATTTTGATTTTAGCCTGTGGGGTCTGGTAAAGGGCTCTGATCCAGTTCAGCATGCCTCCACCCAGGCCTATATGAGCGCAGGTAGAGAACATATAGTCCCAAGAAACCCTATCGAAGGCCTTCTCGGCGTCTGTTGACACCAAGAGGCCTCCGATTTTAGAGCTCCCTCCGTAATGGAGCAAATTTAGGGCTTTGACAATGTTGTCTCTTGCCTCTCTTCCAGGCATGAAACCTGCCTGTTCTGGGCCAATGATTTTTGAAAGTAGTGGCTTTAACCTATTCGCAATGATTTTTGCTAGTAATTTCACATCAATATTCAAGAGTGATATCGGCCTATAGTTGGCACAATGGGATGGATCTTTATCTGGCTTTGGTATAACCGCAATGTGCGCCATAAGGAAGGAGTGGGAGTTATTTTCCTGGTTTGCCAAGTGATTAAAAGCCTTCAGGAGGGGTTTAGCAAGTAATTGCCAATAGGTTTTGTAATATTGGGACGTGAACCCGTCTGGTCCTGGGCTTTTACCAGATTTCAGGTCTTGTATTGCGTTTTGTATTTCAGTTATGTTAATTGGGTTATTTAGTTGTTTTGCGTCAGAGGGGGGTAGTGAAGGGATTTCGCTGTCTAGAAGGAACTGTTGTATCATCTCCTCTCGTGTGTGTGGTATGTGAGCAGGTCTGTGTTGTGGGGGAATCCTGTATAGTTTAGAATAGAACTCTTGAAAAAGGTTAGCTATTTTTTCAGGCATGTGTTCCAGGAAGCCCTTGTCGTTTCGTATCGCATGTATATGGTTGGACATCTTTGCATCCCTTAGGGCTCTAGCGAGTTGTTTTCCGCTCTTGTCGCTGTGTTCATAAAATATGCTTTTACGGAAAAAAAGAGCTTTCTGAGTTTGAATTTGTAGCAATTGTAGTAAGGAATGCCTGCAACAGGCAAGCTCTTCTGTTGCTGAAGCCGTAAGGGATTGCTTATGCTGTGCCTCTAGTTTTGAGATTTTATTGGCTAATTCCATTATGGCAACTGTTCGCTCCTTTTTCCTTTTGGCTCCCCATTTTATAAATTCTCCCCTGATTACGCTTTTGTGAGCTTCCCAATTAGTAAGTGAGTTGGTGTCGGAATCAGCGTTGTTGTGAAAATATGTGTTGATGGATTCATGAATATCATCACATATGATCTGGTCAGTCAGTAAGGCGGCATTCAATTTCCAGTTGTAGAATTTCTGTTTGTGCGGGGTTAGTTTAAGAGTGATAGCAGTGGGGGCATGGTTCGAAATAGTAAATATACCAATATTCGCCCTTTCCAAGTTAATGAGGTCTCTCTGGGAGACGAAAATTAAATCAATTCTGGAATATTTTTTGTGTGATGCTGAGTAGAAAGTATAGTCTTTCCCTGTTGGATGCACGGATCTCCATGAGTCCACCAGGGAAATAGAGCTCAGTAGGATCTTGATTCTTTTTAGAATTTTATAGGCAATGTGAGTATGTCCCGTGGAAGAGTCTTGAAGTGGGGATAAAGGTATGTTGAAGTCCCCTCCTAGAATAGTGCAACCCTCTGCGAACCATTTCAATTCATTTATAATTACATTGCAAAAGGTAATATGAGCCTTATTCGGGAAATATACATTCGCTAATGTAACTGGAGAGCCTTCCCAAGTGCCTTTCAAGAAGATATAGCATCCCTCTGGGTCAATTAGTTGGTTAGTCAGATCAAATGGTGCGTTTTTGTGTAGGAGGATAGAAACACCTTTAGTCTTAGCTTGTGGGTTCGTGGCATGAAAAGCCTTGGAATAGAGATTGTCAGTGAGTTTTGGGATATTTTGACCCTTGAAGTGTGTTTCCTGTACAAATACTATGGACGGTTTCGTTTTCTTGATTTCTCTTAGAAATTTGGTTCTCTTCTCGGGAATATTTAGCCCGTTAATGTTGTGTGAGATTAGAGTTGGGGACTTGCCTAGAAAAGAGTAGGCCATAATGGAGGGGGGAGTGAGGAACACACACACAAAAAAAAAAAAAAAAAAGGAGGGGGGGGGGGAATTGGAGGAAAGGGTTAGAATAGGGGTGGTGTGGGGTGTAGGTTAAAGAGAAGGTAGAGACCAATTGAGGGATGTAGTGAAGTGGGTTGAGAGTGTCTCTCTGGAGTCGAGATGCTGATCCACGTCAGCAGCTGACGTGATGCCAGTGGAAGGTGTGGCCCGCCAAACACCTGAGGCGACTCTTGGGGGTGAGTGGGAGGTGGGCCGGTGGACGGGAAGGAGAAGTTTCACTAACGGAACTACCGGGGTATGGAGTGGATGACCCATGGGGATTCGGGAAGTGTTTATTTGAAAGAAATTGCTAAGTCTCTTGGGCCCTCTTTTGGAGACCTTCGTGGTGTTTGCCAGGAGATTACATATGTTCACTGTGTGGATGGGGTAGAGTTAATCTAACAAGTTTCAAAGAAAAAACTGGTAAAAAGCAAGATTGCAATGTGTCTTATAATTAAAGCAACTAGACTAGAAGGACGCTAGTTTCATCACGCTGCTAAATTGTGCTTTGTTTGTACCTATTGCGTTAGGAGTAGCTGCTGTATCGCCTATCGTTACAGTATATGTTCCAAGTCATCCAACAGCTTGATAGCGATATGCTGAGCCATTGGAGGAATGAGAACATTAAGATTTAAAAGGCAGTACCTGTAAAAAACAAGGAAACAGTTCCTAGATATGATTTTAAGAATAACACAACCTTTAAGTAAACAGAAAACCTATGGCAATGTAGCCGTCTGAGTATTAACAAAACAACAATATGTGAACTGGACTTATGGAGAGTGTGTGTTACACTTAGTCGGTCGGTGTTGGCCTCCGAAGGTGTGAAGTCTCATGAGTTCTATCCACTTGGAGTGTGGAACATACTCTTCGTTGTCTCGGACGACGACATAATGCTTAAGTGGCAGAACGTACCTTACCCTCGGATAATGAGGACGGCTTCACGAACGGGTTGAGTCAGGATCGTGTAAAGATGAACTGAGATCCGGGTGGAATGTTAGGTACTGTCAAACGTAGCAAGTTACTCAGCCTGTCTTTAACCACTACAATACAGGGCACTTTCACCCCCTTCCTTCCCAGCCCAATTTTCAGCTTTCAGCGCTCTAGCGCTTTCAGTGACAATTGCGCGGTCATGCTACACTGTACCCAAATGAAATTGTTATCATTTTGTTCGCACAAATAGAGCTTTATTTTGGTGTTATTTATTCACGACTCCGTTTTTTTTTTTTTTGCGATATAAGCGCAAAAATAGCGGAAATTTGGAAAAAAAACAATATTTTCTTTTTTCTATTTGAAAAGAAATCCAATAAAATCAAATTTTGACATAAATTTAAGCCAAAATGTATTCTGCTACATGTTTTTGGTAAAAAAAATTCAGTTAAGTGTATAATAATTGGTTTGTGTGATCACGGACATATGTACGCAAATGATCATGTACATATGTGTGCAGGTGATCACGTACATATGTGTGCAGATAATCATTGGGACATGTGATTTTAGTGGGACATATGTGGGGGACATGTTTTTATTATTAGGGACATGTGTTTTTATTATTTGGGGACATGTATGTTTTGGGGACATGTGTGTTTTGGGGACATATGTGGGGACTGTGTTTGTACTGTGTGGTGTGTTTACACTACACTGATGATCAGTGAGTAAAAAGCTGTAAAAAGCAGCCCATACTCACTGATCATCAGCCGGCTGCAGCGTTCTGCTCTCCTCTCCTCAGCGGTGACTTCCGTGTGAGGAGAGGAGAGCCGATTGCCTAGCAACCGGCTGTTTGTTTACATCACATGACGGCCGTGATTGGACACGGCCGTCATGTGATCAGGAGGGCCAATCACAGAGCCCTCCTGCCGATCTGAGATGTGCCGTGTCCGGGTGACACGAGCACATCGGGATCGCGCCGCTGCGCGAGCGCGCGCGATCCCGCTACTCCTGAAGGACGTTCCTGAACGACCTATCAGGAGTAGACGGCTCCCACCCGGCCGTATATATGCATTGGCCGGGTGGGAAGTGGTTAAGGAAAGAAGCTTACCTTGCATAGCGATGCTCATCTACTCGTGATGAGAAAGGCCGGTTGTAATGGGTAAAGTCCAGGTATCCGTCAACATTAATCATCAGGTGAAGACCTGTGCAGCGTGGCTTTATTACTCTTCGCACGTGAAGAAACTGTTCCCTAAAAACGTAGGTAGTGGAAAAAATATAAAAAGAAAAAATGGAAAGAAAAAAGGATAATAAATGAGAACGGCCAAAGGCTCAGACGCGGGCCATGAACTTGTAAGTCAAAATAGGAAAAGTGAAGCCTTATTTTTCACGACGGGTGACCTTCTTCGGGGGATATCCGCGGGCCCGTTCATTACATTCTGGAATTGCTGGCGTAGGGAGGGTTGTGGTTGCTTCTGTTCATATTACTTCTGTGTCTCCCGAGGTGGTAGGGGGATTTCGCAGGTGAGGGGCCTGTTGTGGATGGCAGGTTGTTGACTGAGGGAGGTAGCTTATATTCAGAATACCAGTCGGGGAGGTCAACAGGCGCAATCTGTAGGTGTTCACAAAAAGCGAGCAGGTCTTCAGGGACTCTGAGCATATGTTGCTTGCCGTTGAATGTAGCCTGCAGTGCAAATGGGAACTTCCACCTATATGCGATCCCTTTCTCCTTAAGGACTTCCAGCAGCGGTCTCAGAGCCCTTCTATTCCGCAGAGTTATGGGAGGAGATATCCTGGAATAGTTGCACAATGACGCCGTTGAACGTTATTTGATTGTTTGCTCTGGATTTCAATAGTATTTCCTCCTTCAAGGGGAAATTAGGAAGGCAGCATATGATGTCCCTCGGTGGGTTGTTATCAGGCGCTTTGGGTCTCAAAGCTCTGTGCGCTCTGTCAAACTCTATCGGGGAGTCATCAGGCCTTTCTATAAGTCTGTTGAAGATGGCAGATAAAGCCGGTTTAATTTGTTCTGGGGTGACAGATTCAGGAACTCCCCTCACTCTTATATTATGTCTCCTTCCTCTGTTATCGAGGTCTTCGATCTGCCTATTCATTTCAACCATCTGTTGGGAGTGAGTTGTAGCAATGTCATCCAGTCTCACTAAAGCTCTGTCTCTCCTCTTGCCCGCTCTGTCATTGACCGCCATTTGTTCAGATAGTCTGAGCAGTTCAAACTTGATGTCAGTGATAGCTGCTGAAAAGGAATTATTGATATCCGCAGCTATTTCTGTCATGGTTGCATAGGTTAGAGGGGGGTCACAGGTGTCAGTACCTCTGGAGGAGTCCTCCGAAGCTGGTATGGAAAGTTCATCGTCCTCCCTGTCCTCTCTGTCCTCTCTCCCTGCAGACCTGTGAGCCTGCGCCATCTTGGGACTGCAGCTCCCGTCGTTGTATCGGTATTTACTGAGGTTTGCCGGCGATTGTTTGCTTTTCGGTGTGCCCGATGAGCGTAGGGGCCGTATGTGTGCCCCTTTTTTCGTGTGGTTTGGCATAATCTCCCTTTATAGCGGTCCGTTTTCGGTCCGAATCCCCTGAGTCCTCGGAGCTCCTCTACTCAGCGTCCATCCACGCTGCTCGCCAAGCCAAGCCATATGTTATATGTTATAACATAATAATGTATTATTTATCTATTTACTGTGTAATTACTGGTTGGAACTTATAACGTCAAACTTCAGTAATTTGTCCGTTAAGCCACCTGCTTGAGTACAGTTTTTGAAAAGAATATTGTAAATTGCCTTAAAAACAAAATATAACAATTATTTGTATATTACTTATTAACCCCTTGCCACCCAGGCCAATTCTGACACTTCTGTCCTATATGTAAAAATCATTATTTTTTGGGCTAGAAAATTACTCAGAACCCTCAAACATTATATATATATATTGTTAAGCAGACACCCTAGGGAATAAAATGGCGGTCACTGCATCTTTTTTTATGCGGTATATACAGTATTTGCGCAGCAATTTTTCAAACGTGTTTTTTTTTGGTAAGAAAATGTTTTGTGAATAATCCCCCTGCTGATAGAGCTCTCTCCTCAGCCTGTCCCCACACACCCTCTCACCTGCTGACCTGTGACTTGGGGAATCACTCCCGCAGTGTTATTGTGTTCTACCAGTGGGGAGCCTTCCCTACCCACACAATACAATGATCAGTGTTGCTAACTATAGCTGGCAGCACTGATTGTTTTGGGAAAAAAACTGACAGGCTGGTTGTACATAAGTCGAATAGTACTTTGACTTGTGTACCAGCTAGCCCATACATAGATCGACTATGGCTGGTCTCTGCTTAATTGGCTTAATTTCAATCCATGTATGGCTCGCTGAACAACTATGCAGTCCCTAAACTTCCTTCAATAAACCTTTTTCCTTCCCAGAATCCTTCATCCTCCTCGTCTGTACATAGTGCCTGCTGTCATACGCTCCACACTCCTATCCTGTACATATTTCCCTCTGTCATCCCATCCACACTCCTATCTTGTACATACTGCTCACTGTCATACCCTCCACACTCCTCTCCTGTACATACTGTCCACTGTCATAACCCTCCACACTCCTCTCCTGTACATACTGTCTTCTGTCAAACCCTCCATATGCCTTGCCTATACATAGTTCCTGCTGTTATACACTTCTCTCCTGTACATAACGCCCACTGTCATACCCTCCACATTCCTCTGCTGTGCATACTGCCCACTGTCATGCCCTCTACACTCCTCTCCTGTGCATACACCCACTGTCATACACTTCTCTCCTGTACATAGTGCCTGCTGTCATACACTGCTATGCTGTACATAGTGCCCACTGTCATACAATTCTCTCCTGTACATACTGCCCTCTGTCATACCCTCTACACTCCTCTCCTATATATACTTCCCTCTGTCATACCCTCCACACTTCTCTCCTATACATAGTCCCCACTGTCATACCCGCCACATTCCTCTCCTGTGCATACTACCCACTGTCACACACTTCGACCCTGTACATAGTTCCCACTGTTATACCCTCCACACTCCTCTCCTGTACATACTGCCCACTGTTATACACTTCTTTCCTGTACATATTTCATATTGTCATACCCTCCACATTACTCCGGTGCATACTGCTCACTGTCATACCCTCCACACTCCTCTCCTGTACATATCACCCACTGTCTTCCCCTCCACACTTGTCTCCTGTACATACTGCTCAGTATCATACCCTCTCTACTGCTCTGCTGTGCATACTACCCACTTTCATAAACTCCTCTACTGTACATAGTGCAGGCTGTCATACCCTCCACACTCTCTCACCCCCTTTCTCTTGCTCTCTCATCCTCCCTTTCTCTATTTAATTTAATTTGTTATAACAAAAAATGTTTATTTTTATTTTTTTAAAAAGCCCTACCAAAATCCTCAGCACCAGGCCCGGGATGTTTTTAATCTGGCCCTGAGAGGTAGGGAGAGGAAAGGTTTGAAAAGGTATTAAGATAGAGATGGAGAAGAGGGAGAGTTATCTGAGCACTTAGAAAGTAATAACCGTTACAAAGTATTTAATTAGTGGATCTGGGACCGAAAAATCTCATCTCCAAATCCACTCTGTGGAAACATGGAAAGGCTACAATTCAACAAACGAAGGTAAATGTTATCACCTATACACTTCTAATGATCAGTACAGAGTCACTAATAAAACCAAGTGGTAGGTGATAAATAGCACAGCCAAAATAAAAAGAAACCCAGCCTATTTTTATCTCAAATTGTCCAACAACTATGCAAACAGTGCATAATAGTTAGGGTGCAAAAATAGATACTCTGCAATAAAGAAAAACAAAAAACAAAACTATGACTTCAGCAGTTTTAGGATCAACTCAAGGGTGTTGGGGGGCTGCTAGCAATAAACAGAGAGAAGAACATTTTTGAGTTAGCGACATGTCGCCCAAACTAATTGGCACATCTCATGGTTGTTTGCGTCTGGGAGTCTTTTAATTAGATAATGCTGATCCTAGCGGTCTGTGTACCCGGTTCCGTGGTGCCCAACGTAGGGGAGGCCACGTCTTCACCTGCAAGATGTGCTGCTCTGGTTCTGACCATTCAGTTTTTGCCATCCACACAGGTGAGAAAAGCTCTCAGAACGTCCCCCAAGCAACAACTGGGGGGGGGGGGGGGGTGAGAGTTCTTCTCTGGGCTGAGAGTTTGTAAATATGGGCAGTGAGAGTCTGTCTCTGAGTTTTAAATGCAATGCCACTGTTATCTCCCCCTATTCCATGCCAGAGGAGATCAGGTAAAATGTAGGAATCTCTGTTCACCAGGTGTGTAAATCACCTTGGTCCTCATCTGGTGCTTTGGAGGTGGCCTGTCTCGGGTTGGGAGTACCGCCATGTGAGACTGGTCCCCAGTTACATTTCATTCATTTGGACAATCTTTATCCAGTGAGGAGAGTGGGGATTTGTGTGGGCCTCCCTCAGCTCTGGGAAGGGCAAATTCCTGGTACCATTCCGGGAGTGCGACTGGTTCCATGTTCAGGGAATAGGGATGAGCTTCGTGTTCGAGTCGAACATACGTTCGACTCGAACATCGGCTGTTCGCCCGTTCTGCGAATTCCGAACATTATGGGCCGTTCGCGCCAAATTCGTGTGGCGCTCACGGCCCACAATGCACTGCGTCATCGCAGTGCATTGCTGGCTCATGATTGGCCAAGCATGCACTGTGACCCCGCATGCTTGGCCAATCACAGCGCCAGCAGCGAGGAGAGCCATGATTGGCCACAGGCAGGGTGCCTGTGGCCAATCATAGCTCAGGCTGTGTAGTACACGCCCCACACTATATAAGGCCGCCAGCACGGCGGCCTTGTGTAGTGTGTTGGCGTCTGAAGCAGTTAGTGGGTGTTCTGTGTACCTTCAACACAGTACACATCGATGATTATCGGCCGATTTTCGATCTTGCTCTTCTGTAGTGGTTGTTGTCTGCTTGCCCTGACCGCAGTATACACCACTATATTCACCTCACCTATATAGCTAGTGATCTATCTTTTATAATAGAGCTTGCAGTCAGTAGTGTTAGGAGCTTGTGCGTGCTGTCTGCGTGCTCTGTACCCAGTACACACTGCTATATCCACCTACATAGCTCTTCTCTATTTGAGCCCACTTGCCATCTGCAGGAGTTATTGGAAGTTGTGTGTGCCTCCAGCACAGCACAGTATACATCTGTATATACCCCTTTATCTCTGGTGTTCTATAAAAAAGGCATCTGCAGGAGTTAGTGGGTGTTTTGTGCCTCCAGCACAATATACACCTGTATCTACCCTTTATTGCTGTTCTCTAATAGAGCCATCTGCAGGGCTTAGTGGGTGTTGTGTGACTCCATTACAGTATACCCCTTTATCTCTGGTGTTCTATAATAAAGGCATCTGCAGGAGTTAGTGGGTGTTGTGTGCCTCCAGCACAATATACACTACCCAACTGCTGTTTTACCCAACTCCCTTCAGGCCATTACCATGTCTGGAAGGCAGACAGGAGCGAGCGGATAAAAGAGGGCAAGCAGGCTCTGTGTCTAGAGACAACAGTGCTGGTCGTGGACGCGGTGCATTGTCATCAGCACGTGGCCATGGGACACGCTTGTCCTTCTTTTCAGCAGCTGGACATGTTGAACCGCAACATGCCAATGACTTGGTAGAGTGGATGACCAAGCCCTCTTTACCCAGTCTCAGGGTACTAGCAAAGCATCTGCCAACGCATCGTCTTCCCTCGTCTCAATGTCATCATCAGTGACTCCTTCCCTAGACCCACCACGTCCTCCTGAGGAGTCTCCTGAACTCTTTGAGCACAGTGTTGGGTACATGCTCCAGGAGGATGCCCAGTGTTTTGTAGCCTCTGATGATGACACTCAGCTAGAGGAAGGCAGTAGCGTGAATGCAGAGAGAGGGGATGCTCAAGAAGGACAGCAATCTGGCAGTCATGTTCCACAAGCTACAGTATATTGCCAGGTTTGCTACAGCGATGAAGAGGGAGGGGATGATGAGGGCACTGACTCCACGTGGGTGCCTGGTAGGAGAGAGGAGGAGGAGGAGGCACATGTCCAACGAGGCAGGATGCCCTCCGGGGGCCAGCTTATGGGCAGCACACCGACTGAATCACAGCGCAGAGCTACGCCTGTGCAGGGCGCTGCCTCTGCGCGTTATTCTAAAAGTTCTTTGGTGTGGGCCTTTTTTGAGACTAGTGCATCAGATCGCACCGCTGCTATTTGCAACATATGTCTCAAGCGTATCTCGCGTGGCCAAAACATCAGCCGCTTGGGCACCACATGCTTGACCAGACATATGTTGACCTGCCATGCAGCTCGTTGGCAAGCGTACCTCAAAGACCCACACCAAAGAACAAAGCGGACCTCTCCTTGCTCCTCATCAGCTGGCATCTCCAACCCCACTAGACATTCAGTCCTCTCTGAAACCTGCTCTGAGAGGAATGAAGGTGTAGAATTAGGTGTGTCATAGCCAAGTGCTTCCGGGCACTCTGCTAGCAGTACACCCACGTCTGATTATAGCAGGCAAATGTCCCTGCCCCAGCTGCTGGACCGGCGGAAGAAGTTCACTCCCAGCCATCCACATGCCCAGTGGTTGAATGCTAGCTTGGCTGAATTGCTAGCACTTCAACTGCTGCCTTTTCAGTTGGTAGACTCGGCCCCCTTCCGTGAGTTTGTACAATGTGCGGTTCCTCAGTGGCAGGTCCCCAAACGCCACTTTTTCTCACGGAAGGCGATTCCGGCTCTCTACCGGCATGTGGAAGGCAATGTCCTTGCCTCGCTGGACAGGGCGGTCAGCAATAAGGTGCATATTACCGCTGACTCATGGTCCAGCAGGCATGGACAGGGACGTTACCTGTCTTTCACGGCCCATTGGGTCACTGTTCTGGCAGCTGGGAAGGATGCAGGACAAGGTGCAGTAGTGTTGGAGGTTGTTCCGCCACCACGCCTCCAAAATGCTACTATTGGTTGTGACACACCTCTCTCCTCCACCCCTCCTCTTCTTCTTCCTCCATGGCCTCTTCCAGTGCTCTGTCCTCAGAACCAGCGGTGCTCCGTAGGCGTTCCAGGGGCTACGCAAGTACGCAGGCAAAACGATGCCATGCCGTGCTTGCGCTTGTTTGTTTGGGGGACAGGAGCCACACTGGGGCGGATGTTTTGTCAGCTCTGCAGGGGCAGGCCGAGAGGTGGTTGACGCCACGCTAGCTTAAGCCAGGAATGGTGGTTTGCGACAATGGCACCAACCTCCTCTCCGCCCTCCGACAGGGACAACTGACCCATGTGCCCTGTGTAGCTCACGTCCTTAACCTGGTGGTGCAGCGGTTCTTTGGCAGGTACCCGGGCTTACAGGATGTCCTGAAGCAGGCCAGGAAAGTCTGTGTGCATTTCCGCCAATCATTTAATGCCTGTGCTCGGCTGGCTGAGCTCCAAAAGGAGTTGAACCTTCCCAAGAACCGCCTTATATGTGACATGCCCACCAGGTGGAACTCAATGTTGGCCATGCTGCAGCGGCTGCACACGCAGCAGGGGGCCATCAATGAGTACCTGTGCGACTACGGCACCAGGACAGGGTCAGGGGAGCTCAGTTTTTTCTCACCACGCCAGTGGGGCATGATCAGGGATGCATGCACTGTCCTGTCACCGTTTGAGGAGGCCACAAGGATGGTGAGCAGTGACAGTGCATGCATCAGTGACACTGTACCTCTTGTCCACCTCTTGGAGCATACACTGCGTGGAATAATGGACAGGGCACTTGAGGCAGAACAGAGGCAGGAAGAGGAGGACTTCCTTGCCTCTCAAGGCCCTCTTTATCCAGACAGTGTTCCTGCTGTGCCACCCATCACCTAGGAAGAGGATGAGGAGGAGGAAGAAGAGGAGGAAGATGATTGTGTCAGCATGGAGGTGGAGGCTGGCACTCAGCATCAGCAGCAGCAGTCTTGTAGGGATGATTTACAGTCCCAAGAAACACGTGGACTTGTACGTGGCTGGGAGGAGGTAGCTGCGGATCATGTTGTCCTTGAACAACTCAATGCCTCAGCTAACCTACACTGCATGGCCTCCCTGATCCTGCAAAGCCTGCGGAAGGATCCTCGTATTCTTCGGATCAAGGAGAGGGACCATTACTGGCTGGCCACTCTCCTTGATCCACGGTACAAGGGTAAGGTTGCCGACCTTATCTTGCCATCGCAGAGGGAGCAGAGGATGAGACGTCTCCGGGAGGCCTTGCAGAAAGGTCTGTGCAACGCGTTCCCAGAGACTGGGAGGTTACAAACTTCTAGTCCTGGACAACGTGTTGCTGAGACATCAGTCAGAAGGAGCGGTGGAGAAGGTGGCCGTCTGACTGATGCTTTCAGACAATTTTTTAGTCCGCAGCCCCAAGGTATGATCGGTTCCAGCAACCATCGCCAGCGTCTGATTTACATGGTGCAGGAATACCTAGGGGCAAGGTCAGACTTGGACACCTTTCCCACCGAAAATCCTCTGGCTTACTGGGTATTGAGGATGGATCACTGGCCAGAGCTTGCACAGTATGCAATTGAGCTACTGGCCTGTCCTGCATCCAGCGTTCTTTCGGAACGCACCTTCAGTGCTGCTGGTGGCTTTGTTACCGATCACAGGGTGCGCCTGTCCACCGAATCAGTTGATCGACTGACCTTCATCAAGATGAATCAGTCTTGGATCACCCACAGCTACCAAGCACCTGAAGCTGATGTAACCAAATAATTTTTTGGGAAATATCACATCCCTTCAAGACTGCCTATGCTGATGCTGAGTGACAGTCCTGTTATGTTGATTGTCTATCCTCTTCCTCCTCCGCTGATATGTTGGAAGAACATTTCTGGTTCTGGGTGATGCCATCAGCCCAATTTTTCTGCCCCTGTTTAACAGGGGCGTTTAATTACAATTTTTGATGCAATGCTTTGCAGCAGGGCTAATTCCTGCAATAAAAATAGAGTATATGGGAGAGGTTGCAGTGTGGTGGCACCAGCACCAGTGCCTAAGGCCCAATTTTTCTGCCCCTGTTTAACAGGGGAGTTTAATTACAATTTTTGATGCAATGCTTTGCAGCAGGGCTAATTCCTGCAATAAAACAAGAGTATATGGGAGAGGTTGCAGTGTCGTGGCACCAGCACCAGTGCCTAAGGCCCAATTTTTCTGCCCCTGTTTAACAGGGACATGTAATTACAATTCTTGATATAATATTTCACAGGAGGGCCCGTTCCTGTGCCCACCCAGAGTAACTGTGAAGACTTATAGTGTTGTGGCACCAGCACCACAACCACCAAAGGTCATTTTTCTACCACTGTTCAACAATGGCATGTAATTAAAATTCTTGATGTAATCATTCACAGCAGGGCGCTCCAGCGCCCAACAAGAGTCACTTTGAGAGCTTACAATGTTGTGGCAAAACCAATACCTTGTTCGGCCATTTCTGCAGAGCATATAGGGCAGGCCCCTACTTTCAAACATCCAACTTACAAACATCTCCTACTTGCAAACGGAATGAGACAACAGCAAGTGAGATGAAAAAAGATGTACGACAAAACAAATTATACAGGGGTGATAACCCTTCCCTATGTTTTCCAAAAAGCTTAAAAATAATTTTTTGGACTGGAGCTACACTTTAAAAATGTACCAGTTGAAAATTACAAACAGATTCAACTTAACACAACAAACCTACACAGTCCCTGTCTTGTTTGCACCGCCTGTATACTGCTGTTCTGAGTATATAGGGCCTGGGGGCCACACGCATTTCCTTTTTTTAATATGGGTACTGGGTTTCCCTTAATATGCGTACAAGACCCAAAGGGGCTGGTAATGGGCAGGGAGGGCTACCCATGCCATTTTTCTCAATGATTTTCAACCATATTGCAGGAACCAGATATAACAATAAAACCGCAAGCAGTTTTAAATGATGTTATTTCCATTTAATGTCATTTTGTGCAGGGACTGTTCTAAACGCGGGAAACACGTGGCACTTCACAGGCATACTACAGACACCCCCCAGGCACCATATTTAAAGGAATATTTCACTTTTTTTCACTTTAATCGTCATTAAAATCAGTGCTCCTGCCAAAACTGCCATTTTTAAAAACATTTTAGGCATTGACCCATGTCCCCTGGGGCAGGAGCCAGGTCCCCAAACCCTTTTTAGGACAGTATCTTGCATATTAGCCGTTAAAATTAGCACTTTTAATTTTGAACGTTCGAGTCCCATAGACTTCAATGGGGTTCTAAAGTTCATACGAATTTGGGGTCCGTTCGAAAGTTTTGGTGCGAACCGAACCGGGGGTGTTCGGCTCATCCCTATCAGGGAATCAAAGAAATCGGGCAGGTCCATTGGGGTGTGTAGTACATGCTGTTTGCTTGCATGTGTTACAGCGAGGGCAAAGGGAAAGCCCAACGTGTACTTCCTGTCGTTCACTCTGTTTGTCGAGCAGGGGCCGTAGGTCCCTGCGGTTCCTCAAAGTTATTTGTGACAAGTCATGAAACAACAAAATGGTCTCACCATTGAGCACGATGTTATCATTTCTCCTCACTTTGTTTATAATGGCTTCTTTAATGGGAAGCTTTGCAGGCAGCAGATTATATCCCTAGGGGGAGTAGTGTCAGGGCCTTTTAGCCTGAGGGCTCTTTGAGCCTGCACAAGATCGATTGCAGTGTCCTCCTGCTTCTCTAAGAGGCTGTTGAAAACTCTTTGCAGTGCTGGAGTTATTTGGACTGTGTCCACAGATTCAGGGATCCCCCTCACCCTAATATTTCTCCTTCTGCCCCTATTATCTAAGTCCTTAAGGTGTCTGTTCATCTGAACGACGTGAGTGGAGTGAGACGGCGCCACGTTTTCCAGTCTATTCAGTCTCTTGTCTCTGTGTTTTCCACGTGTCTCTACTACGGCTAACTTTTCTGTTAGGACTAACAGGTTGGATTTCAGTTTGGTGATTGCCGCAGAGAATGTGGACTTTATGTCTGCTGCAAAGCCCAACAGATCAGCGTGGGTCAGAAATTGATTCGTCTGCGTATAGCCCCTACCTGAGTCTCCTACTGTGGATAGCGAATTCTCGCTGGAGTCTTCCTCCTCTCGCTGCACCCGTGCCATTTTGTTCCCCGCCATGCTGCTGTGGGACACTGCCTGGTTTTTAAACAGATCAGTAATGTTTCTGGCTGATGTAGTCGCCTGCTGCGTTTGGAGCGAGTTTGTGGGGTCTGGTAGAGCTATTTGCCCATAGCTGAGTAGCTGGAAGCAGGGTTTCAGGTTCCAGGCCGGGTTCCTTCACGGAGCTTCACTAGTGTGCGACCGTTGCCATAGAGAGCCAAGCCATGCCCCGTACATATACTGTATATATTATACTGTACATTCTATAAATTAAAATAGTATTGTAAGAAACAGTGAAGCAGATGGTGACTAGTTCCACTGTTCCACAGTTTCACTCTTCAGTAAGTGAGCAAAAGAAGATACTACAAGTGCCACTTTATTTTAGGACCAAGCAGACAACAGAGTACTGAAATTCCATCTATTGAAAAATATTAGTTTATTTCTCTTTTAGAATGCTAAACAGAAATGTGTAAGCCACCAAGTCTGCCTATTCTACAGTGTATGATTATCATTAATTCCCAATTAGCTCCATAGTGAGATCTGCTTATATGGGTTAATAATGCCACTGGGAATGTGGCATTGTGTACTAATTACAGCATATCAGTGTGGATCATTGAATGTCACACTGTCATACCCTCATCAGTGAGTCGCTGAACCTAAGCAGACCTGCCGCTTATAATTGTCTGGTAAGTGTAGTGACAATGTTGTCATCCACTCGGGAAAGGCAGAGGCAGTGTCTTCAAAGTTTCTATATTGCCTGGGCATTGAATATGCTTCATTACTTTTTTAACAGCCTCATCAAGATCACTTTGAAGCCCTGGGGTTACAGTTTATGCACAGCTCATTACCTCATTAGTAGCCACAAGAATTTCTCCTAACCATTTGACTGCCATGCATTTGCATAATGAGGGCAGCATTCCTTTATGTATACAGGCCAGATATTCAAAAAGTTACAGCATTCCTTAGTCTTCATTCATTTTAGTCCTACCAAAAGGCAAGTGTCTCACCTTTAAATGCTTTCCCACTTTGACCCTTCCTCTGCAAAGGAAAAGAGAATCTAGGACATGGTTGTCACACATAGTGTTCCGTAAATAGTATGAGAAATTGGTATCCATTTCTTCAATGGAAATAGAGGGAATCTTTTAATAGGAACATTTATTTTTGTAATTTTCTTTTATCTTTAGGAATATACCTGGTTACTTTGTGATGTATTGCTAGGATAGGAAGTGAAATCTCCAAACAGGACACATAAAACGAAGAAGTTGTAACAATTCCATGTAAATATATGCTGGTTGCCAACATTTAGAAAATAGTTCATTGGCATGTCTTGAAGGTTCTGGCAAGCAAAACACCTGCCTGACTCGTGAAGTAGAAAAATCAGCATTGACTCAGGATGTGGTTTCACAGCATATGACTTGTTGTGCCACACCTGTCCTCCTATGTTTTTCTGTTTCTGACAAAATAGGACCTCAAAGTACAATGAAGAGAAAGTCGCAGTAAAATAAGTACCATCACTGGTGTCAGCTGGAGGAAAATAAGTCTCATCTCTGGCATCAGTGGGTTAAAATAAAACCCATATTGTTGGTGTAAGTGGGATACATTAATTCTCATGGTGATGTCAACAGGAGTTAAATAAGCCCCCTTATACTCATAGTGTTAGTGGGAGTAAAATAAACTCCATATTGTTGGTGTCATTGGGCTCCATTCACTTAGCAGTATCTTTCACATTAAAAAGTTAGGTAAAATACTGCTCAGCGTTTTTATGAAGTCTTGCAGATTTTTTAATAGTAAAAGCATGAGGTAATTTAGCATCTGGCACTAGCCTGCATATTTTTTAACATAAAAAATAGGCATTGTTAACGACCGGGCAGCCACCTGGGTCGTTAATAACCAGTAAACAACATGGTTGTTAAGGACACGGCGGCAGCCCACTCCTTAACAACAGATGAGTCCCCAGCTGCGAGTTGTCAAAGTAAAAAAAAAAAGTGATAAAACAGTCAAGGGTCCCCTCCAATCCATACCAGGCCCATCAGGTCTGGTATAGATTTTCAAGGAAACCCCCACGCCAAAATAAAAAAAAAATGGCGTGGGGTCCCCTCCAAAATCCATACCAGACCCTTATCTCTGAGCATGCAGACTGGCAGGTTAAGAAAGAGAGGGGACGAGGGAGCGCCCCCCCCCCCGAACCATATTAGGACACATGCCTTCAACATGGAGGGACGCTTTGGGGCAGGGGGGCTCTTCCCCACAAGCCTGGCTAAAGGTTGTTAGGGGTCAGAATCCCTCCATCCATCCAATCCATTCATCCATCCACTGCATCCATTCATACACCCATTCCATCCACCCACACATTCCATCCATCCATCCACTGCATTCATCCAATCCATCCATCAACCCCATCCATCCCATCAACCCCATCCATCCATCCCATCCATCCAGCCATCCAGACAAGCTTCCTTCACTGTACACTGATCTGTGATGGATCAGAACACTGACAGGCAGATCTACCATCTCCTGATCATTAAATATCTCCTTCCTTGCTGCATCCATATACCCCATCAATCCATCCACCCACCCACCCATTAATCCCCCCCATAATCCATCCACCCACACCATCCACCTATCCATCCATCCACCCACCTATCCATCCACCCAATCCATCCATCCCTGAACACCCCCCTTCCTGCTGGTTGTGTATATCCTGTCTATCCCTTCTCTTTCCTATATGAAAGAAGTTTATTTCTTGGTATTGTCCTAAAGCTGTCCTTACTCTGTCCAATCCCCTTTTTCACCAGACCATACAAAATACAGTCTGTGCAATCTCTGCCATCTACTATGTAGTGCAAGAGCCTGTCTTGGAGGGGGGGGGTGGGGGGTACGAGTGAGGGGCAAGGTCTGTTTTGCGCCCCCCTAAAACTTTGACCACCAGCCTCCACTGGCTCCCACAAAGCGGTCCACTATGACTCTCTCCAGGATTTGGGCTGGGGTAGCGACCTCTGGCTGTGAGGTGAATGAGGTCATACATCTGGGACCTTGCAGGTTGATCCACCTTAAATTGCCAAGCATGGACTCGCTGAGCTCTCACAGCCATTGTTACGTCAAGGCGGGCCAGAATCTAATTTTTCAGAGTTTTATATTGCCGGGCCACAGCAGCATTCAGATCAAAATAGGCCTTCTGTGGGTCCCCGTTCAAAAAGGGGGCAAGAACCTCAACCCATTGGTCCTGGGGTAGCTCTTGTCACTCTGCCACCCTCTCAAAAACTGTGAGGAAAGCCTCTACGTCATTCTCGGCCGTCATTTTCTGTAGTGCAGCCTGTACTTGCTTGAGTAAATCTGCAACATTGTCCACATGTAGGACCTGGTCAGTCAGGGACTGTACCTGACTCTTTATGAGCTTATTGAACTCCTTCTACTGCCGCATGGCCACTTTGGTAGCAGTTATCAACAAGCGGTTGGTTCTTGTTGGTCTGTGCATGCTTGTACCAGCTGTTTGTATAGTTCCTCCATTCTCTTAACAGTATACTAGTATCAGTGAATTCAAAAAAATCTTCCTCTCTTTTTTTTCCCTTCAAAAAATGCTGCTGCAAGAGGTACAGTCTCTGGGTCTTGTGCCCACTCCAAGCCACCAATTGTAGGGGACTCAATGCAGGGACAAACTACAGTTTCTTAAAGAATAATAAGAATTAAATAATAAACATATCATACTTACCTCCACTGTGCAGCTTGTTTTGCAGAATGGAACAGATTCTGGTCTTCTGGGGTCCCTCGGTGGCTCCTCCCCACATCTGATAACCCCCTCGGAGAAGCGCTTCCCCGAGGGGGGTTAACTTGTGGGCGCTCTCCCAAATCCAGCATTCGGTATCCATAGAGGCCGAATGCAGGACACGGCCCTGCCCCCCGGTGCTCGTGTCATTGATTTGATTGACAACAGAAGGAGCCAATGGCTGCACTGCTATCAATCTATCCAATCAATATCCAATCAACAGCCGAGAACCCCGGGCAGAGAGACAGTGGGTCAAGTAAGTAAAACGGGGGGCTGGGGGGGCGGTCACTGACAGGTGTTTTTTCACCTTAATGCATAGGATGCATTAAGGTGAAAAAACACAAACCTTTATAGCCCCTTTAATGCATGGGATATTCTCAAACAGAAGAAAAAGGGCATCTTGCCATCAAACAAAAATAAACTTCTGCTCTACCGAGCCTTACTTTGTCTGTAGTTTGACCAGTACTTGGTTTGTAGTAAGTGTCCTTACAAACGCAAATACTTTGTATCCAAAGTCAGGGAATAAGCAGCCTTGCCCCTAGTTGCCTCATCACATGGAAACACACACTGTAACAGTTGCCTTAATCAAGACCTGAAAATAAAACATTAAACTGAGGTCCACAGACTTGGGAGTCTGTCCCAACCAGATCTCTATCAGACTCCCAATAAAACCAGTCCCGGAAAAGACTTTACCAATACAGGGTAAAGAACTATCCTTCTTTACCCTGAAGTCTTTGCTGGTATTATCGTAAGGCCTGTACACACAATCTGACTTTTTGACAACAAACATGCAAATTAGCTGTTTTAAGGCAACATCCGACCACGTGTACACTCCATCGGACAAACTTTTTTGGTTTTCATCAGACTTCATACGTTGAAACATTCCTACATTCGCGTTTGTTGCCAAAAAAGTCAGATCGTGTGTATGCAATACAAATTTACGGCCAACAAAGCCCGATCATGTGTATGAGGCTTTAGATTGTGAATCTAATGCCGCATACACACGATCAGACTATCCGGCGGACTTAGTCTGGCGGACAAACCACCGTAAAGTCCACCGGACTGTCCAAACGAGCGGACCTGCCCACACCGCCGGACTATCCGCTGTACTTTTGAAATGAACGGACTTGCCCACACATGGAAGAAAGTCTGTTCCTTTTTGAGCGCGGCTCCAGGTAGCCGGGACTAGCGAAGAAAGTCCATGTCGCCGCCAACGGCGTCGAGATTAACACGTCGCTGGCCCCGTCACCTGGTATGGACTTAAAGGGGAAGCCCTACGCCAAAAAAATGGCGTGGGGGTCCCCCCTAGGTCCATATCAGACCCTTATCCGAGCACACAACCCGGCCGGTCAGGAAAGGGGGTGAGGACAAGCGAGCGCCCCCCCACCTGAGCCATACCAGGCCACGTGATCTCAACATGGGGGGTGCTTTGGGGAAGGGGGGGCCGCGCGTCCCCATGTTAATGAGGCCCTTGTCCTCATCAACATGGGGACAAGGTGCTTTGGGGTGGGGAAGAAGACCCCCGGAGCTGTGCAATAAATTATTTTTAACCCTTGTGTGTTGTGTTTTATTTACATTTTTTTCACAGGTGAATGGGTAGGGGTACATTGTACCCCATACTCATTCATATAGGGTGGGGGCCGGTATCCAGGGGCCCCCTTATTAAAGGTGGCTCCCGGATTCCCATAAGCCCCCCGCCCGCAGACCCCCACAACCAGCGGCCAGGGTTGTCGGGAAAAGTCCCTTGTCCTCATCAACATGGGGACAAGGTTGAGGGCACGTGGCCTGGTACGGCTCAGGAGGGGGGGCGCATGCTCGTCCCCACCCCCTTTCCTGACCGGCTGGGTTGCGTGCTCGGATAAGGGTCTGATATGGACCTAGGGAAGACCCCCACGCCATTTTTTTGGTGTAGGGCTTCCCCTTTAAGTCCATACCAGGTGACGGGGCCAGCGACGTGTCAATCTCGCCGCTGTAGGCGGCGACATTGACTTCCTTCACTAGTCCGGGCTACCTGGAGCCACGCTCAAAATGAACAGACTTTTCTCCGTGCGGGAAAAGCCCATTCATTTCAAAAGTACGGCAGACTAGCACACACACGGCCATATTGTGAGTTTGAGTCAAAACTATTTTCTAAGTCCGCCGGACTTTTGGGTAAAAAAAGTCAGCTGTAGCACACACATGGGCGGATTGTCCGGTGGAACTGAATAGAACTGATCTGGCTGACATTTCACATTCTGTCTTTTGTCAGTGTAGGGAGAAGTTGCTGTGTGGAGCAGGGACAGACTGTAGTGACACAAATCGCTAACTAATAGGTCCACACATGTCCATTTAAGGACTGATATAGGTGTACTATTTGGTGTGCAGTATATAGGGGTGTAATACACTTATATTATACTTTCAAATATAGAAAGCATATTATAGTGCATTTGTATTGTGCAGCATTGTGACTGCTGAGCGATTCTGCAGCTGTCTTTTGTCAGTGTAGGGAGAGGTTGCTGTGTGGAGCAGGGACAGACTGTAGTGACACAAATCGCTAAGTAATAGGTCCACAAAAGTTCTGTTAATGAGTGGTATAGGTGTACTATTGTTTGTTGTGCAGTATATCGGGGTGTACTACACTTATAATATACTTTCAAATATAGAAAGCATATTATAGTGAATTTGTATTGTGCAGCATTGTGACTGCTGACTGAGCGGTTCTGCAGCGATACTACAACTACAAAGAGTGACAAACGCAATTAGAAAAAAGTATTATAACTGGTGTGATAAACCAGTGGCCCCCCAAAACGACAGATTGAAGCTGGGTGTTATATACCTTCTTCCACATATACTGGTCTTCTCTAGAGACTTTTGTCACAGGGTCATTTAAAAAATGACAAGCAAAGGAAGAGGCAGGCCCTTCCGCAGAGGTGGTAGGGGTAGGGCAGGAGCACCAGGCCAGAGCCAAAGTGGGAAGTTGCAGAAGGTGCGTTCGAATTACATCAAAGGATGCACCAGACTTGGTTGAGTGGCTCACTCAGCCTTCCTCTTCTGCACCCTCCTCCTCCTCTCTATCTGCACCCTCTTCACTCTCTGCTGTGTGCACCCCCAAAGACACTACCACCAACACCACCACCACCATATACCCTCTGCTTGAGTCACAGGAATTATTTTCCGATCCATCACAAGACATTTCCGATGCACAGCCATTCTTGGCATTGGATCGGGAAGAGGAGATAGCAACAACCGCCACTCAGTCCTCCCAGCCCAAGGAGGTTGGTCCCTGCTGTTGCTGATGTCGATGATGACGTGTCTATAGACATCACATGGGTGCCCACAAGAGAGGAAGAGGAGGGAAGTTCAGAGGGAGATATGGACCAGCAGATAGGTAGGAGAAGCAGGCTGAACTTACATTGCACAGGAGGGACAAACCAGACTGCTAATGTATCAGGAGCGAGCCATCAACCATGTACGATCACATCTGGTGCTCCCAGGACGTCGGCACATGGCTCCGCAGTGTGGGCTTTTTTTAACGTGTCCTCTGCTGACAATAGTGTTGCCATCTGCAGCCTTTGCAGTCAATGCATAAGTCACGGTAAGCCCAACACTCACCTAGGGACGACCGCCTTAAGAAGGCACATGAACTCCCATCACCAAGCCCAGTGGGAGCAACACCGTCAGAACCCACAAAGCCACACTCCAGGCTCTCACGGTCCAGCCTCTTCTACTTCTCCTTCTCTTATCTCCTCACAATTGTCCTCCATTCCACCTTACATCATGCCATCCTCACGTTTTTCTGGAAAAAGGCAGGCTTCCGTGGGCCAAATGTTCGAGCGTAAAAAAATGATGACGCCAGATAACCCTCTTGCCCAACGGTTAACCGCTGGCTTGTCGGAACTGATAGCCCGCCAACAGGCATGTACTGGCCATTGAGACTACAGGGAGTTTCCCGGTGGGCCGATGGCTCAGTGGGCCGGTTTCAGTGACAAAGTAATGGCTGCATGGTTTGCCCTCAACTTCGCACAGTGATGTGAGAAAGATGAGAAAAATACAGAGGAGAATAAGTGAAACAATAGAAGAGGTTAGTGAGGACTCCTTATGTTAAGCTACTTATGTTTTTTTGCACAATTACGTATAGTTTTATATACTGTTTTTGTGCTTGTTTGCAAAATTAAAGGGGGCTGGTCTGGATGAAGTCCAGGCCCAAATTTTTGTCCCAGTCCAGCCCTGCCCGCCAACTACTGCCATATAAACTGGTGGACTCAGAGGCCTTTTGAAAATTTGTGGCCATTGGAATACCACAATGGAAGGTCCCAGGAAGGAAATATTTCTCACAGAAGGGCATCCCAGAGCTCTATGGCCATGTTCTGCGGCAAGAGAATGTATCTCTGGCACACAGTGTCGGTGCCAAGATACATCTGACCACAGACACGTGGTCTAGAAAACACGGGCAGGAAAGGCCCACTGGGTGAACTTTCTGATGGCCGTCAAGCATGTAACCCCTGGCACCCATGTAGATTTGGTTTTACCACCATGGATTGCATGCAGGCCTGCCTCTTCTTCTCCTCCTCCTACTCCATCCTCCCTCTCCTCCTCAGCTGACTCCTCCTTTTCCACTGCTACCTTCTCTTCCCCTGCACCGCCCAAGATACCCAGAACCTATTCAACATGCAGGTATCTCCGACAGGTGAGACTTTGTCATGCTGTTCTGAGTCTGTTGTGCCTGGAAGCCAAGAGCCACACTAGCCCTGCACTTCTTTCAGCTTTGCGTTCACAGGCAGATCAGTGGCTAACACCGCTCAATTTCAATTTGACAGTTGGTAAAGTGGTGTGCGACAATGGTGCCAATCTGCTGAGTGTGTTGAAACAGGACAAAATTACATACGTGCCATGCATGGCACAGGTCTTGAACTTGGTCGTGCAGCGATTCTCGGCCCATTTCAGAAGATCTTTCACGACGGCCATGGCTCGCCTTGCTGACATTCAGTGGTGACACAATCTGCCTGTCTGACATCTTATTTGTGACTGCCCAACGTGATGGAACTCAACCTTGTATATGCTTGATAGGCTGCTCCAGCAGAAACATGCAGTTAACGACGCATGCAGACTTCTGTGGCCATTTGATGAGATCACCAAACTGGTCAGTCGCAGCCATGATGCCATCAGTGACATCGTACCTGACGCCTTCTTTATGGCGCGTGCATTGCGCTGTGTCAATGATCAAGCCATCGAGGAGCAGGAGCAGGAAGATGAGGAAGTCGCAATGGTGGATGAATTCCAAGGGGGGGGGGGGCTACTCCATCTGAGACAAACAACAGGAGTCTGAAGAGGAGTCAGAGGAGGATGGAGCAAGAAGAGCATGCTTTAAACCTTTCTGGGATCCCTGTTGTTGTCTGTGGATGGGGGGAAGAGAACGAGGACGACATTATCCTGGATGATGAGCAGGAGCCAGGCCACCACACCGCTTCCAGTTTAGTGCAAATAAGGGCCTTCATGCTCCAGTGTTTTAAGAGGGACCCCCGTATAAAAAGCATAAAGGGCAAGGACCAGTACTGGGTGGCAACGTACTTAGACCCCCGGTACAAACAAAAAATGCTGGAAAAGTTACCACCATCACAGAGGGCTGTCAGAATGGAGCACTTCCAGGCTTTGCTGAGAGAAATGCTGCATTCTGCTTTTAAGTGCGCTGGCAGAGGAATTTCCACTCACAGAGAAACAGTTGCGGGTACCAATCCAACAGCACCTGCAAGAAGAGGGCGGTTTGAAGATGTGTTGGTCACTTCTGATATGAGATCATTCTTTCAGCCGACCTATCGATAGCTGTCATCTGGATCCAGCATCAGTGAATGCCTAAACCGACAAGTGTCCGACTACATCGGGTTAATGGCCCATGTGGACGCTCTGAGAAGTGATGAGCCCCTGGACTACTGGGTGAGCAGGCTTGACCTCTGGCCAGAGCTTGCACAATTTGCAATGGAACTGTTGGCTTGCCCCTCCTCCAGTGCCCTGTATGAAAGGACGTTCAGCGCAGCAGGGGGAATCCTGACCAATAAGAGCACTCGCCTAACTCACGACAGTGTTAACTACCTCACATTTCTAAAAATGAATGAGGCATGGATCTTGGAGGAATTCAACACATGTGACCAGTAGACCATGTTTGATTTAAATTCCTCATGACAGGCCACAAATAACCGCCACCACCCATAACAATTCATGGTCCCTGTCTTAGGTAAATACAGCGACATAAAAGGCCTTTTATGTCCGATGAATGCCTAATTTTTGGGGCCTCTAATGGCCAAAACGTATTTATCCTATGAATGCCTAATATACCTCCAGCCACAGAATACAAAGTTCTTTGCTGTCAGGTGAACGTGTGTTTGCTAATTTTTGGGGCCTGTACTGGCTGACACTTCTTTATCCAGGCTGTGAATGCCTAATTTTTCAGACTGGAATTGAAAATCAATGGGTCTGTAAATGTTCCGCTAAATTGTGAAACGGATGCGGACCCATTTTACAGATGTGTGAATGGACCCTATATGTATTTGACATGTATTTACCGGCTGCTGTCAGTTCTGGCTGATTTAGACCGAGCTATTACACTAAAACTGAGCAATATTACAAAAAACAAAATACGCGTTATAACTGTATAAACAATTTATATAACTTTAAAAAAAAAAAGTTCCTGAACCGACGAAATTTCGCAGATAAAAAAAGAATGCTTGTCGTTCGCAGATTCGATTAATACTTCTGGTATGTCAGTGTCCATGTTGTGGGACTATCTGTGCACAGCTAGTAAGTATTTTATGGCTGCAAATATGCCCTGGTGGTTTTTCATGTTCACCTGCCATTAAAATGATTGGGACCAGCCGCGAGCCTGCGGTTCGCGAACATTTGCACGCGTTCGCGAACCATCCCATCAGATGATCGTCCATCACTATCAGGGAAGTCTCTACCTCATTTTGCTGCTGAGGAGGAATCGATTGTGGGAGTGGACTTTAGCAGGAAAGGTTGTATATATCTGAAATTGTATAGGAGTCACTTAGAAGAAGCAGGTCTGTGATGGATTGTTTGAATCTCTTGCTTTTCTCTCTGCATGAGTCCCTTATAAAGCTGACGCATTGGCCATAGTGAAAAGCATGGGATTGAGGAAGGGAGAATTTGTCAACAACTACAAGTTGTGAGGGCACCCAGTTTCCATATCACATAGGGTGGAAAATTTTGTGCGGCCTCTTTGTTGCCAGATTGAGAAGGGTTTATATTCCAATCTTGGTGTGAAGCTAAGATTTTCCTGAATCGGGAGGTGTCTGAACATAAAGGGTGATAGCTTTAGTGCTTTCCTTGCTTTCCCTCCTAGCTATGGTTGTGTCTCTGAGAAGAAGATTATGTTGTAAGGGTGGGGGAATAGATTTCCACCTGCAGGGAAGAAGGGCCACAAAGGAGTAGGGGTGGGCCATTGAGGATTCTATGGAGTAGTTTGAGTAACGAGAGGATTGCGATATCCAGTCTAAGCTTATTCTGAGTAAGCAAGCAAGGTTATAAACTGACATTTGGGAGGCTAATACCTCCTTCGTGTCTGGGAAGATATAGTTTTGTAAAAGCAATGTGGGGTCTTTTGTTTTGCCATATGAATTTAGAAATGGCTTTTTTTAGGGTTGTGATGTCTTTGTGTTGCAGAAGCAGCAGGATCGTTTGGAGTGGGTACAGTAGACAAGCAAAACTGACCATTTTTACTAGGTGACATCTTCCCAGGAGAGAAAGGGGCAGATCCATCCAGTTACCCAATTCTTGAGTTATTTTTTTGACCAGCAGGGGGTAGTTAATGTGGTATATAGTAGAGGGTAGTTTTCCTATATTAATGCCTAGGTAAGATATATAAGATGTGGCTACTGAAAAGGGTGAGTGTTGAGCCCAGGGAGGAACAGACAGGGTGCCTATGGGGAGGATTTCACTTTTTCTATAGTTAATGCGGAGACCCGAACAAATTTTGAATTCATCAACTTTTGATTTTATGGTGGACATGTCAGAGGAGGGATTGGCTGAGAAAATGAGGATGTCGTTGGCACAGTTCTTGATTGCCTATATTTATTCCATATAGTAGGGTCTTTTGGGTTAGGTATCAAGAAAGGGGTTGCAACGTTAAAGAGGAGCGGGGATAGGGGGAGCCTTGTATCATGCCTTTGTAGAGGCGGTATTTGTCTGAGAGGAGGCCACACGCAACCAGCCAGGCCGCAGGGGAGGTGTACATGGCGTGTATGAGGTGCTTAAAAGGGCTGGTGAACCCCATTTTTGATAGGGCCATTGAGAGCCATTCGAAGCGGACATTATCAATGGCTTTTTCCGTGTCCAGGGTGATGATGGCCTCATCCCCTCCCGAGTTCTGTTTGGCACATTCTAAGACCATCATTACCTTTCGGATGTTTAAAGTGGCTGTCCTCCCGTTTACAAAGCCCAACTGGGCTGGGTGAATCAGAAAGAGAATGATGGTGGCTAGTCTGGTAGCCTTCTTGAGAGTATCTTAACATCTAAATTTAGGAGTGATATGAGCCTGGATTTTGGGGATCTTTACCTTTTTTTGAAAGCAGTTTGATTATGGCCTGGTTCCCTGTTGGTAAGTAGGAGGGAGCTAGATTTGGGATAGTTGTAGATAGTTCGGGCAGAGAGATGGGTGCATTAAGGGCTTGAAGTTGGGAGGGAGAGACCGTGGGCATAAACAGTCTATCTAGAAATTAGTCTGCAGTGTTTTTGTCTATGGTGGTGTACAATGAGGAATAGTAATGTAGCATAGCTTTGTTGATATCCTGTTGTGAGTATTTTATGTTGCCTGCGGTGTCCCTTAAGGAGATGATGTGTGTTGGGAGGAAGGGGCCTTTGCAAAGCCTTGCTAACAATTTGCCTGCCTTGTTGCCGAATTTGTAGAGGGTGACTTCCATATGGGACTTTTTAATCCATTTGAGGGTATCTGCCCCGCTGTCAAAGGCACTTTTTGCTGCTTGCCAATGTAGTCTGTTTTCAGGGGAGTCCTTCGTATATAGAGAGCATTGTGCCAAGCAATGGTCAAGTGTTTCTCTTGGGAGAAGCAGCGTATGAGATGATTCAGCCTCTGAGGAAGGTTTTGCCGGCTTCCCAAAATAGGTTTGTGTCGCCCGCACAGGGAGAATTGGCTGTAAATGGATGGCCCCACCCCCCTATGACACCACAGGAAGCCATTGGGAAGTCCCCATGCATCAGAGGGGGCGGGGTCACCCGGGTACCTCACCGAGTGGCCCCGCCCTCAGTTATAAAAGAACTGTCACCTGCGAGGACACGTCATACGATCTGCCTCTCATACAGGCAGATCGGTGGCGGCTTCCGAGTAGGGGGGTTTTCGGTCCGTTGGTAGAGCGAGAAAAGAAAATGAATGGACTTTGTGGGACATAAAGAACTTGTACCAAAGTGTGTCTTGTGGTTTTTTAAACTTTGACACATATTTGAGAAATGGTACGGGTACAATGTATCCGTTACTATTTCAAATAGGGGGGCAGGATCTGGGGGTCCCCATGTTAAAGGGGGCTTCCAAATTCCAATAAGCCCCCCTCCCGCAGATCCCTATAACCACTGTGCAAGGGTTGTGGGGATGAGGCCCTTGTCCCCATCAACATGGGGACAAGGTGCTTTGGGGGGCTACCCCAAAGCACCCTCCCCAAGTTGAGGGCATCTGGCCTGGTATGGTTCAGGAGGGGGGCACGCCGCCCTCTTTTCCTGCAGCCTGCCAGGTTGTGTTCTCTGATAAGGGTTTGGTATGGATTTTTGGGGGGACCCCCATGCCATTTTTTTATTTTGACACGGGTTTCCCCTTAAAATCCATACCAGATCTCAAGGGTCTGGTATGGATTTTGTGGAGGCCCCCATGCCATTTTTTTTAAAATATTTGGTTAAGTGTTCCCCCTAATATTCATACCAGACCCAAAGGGCCTGTAATGGACTGTGGGGGACCCCGTGCCCTTTTTTTCAATGACTTTTATCTGTATTGCCGGGACTGACAATTCATTATAGCCACTAGTACTTTTAAATTACTTTTTTTCCTTTAGAAATTTGATTTTGTGCAGGAACTGTTCTAAACACAGGAAAAATGCACCACGTTACAAGTATACTATAGACACCCCCCAGGTACGAAATTTAAAGGAGTATTTGACTTTTATTGTTTCACTTTAAGCATTATTAAAATCATTGCTCCAAAGAAACGGTCGGTTTTAAAACTTATTTTTGCATTGATACATGTCCCCCGGGGCAAAAAAGGCAGTGATTTTAAGCCTTTAAAATTAGCACTTTTGATTTCTCCCATAGACTATTCATTATAGCCTTGAATAGTTTTACGTGACTTTTTTTCCTTTAGAAATGTCATTTTGTGCAGGGACTGTTCTAAACATGGAAAAAATTTGCCACTTTACAGGCATACTATAGACACCCCCCAGGTACGAAATTTAAAGGAATATTTCACTTTTATTGTTTCCCTTTAAGTATTATTAAAATCACTGCTCCCTAAAAAAATGGCCATTTAAAAAAAAAAAATTTCATTGATACATGTCCCCTAGGGCAGGAGCCGGGTCCCCAAACACTTTTTTATGACAATAACTTGCATATTACCCTTTAAAATTTTATTTTTTTTAATGTTAATGTTCCATAGACTTTAATGTGTTACAAATTTTCCCCAAACACCGCATATTGTTTGTTGTTCGTAGAACATCTAAACAACCAAAGTTCGGCCTGAACTTATGCTCGGGCCAACCCGTTCGCCCAACCTTAGTAGTGAGTGCAGGTAGGCTTCCGCTTCAGAGGTATCCTGGAAAGAGAGTGTCACGTACCTGATGGTTGAGCCCACGGATGCAGGGAGCGGCCTCTCGTATTCCTCTGGCTCAAGAACTCCTGGTAGAGCAGACAGATGTTCAAGAGCACAGAAGGGGCACAAGTGCCTGGCAGGTCACAAATGCAAGGGCTGGTCCGGACTCCGAGTAGCAGATGGGGAACCAGATACAGGTTGGAACCGGGATCAGCGGAGAGCAGGAGCAGCAGGAACACCGGAACAGAGGGGAAGGTGTCTTGTAGATCAGGACACTAGCAGATCTTCAAGCAGGCTAAATTGGATGCTGGTAGGCAGGAACAGCACCAAGGTGGCAGGCAAGGCGTAGTCAGAGACAAGCCGGGTCATACACAGGCGGACTGGATAGGTACCAAGGCAGCAGGCAGAAGAATAGTCAAGACAAGCCAGGGTCGGTGGCAGGCAGCAAGCAGAGGGTAGTCAGAGGCAAGCCGGGTAACAGGTATCAGGTACAAGTAAGGTGTAGCAGAGGGGTCCCTCAGGAACGCTGTAGACCGGACAGCAGGGAGGCAAGGTGACAGGTCCCTTTAAATAGACCCTTTGGCGCCAAGATCCATCATACTGCGCGTCCCCGCGTGCGGTCACACACACCCGCGCACGCCCGCGTGCACGCGCGCATACTCATGCGCGTTCACACGCTCACATTATCATTAGCGCGCACCGGCGTGCGCCCATTAGCGTTAGTGCGCACCAGCGTGCACCCGACAGTGTTAGCGTGCACCCGCGTGCGTCCATACGTGCCCTCGCGCTCCTGCGTGCGCCCATCTGCGTTAATGCTAGCGTGCGCCGGTTGGCTCTTCTGCTGGAGATTCTGCAGGTAAGATTTCTGGGAACAGCCGGGTGATCAGAACGTCCTTCTTGACATTGCCCCCCCCAAGGAGCAGCTTACGGATGCCCAATTGAGCCATCTTAGTTAGGTGGGCTCTCTTGAAGGCCAGAATTAGTTCACCAGGTACTGAACCTGACCCCGTCTCTTCCTGCAGTCCAGAATTGATTCCACCTCAAACTCAACTTCTCCATCAATCAGAATAGGTTCGGGCGGATTGGTGTTTCTGCCAACGAAGGGATCTGGGACAGTGGGTTTGAGCAGAGCCACATGGAAAACCAGGTGAATCCGGAATGATTCTGGCAGCTGTAGTTCATAAGTCACACTGTTTATCCTCCTCTTCACAGGAAAGGGACCCACAAACTTAGGACCCAATTTCCTGGAAAGACATGCCAACTTCAGGTTCAGGGTTGATAACCAAACTTGATCTCCAGGCTCCAAGTTAAGTTCCCCCCTCCTCTTCCTATCAAAGATTTCTTTATAGTATTCCTGGGTCCTGGACATTGTTTCCTGAAGAAGCTTATTGTTTGCACTGAAAAAGGCTAAGGTCTCTTGAGCCGCAGGTACCAAGCATTCCGGAAGGCTATTTGACAGGAACAAGGGATGAAATCCATAGTTTGCAAAGAATGGAGTTTGCTTGGTGGCAGAGTGGACAGAGTTATTGTATGCAAACTCAGCGAGAGGTAGGAGCGGAACCCAATCATCCTGAGAGAAAGATGAAAAACATCGCAAGTACTGTTCCAGTGTTTGGTTCGTCCTCTCTGTCTGGACATTAGTCTGCGAATGGTAGGCTGAAGAAAAGGAGAGATTACTCTCCAGGGAACCACATAACGCCCTCCAGAACTTTGAAGTAAACTGCACCCCTCGATCGGAGACAATGTCTGCAGGGATCCCATGAAGTCTCACAATCTCTCTGATGAAGACCTTGGCTGTTTCAGCAGCAGAAGGGGTACCCTTCATAGGGAGAAAATGTGCCATTTTTGAAAGTCTATCCACACCCACAAAGATGGTAGAGTGGTCTTCAGAAGGAGGCAGCTCGACGATAAAATCCATGGAGATCATCCTCCATGGTCTTTCAGGAATGGGCAGAGGCTTCAGCAGACCCCAGGCTTTGGATCTGCTGCCCTTATTCTGAGTGCAGACAGTGCAAGACTCCATGTAATTCCTGCACTCCTTTGTTACCTGTGGCCACCAAAACATACGCTGGAGCAGTTCAGATGTCTTGTGCACCCCGAAATGGCTGGCTAACTTGTGATCATGGCAGGCACTGAGAACAGCAACTCGCACCTTCTGGGGTACAAAAATCTTGCCACAACAGATCATCCCTTGCTTGCAGCGTGACATCAGATGGAGGAGAGGCGCAAACAGAAGCTTGTTTGATCTGGGCCAACAAGTCCTCCTGAAGCAAAAGGAAGTTTCCTGGAGACAATATGGTGTCTGGAGACGAAGAGGCCTCGGACTCACTGAACATTCTTGAGAGGGCATCTGGCTTGGTGTTCTTTGACCCCGGTCTGTAAGTAATATGGAAAGAAAATCGAGTAAAGAAGAGTGTCCACCTGGCCTGACGTGGTTTCAATCTCTTCGCGACCTTCAAATACTCGAGATTCTTGTGGTCAGTGTAGATAAGGAATGGATGTGCTGCTCCCTCCAGAAGGTACCGCCATTTTTCCAGTGCAGACTTGATAGCCAGTAGCTCCCGGTCACCCACGTCGTAGTTCCTCTCAGCTTCCGATAATTTTTTTTTTTTTTTTTTTTTTTTTTTTTTTTTTTTTTTTTTTTTTTTTTTTTTTTTTTTTTTTTAGTTTTCAAAAAGCTTTATTGAAAATAAGAAATGAAGTACAGAGTAGGGCATGAAAGAAAACAAAATAATTAATTAGAGGAATACATACACAAGGGATTAGAGACATATCTCAGATAAGCTACAACAGCAATATACCGAAGTGCCAAGGGGCACAATATTTATAGAGGTGCTTATAGTTAAAGGTACATACCAGGTCCCCAATCCAGTTCCCTCTGTGCAAAGGGAGCTGAAGAGGGGAAGAGGGGGGAGGAAGAAGCGAGGAGAGGTAGAAGGAAGCAGGAAAGGTGAGTGGCAGCAAAGAAGTATGGTTAGAATAAGGTTAGTAAACATTGTTGTCTATCAGCGTGTCAATCACATCACAGTGGTTTCAGGTTATTCTAGAAGGGTGCAATTCGGTAAGGATACTGCAGAATGAAAGTTAGCACCGGTGAGGGAGAGTACAATTAAATCAGGTACAGGATTTAGCTCTAGGATCAGAGAGCCAGGGCTTCCAGTAGGTATGAAATTTACTCAGGGACATTTGCGATTTTGCAAACAGGTGTTCCATCAGCAGGTGTTCATTTAAGATAATAATGACATTGCTGATAGTGGGAACAACGGGTTGCTTCCATTGGCGGGCTACAGCTAGCCGAGCTGCTATAAGAATTTGTGTAACAATAGGTTGGAAGGATGGAGGCCAGGTCAAGATGTCAAGACCAAATAAGGCCATCTGCGGGGTGATGACACGCGACAAACCAGTTAAACCAGTAATAAAGTTGGTGACATCCGTCCAAAACACTTTGATGAAGGGACATCCCCACCAAATATGAAGTAAATGTCCGTCTGTATTACAATTTCTCCAACATTTGCTGGAGTGGGTAGGGAAAATGCGAGCGAGTTTTACAGGTGTATGATACCAATTGTAGAGGATCTTAAGGACAGTTTCTCGGTGGGATATATTCCTTGAATATTTGGTTATTAGGTGAATTGCTCGATACCAATCTGCTAATGGAAGATGAAAGTTTAATTTGGTCTCCCAATGGGAGATAGCCGGAGGGTTGGCGGGTTGAGACTGCTGGGTCAGGAGGGTATAAAAGCAGGAGATGCCTCGGATTTTGTTGGAGGGCGAGGAAAGAAGCTGTATGATGGACTTGGTTGAGATGCAACTGGACGTTGGTATGGAGGTGAGAATGTGGCGTACTCTCAGGTAAATGTAGAAGTCTTTGTGAGGGAGAGAGAATCTGCTTATTAGTTGTTGAAAGGAGAGGAGCTGGGAGGCCTGAAACAGGTCTCCTATAGTCCGAATACCATGCTGTATCCATCTTTGTAAAGGTAAATCCGGAGAGAGGAAGGAGATCGCTGCGAAGGGTAGCTGGAGAAGAGCATGGTGGTGGATTCCTCCTGCGGTTTGTAGCAGGGATTTCCAATTGGTCAGAGTTGCGTTCACAGTGGGTAGAGAGGATTTATCGGGGTGGTAGCCCAACCAAACAGCAGCTAGAAGATGTGAAGGCTCTTGTATAAGATCCGTTGCTTCAATGAGAGTCCAAGGTAGTAGTGAAGACATATTCCAGAGCCTCCTGGATTGATCGAGCAATGTTGCTTTATAGTACAGTTTAAGGTTAGGCACTCCCATGCCAGCAGTCTTTGTCGGTGTGTAGAGCGAGGAGGCTTTAACCCGTGGTTTGTGACCCGACCATATGAATTTGTTAATCAGTCGTTGTAAACTAGCTATGTCGGATTGAAGCATCGGTATCGGCAAAGTTCGGAACATATAAAGAATATGTGGTAATAGGAACATTTTAGTAAGAGCTATTCTACCTATCCATGAGGTCTGTACCTGTAGGAGCGAAGTAGAAAGGTTTTGTAGCTTCTGGGTGAGCCCAGCTAGGTTAGTACGCAATAGTAGAGAGGTAGAGGAGGTCAGCTGAATACCCAAGTAAGTCAGAGAGGAGTTGGTAGCCCAGGAAAACGGGGATATCGAGGAGATATTGAGTTTGAGCTGCGGGGATAGAGATATCCCTAGCATGGCAGATTTAGAGTGGTTTAGTTTATAAAGGGAAATAAGACTGAATTGTTGTAAAAGATCGCAGAGCGGGGGCAGAGAGCATAGGGGATCAGTGAGCCAAATGATAATGTCGTCGGCGTATAGCCCAATTTTGTGTGCAGTGGAACCTATCTGAAGACCGGCTATGCTCGGGTGTGTTCTGATAGCTTGTGCTAGTGGTTCAATGACCATCGCGAAAATGAGTGGGGAGAGGGGGCAGCCCTGACGAGTCCCATTTGTGATGGGGAATGGGGAAGACAATAGTCCCGATGTTAAAACTCTTGCACTTGGGGAGGAGTATAGGCCTAAAATGGCTTGCTTGAAGGATCCATGAATGCCGAATTTTTGTAGGACAAGGTCTAGATAGAGCCAGCTAACCCGATCGAATGCCTTCTCTGCATCAAGAGAGATCAGCAGAGAAGGCACTCGACGGTGCTCCGCCCAATGTATCATGTCTATGAACCTGCGGGTGCCATCGGAAGCTTGTCGTAGGGGAATAAAGCCCACCTGATCAGGGTGAATCAGGTTGGGGATAAATGATGCTAGACGGGAGGCTAATAATTTGGCATATAGTTTCGTGTCCGTGTTCAGGAGTGAGATGGGGCGATAATTTGCTGGATCATGGGAGGGTTTACCGGGCTTGTGGATGGTAGTTATAGTTGCTTCTAGTGATTCCGATGGGATCTGTCCGGTGGATAGGAAGCCATTGAAGGCATTACAGAGGTGGGATGAGATCTGATCCCTATAAGTTTTGTAGTATTCATTAATGAAACCATCTGGACCAGGGGCTTTATGCAAAGGAAGCTCGTTGATCGCTTTAAGAATTTCCAGTTGAGAAAATGGTTTGGCCAGATCGTCAAGTTGGGAGGGGGTTATCGTGGGAAGTTGTAAGGGGGCAAGGAATGTCTGGATCAATTGTGCTGAGGGCTGCGGAGTAGAAGTAGATTGAGAGAGGTTGTACAGTTTGGAGTAAAAGGTTCCGAATTCATTCGCAATGTCTTTGGGATTGGACAGTTTTTGGCCCTGCTGATTCAGTAGGAATGGGATTTTAGTTTGAGCTGCTTTTTTCTTGTACTGTTGTGCTAAATGTTTCCCCGCTCTGTTGCCTTGAGAGTACCAGGTTAAGCGAAGCCGTCTGAGATAGAAGTCGTGACTTCTTTGAAGGAGCGAACATAGTTCATTCCGCAGAGAGCTAAGTGTACCTGCATTAACCGTGGTAGGATGTTGTTTGTTTAATTTTTCAAGAGTCTGGATGCGTTGCAGTAGGGCATTGATCGCAAGTGATCTTTTTTTCTTTTCCTGGGCTCCCAACTTAAGGAAAATACCCCGAATGACCGCTTTGTGCGCGTTCCAAAGAGTGGCTGGATTGGAAACAGAGCCTTCATTAGAGGTAAAGTAAGAGGTTATTTCGGACCCAATCTGCTCCTTGATCTCTTTTACATTTAGTAATGCTGCGTTCAGACGCCAAATCGTGTGTCTAGAGGCAGGAGGCGACAGGGAAATGGAAATAGAGACTGGCGCATGGTCCGACCATGTGATAAGACCAATAGTTGCTTTGTCAATTTTTTGCAGCAGGATCTTAGAGACCAGGAACAGATCAATCCGAGAATAAGATCTCTGCGTGTGGGAATAGAAGGAGTAGTCCCTCTCCGTACCATGCAGACATCGCCAAGGGTCATAAAGATCTTCTTGGGAAACAAAGGTGGACAGCGCCATGGAGGATTTACGTTTTGGATTGGAGGAGTCCATGTGGTGATCTAAGATTTCATTGAAATCTCCACAGAGTACAATTTCATCTTTTGGGTAAGGTTGAAGCTTGAGGAGCAGTGTTTTAAGGAAAGCTTTCTGGTGAGTATTAGGTGCGTATACGTTAACAACAACCATTGGTTGGTCGTTGAATGTAGCCGACAGAATGATAAATCTGCCACCAGGATCCACTTCTACGTGCTTCAGGACAAAGGCCACCGAAGAGCGAATTGCAATCATCACCCCCCTTGTTTTAGTTTCAGCGCGGGCATGGAAATAATGGGGGAATAATCTGTGAGTGCACTTGGGGGAATTAGTCTCTGAGAAGTGGGTCTCCTGTACGCATAGGATATCCACTTTCTGATTTAGGGCTTCACGCCATAGGAGAGACCTTTTAAAGGGGCTATTGAGGCCCTTAGCATTAAGAGATACAATCGTGAGCGACATTGCAGAGGTGAGGCAAGGTTATATAGCGATGGTCTGCACAATATCAGAGGGGGACTGTCTCGAGAAACAAGGAGAAAATGGGAAGCCAAAGGTAATAGAAGGGAGAAAGGAAATAGGCGGGGGAGGGGCGAGTAGAGAGGGGGGGGGGGAAATAAACGTTGCACAGCTTAGTGTAATATACAGTAACAAATAGGCAGTGAGCTGAATCAGAGCGGGCAAAACGGGCCCGATCTGCGCCAGCAAAGTTAAAGCTATGAAAGCAAAGCAGTAATACAATGGCGTATCTTATGTAAGAGAATCAGGTAGAACTGCAAAATATGCCAAAAAAATAGAAACCAAGAATGTGCTTAGCACATCAACAATTGTGGAGCGTGGAAGGGACAAACATCTACTTCCACTCCTCCACACCATGACAAAAACTGTAAAACTTATTGTGAGGAAAAAACCATCTAAAAGAGTAAGAACATAAACACATAACAGAATGCTGCATGTTACAAGCAAGCATTTGCAGTTAGGCCGGAACGTGGGACTCCCTCAGATTAGCTATCTTTGAGGATGGCCGTACAGGTGAAGTGTGGGGAGGTGCCTGAGTTATCAGGCCCCAGTTGAGAAGCTGCTTGAGGCCCTCCTTAGGCGATAACATAGCAACTTGTTGATTGCGGTGAGAGACAATAAGCTTCACAGGGTATCCCCATTTGTAGGGAATTTTTTGTTCATTGAGAACAGAGGTGACTGAGGAGAAGGCCCTGCGGGCTTGGGAAGTAGTCGCCGAAATGTCATTGAATAGAGACACTCCATGGAAGGGGTCTGGAAGCGAGCGCAGGGCCCTTGCTGCTCTCATGATCTCCTCCTTGACATGAAAAAAATGTACCCTGGCCAGGATGTCTCTAGGGACAGAGTCTGGGAGGTGCTGCGGCTTGTGGATCCTGTGTGCTCTGTCTATAAGCATATCTTGTGTCGTCAGCGTAGGCACTAGTTTGCGGAACATTTGATGTAAATAAGGCACAATTTCTGATGCTGCAAGCGACTCAGATACCCCCCTGACTTTAATATTGTTTCTCCTCGAGCGGTCCTCAAGGTCCGCGATTTTAAGACGGAGCTGGGTGACCATGGCAGCTTGCTCATCCTGTATATTCACCATACAATTGTGAGCTTCAGTGGCTTCTGACAGATGTTGTTCTATGCGGTCAGTGCGGTGCTCTAGTGAGGTGACTTTTTCTTGCATATGGTTAAGAGAGATTTTTAAGTCTCTGTGCAGCTCAGTCTGTAAAGACAGCAGCATTGCTTTAAGTGAGTGTTCAGAGGCTGGATTGTCTGAGGTGGGGTACTCAGCAAGGGATTGTGCAGCTGGATTCTCAGAGCCTGTGGTACTACATGTCCCAGCGCCATGCTGCTTCTTATGAGGAGGCTGTTTGTCAGGGGAGAGTGAGGGAAACTCTGCTAGTCTCTTACCTCTGTCCCCAGGGGAGATGGAGTGCTCTGTGGTCTGATCCATCCCTTCATCCAGGGCCTGGAACGCTGGAGGCGCTTCCGCAGGGCAGCTATGAGGTCGCCTCAGGTTTCCTGGGTCCCGGTCGGCGCCATTTTGGGAGTCCTGCTGCGAAGGCCGCATGTAAAAATCGAGGAGTCTGCGGGGTCCCTTGAGCTTGCCCTTCTTCTTGGACATACTCCGGAGACTTTCCGGTAGTCGTCTGATCGAACAGCAATCCGTTCGGGCAGCGGGAGACGGCAGTATTCGCTGTAGTATGGTGTGGAGGAGCGGAGCCGAACGATCAAGCGGCCATCTCACTCAGCGGCCAGGCCACGCCCCCTCAGCTTCCGATAATTTACGGGAAAAGAACGCAAAATCTTGGAAGCGTCTACCTCTAGAATGTAAAGTAATGCCGGATCAGGATGCTTGAGGACTGATGCAGATGTAAACAGGTTCTTGAGGGCTACAAAGGCTTTCTGGGCTTCGGATGACCAACGGAAATGACTACCTGGCTTTGTGAGTTCTGTGATGGGGGAGATGATAGCGGAAAATCCCTTAAAGCAGTTTGGTACCTAAAAATGAAACTTCATCTTATTAAAATCACCAGATTGAATACTTACCTAAATGAACCCTGAAAAAAAAAATTATTCTTTACTTACCTTTTATTTCAGATGTGTATGCTGACTTCCGGGTTGCCCTACCGTGGGAGTAGGCGTGGTTATCGTCCTCGCAATGGTCCCTGGGAAATTTCTAAGCTATTTCCCAAGAATCCATGGGGGGACAATGAAATTGCGAAATCTCGCCGGTCACGTGACGAGGGCGTGTCCGAATTTGCCATTTTTAAAGTGGGCAGGCAGCTGTATCTGCCATTACCACTATTGCACACTGAGCATGTGCGAGATGGAGCGGAGCATGCTGGGAGCCGAGCGTCATCGATACACAGGAAGTAAATGCCTGTGGGCTTCAGACGCCCACACTTAAAATGGAGAACGCCAGAGCACTTTTTTAAAAGTCATCCCGAGGAAAAGAATCGTCGCGCCGGGGGTCAAAAAAACGCCGGACGTGGATGCTAAGCGAAGGTAGCAGTCGCCCACCTGTAACACAGGTAAGAAAAAAAAAAAAAAGAGCGGAATCCTGCTTTAATAAACTTCCGGTAAAAGTTTGCAAAACCCACAAAACGCTGGGCGCCCTTCTTATCTGTAGGAGCAGGCCAGTCCAAAATGGCAGAAACTTTCTGAGAGTCCATCTGGATACCCTCCACAGAAATGATTAGTCCCAGGAATTGAATGCTCTGCTGCTCGAACACACATTTTTCGGGTTTGGCATATAGACCATGGCATCGCAGTCTTGTTAATACTTTCTTAACGTGTTCACGCTGCTCGGGCAGAGAAGGAGAGAAAATCAGAATATCGTCTAGGTAAACGATAACGGACAGGTCAAGGTAGTCTCTGAAAATATCGTTCACAAAGTGCTGGAATGTGGCAGGGGCATTACACAGTCCGAAGGGCATGACCAGGTACTCAAAATGTCCGAACCGGCTGCGAAAGGCAGTCTTCCTCTCCGAATGCGGACTAAGTTGTAGGCCCTGCGAAGATCCAATTTGGTAAATATTGCTGCCGTCCCTAGTCTTTGGAATATTTCAGGTACCAAGTGAAGAGGATACCGGTTCTTGATCGTGATCTTGTTGAGCTCCCGATAATCCATGCAAGGACGCAGAGAGTGGTCCTTCTTCTCTACAAAAAAGATTCCTACTCCTGCAGGGGAGGTAGAAGGCCTGATGAACCCCTTTTCTAGGTTCTCGTCAATATAAGTCCTTAGAGTCCCCAACTCCAGTTCTGTTAAGGGAAAGATTCTCCCAATGCAAAAAAAAGTTTTAAAAAAGGCAGTGATTTTAAAACTATTCGCAGCTACAATGAATTGTTGGACCGCAATACACATAAAAGTTCATTGATAAAAATGGCATGGGTATTACCCTACAGGGGAACCACAAACCAAAATTAATAAAAAAATGTGTGGGGGTCCCCCTAAATTCCATATCAGGCCCTTCAGGTCCGGTATGGATATGAAGGGGAACCCCGTGCCAAACTTTAAAAAAAAATGGCGTGGGGCACCAAAGGCTGCAGGAAAAGAGGGGGGAACGAGAGAGCGCCCCCCCCTCCTGAACCGTAGCAGGCCACCTGCCCTCAACATTGTTATAGAGGGTGCTTTGAGGTAGCCTCTCAAAGCACCTTGTCCCCATGTTGATGGGGAGAAGGGCCTCATTCCCACAACCCTCCCGATGTTGAGGGCATGTGGCCTGGTACGGTTCAGGAGGGAGGGGTGCTTCCCCCCCTCTCTTTTCCTGTGGCCTGCCAGATTTACGTTCTCGGATAAGGGTCTGGTATGGATTTTTGGGGGGACCCCACGACATTTAAAAAAAAAAATTGGTGCGGAGTTCCCCTTAAAATCCATGCCAGACCTGAAGGGTCTGGTATGGATTATGAGGGGGACCCCCCACTCCATTTTTTTTTTATTTGGTGCAAGGTTCCCCTTAATATCCATACCAGACCTGAAGGGCCTGGTATGGAATTTAGGGGGACCCCACCCTTTTTTGTTCTTTTTGGTTCAGGGTTCCCCTGTGGGGAAATCCACATGCCGTTTTTATCAATGAACTTTTATGTGTATTGCGGACTGACAATTCATTGTAGCCGCAAGTAGTTTTAAATGACTTATTTTTTTCCTTTAGAAATGTCATTTTGCTGTCAGAATGGTCTAAACACTGGAAACATGCGCCCCTTTACAGGCATACTATAGACACCCCCCAGGTATGAAATTTAAAGGAATATTACACTTTTATTGTTTCACTTTAAGCATTATTAAAATCACTGCTACTGAAAAAACGTCTGCTTTTAAAACTTTTTTTTGCATTGATACATGTCCCCTTGGGCAGGACCCAGGTCCCTAAACACTTTTTACGACAATACCATGCATATAAGCCTTTAAAATTAGCACTTTTGATTATTTATGTTCGTATCCCATAGACTTTAATGGTGTTCGCGTGTTCGAACAAATCTTTTGCCTGTTCGCATGTTCTGGGGCGAACCAAACAGGGGGGTGTTCGGCTCATCCCTACTATACAGGCACAGGACACTTTCCGCTTTGTGATATTTATTACACTGCATTGTTTTTTTATGTTTTTTTTTTTGCAATATCTATTGTACTTTATTTGTTTGCTATCTTAGTGGGAAAAAAAAAAACACTTTATTTGGTTATATTTTCATGTATCACTATCTATGTGTATGAAAAGTAATGACATAGCTCTGTGATTTAGTATGCACATGGATTTCTCTGCAGCCTGAAGTACTACCGGAAGTTAGGAACAGGTAAGCCCTGAGGCTACAGAAGAAGGATGGTTTTAACTGATGCCAAAGAGAATTTAAAGAACAACTCCACTTTCCTATGTAGAAATATAGCAAATAAAAAAAATATATATAGTATCTAAAATTGCTATACAAGCCATATTGTAATTTAACATTATTAAACATTACCTTTGCATTTCAGACTGCAGCTGCTGTATTTTTCTATAAATTCAATGCAATATTGAAACCTGGAGGCACCAGAAGCACCAGTTGCTTGTAACTAAATAGTCATTCTCATTTAGAATTAGGCTCGGTTCACACTAGTGCGATTCCAAAGTTGCACGATTTCCAGTGCGGCTTTGGAGTGTAACTTTCATGGGACTTTACACTCTCTGGCACTCAAGTTGCAAGAAAATCACATGAAAGTAATGCAGGAACCTTTTTAAAGTTGCTGTGTCTTTAAGTTTCATAGATTGTAATGGGTACCATTGAAATAAATGGGACTTGTCATGCAAATTTACTTGTCTAAAGTTGCATGACAAGTTGAACCAGTGTAAACGGAGCCTTAGTAGTGAACAAAACATGATTTAACAAAGAGCTATTCCATCGGTAGAAACAGGTAACAATCTGCTTAAACTTTTGTTAAATCCTTGCAATGTACATTAATCACCCAGAGGTGACTGTTTTATCTGGGCAAAAGTGGAGTTACAATCTTCTAGTCCGTAAGACATCCTATGGTGTCCTTGGGTTAAAGTGGTTATATCTGAATGATGCCTGCAGCCACAGACATCATTCAGATACCTTTCTTTTCAGCCGGTTATTCCCTCACATGTAAAAGTCACCCTAGCAGCTATTCAGCCGCTGGATTGCTTTTAAAGGTGGCAGGAGGGGACTTTCTGGGCTTTCATGTGCGATCAGGAGGCCGGATTATGATGTAAACAGTGCCAGTTTTTTACCAGGAAAAAAGAGATCACTATATTACCATAAGTATTGGAAAACCTAGTCTTTACACACACATGAAATTGAATAGCATCCCGGTTTTAGTCCGTAGGGTTCAATATTGGGTTGGCCCACACTTTGCAGTTATAACAGCTTCATCTTTTCTGGGAAGGCTGTCCACAAGGTTTAGAAGTGTGTCTATGGTAATGTTTGACCATTCTTCCAGAAGCACATTTGTGAGGTTAGGCACTGATGTGGATGAGAAGGCCTGGCTCGCAGTCTGTTCTATTGGGTTGAGGTCAGGACTCTGTGCAGACCAGTCAAGTTCCTCCACCCCAAACTCGCTCATCCATGTCTTTATGGACATTGCTTTGTGCACTGGCACCCAGTCATGTTGGAAAAGAAAGCAGCCATCCCCAAACTGTTCCCACAGAGTTAGGAGTATGAAAATGTCCAAAATATCTTGGTTTGCTGACGCATTAAGAGTATCCTTCACTGGAACTAAGGGGCCAAGCCCAACCCCTGAAAAAAAAAAAAAACCCACACCATAATCCATACTCCACCAAGTGATTTGCACCAGTGCATAAAGAAAGCTCTGTTATGACAAGGAGGAGCGAGTTTGGAGTGGAGGAACTTGACTGGCCTGCACAGAGTCCTGATCTCAACCCGATAGAACACCTTTGCGGTGAATTCGAGTGGACACTGCAAGCCAGGCCTTCTTGTCCACATCAGTGCCTGACCTCACAAATGCGCTTCTGGAAGCATGGTCAAACAGGTCCTAAAACTTATGGATAGCCTTCCCAAAGGAGTTGAAGCTGTTATAGCTGCAAAAGGTGGGTCAACTCAATATTGAACCCTACGGACTAAGACTGTGATGCCATTCAAGTGCATTTAAAAGGCAGGTGTCCCAAAACTTTTGGTAATATAGTGTATCTGGTTTCTCATTGGCCCCAGATGTCTCCATAAAGAGGACCTTATTCCTATTACAAGTTTTTTTTACAGTTCTTTTAGTAGGAATTAAAGTGATCAAAAAATAAATAAAATTGAAGGGACAGTGTAAAAAAAATAAAAATAAAAATGTAAAGCTCTCCTGTCCCCACGTGCTTGCACGCAGAAGCGAACACATACATAGGTTGTACATGCATATGTAAATGCCATTCAAATCACACATGCAAAGTATCGCCACAAACATTAGAGCGAGAGCAATAATGCTAAGACCTCCTCTGGAACTCTAAAATGGTAACCTGTAAAAAACATTAACGCGTAGCCTATGGAAATTTTTGAGTACCGAAGTTTGTGCCATTTCACGAGTGTGCATAGTTTTAAAGCATAACATGTTAAGTATCTATTTAATCAGCATAACATGATCTTTAACATTATATAAAAAAAACTGTGGGTAAATATTGTGTTTTGTTTTTTTAATTCGTGAAAGTGTTTGCAAACAAATTGCTGCACAAATACAATGTGACAGAACAAATTGCAACAATCGCCATTTTAGTCGCTAGAGTCTCGGCTAAAAAAAAATAATATATATATATATATATATATATATATATATATATATATATATATATATATATATATATATATATATATATATATATATATATATATATATATATATGTATATATATATATATATAAACATATAATGTTAGGGGATTCTGAGTAGTCTTCTAGCAAAACAAATATGAATTTTACATGTAGGAGAGGAATGCATTTTCCCCATATGGAAGCGGTTGAGCTCTGTGTCAAGGTGTCAAGAATCGAGCCTGTAAAGCAACAGGGGCCCAGGTCATTGAATGTTATAAAAGTCCTCAAGCTCTATTGTAACCTGACCCAAGTGAAAGCTCAAAGCCTCCCTTCCCTTAGCCCTTGTACACACGGTCGGACATCCCGACGGAAAATGTCTGATCGGACCATGTTGTCGGATAATCCGACCGTGTGTGGGCTTCATCTGACTTTTTCCGTCGGAATGTCCGACTAACAAAGTTTGAGAGCTGGATATAAAAATTTTCCGCCAGCATGATCCGATCGGACTTTGTCTGATCGTTTGTAGAGAATTCCGATCTAACAAAGTGCCACGCATGCTCAGTTCAAATTCCTAGACCAAAGCTATTGGCTACTAGCCTGAACGTAGTCCCATCTTAATTAAATAACGTCATCACATTACGAACGATCGGATTTTCCGACAAATTTGTCTGACCGTGTGTATGCAACACCAGTTTCGGACAGAATCCGTCGGACAAAATCCGACGGATTTTGTTGTCGGAATGTCTGACCGTGTGTACAAGGGCTTAGTCTTTACTTCCACTTTAAGTCCTTTTATTAACGTAACTGTAGCGGCGGCTCCTGAAGAGCATGCGCTATGCGTTTTTCAAAGTTAAAGTTATGCCTAAACTGCAGTTTGGTTTGGGTACAATTGTCTAAATTTGGACTTCAGCATCAGTCTGACTGGACTATGAGATGTTTAGCCTGGCCACAGGGGGCACTGTCTCTTCTGACAGGCATGGAACTATGGTCTGGTTATGTGCTTAAGTCACTCTCTCTCGGAGTCCACCCAGTGGGAGTGGCACTCTTGCTGTGCTTTCTGGGAGAGGGTATTTAAGATGCGGAAGTCACGTGGTTTGGGGTTCCGGTCCAGAATGATGTACGGACTTCATGGTCCTGGTCCTCCTGACCAGCCCCCAGGAAGGCAATGGCCTGGGGTGCGGATCCACCCAATCTTTATGTCTCTGGGCTGGCTAGCCCGAGGCAGGGAAACTAAAGGAGGATTCTGAGGCGGTTGGGTGTCGTCTCCGGTTTGGGAGAGAACCAGTAACTTCAAGCATTCCAGGGGAGGACTCTTCAGAAGAAGACCACGTACGGGTTGGTTTCTTAGTAAGAGCCTGGAAGGGCTGAAGTACCCAAGAGAATCCGGTCTCACGGATATCGCCAAGCTGGCTGAAAGATACAGGTATCCTACGAGTGTTCTTCAAGTTTAGTTTCCCTACGTGTTCTACAGCAACGTCTGTGGCAGAGACATTATCTTGTATGTTCTACAACAACGTCCGTGGCAGAGACTTATTCCTGAGTTAAGCACCTTGTTGGCTACTAGGCCTTGTGAGAGAAGGACTGTCCAACTTGAATGAACATCCAGTTGCGAATGGCTATTCTCTGGATGCAGTCAAAGTAAGCAAGTTCTTCAACGTTTTGACTTTGACATTAAGTGTACCTGAACTTCCTTTCCAACCCTCTGATCCCAATTTAAGAGACTGTTCATTGTCTACATTTTGCAAATAAAATCCATTCAAGTGGATCTGTTGTCTGTCAGTCTCTCGAGTTACTGGGCCATCTACCATGGGACACCCTTAGACATGAAGTGAGGAGAAAAGAAGGTAACGGTAAGCCCAAATCTAACCAGCAGCTCCTTCTGGGGTTAGTGCTACATAACCAAGGGTAAATTGTTTCCTTCACACTCCTTCAGTGTGGTTACATGATCACTATGATTTGGCTTCTCTGTGTAAGTGTGTGATTTGAATATACAGACCCACCCGCTGGCCTCCATTGCTCCCTCATTGTCAGTGCTCCCTTCTATCAGCTGTAGCAGACGTTTACTGACACATGAGCTTAGCAATCAAGTGACCACACCAAAGGAGATAAAAAAGTTATTTATACTGAGCTTTCTTACAAACAACATACAACCTGTGTTGAAACAGGGGAGGCAAGGTTTTAATTATGCCTTTACTTCCACTTAAAAGAGGGATCGGTGGAAAGTACCCTCAGCCATCTAACTCAGGAAGCTCTTGAAAAATGACCACCCAGAGCTTCTGCTAACTGAATTTCCAAAGGGTGCCAAATTGATTCATAGAGATTAAAATTGGCTGCTACCCCACAATGGATGGATTTACAGAGGGGTCACCAACAATGATCATAAAAAAAATGACAGCTCTTCTGAGAAACACAGGATCACAACACTAACATGGTCATCTGTGATCAGAGAGGATCTTCAAGCTGGTCAGGAATTGGTTTAACTGTACTCTTTTGAGGACATCTTGTCAGATAAGAAACAACACTGAATAGGCTCGTATCAGCTGTGGTCCGTGCCTATGATAGTATGAAGAATGATATTAACCAGATATTTACTCTATATGCTTATGTTTGGAAGAGAAGCTCACCTACCAGTGAATCTGGTCTTTGAAATCTCTGCCAATGGGGAATTTACTGTGTCTCACAAAAAATAATCTAAAGACCACCTATGAGAAAGTTCAGACTGCCTCTGAAATTCAAGGCCAGCAAAACAAATAAAGATATGATCTGAGAGTTATATCGCGTACACGCGACCGGATTTTCCATCAGAATAAACTCAGACGGTTTTTCTGACGGAGTTCTGATGGAGTTCCGCTGAAACGGACTTGCCTACACACGATCACACCAAAGTCTGATCATTTAGAATGCGGTGGCGTATAACACGTACAACGGGACTACATAGTTAGTAAGGTTGAATAAAGACACCAGTCCATCCAGTTCAACCTGAGTGAGTGTCTACAATTGTCCCTAACCCTGTACATTACACATTCACATCAGTCCCTACCCTCAAGGACTAGAAAAAGGAAGTTCAATAGCCAGTAGCCAATAGCTGCCCTTGCATCATTTTTGGACTGTCGGAACAGTATACAAACAAATGGTTTTTCCTGATAGGAATTGATTCCATTGGAAAGATTTACAACATGGTCTATTTCTAGGTCCATCAGAATTTTTGAAAAAAAAGTCCATTGAAGCCCACACATGATCAGAATATTCGATGAAATGATTCCGTCTGACTTTTTCTGCCGGAAAGTCTGTGTGTACACAGCATTAAAGTCCACGACTTAAACTCAGGTGGCAGGGTGCATCTAACTATATAGCAGCTTTTTAGGGAGTTTTTACCATCAAGAAACCTGCCCTGAGAAATGGCAAGTAATTATCCCTGGAGTGCATGTTGACAGGAGGTTGCTGCAAAGAAATCAACAGTACTGAAATACAACAAAAGAAAAAAAGGTGAAAAGGAGTATTTTCTTAAAAAGCTAATTGTTTGATACACAGAGACTTAGAGGCTGAATACCATTCAGTCAGTCAGCTTTAGCCTGAGATGCTTTGCATTACTACATGTACCTCTGACCTTACTATGTGCATGGTAATAAACTGTGAACTACACATTCACTGTTCCCTTTGTCTATCTCCATTACCTTAATAAACCACTAAAATCATTACATTAAACACTACATTATCGTAAATGTTTTCTTCTATATTAAAATATGCTCTACTCCTTTTGCGGTGACATTTTACTTTTTATTATGTCAAGCTGCTCAAGTGCTGAGAGCATAGGCCCTTTCTGTCTTTGGAGAGAAGCTATACACAGCATACAGGGGAAGCATGCATCCAAATATATGGTCCACAGTAGTGTGATAGAGAAGTTCCAGTAGTTGTTTATCTTTATAGTATTTAGGGTATTTAAATGCAAGATCATCTTTTTCTTTAAAGTGATTGTAAAGTCTAATTATTATACTTACCTGCTCTGTGTAGTGGTTTTGCACAGGGCAGCCCAGAGCCTCCATTTCTCGGGTCCCTCTTTGGCTCTCCTGGCCCCTAACTCCTGCCGATGGCCCCCACAGTAAGCAGCTTGCTATGGGGGCAACTGAGCTGAGCCACGGCTCCCTGTCTCCATTCAGACACAGAGCACAGGTTTGGCCTCATCCCCCTCTCTCTCTCTCCTGATTGGCTAACTGACTTTGACAGCAGCGGGAGTCAATGGCACCACTGCTGTGTCTCAGCCAATCAGGAGGGAGAGATGGATGATCCTGGATGACTAAGGCACTCATGCACATCGCAGGATAGAGATCGGGCTCAGGTAAGTATTAGGAGGGCTGAGGGGTGCTCTTGCACACAAAAGGTTTTTTATTTATCTTAATGCATAGAATGCATTAAGATAAAAAAAAAACTCTGCCTTTACAATCACTTTAAGAAAGATATTTTGCTTCTATCTTATTACACACACAAAAAACAAACAAAAAAAATAGATTTGTCAGGAGGGCACCTCCCTCTCACTTCCTGTTTTTGCTATGGGAAAGGAAGTGAAGGTAAATCCCTCCAATGGGACACAGGTGGCAAAAAAAAAAAAAAAAGACATTGAAAATATGTGTCGAAGAGTTTGCTATAAATAGATTAGCAGAGAGCTTGTTATGTCACAGCACAGCTCTGCAAGTTTCTGCCTATGAGCAGGGGGTGTGTGTGCTTTTCCTCCAATCAGCTATCACACAGTGTATGTCAAGACTTTCCTCCCACTGCTGAAAGAGGAGGTAAAAATTCTAACACAATGTGCACTTTCTAAAGAATATATAAAGCTGAAGACAGCAGATATACAGTACATGTAAAACATGTAGGGAGATTTGTTTCATCTCTGTGTATCTTCTGAGGCTGTTCAAATCACTGGGTATAGGAGAGGGTTTACATCCACTTTATTTCAAAAGGAGAAAACATTTTTTGACTATAATTCTACTACTTAGTAGTATTGAGTATAGGGCAGAGAACCCAGTAACTGATCCATGAGAGAAGAAAGAGACTGGGTAGTGGGCAGAGTGGGTTGTGAGATGGAAATTAAGCCCAGGGGGTCAGAGAGCAGGAGTGACACAGGAAGGAGAGACTGGCAGTTTCGAAATCCCTAAAAGAATTATTTCTTGTGACCTAAAATAGCGTTCTTCATTTTCCCATCTGCAGTGTGGATGGGTCCTTTGTGCAATGCCCATATCTTACTAGTGATGTGGATGCTGCTTACTGGATGCTGAAGTCATCCATCATCTAGGTTCTCACAGGATCCCTTAATCTTTTTTTTTTCTTTTTTTTTTTGATTACAAACAATGTTTATTATAGAAAAGGTCTTGGTACAAAGTATTTACAATGCAAAGAAAATACAGGTAAATACAGGTGGAGAAGCAGATTTTGAGTTCACATATACATAGGGTATATCATGAGGGATATGACAAAAAGATTTTTTTAGTAATGAACATGTTGTACGTTTACAGACATAGTGTTCAAAAGTGTCTAGGAATTACAGTTTAATAGCATATAGGAACAGTAATGGTAGAACATATCATTTCAATAGAGATAATTCCCATGGTGTCCATTTTTTCTAAATATGCATAGGAACTGGAGCCTTAACATCACGAAGGTGGGCGATAAAGAGACCTGTCAGGAGAATGGTATAAAGCATTAAGAAATCACCAGTCACCACCACCACCAGAAGAAATCATGCAGATTAAAGAATGTACTTTAGAGGTGTATTTTTTTTACTAAAGATAATTTTGCAGGTGTAGATTGTGGAAAATGTTTGGGTTTTAGGGTCATGTCACAAAAGCACAACATGTTACCACATGCAGTATATATTTAAAGCACAAAGATTCATTTATTGACTTTTTTGATATTTTTGACTCAAAGGGTAATTTCACAAAGATTATGATATACAGTAGGTTATAGCTTTCTAACTAGTTATTATCCAGAGCCATTCCCACATTTTAGTTATTAATTTAACAACATTTTTATTATTACTTAGGATACAATATTCTTTGTATTCTAAATGCAGAAAAGTAAAAAATAAAAAAAGCTTTATTTTTTTAAATTTCAGCAATGTAAAACGACTAGCAGTGCTATAGATGTAGGGCACTTTGCCATTTGTTCAGTTTATCACAATGCCAACATTAGGTTTCTGTTTGGCCTTGTTGGTTATTAAAACATGACATTTTGAGCATATTCCCCTTGTCTTTACCTTTCCTATGGAACATTTCCCTCCTTTGCAGTTTAATGCACTGAACATTGACCTTACTTGGGCAATGATGTCATCACTATCTCTGCTTCTTCCCCATAGCTAATGATAGCTTAGGGAACAGGAAAGGTAGGAAGCAACAGCAGCAAGTACAACAGGTGAACACAGCATGCAAAGTATATGTAGGTTCCTGTAAAACAGCAAAGCAGAAGATGTTTGCATTCAGGCTACCTCTTCCAATATAAGCTCTAAAGGATGCCTATGAGCAGAACCAGGAGGGAGGGGAAATTAGTCACTCTCATCTAGCTGTGTGTGCAAATCTAAGGCCGCGTACACACGGGCGGACTGTTCGTCCAACTTTGTCCGCTGAACAGTGTTTGGGCGGACAGTCCGCTCGTGTGTGGGCTTTCAGCGGACAGTTTCAGCGGACAGTTGGACGGACAAGGTTTTTCGGAAATTCCGTAAAACTGTCCGCTGAAACCTTGTTTCAGCGAACAGTCCGCTCGTGTGTAGGCTTGTTCGTCAAACAAAGTTGCGCGCATGCTCAGAAAGGATTTTCACGCCGAAAGCTATAATGCAGTGTATAGGACGTCGTATTTTTCGTCCCGTCGTACGTGCCGTTCACGTCATCGCGCACGGTTTCAGCAAACTGTTCGTCCGTCGTGTGTGGCCATGTCCGTCCATGCTAAGTTTGAGCGGACTGTTTGCCGAAACTGTTGGACGGACAAAGTTGGGCGAACAGTCCGCGCGTGTGTACGCGGCCTGACAGTTAAAGATTTCTGAAGGTAACCACGTCTTTCAGAAAATCAACATTGTTCACATTGTAAGGATAGGTAAAGGAACCAAGAGCTCCAAATGATGGCTGGGAATGTAAATATGAACTGTCCACATGCCATATTTCGTTTTTTACCTAAAAATTTTAATCTATTTCTTTTTAAATTCATATGTTGATTCCTTTTTAATAGGTTCATTCATCTCTAGCTATCAAGGATAATTTGACCATCTAATAAGGTTAGATTTATTTCAGGATTAAAGACCTATACTTGACTGTTGAGTTGCTTTTTACAGTCTTAACTATTTTAGCAATATTTAATCCTTTATCTCACCCTATATGGTGGTGATGTGGCAAGAAAAGAATGAGAAAAATAAAGGAATTTATCAGACGTATGTGCTTTTCTTAGAAATATGAGTTTCCTTCCCAAGGGTCTTTTTAATCAAAACAAACGTTAAGTTTTATAGCTGTTTTGGTATATTAAAAGATCATTAGCTGAGCAAGCTCCAAGTTGTTAACTACCTTAACCCATTTGGGCCTGGGAGTCATTGGTATGCAATGCGTACCTCAGTGTCTGTGCAATAGACAGGGGGTTAAGCCGTGCCCATTTAGGTATCATCGAGCATTAAAAAAATGCACCCAGCATGGATGCTGTATCCCCTGAGTTTCCTGCCGATGTATTACTTTTAAATTAGCAAGGGGAAATTCTCCTTGTGGTAGCTGGACAGAAAACAGCTGTGCTCATTAAAAGAGGAGAAACGGCTAAGTGGTTATATAATTAACGCCATGTAATTAACAGAGAATTTTAATAGTACGGTACTGTAGTTTTTGCAGCAAAGCTTTACTTCCTGCTGCAATGAATGCTAATCACAGTACTGTTCAATGACTGCAAACTGCAGTAGACTTGCTTGTTTCTCTATCACGGGTACTGCAATGCTAAAATTTAACAGCATTGTAACCAGGTTTAGTCTAAGGGCATTTGGCATTGAAGAAAGAGACATTGCTGACCTCATTATGAAAAATACTATTTGCCTGGCTCTCTGTGCCTTCAATGTTTTTTAAGTTAATTGCATGAACCTACTATACAGCAATAAAACTTAAATTAATTCAGAATCTGCATACTTGTCCTGGGACAGATGGTGTTAAGGATCAATATGGTATCCAGGTCACTAACTTTTTTTAAACTTTCTTAACCACTGGTTTCTGTTAGGCCAAAAAGTTAACATCATGGTCGTTTTGTCACTAAAAATGTTCTATGAAGAACGAATGGAATTTGCAGTCCTCAAATCTTTTACACTATACATAAATACTTGTGCAGGCTGATATTTCAATTCCTGGGGAATAACGCTGCCTATGTTCATTTGATGCTTTAAATGCAATAAAGTTTGTATAGGTGATTTTTGTTCCTCACTCAAATCAATGGAAATACAAAAAAAACAAACAAGCTTTAAGCAATATAGCCCCCTGACTCCCAAAGGTTAGTGGGACCCATAGAGAGACAAAGTGGGCTAGTATTTCACATCAGGATGTAGTCCTCAGATATAGTGGAGCAATGTGTACAGACGGACCATAGTCACATTTAATGCAAAATTAAAGGAGTTTATTGAAAAAGAGAACAAAAGTCCTTACAATATTCAAAGATAGAGAGCCCTGAAGCCAACCTGGCATTCTGTGACTATAGCTCCTGGCTGCAAAACACTTAGAAGTTCAGTACCCAGGGGAGAAGACACCATACATCAGTGAGTTTCAAGCTCCCAATCCAAGCTTCTTTGGTTCCTCAAAATATATCCAGGTTAAATAAGCTAGGCCTCAAACCCAGTCCTTTGCCCAGCCACATTGTCACACTTAGGCAGCAGGCCTAAGATGATTCAACAGCTGCCACACATCTCTACCTTAAACAGAAATCCCAGGGGAAAACTGCCTTTCCAAGTTCACTCCCAGAATATTTCTACCCTATCCCTGCATGTACCACTGGCAATAAACCTCCTAGCAGTTGGCAAGGGTGAGAAATATCCATAGCTCTCATTAGTACAGCTCTCATACTATTGCTAGATGCATCAGGCTGCAGGGTGAAACTAGAAATAACCAGAGCCAAGTAGAAACCTAAGAAAGCTGAACTATCAAATCAGCTAGGCTGACTGCAGTTCAGCACTACTAATTTTAAATAGACATGCCTGCTAAGGACAGGGAGGCTACAGTAGCTTGATGCAGTTTAGACAGGGATCAAATGCAGGTAAGATGGAGCTGTTAAGAAAATCAACTGGAACTCAGATACTCCTCAAACTGATTTTACATTAACCTGAAAATAATGCTCATTTACACAAGCCCTATAGCTGGTTGAGGCCAAGTAAAGCAGCACTCTAGTGATTTGCATTGACTGCAATACCCACCTTGAGACTGCATTCCTCCATCAGACAGCATTTCTCTTCCAGGTTGAACGAAGTCCAGTGCCATGCAACCCACGTTTTGTGAGCTCAAGCTGTTTTAAACTGGAGTTCTACTTTAAAATTCGAACTGCTGTGTTAATTCTCATTCCCAGTATAAAAGAAAAGAAAAAACAATTAAGGGTGTCTAACCCAAGAGACACTGAAATAAGGCTGTTATGATTACATTGCCTAGAATAAGGCATTACCTTTTTGTTGTCTTTGTCCACATTGGAGACATTAGAGTCTAAACTACTGGAATAAATTGTTGGCGTTAGAGTATCCAAAGGATAAGAGACTTTGTAGTCTATCATTATCCCTTTTGTAGCACTAGACTAAGTTGTCAACATACAATGCATTAATGTACCGCATTTAGGCCTTTCTTACCGTACACAAATGCCCAAGATTACAAATCAGAACGTGATGTCTGATGGCTTTGCATCTCCACTAAGTTCATTCCTAATAACACTCTTGACCCAGCCACTGCTTTTATTTTAAATGAGCTGGAGGAAGCTAAAAATAACTTGATTAAGGCCTGTGTATAGCTGTAAATCCAATGTTTTGAACAATGAAGCTGTGGGATTAAGCAAGCAGTTTATAATATATTCCCCGTCACTACACCTTCAGTCCTTTATTAAAATGTTTGGCAGCTCAGAGACTTGACGTGTATTAGCCATTCACTGAGCACAATTTCCTGCAGCCTCGGATCGTCCTGAGCTGATGCAGATGTCAAACTCGGGGATTGATTTTCTGTTTATGCATTTTTTGTTCACTTGTTGAAAGATAATTCAGGTCGGCCAAGAGGTACAGGAAAACACTGACACAAATATAAGAAGGCTTAAGCTTTAGAGGAGATGTCAGCTTTTAAACAGAACATAATGATGCCAGTTCTGATAGAAAAAGGGCACATGTGACTCTTGAATATGTGAAGTGCTGGCAGATCTATGAAGCAGCCTTTCTGGGGAGGCAGTGTTCAGTCATGCAGTATGGTGTACCAATATTATTCAAATTTAACTCTAGTTCATGATTACTGGTCAACTATAATGCACTGAAATTATGGGAATACTATCTTAAGGTAAAGACATCCCTTGGAGAAAAAACTCTGATGCTCAAAGCGGTACAATATTTTGCATGGAAATTTGGCGTTTTATATTGTAGGCCTGTAATTCGGCCTACAATTATTAATTCCTATAATAAAGCATAACACACTTAAATCTGTCCAAACAAAAGTCTAGAAGACATCCCAGGTATGATAAAGTTTGAAACACAAAATCATAAAATATAATATAATAAATAACTATAAATAATTATAACAAATAATAATACAATAATAATAAAGATTCAATAATGTAATCAAATCAAAAACATTGAAATTTGTTCAGTTGTAGAATTGTTGCTGTCATTACTTTTAGTGTTTGATGACGAATTTCCCCACAAATCACTATTGCTCAATTCTGCAAGTGATTCTGATTTATTATCTCTGTTTTCTACCTGGTTTGCAACTGCTTTTGATGTAAAGGGACGCTTTTTGGTTGCTATGGACAATCTCCAGTTTCCAGGCAGAAAGAACAGTATTTATCATTTAAAACCACATGCAGGACACTGGATAACCTACTAGGGACCAAGGGGAGGTGAAATAATGTGATACAGTCCACTGTAATCTGACAGATTACATTACTGTATGTGTAATGTGTTTTTCACTTTTTAGATTTTTGCCATGAAACGTTGAGAATCCACATCTGGAAGAACATGTTATGACTACAGTCTATCTTTTACTGTCTACATTGTAAAGGATTTGCGTGATTATTTTTTGTGATATGGTGTCTGATAAGGGTTGTACAGGTCTTGAAGTAGTAATGCTCTTTTTATATTATTCTTTTACTATGTTCACACAATAAATGTTTATATATTGTAATGTTGGGGTGATTAAGCACAATTGGTAGATGCACGTTTTAGTCTACATCAGGCAGGCGTTTTATGGTTAAGGGCCTGGTAGCCCACGTTTATTATAAGAAAACAAAAATATTTAGTTCATCCAGTAATCCCACGCAGGGGTTTAAATTCATTCAGCACACAAATGAACATACCAAGCCACCTGGCTCTCAATTGTCAACAGTTCCTCTGCTTGCTCCCAACAGATTTGTCAACTCTTTCCAGCCCCCTGGACTCACCGACTTCCTTAGTCTTCCTGACTCTCAAGGTTGTCAGCCTTTCCCAGTCCCTTACACGGACTACAGTCTCCCACAGGGCAAACCACTCTTCAGCCAGCAGCAAGCTGCTCACACTTCCCCCATCCTACACCAACAGCCCTTCATTTATATGGCTTATATGCAGCTGGGCACACACCCTGCTCGTTAACATCAAGACCCAGACACAGGGCTGGAGATATGCAAACTCTGTGTCTGCGTCTCGTTTTCCTCCAATTTCATAGGGACAGAGCCTTGCTCTGTCACATATATTGTTTCGATCCGGAGGGAGGAACACCAGCACCCATCATGATGGTTGGGACACCTCTGTGCTGGCTGTCAGCCACGTAGGCCCAACCTTTTTTCCGGGTGCGCTTCCAGGAACATTCCCCCCCGGATCTTAACAGGTTCCTATATTTTCCTATACTCAGCCTTCCTCTTCTTTTGGGGTCCCTGGGCTTATTCACTTTTCTTGGGGGAACTCTGCCTTCCTTGAGCCCTCCTTTCAACTTACAAATACCCATTTTACCCTTCACCATCTGTATTTCAGGTTCAAAACAGTTTCTCTTGTTACCCACTGCAACCAAATCATTGTTTACAGAACGAACTCTTAACAGATCACAGCTTTCCAATTCAGTGTTTGTTAGAAGAAGACCCGAGGAGGGACTACATCCGACGGGACCATAGCACAGCTCCACCTCACCCGTTGTCCAACACTCCATGGGTACTTGTTCTAACAACCTACTCTGACCCAAGCATAACCCATTTTTTCCATGTGAACACATTACATTGTTATGGCAACCAATATTAACACTTTCTTCCATAGTGTCTCCGGGCACCTTAACTTGTACCTCTGGGCGAGTGACAGAAAGCATCTCTGCTACTGCTGAGTCCATTCTGGGCCCTTCCTTCTCATGAGGCCTAGCGGGTAAGGCAGTATCTGCGCCCTCTACTGACCACTGCTCCGCCGCACCTCGGACCACACCAGCAGAGATGTTTCTAGTCACCGCATCAGACGGAGAGACCTCTGATATCTCAAGCAGTTCTCTCGCGTGCCTTCCATACCAATCAATAACTAGAAGTATGCTCACAGAGAATCTGGAGATCCTGTGCCAAATGGGTAACCATTGGTCCCACCAATTCCACTGTTGGTCAAGGTTTCCCAGCACTGCCTGTACCACTTGGCTCCACCCATTGGTGCTACGCAGCACCACCTGGTTCAACTGCGGTGGAGATACCCAAGTATACAGTAAGTTCATCTTTACCAACTCTAGCATTTCTAGTAAAGTTTCTGTCATCTCTAAACATCCCATGTCTAAACACCAGAACTTTCTAGGGTCTTCTACCCTGTCCAAGACATGGAGGGGCTCAGCGACTGCAGGTTGAGAGGGTGAGACATTTGAAGAGACCTCATCCTCCTTGGAGGTACTCATCATCACAGACTGTTTCTCCCCTGGAGAGCTGTCAGACACCTGTCTCACACTTATCCCTTCTGCACCAGTGTTGGTGAGCCTCTGCAGGTCATTACAAGTCACACTATCACTTTGATACTCAATATCATTTAGCTGTGGAGCTGTGGACAACACATCTGCGATGCCAGTGCCCTGAACTGTTTCTTCAGAGGGGAGGGCAGCAACCTTTGCAGGGACCAGGACGCCCTCAACCACCAGCGGCTCTGCGATCCCCCTGTCTGGCATAGCAGTTGTGTCCACACCCTTGTTATTTAAGCTAGCCTTACCCAGCATGGCTAGCAATTGTTTGGCCCAGCTGTCCCAGTCCATAGTGGTTCCACCATGGGCGTTCCACAGCGTTGCATCACCTGCTGTAGAAAGCCGCACAGAAACCTGGGATTCATTAGCTTTAACTGCACATTCCTCACTTCTATATACATCATTTTGTGACACCACACTTTTATCAACGTTGCATTGGGGTGATGCTTCATCACCTAAAGCTTGGTGCAGCACACCATTTTGAACACCTTTTTCTGGTGGCACTACAGACACATCCAGCTTTGTATACTCAACTTTTGCAGGCTGAATTAACCCCTTGCCCACTGGGCTACACATAGGGTTGTGGGGCTGAGCCCACACTCTCTCACTGTGCGGCTCAGTCATAACATTACAGGAAACACATTTTTCAGCATCATAATCACCAATCACATTACTTTGGCCAACACTATTGTCAGCATGACCCTCAATATTCTCATTATGTGTAGACATAACTACTGCTTTTGTGGGTTGTCTATGAGCCACCATAACCTCTGAGCAACTCTTCACAGCACCCGCTCTCTGTAAAGGGGCACTTTTGCCTATTTGGGCAGCTCCATAGCTGACCTGGGAAACTCTCTGCTCCAACACTGCAAGCTCCTTGGAAGTTTCCCTGGGCAACCCTGCAGCAGCTGTCACTAGGGAACATGGTACCAGCACTGTTTTGGTCACCCCTAGCTCAATTTTCCCAGCCATCTGCTGGATCATAGCAGGCATATGCAAAGTCCCCATGTCCTTTTCAGTCTTTAGCCCTACGTCTAGTTGGGCTTTACGCTGCGCCTCCCCACTGCTCTGGGTAGCACAATGCAGAAAGTCTATGTCCATTTGTACTGTGGATCTCCCCACTGGACATACTCCAACTTCACTGGGTTCAGCATCATAAACTGAAACAGTCTTACCAGTTCCTGCAGCTGATGTCATAGCCTTCACTTGAGTGCGTTGTCTCACTGGTGTGGTGTCTCCACAGGCTGACTCCCCCATGTGGCCATGGAGCAAAACTGCAGCCTTTCTGGACCCACTGACGCCCCCTGTAGGTAACACAAGATCCTTGTTGCTAGGGGTAACTGCAGACTTGCGCTCCAAAGCTGGTTGGCTATAACTCATGCAGGATTCAAGCTGATGTACTCTCCTTTCGGGACTGACCCCTTTGTCTAAGCGGCCATGACAGAAAACCTTACGTTTCTCTGGATTTCCAATTCCTAGGACTTCCGGCGACACTTCTCCCATCCTGGAGCATTGCTGGCGGCCCATGATACGATGGAACTCTCCTCTAAGAAGGATTTCCTCTTTAAACTTGCGATAGTCATCCTGGCCCCCATCCATCAAATGGTAAACCGACCGGAACTCTATCCGCAATAAGGTTTGCAGCAGTTTTGGCCACCGGTCCCTAGGCCATTTTCTCTTTACAGCAACTTTTTCAAATCTTACAAGGAAGTCTCCCACCTCCTCTGTAGGCAGCATGGGTTGCACATAGTCAGAGGCCAAGATCTCAGCCCCTTGCAGTGCACCCGACTCTTTGCGATTTCGCTTGAACCATTCATTTTCTGTCTCACATGTCACTGGCCCCTTTTTACTGGTCCTACAAGGTGGAGACATCTTCTCAGGCCATGCTGAGCTCACTTCTTGGCATCTCCTCCATGACTGGCTCTCACTCGTTGCCATTGGATACCACTTCTGAGGATACAGCTGATCACAATCATTAGTAGATGAGCTCCAGAATTCATCAACCTCCCATCCAGCTTGGTTATTCCACAAACATTCCTGTGACAAGGGGCAATGGGCAACAGCATGCCCCCACTCACTATAACTAATGCAGCGCAGAGGCCTCCTTGCGTCATGCTGTGGCACCTTTGGGCTCAGGCTGCCAGGAACAACATCCTCTTTCACTTCTCCTTTAACTCGGGGTGACATGATCAATTTACCCCAGATCACAGCGATGTCAGACTCAGACAAATTCTCTGGTGTGGCTGGGGCATGTGGTGAAATACCCTCTAGCCACAATAGCCGCTCCCTGGCTTTAGCAAGGATTGCTTCCTTTTTTTGCTTTGACCGTCCCATCCTTGCAATCACATGCACACAGCAGCTTGTAACAGTTCTCAGCAGAGAAAGAAAAAAAAAAAATCTGAGGTTTGATTCTTCCTTCACAGGTACACAACTCGCATGCAACACAGTCCATCAAATAAACGTATACGCAATGCTGTTCGCCTGGCTGCCACACACAGCTAGCAGTAGTTCCTGATGCGACTCACCATGGAGCAAGGACCCGGATTCCACCTTCTACATGCCCGCATTCGAACACCACTTGTAATGTTGGGGTGATTAAGCACAATTGGTAGATGCACGTTTTAGTCTACATCAGGCAGGCGTTTTATGGTTAAGGGCCTGGTAGCCCACGTTTATTATAAGAAAACAAAAATATTTAGTTCATCCAGTAATCCCACGCAGGGGTTTAAATTCATTCAGCACACAAATGAACATACCAAGCCACCTGGCTCTCAATTGTCAACAGTTCCTCTGCTTGCTCCCAACAGATTTGTCAACTCTTTCCAGCCCCCTGGACTCACCGACTTCCTTAGTCTTCCTGACTCTCAAGGTTGTCAGCCTTTCCCAGTCCCTTACACGGACTACAGTCTCCCACAGGGCAAACCACTCTTCAGCCAGCAGCAAGCTGCTCACACTTCCCCCATCCTACACCAACAGCCCTTCATTTATATGGCTTATATGCAGCTGGGCACACACCCTGCTCGTTAACATCAAGACCCAGACACAGGGCTGGAGATATGCAAACTCTGTGTCTGCGTCTCGTTTTCCTCCAATTTCATAGGGACAGAGCCTTGCTCTGTCACAATATATATATATATATATATATATATATATATATATATATATTGCAAGTGTTGTCCATTCCTGAGATTTGCACCTTTAACCACTTCAGCCAAGGAAGGTTAGGCTGCTCAATGACCAGAGCACTTTTTACAATTTGGCACTGTGCGATTTAACTGGTAATTGCGCGGTCGTGCAATGTTGTACCCAAACAAAATTTGCGTTCTTTTTTTTCCACAAATACAACTTTCTTTTTATGGTATTTGATTGCCTCTTCGATTTTTTTTTCTTGCGATATAAACGGAAAAAGACCATAAATTTTGAAAAAAATTATATTTTCTACTTTATGTTATAAGAAAAATCCAATAAACGCAATTCTAGTCATACATTTAGGGCAACATGTGTTCAGCCACATGACTTTGGTAAAAAAAAAAAAGTCAATGAGTGTATATTTTTTGGTTTGCACAAAAGTTATAGCGTCTACAAACTAGGGTACATTTTCTGGACTTTATGCGGCTTTTAGTTTATGACTCTCATTTCTTGAGCTGCTAAAATGGCAGGGCATTACAAACCCTCCCCAAATGACCCTATTTTGGAAAGTAGACACCCCAAGGAAATTGCTGAGAGGCATGTTGAGCCCATTGAATATTTTATTTTTTTGTCATAAGTGATTGAATAATAAAAAAAATAAAAAAATTCAGACTAAGTTGTCACTAAATGATATATTGCTCACACATGCCATGGTTATATGTAGAATAACACCTCAAAATACATTCTACTGCTTCTTCTGAGTACGGAGATACCTTATTTGTAAGAAGTTTTGGGAGCCTAGCTGCGTACAGGAACCCAAAAACCAAGCACCGCCTTCAGGATTTCTAAGGGTGTGCATTTTTGATTTCACTCCTCACTACCTTTCACAGTTTTGAAGGCCATAAAATGCCAAAGATATTTTATGAGAGGCATGTTGAGTCCATGGAATATTTTATATTTTGCCACAAGTTGCAGGAATTTTTTTTTTTTTGCACAAAGTTGTCACTAAATGATCTATTGCTCAAAAATGCCATTGTACGGGGATACCACAAAACCCCCACAAATGACCCCATTTTGGAAAGAACATACTTCAAGCTTTTTGCTGAGAGGCATGTTGAGTATTTTGCAGATCTCACTTTTTGTCACAAACTTTTAAAAATTTAAAAAAGAAAAAAAATAATATATTTTTTTTTCTATCTTCATTTTCAAAAATAAATGAGATCTGCAAAATACTCACCATGCCTCTTAGCAAATACTTTGGGGTGTCTACTTTCCAAAATATCTGCATTTACACAATGTATAAATATTAAAAACCGATTGTTCAAAACAGTTCTATTCCTGTTGTATTCCTGTGTTAATTTTAAACCTAGACCAATCAGAAATGTCAATAACAAAATCATGAGTATAGACAGCTAATAAAAAGTCCAAAGAATAAAAGTGTGGTCCGAAAAAACTGAACAGAAGAATTCAACAACCGATTTGAGCCTTTAGGCTGGAAAGATAGCTGAAAACACCACCACCATTGATAGGAGGAGGCTTAACAGAAATCATTGACTTGAAGAGGCATATATCCCCCCAAGTCGGAAAAGGCTTGTTAATCGGTAAACCCAATGGGAACAGCTGGTCCTGGATCCAAAACAGTTAATCAACATCAACGATCCAAGGCATCAATGGAATGCAGAGGATGTATAATGTAATTTCATGTAGAGGACAGAGGTTCGGTAATCACGTAACATGCATAATATAATGAAAACAACTTGCCTAGCGTGATACTGTTTAGAAGTGGTATTTAATAAAAAAAATTTAAATAAACACACTCACATTTAGATGGTCATGGGTAAGCTTATCATGTGTAGATACAGCTACACAAGCGATGCTTGCAGGTAGGTCCACCCGACGCATTTCAACTTGTCATCTGGGGTATGGACTCCCTTCATCTACATTGCTTTTATGAATCTGATGACCCCAAATTGAATGACCATGACACTGGAAAAAGATCCAACATGACATCACATCCGGTCAAGAATCTGGAAGTGAGCCCAGCGGAACAATAATTCCGGCTACCAATCCAATAAATCATAAATATTATATGAATAATTAATTTATAATAAGAAGATGCCATATGTATGAATATACTACATCTAGTATAATCGTGCTTCTAGTTATAAACACAGTGGGCAGAACGTGACTATAGATTCACCATCCACGCCTCGTTAAAAAACAAGGCCGGTTGTCGTCACTTCCGTCCGCGTATCTATCTGTGAATGGTATGTGGTTATAGAGATGACAACCAGGCCTCGCTATGAAAACGTGACTGGGTGTCATCACTTCCACTTGCGTTCCACAACACTGTAAAGAGGTACACGCTCTTATTCAATATCAGAAGGATTGCGAGCCAGGCCTCACGATGAGACAGCCAATAGGAACCGCAATAGTAGCACCAAACATAATTGCGCCGTCAACTCAAAATTGGGGTCACCAGTAACAAATACATTCTTTAATCAATAGTTAGATGAATTTATTTTCTACTAATCTAAGAATGTGAACTTAGTCTTATTATAGACCAGTTAACACAGATAACTACTGATATTTTCCAAATATCAGTTTGTAAATATGTCAAAGTACTATAAATAAACTAATTGATATTGAAAATAAAATTGAATTTAACTTAAAGTCGATAAAAAAAAATATAAACAATATAGATTAATAAAAAATCTGTAAAAAATAGATAGAATTGTTCCCTATATTATGAATGATAATATTATAAGATCCATAATATAAAGAACAATTATATATATTTTTTTACGGATTTTTTTTATTATAAAAAATTTTTTTTAGCAACTTTCAGTCATTTTTTTTTAAATTCAATTTTATTTTCAATATTAATTGTTTGAACAATCAGTTTTTATTATTTACACATTGTGTAAATGCAGATATTTAACAATCACTTATGCCGCGTACACACAATCGGATTATCCGGCGGACTAGAGTCCGTTGGACAATCCGCCCGTGTGTGGGCTCCGGCGGACTTTTTGTTCCCCGGACTTAGAAAGAAGTCTTGACTCAAAATTGTCCGCCGGATTAGGCAGTCTAGCGGACAATCCACTTGTCTGTGTGCTAGTCCCCCAGACTTTTCAAATGAACGGACTTGCCCACACACGGAATAAAGTCCGTTCATTTTGAACGTGGCTCCAGGTAGATGGAACTAGCGAAGGAAGTCAATGTTGCCGCTTCCAGCGGCGAGATTGACACCTCGCAAGCCCCGTCACCTGGTATGAATTTAAAGGGGAAGCCCTACACTGAAAAAGCAGTGCGGGGGTCCCCCCAAAGTCCATAGCAGACCCTTATCTGAGCATGCAGTATGGCATCAATATGGGGACAAGGTGCTTTGGGATGGGTGGGCCGCAAGGCCCCCAGTTCCCCAAAGCACCCCCCATGTTGAGGGCACACTGCCTGGTACGGCTCAGGCGGGGGGCACTTGCTCGTCCCCACTCCCTTTCCTAACCGAGCGGGCTGTGTGCTCGGATAACAGTCCGCTATGGACTTTGGGGGGACCCCCATGCCTTTTTTTGGTGTAGGGCTTCCCCTTTAAATCCATACCAGGCGATGAGGCTCGCGAGGTGTCAATCTTACCGATGGAGCAGGCGACATTGAATTCCTTCACTAGTTCCGTCTACCTAGAGCCACATTTAAAATGAACGGATTTTGCTCCGTGTGTGGGCAAGTCCATTAATTTCAAAAGTCCGGCGGACTCCCGCCATAGTCCGACGGATTGTCTGCCGGACCTAGTCCACCAGAAAAGTCCGGTCATGTGTGGGCGTGTGTGTGCAGGTCCGCTCGTTCAGAAAGTCCGGCGGGTTGTCTGCCAGACTAAGTCCGCCAGATAGTCTGATCGTGTGAACGCAGCCTTATATATACTATTAGCATTTCACTTTTCCATATAAAAATATCAAATATTCCTTGGACACAACATGCCTCCCAGCAACTGCTTGAGCACAGATTCACAGGCTCAGTTATCACAAGATAGACTAGACTCCTTCTTGTCACCTGTACACCTCCCAAAACTGTCACTAGACCAACGCCTCTCCTTAAACCAATCTATTTCCACTGACGAACTAGTTGAAGTAATTAAACTAAATAGGTGAACAAAAATGAGCTGCGCTAAAAACAAATTAGAAATTAAAAATTAATCAAACACCTAAAACCTAATCAAAACCTATACAAAGTAAGCATAAAAAACAATATTAAATAAACAAAAATGTGATTAGTAAACAGTATATATGAGTACTATCATATCATCATAGAGTGAATAAAGTGTATACTAGATCTGAAATGAAATTAGTATAAATAATATAGAAAACACCCACAATAATTAATGTAAATTGAAACAAAAATAATAATGTGTGCTAAATCTAAACGAATAATATTAACAAAAATAATATTCAAAAACCATAAAGAGTTCATATGTGATAAAGGAAAAAATAATACTTTTAGTCCAAAAATATTATTATTGATTCTTCAAACTTGATATTAAGGTGAAAAAAAAATATCCACAAATGCGTGTATGTAGAAAATATTCAAAACAATCCTCCACCAGTGAGAAGAGGGGCCGCTTACCAGAGCTTTAGATCCCAGTGTTAGTGAGATCAATAAGGCAACAGCACAGGGGTTTCTGGGTGAACCGTCACAGGCATCCCACCATCTATATCTCCAATACGAAGGCTCCAATACGAAGGCTCCAATCGAGGAACGAAGGTGTCGTAGATTGCTGACACCACGCTGTCTCTATCTCCAGTACGAAGCCTCCAGTCAGGAAACGAGGGTATCGTGGATCATATATAAAAGATCAAAGACACTCGCATAGCGTAAAACCACTTGGTTTAATATAGTAGAATTTAAAAAAAATTTTACACTCACATACGTAAAGAAAAAAACGATCACATAAAAAACGAGCCGGCCGGACTCGTGTGCCGCCCGCACTTCCTGGTTGGGCGTAGAACGCGGAGACGTCAGAACGCCTATCTCCCTACGCGCGTTTCGTCTCAAACGGACGTGTTCACGGGATGCGGGACGGCGTTCTGACGCACCGCCTATATACAAAATCATAAACAAACAGCCTCGGTCTGAGCTCCATGTTGTCCTCTCAATCCACCATGTTAGGTGAGGGAAAGAGGACTGGAATGCCCATACTATCACCCAGTCCACCATTTTGCATAAGGAGAAAAGGGTAAAAATTTGCCCTACCATTACGCAGAGGCAAACCCATAATTGTAACCCTCCAGAACCTTTTAAGAACCATAAAATAAAAATGCAAAATTATCATAAAAATACGTTGAGAAAAAAAAGGAATTACAAAAAAAATTCCTTTCAAATACCAATTGAAAAGTATATTTATCAGAAGGTATCCAATGAAATAATAAAATAATAATATGATAATAATAATAATAAAAGTAGTGAGACCACAAATACAGAAAAATTAATAAAGGCAAAAAACCTCATTGAGGACTCATGGAACTCACACCAAGTTTACAGTTAAAAAAGCAACAACAACCACAGGAAGCCCAAGCTATATAAACCATTCCAACCAATCATGTATTATTCAAGAATTGTCAATAAATGCATTTACGTCTACTTCAATATTAAGACCATGAGGGATGTAACTTTTTAATCTGTGTATCCACATCATTTCAAGCTTGGAAATGCTTCTTACCAAATGGGTTCCCCTCCAATGGGGATTGAACTTGTCAATTCCCATGAAGATTGTGTTGGTAGGGTCTCTGTTGTGTGCCAACAGGTAGTGTTTGGAGACCGAATGCTGGGTATATCCTCTACGGATATTCCCAATATGTTCGTTCAAACGTTTCCAAGCTTGAAATGATGTGGATACACAGATTAAAAAGTTACGTCCCTCATGGTCTTAATATTGAAGTAGACGTAAATGCATTTATTGACAATTCTTGAATAATACATGATTGGTTGGAATGGTTTATATAGCTTGGGCTTCCTGTGGTTGTTGTTGCTTTTTTAACTGTAAACTTGGTGTGAGTTCCATGAGTCCTCAATGAGGTTTTTTGCCTTTATTAATTTTTCTGTATTTGTGGTCTCACTACTTTTATTATTATTATTATCATATTATTATTTTATTATTTCATTGGATACCTTCTGATAAATATACTTTTCAATTGGTATTTGAAAGGAATTTTTTTTGTAATTCCTTTTTTTTCTCAACGTATTTTTATGATAATTTTGCATTTTTATTTTATGGTTCTTAAAAGGTTCTGGAGGGTTACAATTATGGGTTTGCCTCTGCGTAATGGTAGGGCAAATTTTTACCCTTTTCTCCTTATGCAAAATGGTGGACTGGGTGATAGTATGGGCATTCCAGTCCTCTTTCCCTCACCTAACATGGTGGATTGAGAGGACAACATGGAGCTCAGACCGAGGCTGTTTGTTTATGATTTTGTATATAGGCGGTGCGTCAGAACGCCGTCCCGCATCCCGTGAACACGTCCGTTTGAGACGAAACGCGCGTAGGGAGATAGGCGTTCTGACGTCTCCGCGTTCTACGCCCAACCAGGAAGTGCGGGCGGCACACGAGTCCGGCCGGCTCGTTTTTTATGTGATCGTTTTTTTCTTTACGTATGTGAGTGTAAAATTTTTTTTTAAATTCTACTATATTAAACCAAGTGGTTTTACGCTATGCGAGTGTCTTTGATCTTTTATATATGATCCACGATACCCTCGTTTCCTGACTGGAGGCTTCATACTGGAGATAGAGACAGCGTGGTGTCAGCAATCTACGACACCTTCGTTCCTCGATTGGAGCCTTCGTATTGGAGCCTTCGTATTGGAGATATAGATGGTGGGATGCCTGTGACGGTTCACCCAGAAACCCCTGTGCTGTTGCCTTATTGATCTCACTAACACTGGGATCTAAAGCTCTGGTAAGCAGCCCCTCTTCTCACTGGTGGAGGATTGTTTTGAATATTTTCTACATACACGCATTTGTGGATATTTTTTTTTTCACCTTAATATCAAGTTTGAAGAATCAATAATAATATTTTTGGACTAAAAGTATTATTTTTTCCTTTATCACATATGAACTCTTTATGGTTTTTGAATATTATTTTTGTTAATATTATTCGTTTAGATTTAGCACACATTATTATTTTTGTTTCAATTTACATTAATTATTGTGGGTGTTTTCTATATTATTTATACTAATTTCATTTCAGATCTAGTATACACTTTATTCACTCTATGATGATATGATAGTACTCATATATACTATTTACTAATCACATTTTTGTTTATTTAATATTGTTTTTTATGCTTACTTTGTATAGGTTTTGATTAGGTTTTAGGTGTTTGATTAATTTTTAATTTCTAATTTGTTTTTAGCGCAGCTCATTTTTGTTCACCTATTTAGTTTGATATCGGAGTATTACGATTAGGGTTGCTGCTTATAGGTTGCTTTCTTTTGTTGTTTGAGTAGCGCGGTTTACCCTTTGTACCGTGAAGTAATTAAACACCTTCCCTCACATAAAGCCTCAGGACCAGATGGTCTTATATACTCCTATTACAAGACATTTTTACCGACCCTATCCCTGCATATGTTAATCTTGTTCTCCTCATTGCTCCAGGGTACACTACCAAATTCTTTGCTTTTACACTCATTTGTAACCGTTATCCCTAAACCGGGCAAAGATCCATCTCTCCTTGACAATTACTGTCCCATCACCCTATTGAATTCTGATTACAAAATTTTTACCAAGATCTTAGAGAACAGACTCTCTTTACTACTCCCAGCATTAATTCATAGAGGCCAGGTGGGATTCGTTCCCACGAGACATGCAGGTGGTAATACACGTCGCACAATTGACCTTATAGATCTGCTCACAAAAACCAAAAACCCTGCTTTGATACTCAGTTTAGACGCTTAAAAGGCATTTGATCGCCTTAGCTGGCCATTTATGTTTGCAATACTAACTCTGATGGATTCTCTGGCCCCTTTATTCATGCTCTTCTGGCCCTATATTTCGAAGGCCACATCACAGGTACAACTCTCCTCTCACGTCCTTTTTCCCTTAGCAACGGTACGAGACAGGGATGTCCTTTATCGCCATTGCTTTTTATTCTTATTTAGTTTGGAACCCCTAGCTGCGGTTATACGGGAATGTCCAGAAATTAAAGGAGTACATCTCCGAAAAGCCGAATATAAAGTATCCCTATTCGCAGATGACGTTCTTCTTACTCTCACCCACGCATCTCCCTACCACACCTACATAACATATTATCCATTTTTAGTGGCCTCTCAGGTTTTAAAATTAATGATACTTAAACAGAAGCATTACCTATAAATATCCCCCCCCCCCCAGCTCTCCTATATTCCCTCCAAAGCAAGTATAATTACCATTGGTGTTCTCAATCGCTTAAATATTTGGGGGTTTAACTCATTGCCTCCTATGATATTTTAAATCGGGCCAACTTCCCTCCCCTGTTTTTGGAAATTAACCGTTTGCTGACACACTGGACCACCCTTCCCCTGTCCCTGTTGGGGCAAATTAATGTCCTTAAAATGTCCATCCTTCCTAAATTATTATATTTGTTTGAAACTTTGCCAGTGGCGGTCCCACTAACGCAGCTGAAATCCCTTCAAAGGAGAAGCCTCTGTTTTATCTGGAATAAAGCCTCCCACAGGATGGCAGGGATGGTGGTCCTGGCCTGAAAGAGTATGGGGGGGGGGGATTAGGAGGCCCAGACTTTATCAAATACTATTATTCCTCACACCTGAGAGTTCTTACCTCCTGGACCTCTCCATGGTAGGCTCCATGTAGGTGGTCAGAAATAGAAATGAGTGTCACAGCCACTGTCCATCCTTGCTATATTCTCTGGCCGCCTACTGCCCTTCATAAGCCCCAATTGCTGAAAATCTGTTTAGCTCCCATGTTGTTCACGCTGACTATTGCGAAAAGATGTTCTGAACGCTATTCCCTTTCCTCAACGTGTCCACTGCTTTTGAATATCCTATTCAACCCAGACTTCCCAGATAGCCTTTCTTATGACCGTATGCTACCATGGACCCAAGCAAAACTTTTTCAACTACGACAATTTGTTAATCCAGTGACACGACATTTACTGAATTTTCCTAACTTGCAAAGTCAACATCAGATTCCCCAAAAGCTTTTACATTCATACTTACAGATTAGACATTTTTTCTCCACCAGATCCCCTTCTTTGACTCTGGAAAAACCAACAGACTTTGAGACCCTATGCACTAAAGGCCCTTATTAGCCCCAAATGATTTCTACCATATACAAAATATTGCATGAAGCTGTTCCTATGACGGTAAATAACCACCACTACATGAGTAGAGATGGCCTTGCGGTTCGCCCGGCGGTTGGTTCGTGGCGAATTTTGGTCATTTGCGATTCACCGAACCTGCGGACTTCTGGCGCTGTTCGCGCAGCGGACATATGCGTTTACATTGTGAAGAACTTTGACCCATGAGACATCCATCATGGGGTACAGGACAGCCAATTGAGACATTTCAGCACATGAACAATTGGACATACCCCTTAGCTTATAAATAGACCTGATCTGGCGGCCATTTTACATTCTGTCTTTTGTCAGTGTAGGGAGAGGACGCTGTGTGGAGCAGGGAAAGTCAGTTTAATCACTAGCTATTGCTATTAGGTCCACAAGGGTCCTTTTAAGGACTGGTATAGGTGTGCAGTATATAGGGTTGTAATAAACTTAGAATATACTTTCTTTCAAATATACAAAGTATATTATGGTGCACTGCTGACTGCTGTGCTGCTGACCGATTCTGCAGCTGTCTTTTGTCAGTGTAGGGAAAGGACTGTGTGGAGAAGGGACAGTCAGTTTAATTACTAGCTATTACTATTAGGTGAACAAAGGTCCTTTTAACCAGTTGCCGACCGCCGCACGACGATGTACGTCGACAGCATGGCACGGGCAGGCATATTGGCGTACATGTACGTCCCTTGCCTCCCGCGGGTCGGGGGCCCGATCGGTCGGTTTTCGTCCGGGAGCGATCCGGGACGAGGGGGCGGCCATTCATTCATGGCCACCCCCTCGCGATCGCTCCCGACGAATAGGAATCCCCCGTGACATCACTTCCTCTCCTGTAATGTAAACACAGGAGAGGAAGTGATGTATTCTCTCCTCCGTGTCGGTATTTTTCGTTCCGACACGGAGGAGAGCGGATCGGTGAGTTGCACCAACACTCTACACACACAGTAGAACATGCCAGGCACACTCATACCCCCCCGATCACCCCCCCAATTACCCCTGCCCCCCAGTCACAGTGACACCAATGTCATTTTTTTTTTTTTTTTTGCATTGGTGTCATTTGTGACTGTAATAACTGTTAGGGCAGTTAGGGTTAGCCCCCTTTAGTTCTAATGTACCCCCCTAACCCCCCCCAATAAAGGTTTAACCCCGTGATCACCCCCCGTCGCCAGTGTCACTAAGGCTGGGTTCACATTGCAGCGGTTTATGAGAACGAATGTGATTCGCACCGCACTGCAGTGCAAATCACATCCGATCTCTGTGCGATTCGAGTTCAGCCATTCGCCGCACCCGCCACACCCGCCGCACCCGCCGCAAATTCGCACGGGACCCTTTTTTTGGCCCGCAGCAGAATCGGATCGCATGGGTGTTCACACCATGCGATCCGAGTTTGCAGATCGCACTGCGATATGCGAACTGATCTGGGGGTGTCAGTAACATTTCACTGACACTCCCAGCAGTCCGCATAGGGCAGTGTGAACTGCCGCCGGGAGGCATGCGATGCGGGAACCCGCCGCGCATTCGCGGCGTTTCCGCATCGCTCCAGTGTGAACCCAGCCTAATAAGCGATCATTTTTCTGATCGCCGTATTAGTGTCACAGGTGACGCTAGTTAGGCAGGTAGGTATTTAGGTTCGCCGCAGCTTTTTATAGCGCCAGGGACCCCCATATACTACCGCATAAAGCCCCCTGATTGCCCCCTAGTTAACCCTTTCACCAGTGATCACCATATAACTGTTACTGGTGACGCTGGTTGGTTAGTTATTTTTTTATAGTTTCAGGGCACCCGCCATTTATTACCTAATAAAGGTTTAACCCCCTGATCACCCGGCGGGTGTCATTTGTGACTAATAACTGTTAGGGCAGTTAGGGTTAGCCCCCTTTAGTTCTAAGGTACCCCCCTAACCCCCCCAATAAAGGTTTAACCCCGTGATCACCCCCCGTCGCCAGTGTCACTAAGGATGGGTTCACATTGCAGCGGTTTATGAGAACGGATGTGATTCGCACCGCACTGCAGTGCAAATCACATCCGATCTCTGTGCGATTCGAGTTCAGCTATACAGATAGTATGGCTGAATTCGTGTCGCACCCGCCACACCCGCCGCAAACTCGCACGGGACCCTTTTTTTGGTCCGCAGCAGAATCGGATCGCATGGGTGTTCACACCATGCGATCCAAGTTTGCAGATCGCACTGCGATATGCGAACTGATCTGGGGGTGTCATTAACATTTCACTGACACTCCCAGCAGTTCGCATAGGGCAGTGTGAACTGCCGCCGGGAGGCATGCGATGCGGGAACCCGCCGCGCATTCGTGGCGTTCCCGCATCGCTCCAGTGTGAACCCAGCCTAATAAGCGATCGTTTTTCTGATCGCTGTATTAGTGTCACAGGTGACGCTAGTTAGGCAGGTAGGTATTTAGGTTCGCCGCAGCTTTTTATAGCGCCAGGGACCCCCATATACTACCGCATAAAGCCCCCTGATTGCCCCCTAGTTAACCCTTTCACCAGTGATCACCATATAACTGTTACAGGTGACGCTGGTTGGTTAGTTATTTTTTTATAGTTTCAGGGCACCCGCCATTTATTACCTAGTCTCACTAGTGTACCCCTAAATTTAGGGGTGTCTACTTTCCAAAATGGGGTCATTTGGGGGGGGTTTGTGCCATCTTGGCATTTTATGGCCTTCAAAACTGTAACGCCCTTAGAAAGCCTGAAGGCGGTGCTTGGATTTCGGGGCCCCGTACGCGGCTAGGCTCCCAAAAAGTCCCACATATGTGGTATCCCCGTACTCAGGAGAAGCAGCAGAATTTATTTTGGGGTGTCATTTCACATATGCCCATGGCATGCGTGAGCAATATATCATTTAGTGACAACTTTGTGAAAAAAAAAAAAAAAGTTTGTAATTTTCCCGCAACTTGTGGCAAAATATAAAATATTCCATGGACTCAACATGCCTCTCAGCAAATAGCTTGGGGTGTCTACTTTCTAAAATGGGGTCATTTGTGGGGGTTTTGTGCCATCTTGGCATTTTATGGCCTTCAAAACTGTAATAGGTAGTGAGAAGTGAACTCAAAAATTTACGCCCTTAGAAAGCCTGAAGGCGGTGCTTGGTTTTCGGGGCCCCGTACGCGGCTAGGCTCCCAAAAAGTCCCACATATGTGGTATCCCCGTACTCAGGAGAAGCAGCAGAATTTATTTTGGGGTGTCATTTCACATATGCCCATGGCATGCATGAGCAATATATCATTTAGTGACAACTTTGTGAAAAAAAAAAAAAAAGTTTGTAATTTTCCCGCAACTTGTGGCAAAATATAAAATATTCCATGAACTCAACATGCCTCTCAGCAAATAGCTTGGGGTGTCTACTTTCTAAAATGGGGTCATTTGTGGGGGTTTTGTGCCATCTTGGCATTTTATGGCCTTCAAAACTGTAATAGGTAGTGAGAAGTGAACTCAAAAATTTACGCCCTTAGAAAGCCTGAAGGCGGTGCTTGGTTTTCGGGGCCCCGTACGCGGCTAGGCTCCCAAAAAGTCCCACATATGTGGTATCCCCGTACTCAGGAGAAGCAGCAGAATTTATTTTGGGGTGTCATTTCACATATGCCCATAGCATGTGTGAGCAATATATCATTTAGTGACAACTTTGTGTAAAAAAAAAAAAATTTTTTTTTGTCATTATTCAATCGCTTGAGGCAAAAAAATAAAATATTCAATGGGCTCAACATGCCTCTTATCAATTTCCTTAGGGGGTCTACTTTCCAAAATGGGGTCATTTGGGGGGGTTTTGTACTGCCCTGCCATTTTAGCACCTCAAGAAATGAGATAGGCAGTCGTAAACTAAAAGCTGCGTAAATTCCAGAAAACGTACCTTAGTTTGTAGATGTGACAACTTTTGCGCAAACCAATAAATATACAATTATTGACTTTTTTTACCAAAGACATGTGGCTGAATACATTTTGGCCTAAATGTATGACTAAAATTGAGTTTATTGGATTTTTCTAATAACAAAAAGTAGAAAATATCATTTTTTTTCAAAATTTGCGGTCTTTTTACGTTTATATCGCAAAAAATAAAAATCGCAGAGGCAATCAAATACCATCAAAAGAAAGCTCTATTTGTGGGAAGAAAAGGACGCAAATTTTGTTTGGGTACAACATTGCATGACCGCGCAATTACCAGTTAAAGCAGCGCAGTGCCAAAGTGTAAAAAGACCTCTGGTCATTTACCAGCAAAATGGTCCGGTCTGAAAGTGGTTAAGGACTGGTATAGATGTACAGTATATAGGGTTGTACACGTATAATATACTTTCTTTCAAATATACAAAGTATATTATGGTGCACTGCTGACTGCGGTGCTGCTGAGTGCTGACCGATTCTGCAGCTGTCTTTTATCAGTGTAGGGACTGAGGGACAGTTTGGTGTTTTGGAGCAGGGACAGTCTGCAAATCACTAGCTACTAGGTCCACAAAAGTCCTTTTAAGGACTGGTATAGGTGTACAGTATATATAGTTGTACATGTATAATATACTTTCTTTCAAATATAGAAAGCATATTATAGTGCTCTGCACTGCTGTGCTGCTGACCGATTCTGCAGCTGTCGTTTCTCAGTGTAGGGAGGGACAGTTTGTTGTTTGGAGCAGGGACAGTCTGCAATTCACTAGCTACTAGCTAGCTACTATTTGGTCCACAAAGGTCCTTTTAAGGACTGGTATAGGTGTACTATTTGGTGTGCAGTATATAGGGGTGTAATACACGTATAAAATATGTGCAAATATAGAAAGCATAGTAAAGTGCATTTCCACTGTGCAGCATTTTGACTGCTGAGTGGTTCTGCAGCGAAACTACAAAGAGTGACAAGTGCAATTAAAAAAAAAGTATTATAACTGGTGTGATAGACCAGTGGCCCCCCAAAACGACAGATTGAAGTGGGGTGTTATATACCTTCTTCCACATACATAATGCAATTCTCTAGATAGTTTTGTCACGGGGTCATTTAAAAAATGACAGGCAGAGGAAGAGGCAGGCCCTTCCGCAGGGGTTGTAGGGGTAGGGCAGGAGCAACAGGCTTGAGCCAAAGTGCAAATTGCAGAAGGTACGTTCGATTACGTCAAAGGACGCACCAGACTTGGTTGAGTGGCTCACTCAGCCTTACTCTTCTGCACCCTCCTCCTCCTCACGATCTACAACCTCTTCTTCACTCTCTGCTATGTGCAACCCCAAAGACACTATCACCACCACCACCACCACCACCATATACCCTCCGCTTGAGTCACAGGAATTATTTTCCGATTCCATCACAAGACATTGCCGATGAGCAGCCACTCTTGGCATCAGGAAGAGGAGGTAGCAACAACCGCTACTCAGCAGTCTGACGACAGTACCCAGATCAGCCCAAGGAGGAGGTTGGTCCCCGGTGTTGATGCCTAAGTCGAGCTCTCTAGTTATAGCGATGGGGAAGGTGACGTCCATGATGACGTGTCTAGTGATGTCACGTGGGTGCCCACAAGAGAGGAAGAGGAGGGGAGTTCAGAGGGAGATATGGACCAGCAGATAGGGAGGAGAAGCAGGCGGAACTTACATTGCACAGGAGGGACAAACCAGACTGCTAATGTATCAGGAGCGAGGCATCAACCATGTACGGTCACATCTGGCGCTCCCGGGACGCGGGCACATGGCTCCACAGTGTGGGGCTGACAATAGTGTTGCCATCTTCAAACTTTGCAGTCAACGCATAAGTCACAGTAAGCCCAACACTCACCTAGGGACGACCGCCTTAAGAAGGCATATGAGCTGCCATCACCGAGCCCAGTGGGAGCAATGGAACCCACAAAGCCACACTCCAGGCTCTCACCGTCCAACTTCGTCTTCTACTTCTCCTTCTCCTCTGTCCTCACAATTGTCCTCCACTCCACCTTCCATCATGCCGTCCTCACGTTTTTCTGGAAAAAGGGAGGCTTCCAAGGGCCAAATGTTCGAGCGTAAAAAAAATGATGACGCCGGATAACCCTCTTGCGCAACGGTTGACGGCTGGCTTGTCAGAACTGATAGCCCGCCAACACCTTCATATAAACTGGTGGACTCAGAGGCCTTTCAAAATTTTGTGGCCATGGGAACACCACAATGGAAGGTCCCAGGAAGGAAGTATTTCTCACAGAAGGGCATTCCAGAGCTATATGGCCATGTTCAGTGGCAAGTGAATGTATCTCTGGCACACAGTGTCAGTGCCAAGATACATCTGACCACAGACACGTGGTCTAGTAAACATGGGCAGGTAAGGTATATAACTTTTACTGCCCACTGGGTGAACCTTCTGAAGGCCGTCAAGCATGTAACCCATGGCACCCATGTAGATTTGGTTTTACCGCCATGGATTGCATGCAGGCCTGGCTCTTCTTCTCCTCCTCCTACTCCATCCTCCTCCCTCTCCTCCTCGGCTGACTCCTCCTTTTCCGCTGTTAGCGTCTCTTCCGCTGCGCTGCCCAAGATCCCCAGAACCTATTCGACATGCCAGGTGAGATGCTGCCATGCTGTGCTGCGTCTGTTGTGCCTGGAAGCCAAGAGCCACACTGGCCCTGCACTCCTTTCAGCTTTGCGTTCACAGGCAGATCAGTGACTAACACCTCTCAATTTGACAGTTAGTAAAGTGGTATGTGACAACGGTGCTAATCTGCTTAACGCAATGAAACAGGGCAAAATTACACACCTGCCATGCATGGCACATGTCTTAAACTTGGTCGTGCAGCGATTCCTTGTCAAATACCCTGGGGTCCAGGACATCTTGCGGCAGGCAAGGAAAATCTCGGCCCATTTCAGAAGATCCTACACGGCCATGGCTGGCCTTGCTGACATTCAGCGGCTACACAATCTGCTGGTCAGACGTCTTATTTGCGATTGCCCGATGCGATGGAACTCGACCTTCTATATGCTTGATAGGCTGCTCCAGCAGAAACGTGCAGTTAACGACTACCTGTACGAACTCTGTGGCAGAACAGGTTTATGGGAGCTTGTTTTTTTTCACCGCGACAGTGGCTGCTCATGCGCGACGCATGCTGACTTCTGCAGCCATTTGATGAGATCACCAAACTGGTCAGTTGCAGCCATGGTGCCATCAGTGACATCGTACCTTACGCCTTCTTTATGGAGCGTGCATTGCGTCGTGTCATTGATCAAGTCGTGGAGGAGCAGGAAGATGAGGAATTCGCAATGCTGGATGAATTCCCGGAGTGGCTACTCTATCTGAGACAAGTCAACAACAGGAATCTGAAGAGGAGTCAGAGGAGGATGGTGCCGGGGCGGATGAGGAGCAAGAAGAGCATGCTTTAAACCTTTCTGGGATCCCTGTTGTTGTGCGTGGATGGAGAGAGGAGAACGAGGAGGACGACATTATCCTGGATGATGAGCAGGAGCCTGGCCACCACACCACTTCCAGTTTAGTGCAAATGGGGGCCTTCATGCTCCAGTGTTTTAAACGGGACCCCCGCATAAAAAGCATAAAGGTCAAGGACCAGTACTGGGTGGCAACGTACTTAGACCCCCGGTACAAACACAAAATGGTGGAAATGTTACCACCATCACAGTGGGCTGTCAGAATGGAGCATTTACAGGCCTTGCTTCGAGAAATGCTGCATTCTGCTTTTGCGTGCTCTGGCAGAGGAGGAGTTGCGGGTACCAATCCAACAGCGCTTGCAAGAAGAGGGCGGTTTGCAGATGTGTTGGTGACTTCTGATATGAGGTCATTCTTTCAGCCGACCCATCGACAGGTGTCATCCGGATCCAGCATCAGGGAACGACTACATCGGGTTAACGGCCGATGTGGACATTCTGAGAAATGATGAACCTCTGGACTACTGGGTGGGCAGGCTTGCCCCTCGTCCAGTGTCCTGTCCAAAAGGATGTTCAGCGCAGCAGGGGGGGTCATGACCGATAAGCGCTCTCGCCTAGCTCACAACAGTGTTGACTACCTCACATTTATAAAAATGAATGAGGCATGGATCTCAGAGGAATTCAACACATGTGACCAGTAGACCATGTATATGCATAACTCTATAAATGATTTATTTAATCTAGAACACTGACCTTTTTTCTACCTTTGCCTCACTTCCTTGTACAAAAAAAGCACACTATACTATATGGCCGTACCCTCCTGTTTGAAGAGGTTGAGCGGTTTCATATTTTTGGGTCTCGCAGCGAGTTGCTGGTATCAGTGCTGGTATCAGTGCTCTCTATCTCGGTGGTGGTGTGGTGTCAGTGCTCTTTCAATCACCGTGCTGGTGTGGTGTCAGTGCTCTCTATCACGGTGCTGATGTCAGTGAACTCTCTCTATCTCGGTGCTGGTGTCAGTGCTCTCTATCTCGGTGCTGGTATCAGTGCTCTCTATCTCGGTGCTGGTATCAGTGCTCTCTATCTCGGTAGTGGTGTGGTCTCAGTGCTCTCTATCTCGGTGCTGGTATCAGTGCTCTCTATCACGGTGCTGGTGTCCGTGCTCTCTCTCTATCTCAGTGCTGTGTCAGTGCTCTCTCTCTCGGTGCTGGTGTGGTCTCAGTGCTCTCTATCACGGTGCTGGTGTCAGTGCTCTCTATCATGGCGCTGGTGTCAGTGCTCTCTATCTCGGTGCTGGTGTCAGTGCTCTCTATCATGGTGCTGGTGTCAGTGCTCTATATATTGGTGCTGGTGTGGTGTCAGTGCTATCTATCATCTGCTGGTGTCAGTGTTCTCTATCACGGTGCTGGTGTCAGTGCTCTATATCTCGGTGCTGGTGTCAGTGCTCTCTATCTCAGTGCTGGTGTCAGTGCTCTCTATCACGGTGCTGGTGTCAGTGCTCAGTCTCTATCGTGGAGCTGGTTTCAGACAGTGAGGGAGATAGCAGAGGAGAAGCCAATCAGCAGGCAGTGCCAGCACCATGGCTGAGGATCAGCACTGGACTGGCACCTCCAGACCACCGCAGTGGAGCCCTGCATAGGTGGGGGTAAGGGCTGGGCAGAGGGAGGGGCTCAAGCACAGGTTGGCACACTGGGACACTGGCAGAGGACTGCGCTGCCCTGACTGTGGCACTGATCATCTCCTGCACCCCCTTCATAGCCTGGCCTGACCTTGCCTCTCCTCCATGGCCTTCATGCGCTGCTGAATTGTCAAAATTTCACAGATGAAAAAAGAATGCTTGTCGTTGTCGATCTCAGATTCACTTAATACTTTTGTTATGTCAGTGTCCATGTGGTGGGACTGTGTGTGCACAGCTAGTAAGTATTTTGTGGCTGAAAGTATGACCTGGAGGTTTTTAAGGTTCGCCTGCCATTAAAGTCAATGGGGTACTTTTGGCCACATTCGCGTTTCGCGTTCGTGAAACGTCCCGTCGGAAGTTCGTCCATCACTATACATGAGGAAATGGTCTCAGATTTTGCAGCATGACATTGTCAAGGCTGGCTTAGCCCTTCTTTCTCTGGGCTGGCTGCTCAGCTGTTGGCTAATTGTCAGCTATCATCTCTCTCCACAGTTACCAGCTGTTCTTGATAATGCTCGTCTGACCTGTCTACTTACTTCACTTACTGCTCACTTCATCTCTGCCTTTGCCTTGGTCACATCACAAGAAACCATCTCCTGCGGTTCTGTTTAAAGACTGGCTTGCTGACATCCCTTCTGGCTCCTTATCCTGCTTGCTATTGCTCCACTTGGATCCCTGACTTCTGGCCTGGCTGATTTCCCGATCTGGTTATTGAACTCTGGCCTGGCTGACTACTCAATCCGGTTATTGGTTATTGGCTATGCTTTGACTACACTTTTTCTATTTACCTTTTTTATTTTATTTAATAAACAAGTGTGATTTAATTGTACTTGTACTGTCTCGGTCTGATCCATGGCTTCTGACAGTAGGTGAAGGCCATGAATTCAGAAGATGCAGTCAATCCACTTGTTGGTAATATTTTTTCCAGATTGGATGAGCAAGATCACAGCATGGATCAGTTTGCCATGGCGTTACAAACGCTCCTGAGTCGCACGGCTCACCTGGAATCCCCCACTGTGGCTGCTATGGTACAACCTGAGTCGCAGGCCATCCCTGCTGCTGCGCCAGTCTCTGTGCTGGCACCCACCTCGAGTATTACCTCTATAAGAGGTATGTCTGGTTCCGCTCCACTTCCCCAGCGATTTGGGGGCGATCCAGTTCAATGCAGAGGGTTTCTCAATCAGGTTGGGATATACTTTGAGATGCTGCCCCAGTTATTTCATATGGACAGAAGCAAAGTAGGTTTCATTATATCTTTGCTTTCTGAGAGAACCTTGGCCTGAGCTTACCCTCTATGGGAGATGCAAAAACCTGTTGTCTTGAGTTACCCTGAGTTTGTGGCTTCCTTTAAAAGGGTATTTGACATTCCCGCACGCTCCGCTTCTGCTGCCAAGTACCTCGTGTCCATCAAACAGAGTACGAGAACTGTTGCCGACTACGCCATTGAATTCCGTACTCTGGCAGCAGAGGTTGCTTGGAACAATGAGGCCCTCGTGGCTGCTTTTTTCATGGTCTCTCGGATTCCATCAAGGATGAGATAGCAGCCTGAGATATACCTACTGAGCAGGAGAGCTTGATCTCATTTGCCATCCTCATTGACTCCAGGCTCAGAGAAAGACTTTTCTTTATTTTTCCAATTTAAAAGAGTTTATTAAGCCAATAAACAGATACAATCGAAAACAAAAGTTACATCATACTACTGTATACAGCCAAATATCCAACAGGTAAACAGTGAATCTGAGCTTGTCTTCAAAAGAAAAGAGAGTGTACATTTGTCACCCAAGTAACATCTCCATTATAAAACGGTTTCAAAACGTAATCCAAGTGTATACATAGGCACCTTGAAATCAGGACAATAAATCGAATTGTACGTAAAAATCAGTAATCAGGTATCTGTAGTTTTGGCTATGAGATTTAAAGATAGGAACAGATAAAGGGAAATGAAGAAAGAAATAAAAGAAAAAGAAAAAAGAAAAAAAAGCAGGTACGAACGAAGGCAGAGAAGCGTAAGAAAGAGCCAGGCGACGGCGGAGAGCGACCCCCTCTCCACGGAGGGTGTCTGTCATCACCTCCCCTCCGGGCCCGAAGGGGAGGGGGAACCGGAGAGCCACAATCCACCCAGTGGAGGAGTATCGCAATCAGCCCCCAGTGAGTCTAGAAAAAGCATCTGAATACCTGAAAACTACCCATGGGGACCAGGTTGTATGAAATCTGTCAGCCGTTTCATCCGCAATAGCGAGCGTCTCCTCCATTGCGTAAATGAAGTTAACCGAACCCAACCATTCTTTCACCGACGGTATCAGTTGAGATTTCCAATATTTGGGGATCAACGATTTTGCTGCCATTAAAAGGTGTTTGGTCAGGGATCTTTTATATCTCCCCAGAGGGAAGTCAGAAATGTGAAGCAGGCAACAGGCCGGGGAGAGAGTCATCTTGGTTTCTGTAATCTGTCTAACTAGTCCCAGCACTTGATCCCAAAAGCTACTTATCTTAGGGCAGTTCCACCAGATATGCAGCATATCGCCCTTAGCCTCGCCGCATCTCCAACACAAGTCTGAGGACAGCGGGTACCATCTCTTCACTTTGTCCGGAGTGGCATACCAATGAGAGAGAAGTTTATATGAATTCTCCTGCAATCTAGTGCTAATAGAGCACTTATGCGCTAGTATACAAGCATTTTGCCATTGCATGTCCGTAAACTGTGTTTGGAGATCCGACTCCCACTGAGCCCTGAATCTGGGTGCGTCCTGGTCCCCGAGGTTGTGTAAGAATGAGTATAAGATGGATGTGGTTCTCGCCACTGGTTCGCTCTTGTGACATAAGGATTCGAAGGTGGTGAGATCCCCCAACATGGTCTGTTTTCTCTTGGGTGTCAGTATGTAGTGGCAAGCTTGTCTATAACTCCAAAAGGGTAGCGCTCGAAGGGAAACGTCGCCCTGTAAATCGGTGTACGAACGCGTCTGACCCGCCGATATAAAGTGAGAGGCAAGAATAAGAGAAGAATCAGCAAGTAAGAAAGACCCCGTCTCCAGGCCTGGGGGGAAATCTGGATTTTGGGTCAAGGGGGACATAGGGCCTGGACTGTCGCTATCCGGTGTGCGGCCACAAGTTTATGGAAAATTTTTAGAGTGGCCCTGATTAGAGGGTGTTGTGCTAAGCCCGCTGGATATTTGTTCCAAGGTATCCAGGGTGAAAATTTTAGAGGCGTTCGCGAGAAACTTTCCTCTAGGGAGACCCAGTCCTTTCTGTTGGCGTGACAGTGCCAGTCAATAATGCGTGCGAGATGCGTCGCCTGATAGTAACGTTTAAAGTCGGGAAACCCCAATCCTCCCTCTGTTTTAGGGCGCGTTAGGGTGCGTAAACAAATACGGGGTTTCTTATCAGCCCATAGAAATTTCCGCAATATAGAGTGTAGATGTTTGAAAAAATTAGCTGGGAGTTCGACAGGCAAAGTGTGGAGTAAATACAAAACCCTGGGTAATGTCACCATTTTAATGATGGCTGCCCTGCCAAACCAGGAAAAATGTTTAAGTGACCACTTGGTCAAGTCTATTTGAAAGACTTTTTTTTAACCACTTCAGCCCCGTACCATTTTGCTGGCCAAAGACCAGACCACTTTTTGCGATTCGGCACTGCGTCGTTCTAACTGACAATTGCGCGGTCATGCGACGTGGTTCCCAAACAAAATTGACATCCTTTTTTCCCCACAAATAGAGCTTTCTTTTGGTGGTATTTGATCACCCCTGCGGTTTTTATTTTTTGCGCTATAAACAAAAATAGAGCGACAATTTTGGAAAAAATTCATTATTTTTTTACTTTTTGTTATAATAAATATCCCCCAAAAATATATAAAAAAAACTTTTTTTTCCCTCAGTTTAGGCTGATACGTATTATTCTACATATTTTTGGTAAAAAAAAATTGCTATAAGCAATTATTGATTGGTTTGCGCAAAAGTTATAGCGTTTACAAAATAGGGGATAGTTTTATGACATTTTTATTAATAATTTTTTTTTTACTAGTAATGGCGGCGTTCAGCAATTTTTATTGTGACTGCAACATTATGGCGGACACATGGGACATATTTGACACATTTTTTGGACCATTGTCATTTATGCAGCAATCACTGCTATACAAATGCAGTGATTCCTGTGTAAATGACACTGGCAGTGAAGGGGTTAACCAGTGAGTGGCAGTGTAGGGGTTAAGTGTTCCTAGAGGCATGTTACTAACTGTGGGGGGCTGGGATTTATTTTAGTGAACACTGATCTCTGCTCCAATCACATGGAGCAGAGATCAGTGTCACTTGTTGCTAGGCAGAACGGGGAGATGCTGTTTACAACGGCATCTCCCAGTTCAGCCACCCCGTGAGACGATCACGGGTATGTCTGTGGCATCGAGTCCACAGGACCCGCGAGCAGACTCACGGGGGTCCCGACCAGCATGCGAGCGGGCAGGGCGGCTTTTAAGATTGGACGTACCTGTACGCCAATATACCTGCCCGTGCCATTCTGCCGATGTACATCGGCGGGCGCCGGTCAGGAAGTGGTTAAGGAGCGCTTGCGGAAGCCTCCTGTACATTTGCCTCTGAGCTTTGCAGTCCCTCGCTCACCTCCCATGGCTCCTGGTACCGAGTCAGTCAGTGAAGATGAACCCATGCACCTGGGCTTCACATGTCTCTGCGGATGAGAGAGCCTTTAGGAGGAGGGAGAGATTGTGCCTTTATTGTGGCCAGGCAGGTCATTTTTTGAAGTCTTGTCCTACCCATCGAGGGAACACCCAAACCTTGAGGTCCTGTCATGGACAGACCTTAGGTGGCGTTGTTTTGTCCCCAGTTATCCAGAAAGATAAGCCCCTGGTTTTGGTCACCCTTTCTTGGGCTGAGTCGTCAATCAAGATACAGGCTCTAATCGACTGTGGGGCTACAGGCCTGTTCATTGATGCTGCATTTGTCCAACGACATAGACCTAGAAACATCAGTTCATCCATCCCCCATTAAGGGGTAGGTATTTGGCCATGGGCGGGATTATTTGAGGGGTGGGGGGATGGGGATGAACTGATGTTTCTAGGTCTATGTCGTTGGCCCACATGTATTGTGCAATATTCTTGTTTCATATATTTGTTTTTATATGTATATTTTTTTTTTCTTCTTTTCGATTTGTTTTCCCTTTTCTTTTTATATTCTGTTTTGTATAGAACTTCTACTATCCTCCTTGGATTTGTTTTCTATTCACCCCTGAGGAAGCCATCGGTATGGCGAAACATTTAGGGAAAGATTGATCAGACCGAATCTAAAGGCCAATACCATCTGTGCCCAACATGCTCTATATTTAAGGCTGTCTGATAATTGGAGAGAATATATACATTGTATGTTTTAGTATGTCACTGTATCTTTGTCTATGTTGGCTTTATATTGTCTATTGTTATACTTTTTTTACTCTGTGTGATATTTATTAAAAATTGTGATAATATAATTTATGGTTTTCTTTCTATTCTTCTTTTGAATTTGGCACCGCAATAATCCCTTTTTCTCGCGCTCTCTTTTTTTTCAACTACTATCGGAAGTTTATTCATAACTTTTCTTCTCTGGTTAAGCCCCTGACTGATATGACCAGAAAGGACGGTAATCCACAGAGTTGGTCTCCAGAGTCCATTAAGGCCTTTGAAACTCAAGGTTTCCTTTGTTTCTGCTCCTGTATTGGCACATCCTGATCCTACGTTTCCTTTTATCCTAGAAGATGATGCTTTTGAGACTGGAGTTGGCGCCCTTCTGTCTCAACGTCCTAACCCTGAGAGCGCTATGCATCCTTGTGGCTACTTTTCCAAGAAATTGTCACCTGCTGAGTGCAATTATGAGATTGGCGACAGAGAGCTGTTGGCGATCATTTTGAAGGTACCACTGTGCCGGTTCTTATTCTTACTGACCATGAGAATCTTACATTCTTGTCTGAGGCTAAGAGCCTCTCTCCCAGAAGGGCGTGATTGGCTCTTTTCTTGTCGAGTTTTAATTACATTGTCTCATTCTTACCCAATACTAAGAATGTAAGGGCCGACAGTTTTCCTCCACTTCCAAGTCAGAGTCGGTTCCGGTTCCTGTGATTCCTCCTGATCGTATCTTGGCTATGGTTCGCACCAGTCTTACTTCTCCTTTGGGTGACAGAATTCTTGCTGCTCAGGTCCATGCTCCTGAGAAACCTTGTGACCGCTGCTTTGTCCCAGAGAGTCTCCGTACTACCGTGCTCCAGACTTACCATTCTCCCAAGGCAGCTGGCCATCCTGGGAAGTATCAACTCATTTGGGCCATTTCCCAACAATTCTGGTGGCCTAGTTTACGGGCTGATGTTACTGCCTTTGTAGCTGCCTGTTCCGTGTGTGCTCAAAGTAAGACTCCACGACACCTTCCTGTGGGTCTCCTACAACCCATACCCAATGGAGAGAGGCCCTGGACCCACATGTCAATGGATTTCATTGTGGAGTTTCCCAACTCCCAAGGCAACACTGTTAACCTTATGGTGGTTGACCGGTTCTCAAAGATGTGTCATTGTATTCAACTTAAGAAGTTGCCTTCCTCTAAGAAACTGGCTTCCATTTTTGCTCGGCATATCTTTTGCTTACTTACATAGTATGTAATAAGAAAACCAGTATTCACACTGGATATATAAGTAATATTTATTGTTAAACACGCACATAAGAAATAAGAAATAAGAAAACCAACACCGATATTGTATATATAAGTAATAATTTTTTGCTAAACACGTGCAGTTTTTCTAATAATTTTAAGGCACTTATTTGTATGCACTTAGATGCACAAACATAGGGTTAATTAAAATTTTCTACTTTTTGCCCCCTCCTTTATGCAAAGGAGGAGGATCTAGGCATAGGCAGCTTTAACCCTTTAAGATTTTGCTCAGGAATTTTCTCTTTTCTGTTTGTAACATTTACAGAATTAGTCCGTAGCGCAATCTTATTGATTTATTTGTTATTTATATCTTTTGCTTACATGGGCTACCCAAGGTGATTGTCTCGGACAGGGGCAGTCAGTTTGTCTCCCGGTTCTGGCAAGCCTTTTGTGCACAGTTGGTAATCCAGCTTGCTTTCTCTTCTGTGTACCACCCGCAGTCTAATGGGGCCGCACAGCGAGCCAATCAGTTCTTGGAGCAATTCCTATGTTGCTATATTTCTGACCACCATAAAAACTGGTCAGACCTATTACCATGGGCAGAGTTTGCTCACAACAGTGCCTTGAATGCTGCCTCCCGATTGTCTCCATTTATGGCAAATTATGGTTTCCAACCTTCCATGTTGCCTGACTCATTTGTTCCACAGAGTATTCCTGCATTAGAGGAGCATCTCCCTGGTCTTCGTTCCACTTGGGTACAATTCCAGGAGGCTTTGCGTCATGCTAATGATAGGTACAGACTCCATGCTGACCGAAGACGTCTGCCTGCGCCTTCCCACCAGGTTGGGGACAGGGTCTGGCTGTCATCTCGCAACCTCTGACTTCGTGTTCCCTCACTGAAGTTTGCACCTCGGTTTATTGGGCCTTTCCGTATCCTTCGCAGGATTATCCCAGTGGCTTACGCGTTAAACCTTCCTCTAGTATGCGCATATCAAATTAGTTTAATGTCTCCTAAATGAAACCGTTGGTCTGCAACCAATTTACCACCTCGGTGCCACGTCCTCAGCCTATTCAGGTTGAGAACCATGAGGAGCATGAGCTATAATCCATTGTTGACTCTCGTAGGTTCCATGGACGCATACAGTACCTGGTGCATTGGAAGGGGTACGGTCCGGAGGAACGCTCCTGGGTTTCATCCTCGGACGTACAAGCTCCTGTCCTCCTTCGTGAGTTCCATAGACATTTTCCCCTCAAGCCCGGTGGGCCTCTGATGGAGAGGGATCATTGAGGAGGGGGTACTGTCAGGGCTGGCTTAGCCTTTCCTTCTCTGGGCTGGCTGCTCAGCTGTCGGCTAATTGCCAGCTCTCATCTCTCTCCACAGTTACCAGCCGTTGCTGATCATGCTCGTCTGACCTGCCTACTTAAATCTTTGATTCATGGTTTCGGACAGACATCTCCCTGCTAGATTGGGGGAGCATATGGAAGCACACTTCCAGAATCTCTCGATGTGTGATCCATAAGGAAACTGCATACAAAGTCCTGATGCACTGGTACAGGACCCCAGATATTCTACACGCCCGTAATCGTTCAATCTCAAAACAATGATGGAGATGTAATAGCAATGTTGGCTCTCACTACCATATTTTCTGGGAGTGTCCTCTTGTCCACCAATTTTGGCTCAAAGTCCAGAAATTGTTAGAGACACTGGTTGGTAACCCCGTCCCTCTGACACCCCTGCACTATTTGTTGGGTCTCCCTTTTCCTGGTGTTTCTAAGGCTTTGTGTAAAGGATTAGCATCAAGTGTAGAGCTTGAAGGACACCGCCAGTTGCTGGTTCTTCTTTTTAAGGGCTTTGTTTGCCCATTTTTATTAAAAGAAAGTCCAACAAACAAAGATAGGTTTCCCTCGCAGGGGTTTCAGCATTCATAGTTTCATAGTTAGTAAGGTTGAATAAAGACACCAGTCCGTCCAGTTCAACCTGAGTGAGTGTCTACAATAGACCCCATCCCTGTACATTGCACACTCACATTGGTCCCTACCCTCAAGGTGCCCACAATCCAAGGTCCCCATTCATATACTAGGGCCAAATTTGGACAGAAGCTTGTGGGAGGAAACCAGAGTACCCGGAGGAAACCCACGCAGGCACAGGGAGAACATGCAAACTCCAGGCAGGTAGTGTCGTGGTTGGGATTTGAACCAGCGACCCTTCTTACTGCCAGGTGAGAGTGCTAACCACTACACCACTACACCACCACATTCCTTTTCATCAACAAAATTATATTCAGCCTAGTTGGCTCTCACTTGCAGCACTGCTGCTCTTGCCTTACACTCCAGGCCCTTGTCTGTCTCCTACAGACTGTTTCACCGACCACCTTGGTGCACACAGCTAGCAGCCTCTTGTTGCACTGGCTCCCCCATGGAGTCCTCCTGACTCCTGGTACTCAGACTTCCTATCTGCCAGGGTGGAGCCCAGAACCATGGTCAGGTCAGTACTAAGAGCCCAGCACACACCTGCCCAAGCAGTATGCTGGCTGTTCTCAAAATCAGGACCCAGGACTAGGGATTCCATCCCACCTGGATCTCTCAGAAATCCCTTAGCGCCAGGTCCCAGAGTGCACTTTAGAAAACACTGAGGAAACTGAAAGGCCAGTTTCCTCTTCATGTTACATGCTCCCTGGAGCCCCTCTACCCGTCTGGTTTAGAATTCTAGGTCACATCCTCCTTCTAGACCCTGGCAGGGCAATGCTCTGCCACAGTAGACTGATGTATTTTATTTTATTGGCTGCCAAAAGGGTCATTCCTAGGTTATGGTTGTCCACTTCACCCCCAACACTCCCGCATTTGATCACCACTGTGGCTGACATACGTAGATTGGAGCATTTGACGGCTGTAGTGGAGGATACGGAGCAGAAATGTTATAAAACATGGTCAACATGGGAAAAGTCTGTATATGGTTCTCAAGGAAATGATCCTAGTTAGTTAAATTTAGATACATACATATCCTTGTGAGATTATATGCTAAACATTTTTCTTTTTGTACAGATCTTTCTGTGAGGTTAAATAGTATGTTTATATTGCCTCTATAACCCCTTTACGGATAAGGTAGAGGGTTGTTTCAACTTTTATTCTTTATGGGTCTGACTTTCTCCCACTCAAGTTAACACTCGAATCACATCGCTATTCCTCTATTTGTACAGATTATGTGTGCCTTGTAGCTCTCTAAGACAGTATATACCTGCATTGTTTCAAATGTTAATGTTTCATGTGTATTTTCTTCTGTAATACTTGCAAAAACTCATAAATAAACAATTAAAAAATTTTTTAGCTGACTATTGTCCATTGGGCTATTGTAGTGTGAAATTGCACTTTAAGGTAAACTGAATGAACATTCTCACTTTAGCACAACTGCATTGACAACTCAACAATTTTGAAATACTGCAAACGCCGGAACTTGACTGTATACTTTGAAAAACCTTTATTGGTAAAAGTTCATGGTTAAGACGATAGTACCAAAGCTAAAGCGTTTAGTCTAAGAAGCTTTAGTCATTGCTTATGTACCACCGTCTTAACCATGGACTTTTACCAATAAAGGATTTTGAAATTTACAACCAACCTCCTGTGTTTGCAGCATTTGGAAGCTATACAGGGGTGAGCTGTAGAGCTGACACTCCATAGGTCATATTGGCTGAGAGGTAAAGCTTGTGTCATTATTTTGAATAGCCCTCTAACTGCTTCAATTGCTGCCAAAATAGTTTTTTAATAAAACTTACTCTCACAGTTAGCATAAACTACAAAAAAAATATGAAAGCTTATTTAGCAGTTCAATGGCAAACAATCTTTAATCTCTGCTGGATACATATCCTTCTATAGTCATTAATTTAATGTGACCTGTTTAAACTTTATATTCACAGCAGATCTATTATGTTAAAAGATGTCACAGTTTATTGAGGCTTGTTGATTGTTTTCCCATTTTTTTTCTTCATTTATATTATTTGAAAGCATGGAATGGCAGGTGATCCTGTTGAATAATTCTAAAGTAATTTTAATAGAGTGAAGAATTTTAGAAAAAAGCACATTTGCAAAGAAATAAATCATATTTTATGTTGTTGCATGTAGCATTTTGGGAAATTAATCGTCCATCGGAATGATAATATGACTAGACCAGAGAAATCCCTATTCATTTCTATGTTAAAGTCCTGGAGCTAAGCAAGGGGATAAAGTCTACTTTTCTATTAAGACAAATATATCAAGCTAATATCTTCCATCTGGCAATGGGGAATTTTTAAAGCATTAATGCATTTGTTTTGTGTTTTACTGTGCTTTTTTAATTATGTAGAAATATTATGCTAGCTAACTAACATAAGGGATTTTATCATGTTATTATTTTAAAGACCATATGCAGGCCACGCCATTCTCTGTCACTTTACAGATGAGCACCAACATGTAGTACCTCACTCACTGCCACTGCACTGATATACACTTTTACATAGGCCTCCTCTAAACTGAATAGCACTTCTGCCCTTGTCATCACTGCCCTGATGTTCATCTCTGCACTGGATGATATTGCACCAATAACCACTCACCATCACTCCAGCAATGTGCACATTCACAGTGTTGTCACTGCAGCTTTGCACACTGCTACACTGGTTACACAAATGTGTATTTTTTTTGGTATTATGACCACTAATGCACACGTCTATTCTTAAGTTGGGCTCTAGTCATGTTGTCTTTTCATATTTTATTGCTAAAGTCTAGGGATAAACCGAACACCCCCCCCCCCCCACACCCCGTCTCGAACATCGGGCTCATCCCTAGTGAAGTCAGCAGGGAGGGTTTAGGGGATGCAGGATACCCAAAGATAGCACAAAAACAGGACAGGTAGTCTGAAATTTACAGTAGGCTAGTTGAAATGTATCTCTCTTTAATAAATCTGGCTCTTGAGTCTCTGTTTCCTAATGTGTGTACACATAAGCCCGAATTAACATGCATGTGCAGCAGTGACTTTTGGTTCCCAATTTAAGACATAACAGAGCTATGGAGTGACCTGTGACCAGACCTGCATCCAGTTTTTCCTGTGTTTTTGACCCATCCCTGCGGCACCCCCACCCCAAAGCACCTTGTCCCCATGTTGATGAGGACAAGGGCCTCTTCCTGACAACCCTGGCCGTTGGTTGTCAGGGTCTGTGGGAGAGGGGGTTATCAGAATCTGAGAGCCCCCTTTAATAAGGGGGCCCCCAGATACCAGCCCCCCACCCTATGTGAATGAGTATTGGGGTACCATGTACCCCTACCCATTCCCCTGTTAAAAAAAAGTGTAAAGAAAAAAACACAACACATGTTTTTAAAACAATTTATTGCACAGCTCCGGTGGTCTTCCGTCTTGGGGGGTCTTCTCGCTGGACTCCTCCGCTATCTTCTGCTAGCTCTTTTACTAGCGGAAGAGCCCGGCTTTCTTCTTCGTCGCCACAACTGTCCGGGGGTCTTCTTCCGACTTCGGGGGTATTGTCCCCCTCTTCGGGGGTTTTGTCTCCCTCTTTGGGCGGCGGCGGCAGCGACAGAAGACCGGGCCACCGCTAGTAAAAGAGCTGGAAGAAGAAAGGTCCGCTCGTTCGGAAAGTCCGGCAGACCTCTGCTGCAAAGTCTGGCGGTTTGTCCACCGGACTAAGTCCGCCGGATAGTTCGATCATGTGTACCCGGCATAAGGATAACTGTGTTGCCCTGGGAGTTGGGTAACTCCACAATGAAATCCATATACAAGTGGGTCCAGGGCCTCTCTCTATTGGGTATGAGTTGTAGGAGGCCCACTGGAAGATATCACATAGTTTTACTCTGAGCACACATGGAACAGGCAGCTAGGAAAGTGGTCACATCAGCACATAGACAAGGGCACCAGAATTGTCGGGAAATGGCCCAAAAGAGTTGATTCTTCCCAGGTTGGCCAGTAGCCTTGGGAAAATGGTAAGTCTGGAGCATGGCAGTATGGAGATTCTCTTGGACAAAAGCAGTGGTCACAAGGTTTCTCAGGGGGAGCATGGACCTGAGCAGCAAGAATTTTGTCACCCAAAGGAGAAGTAAGACTGGTACAAACCATAGCCAAAATTTGATCAGGAGGAATCACAGGAACCAGAACCGACTCCAACTTGGAAGTGGAGTATAATTGTTGTGACAAGGAATCAGCCCTTACATTCTTAGTACTGGGTAAGGATGAGACAATGTAATTGAAACTTGACAAGAAAAGAAGCCCATCGTGCCTTTCTGGGAGAGAGACGTTTAGCCTCAGACAAGAATGTGAGATTCTTATGGTCAGTAAGAATGAGAACCGGCACAGTGGTACCTTTGAGGAGATGTTTCTATTCTTTCAGGGCTAAAATGATCGTCAACAGCTCTCTGTCACCAATCTGGTAATTGCACTCCGCAGTTGACAATTTCTTGGAAAAATAGCCACAAGGATTCAAAGCGCTCTCAGAGGTAGGACGTTGAGACAGAAGGACGCCAACTCCAGTCTCAGAAGCATCAACCTCAAGGATAAAAGGTAACGTAGGATCAGGATGTGCCAACACAGGAGTAGAAACAAAGGCAGCCTTGAGACTCTCAAAGACCTTAATGGACTCCAGAGACCAACTCTGTGGGTTACCGTCCTTTCTGGCCATATCAGTCAGATGCTTGACCAGAGATGAGAAGTTATAAAATAACTTCCGATAATAGTTGGCAAAGCCAAGGAAATGCTACAGAGGATGTAAACCCACGGGTCGGGTCCACTGTAGGACTGCTGAAAAGTTCTCTGGGTCCAATGAAAAACCAGCAGTGGAAATTACATAACCCAGGAATTGAACCTGTTCACTATGGAACTCGCACTTCTCTAATTTACAATAGAGATTGTTCTCTCTTAGTTTCTGAAGCACATGACAGACATCTTTGTGGTGGCTTTCCAGGGACTTGGAAAATATGAGGATATCATCCAGATAAACCACCACACATAACTGCAACAAATCTCGAAGGACATCATTAAATAGGTACTCATAATTGCCTGTTTTGGTATTAAATGCAGTTTTCTACTTGTCGCCCTCATTAATCCTCATGAGATTGTATGGCCCTCTGAAATCAAGCTTTGTGAAAACCATTGCTTCCTTGAGGGAAACAAATAACTTCATAATCAACCAAATTGGATAGGCATTCTTAATTGTAAAACAATTAATAATAATTAATCCAAGGTCTCAGTTCACCACTCTTCTTCATCACAAAGAACAAACCAGCACCAGCAGGAGACTGGATTTGCAGATGAAACCTCAAGAAAGTGTGTCTGCAACATACTCCTCCATGGCTTTATCCTCCAAGACTGACAAAGGGTAAACCCACCCACAAGGGGGTATGGCACCAGCTTGAAGTTCAATTGCGCAATCATATGGCCGGCATGGAGGCAAACTACCGGCTTGACTTTTGTCAAAGACATCGCTAAAAACCTGGTACTCCTCTGGCAGGGAGGAGAGTGAAGAGGTGCACAGGACCTTGGCTACCTTCTGGAAGCATATCTTACTGCATTGTGGTGACCAGGAGAGAACCTCAGCATGGAGCCAATCAAAAGAGGAGTTGTGCCTCTGTAACCAAGGATAACAAATATCCAGTGGAAACTTAGGTGAGGAAATATTTTGGAATTGGATTATCTCATGGTGAAGAGCCCCTACGGCCATGGACAATGGAACCGTCTCATGAGTCACATGAGCAGGCTCTAGGGGTCTCCCATCAAGAGCCACAATGGCAAGTGGAGTGTCACACAGCTGCAGTGGAATCGAGTGCTTCGATACAAAGGCAGCATCAATGAACAGGCCTGCAGCCCCAGTGTCTACTAGATCCTTCTGGATAACTGAGGACGAAAAAAAAAAAAAAAACACCTAAGGTCTGTCTGTGACCTCATTGTTCCAAGCAACCTCTGCTGTCAGAGTATGGAATTCAATGGCGTAGTCAGCGACAGTTCTCATACTCTGTTTGATGGACACGAGGCACTAGGCAGCAGAAGCGGAGCATGCGGGAACGTCATATACCCTTTTAAAAGTGGCTACAAACTCAAGGTAACTCAAGACAACAGGTTTTTGCATCTCCCTTAAAGGGTTTGCCCAAGCCAAGGCTCTCTCAGAAAGCAAAGATATCACTAAACCTACTTTCAAAATATATCTCAACCTAGTTGAGAAACCCTGTGAATTGGACTGGATCACCCCCAAATCGCTGGGGAAGTGGAGAGGAACCAGACATACCTCTTATAGAGGTAATATTTGAGGTGGATGCCTGCACAGAGACTGGCACAGCAGTAGGGATGACCTGTAACTCCGGTTGTACCAGAGCAGCCACAGTGGGAGATTCCAGGTGAGCTGTGTGACTCAGGAGCATTTGTAAAGCCATGGCAAACTGATCCATGCAGTGATCTTGCTCATCCAATCTGGAAAAAATATTACCGACAAGTGGGTTGACTGTATCTTCTGAATTCATGACCTTCACCTACTGTCAGAAACCATGAAATCAGACCGAGACAGAAGTACAGTTAAATCACACTTGTTTAATAATAAAAGTAAATAGAACAAATGTAGTGAAAACATAGTTCAGGAACTGGAATGGATAATCAGAGAAGTCAAATGTCAGGGAGCCGGAGATGAGTGTATTAAAATAGCAAGCAGGATCTGGGGCCAGAAGGGATGTCAGTCAAACAAGTCTTTTAACAGGAATGGAGGAGAGCATCTCTGTGATGTTGACTAAGGTGAAGGCAGAGATCCTCTGGGCTGGATGGCTTAAGTAGGCAGGACTGACGAGAAGGATATCATCAACAGATGAGTAACTGTGGAGATATAGGAGCTGGCAATTAGCAGACAGCTGAGCAGCTAGCTCAGAGAAGGAAGGGCTGAGCCCAGCCCTGACATCATTGAAGGTAATTGCAAGGGGAGGATGAATGATTTAGATTAATTAATCTTATACAGCAATATGGTGCTAAATGTTTTTAGGATGTTTTGAAGTGCTGGCAATGAAGAGAGGGATTCTGTTAAAGCGATCAAGATGTCATCGGCATATAAACCAAGTTTATGTTCCTCTCTACCCACCTGTATGCCCTCAATCAGTTTGCAAGTGCGGATGGACTCTGCTAGTGGCTCAATAACGAGGGCAAAAACTAGGGGTGACAGAAGGCAGCCCTGTCTAGTGCCATTAGTTATCTGAAATGGGTCAGACAACATGCCAGAAATTCATACTTTAGCACTAGGGACAGAGTATAAGGCAATAATGGCTTTTCCAAAGGGTCCAATAAGTCCAAATTTGCTCAATACTTGTCTAAAGTATCCCTGATCAAGTATTGTATTATCAATACTTGTCTAAAGTATCCCTGATCAAGTGCCTTCTCCACATCAAGGGATAACAGCAGAGAAGGCGTTTGATGGTGTTCTGTACATTGAATCAGATCAATGGACGTTCTTTTGCCATTGGATGCCTGTCTGCCTCCAATAATGCCTACTCGGTCTGGGTTTGTTAGTGATCGTATAAGGGCTTGTAGTCTGGTGGCCAGTACTCTAGCACAAATTTTTATGTCGCTATTCAGTAGGGAGATGGGTCTAAAGTTTGCGGGATCTGAAGGTGTTTTCCCAGGTTTTGGAATTGCAACTATAAGGGCCTCTGAGGACTCCTTAGGAAAAGATCCTGCCTTGTCTGCTTGGATGGCTACAATGCTCAGGTGTGGAGATATCCAAATATGTTTTATAGTATTCGTTGGTATAACCATCTGGGCCAGGTGATTTATTAGGAGAGAGATCATGGATGGCTTTGTGTATTTTGCTGCTCGTAAAAGGTGCAGATAGAGAGGTCTGTTGGGAAACTGACAGTGAGGGGAGGTGCATTGAGCCTAAAAAGGAATTAATTTGAGCTTCTGTAGGAGGTTGGAAGTCCGGGGTGTCTTTGAGGTTGTATAGAAAGGCATAGCATTTGCTAAAGGTGTTTGAGATCTCTAACGGGTTCATAATCAATCCCTTGTGAAGATTCCACAGAGAGGGTACATTGGATTTTCTTAGTTTCTGTTTTACTTGGTTAGCTAGTAGGGCACTAGTTTTTTTTGCTTTGTTCGTGTGTAAAAGTTTAGTTTGGATCTTTTAAGTGTATGCTCATATTGGTTAATAAGGTAGCCAGCTAGGGTCTGCCGTAAGTCGTGGAGAGCTTTAGCATCGTTAGTATCTAGTGTAGATTTGTGTTTTTTCTCTAAAATTTGAATTTGGTGTAGTAAGTTGGATATCTATTTGGTTCTCCTCCTCCTTTCGTACACACCCAACTTGATAAGTAAACACAGCTTTGTGCGCATTCCACAGAATAAACCTATCTATCTCTTTAGTTGTTTATTTGAAAGAAAGATGTGAGTTCTCGCTTGATCCTTATATCTGGGATTAATGAGCAAAGATGAGTTTAGGCGCTATATGTATTTTTGTTAAATGGTTAGCTAAATATCTCCAAGGAGATGAGAGCACGGTCTGACCATGTAATGGGTCCAATCTCATCTTTTGAAATGTTCTATAGTGTAATTTTGTCTACAAAGAACAGATCACTTTGTGAATAGGACTGCTAAGGTTGAGAGAAGAAGGTATAGTCCCATTCATTACCATGCAAACATCTCCAAGCATCACATAAAATTTGTATTCTCTAGAAAGGAGGGCAAGGGGAAGGTTTGTTTGTGGGCTTTGTTGGAAGTGTCTAGTTCAGCATTCAAGATCTTATTTAAGTCCCCCACATATTATAGTGTGTCCTTGAGAGAATTGTTTTAGTTTGGCTCTTAATCCTCTGAGAAAGGATCGTTGGTGAGTGTTAGGGGCATAAATGTTCAACAGGGTTGTCAATTTATTGTTTATAGTGGTAGTTAAAATGATGTATTGACCCACTGGGTCAAAGAGAGAGGAATGTAACTGAAAATTGAGTGTGTGTTTGGCCATCATTACTCCCTTTGACTTAGTCTCTGCGTTAGAAGAAAAGTAATGAGTAAAACTGGCATGTTTACATGTGGGAAGGTTAGATTGTTTGAAATGCGTCTCTTGGATGTGTAGATTGGCCGCGTAGATTCTTTCCATAGGATAGAGTGTTTATAGGGCATATTGAGCCCTTTGGCATTATTAGAGGTAATCTTAACTATAGTTTCCTAAGGATTTGCTCAGAGAATGTTGCATGGAAGTTAGCATAACAAGCAAGCTTAAGTGGTTAACTCACTACCATTTTGTTATTATAAACATGTTCAAGAAAAACAACTTAGTAATATAGCAATACAATTAAACTAGTAACTGATATAAGTGGGACGACCAATAGTCCCTAGAAATTGAGAATTGAACTATGAGTTTGCCTAGCAGACTCATCAGTCATGGAGGGGTGGATACAATACCATCGACCAGGAGTATATGTCATCCTCTGCCTCTTTAAGTGATTAAAATAAATTGTAGGCAGCTGACAAAAGCTTCAGAGAAAGGAACAAAAAGTCAAGTGTTAGGCATTGTTTTCCTATCCTGAGTGAGATGCTGAGAGGCGTAGTTCTTTTTAGCGTTCTGTGTTGACTAGAACAATGATCAATAACACAAATAGAAATCCGGAAGCCTCTTAAACAGTTATTAACATAAGCTCCTAAATGTTAACAGCAGCTGCAGGTATTTAAAGCATAAGCTGTCAGCACTTACCTGTTGCTGCCCAAACACTTTACATGTTGCTGAAGGATGTTACCACAAGCCACTCAAGTTCTGCAATACTATGCCCAACAAGTCTGCTAATTATCAGAAAGTCTGAACATTGTCACATGGTAGGCAAGTCTATGTTTATGTGACTAGTGATTCTGACAAACGTCTTCTCACCAACTGGTTCAGGATGGTTCTAGGTGACATAAGATAAAGCTTTTGCACCAGTTATATGCTAACATTGTGTTACCCATCTGTTGCTGTTCTCTGTTTTATAGTTTTACTTTTACCCACATAATTATTTTAAGGAATTGCACAAATAACACCTGTAATTGAGAAATATGGGGTCTGTCATTGCTTGCATTTCCTTTTTATAATCAAACTTTTGTTGATCAAATGCTACCATCTCCTTTTTAATATGCTAGGTCCTTGGCTATCATAATGATGCTTTGGAATTAATTCTAATTAAGTTATTGAACTGGATCAGGTATACAGGTAATGGAATTGGACTTTATTTTGCTGTAGAAATATATGTGGAAGGCAATAATTTTGCTATTTTGTGTGCCACATCAAAAATTGTAAACCAAGAATTAGAGCACCCCTAGTGGTGGACTTTTTAGGCATGTGCAACAAGTATCATGTATATAAAGTTCTTTCCATCTACCCACCTGTACTGGGGGTTTGGTCCCTTATCAACATCCTACGGCTATTTCGGCACTTCCTGTTGGGGCGACTACATTAGGAGTTACTTAAGGTGAAAGTAACCATCGGCTATAGCCATCCTGTCTTCTCGTCTTGTTTTTAATTGCAAGTTTCATGGAATGCTTATCTAATACACTATTTTGAATATACATGTTTTATGCTCTATACCTACCCCTGAAGAAGGAGACTCAGACTCTCCGAAACATGTAGGCTATTCTAAGCAATTAGTGTGTATACAGATTATTAGTGTGTTTATGCATTCCTTGTTTTATATGTTTTTCTTACAATAATATTTTTCAATAATTTTTTCTTTGTACTTTATATACTTGATACTTGTTGTATGTTCCTAAAAAGTCCACCACTAGGGGTGCTCTAATTCTTGATTTATTTTGCTGTATACCTGTTTTGATCTCGGATTTAAAAGTATTGAATATCCAAACATATCCAAGCATTTTTAAGAAGGAGGGTAGACTATGTAATTTTATCATGAAATTACCATGTTTTTGCCAGCTTTACTTTAATGGCTCTTCATCAATTTTTGGCAAAGTATCATAGATAAAATCTTTCTAAACTGATTCCAGTACTGAAAAACAGTAATCTAACAATGCATGCACATATCTTAATTTTTTTCTTAACTGCCCTATGAGCCATGAATTACACAGCACACTGCTCATACTAATGGATCTTTTTAACATAGTTAGACTATGTCCTGCTCCCTTCCACATCTCCCTTCTGATCAAAAGGTACCCATCACAGGGATGGAGGGAGTAGGCCAGTTAGCAATATGGCTAAGAGGTTTCAAGGTCTGAAAATTCTAAACAGACTTATTGAATAATTATCAGAAGGGTTTTGATAAAAGAGTCAATTAGTAAAGTGTGAGGTGAGGAAATGAACTTATTTTCACTTCAAACATCCAATCAAGTAAAAAGAAGCTCTGATAGTTATGTTTATGTGCTCAAAACAGGATGTCTGCAGTTCAAGTAACGAAGAAGCTCTATTTTATTTATTTTATGTTGCTTTAAGCCATCTCAGGTCAAAAAATCAGGTCTCCTCACAGGCCAGACAGGACTGTTTGTGGTTGAGCTGTGTGGATCTCAGAGCAAGATTGACTATATCTACAGTTTGTGTTTATTTACTTATTTACTATATGCCATTTTTTTGAATGAGTGACCAGAAGTACCATGTACCCACGTACCCTAACATCTGGGGCCTCTTATACCAAAAGTTTCCCTCTTGAAGACTAGGTGCTTTGCCACGGTGGAACCTGGTAAGGTACCAGATCCATGTTGTGTGCATGTGGCCTAGTATGGTTCTGAATTGGAGGCATACATTTGCCTCTCCTTTCCTATCCTGCTAGGCTGGTATGTATTTTTAAGTGGGGGGGGGGGGGGGGCTTCACCTTAACTTTTATATGTGTATTCTCCTTTAAAAAACATACCCATTAGGATAGGGATCTATTACTGATTTTAAGGAGGAACCCCATAGCATTTTTTGCAGACTCTCCCATTACACCCATTTAAGACCCTCATATAGGATAAGGGTCTGCTATAGATGTTGAAGGGAACCCCCATCCGCTTTGTCTATAAACAGAATGAAGAGGCCAGGAAATGTCATTTAGCAGACCCAAAAACTGAGCAATCGGTGGTCTTGGATCACTCAGTTGTCGGTGTATAGCCAGTGGGCGGACAGCTGCATCATCAAATAATGCTGCAGCTATCTAGATGAGTATGTATGCTTGTTTTTTTTTTCACTTCCCACTCTTCTCTTTTAAGCCTTTCTAAAAGAGCTGCTCCCCACTAAACAGTATAATTACATTTTTGTTTGAATTGGTTCATGTCCCTCATGGCATTGCCCACCTTCCTATGCCTTTTATTTGAAATTCATTTCCTATTAGTGGTTGTTAAGCCACTGTGATATCTTTGGGGCGCCTAACATTGTTAACGACAGAGGATTATATGAAAAATGAAAAGTAATTTCAGCAGCAGGAGGGGAGGGGACGGGCACCACTACTAGCTGACAGGTAGGAAGAGATGGAGGAGGAGAGGAGGACAGAAGAGAGGTGCAGAGGACAGAGGTACGTAAACTGACACTGGTGTCACGGCTCAGCAGCCATGATAAACCATGGTAATTTTACAGGGGCAGGGTAGAACAAGGCAGGATCAACCAAGTATTTCATGTGATTCAAGGGGCCAAATTACACAGCACAAGCACTGTGCTGTATAACATGCTTTAAAGGAACAGGATCCATTTTTTTTTAGGGTAACAAACGCTTTAATTTTCATTATTAGCCTCCCATTGACTTGGATTTGCATTGCCATTTTGAAAATTGTTTTTAATATGTATGAATAAAATCTTATAGTATGAAGGGGCGTGTCCGGTCGGTATCCAAGATGGGCGTGTAAGGGCTTATCTCCTGCTATGTCGGGGGTTTCAGTGGCCCGCACTCTCCAGTGCAATATTTAGCCTGCGGTCTGCCTCCCTAGACCACTGGAAACATGCAGAGGAAAAGAAAGGAGGAAAAACGGCCACAAAAATTAACGGCCTACTTCACACAGCCGCCACATGGTGACAGGCAAAATGGTGCCAGGTCTTCTCTGCCGGCAGCCACCCGCTCTCTGCCCCAATCTTCCTGCACAGGTTTACCAGGGAGCAGCAATACCACCAAGGCAAAACACAAGCAGACTTACAACTCCACTCCAGCATCAGGCAGCCCAGAAAAGTCTAGATTCAGACTGGCTGAGGGGCACAGAAGGCATGAGGCAAGTCCTGAAGAGGACACAAGGGATGATACTAGAGACCTGCCTGACATCATAGAAGGATTTCCCACTAATAATTAGCCAGTGATTGACACTGTCCTGAAAGACATCCTCATGATCTGATTGATGCAAACGAGGATAAAGATGAAGATATGGAGTGGGTTAAAGCCAAATTATCTGACATGAAGGACAGATCGAGGTGAAATAATCTCAAAATTAGAGGGATCCCAGAGAATATACAACAGGACAACCTTCACTCGCCACTAATCTGTTCAAATCCATCCCCCCTGATGTCACAAAATTGGATGTGACTATAGATAGAATACACCACCTGCCCAAACCCTCATACTTACCTGAAAAAAATTCCAGGGTTGTAATTCTGCGACTGCATTTTTTTAATATAAAAGAGAAGCTCATGAATAGATAGCAGATTCCTTCTCAATATTCAGATATGCAATTTTTTGCAGTATATGCTCCAAAAACTAAGAAATTTCAACACAACGAAATCTTTTTGTAATCATCACATCGGCTATAGATGGGGATATCTGACTAAAATTACCATCATGCATGAAGGTTCCATCCTGTTACATACCTGCCGGATGAGCCTGACGTGCAGTGGGAAGGCTGTCTCGTACAACCCCGGCTCAAGGGCCACCAATGTTGATACAGTGGTCACAAGAGCCTGGTTCGTCTTTGATCTTGTCAGTTCAGCTGGTGCAGCAGGAAACAGGAAGCAGGCTGGTAAGCTGGGGAGACACTGAATACGTAGTCAGACAAGCCGGGTTTGGTAACAGGTGATCAGATGTAGATATAGACGACAGGCAGAGAATGGTCAGAATACAAGCAAAGTTCGGCAACAGGATATCAAGCAGTGTAGAGCAGAGTGTGGTTACAAGGCAGGCCAAGGTCAGGATAGCAGAGATCAAATCGTAGTCAAACAAGACGGGTCAAACACAGGAAACAGATTGGATCACAGGAACAGGCAGTCACTGGAACAGGTATGAGCTGCAGACCAGACAGCAAAGACACAGTGCTGCTGAGGCGTTTGTTTAACCACTTGCTTACTGGGCACTTAAACCCCCCTCAGTCCCAGACCAATTTTCAGCTTTCAGCGCTGATGCACTTTGAGTGACAATTGCGCGGTCATACAACACTGTACCCAAATGAAATTTTTATCATTTTTTTCCCACAAATAGAGCTTTCTTTTGGTGGTATTTAGTCACAGCTGGGAGTTTTATTTTTTGCTAAACAAACAAAAAAAGATGCAAAAAAAAAAAAAAAAAAAATCATGTTTTAATAGTTTGTTATAAAATTTTGCAAACGGGTCATTTTTCTCCTTCATTGAAGTGCGCTGATTAGGCGGCACTGATAGGCTGCATTGGTGGGCACTGATGGGCTGCATTGGTGGGCACTGATGGGCTGCATTGGTGGGCACTGATGGGCTGCATTGGTGGGCACTGATAGGCTGCACTGGTGGGCACTGATAGGCATAGTTAAGGCGGCACTAATAGGCACAGATAAGGCGGCACCGATGGGCACAGATAAGGCGGCACTGATGGGCAAAGATGGGCACAGATAAGATGGCACGGATGGGTGGCACGGATAAGTGGCACGGATGGGTGGCACGGATGGGCACTGATAGGTACCACAGATAGATGGGACTGATGGGCACTGATAGGTGGCACTGATAGGTGGCTCTGATAGGTGGCACTGCTGGGCACTGATGGGCGGCACTGCTGGGCACTGATGGGCGGCACTGCTGGGCACTGATGGGCGGCACTGGGGTGCAGCACCTGAGGCAGATTTTGGGTGGCACTGTGGGTGGCACTGCTGGGTGGCACTGTGGGTGGCACTGTGGGCACTGCTGGGTGGCACTGTGGGCACTGCTGGGTGGCACTATGGGCACTATGGGCACTGCTGGGTGGCACTGACAGGGGGGCACTTACTTTATTCAGGATGGCACTGCGGGTGGCAGGTGGGCACTGGCAGGGGGCAGGTGTCCTTTTATATTGCTGGCCGTGATCGGGACTGATGTCCCGAACACGGCCGCCGGCGATCGGCTTTTTTTTTTCTCCTCGCGCTGTCAGCGCGAGGAGGAATACTAGCCGATTACCGGCTCCGTTTTATCACATGATCAGCTGTCATTGGCTGACAGCTGATCACGTGATAAGGGGTCGGGATCGACCCCTTACACGGATCGGTGATCAGGCGAGTCTCACGGACTCGCCGATCACAGAGCGCGCCGCGCGCGCCCCTCAGTCAATAGACGTAGTCCCGAAAATGTGGGTCCGCGCTATTGCCGTCATTTTGCAATAGCGCGGATCCCAAGTGGTTAAATAAGGCAGTTACCAATCACTGAAATTAGTCTACACTATTTTAACCCCTAGGTGGCAGATCCATGACGCATCCACATGGTTGACAACTTGGAAAAAGGACTATCCCTTCTGAAAGCCTGGAATATAATCCCTGAGCCACAAGGATCAGCAACGCCTGGGAGAAACACTCAACATGTCACCCCTGATTGGCACCTGGTCACTGCAAAAAATTCACGCAATCACAAATAACCTCTGGATGAGTCATTAATGTTGATTGCTTTACCTCAAGTAGCAGAAGTTCTCTACGGACCCAGTTCTGTTTGGCTATTCAGTTATTTATGTGTAGAAAAAGTTGCGCTACTGTTGAAAACCAAAAAATATCCCTCTAAAGTAGCAGCTAGCATCAACAAGGTGACCAACTGTAGATAAAAATGAAAAAAATAAAATAATGCAGCACTTTAAACAAATAAATACCCTAAAAGCTCACCCTAGGTGTGAGTATACAACTGGTGAATCAAATAAATGTGTAAAAATACATTCAAAAGTGACAAGTGTATGTATAATGATAAATTAATTCATATAAACATGTCGTGAACAAGTCTTTTAAAGTGCATATAATCGTGTGATATAAGCCAATGAAGGTAATGCTGAGTCTCTTAATAAATAAAAATAAAGTGCATATAATCATGTGGCATAAACAAATGAAAATAATGATAATTCTCTAATGACCGTAATTGCATCCATAGAACTTCCTAAATAAATGAAAATATAAAGTCTATTGTAAAAAGCAGTAGAAGATAATTCTTCTGATAATAGGGATGATAGAGAGTGACTTCGCCACTCAATATCAGGGATAAATATCCAAGACAGACACAACAGAAAACGTGAATACTCTTACCCCCATACGGTGATGGGTCAATCGAGCATGAAACAATAATTTCCAACAAATTCTCCAGCCAGGACTGCTAGGGGCGAATGATATATCTACATCTGTATCCCAGAAAATCTATGATGGATGTTCACAGCAAGAGCTCCAGTTGGCAGGTGTTTTTACACATGTTTGTATACATGCACTTGTCACTTTTTTTTTTTAATACAAACTTTTTTTTTTTTTTTTCTTTCAATAGTTTTTTATTAAATTTTTAAAGAAAGTTTACATGAAACATGCATATAACAAATGCTTTCCAGCGAATATTAGTACAGCCGACTTATAGACAGTAATCAGAACATATAAAACCTGAGGTTACACATAAGAACTTCTGTAAGACAGTAATAGTAACATTAACGGAGGAGAATCTTCATAAAATAGTGCTGGGCTAAGCTCGAGGCGTCCGCGCACACCCCGAGCTACGCCTCTGTTAATCGCAGGCCTTATGGGTCCCCTGCCCCCGACCGCCCCAAAAGGGATCACACTGCAGCCGGAGGCCGAGGACCCGCCCTATAACTCCTCACAAAATGCAAATAAATGATGAAACATTTGACAGCAGCAGCAGATTTAACCTCTAACTTGCTTCAACCTATACCCAAACTAGCTCTTAGAGAATTTTTTTTTTTTTTTTTTTTTTTATTGGTAATCACAAAAGCAGATACAATGCTGTAGTATAGGTTAACATTCTGGTACATTCCATTTATATTCAGAATAGAAGAAACAAAAGAAAATTATCCAGCATCGTGAGAAAAAAAAAAAAAACCAAAAATAGAACAAAAGGAAAACCCGTTATAGATCCTACCTGACTAGCTCTGGCTAGTCGTATTACGGGGTACCATTCACAAATAGCCGGGTTATCCGCATCAGATTAACTTAACTTGAAACAAATGTTAAACTAAAACGCTGACTATACATGTAGGAACCTGTTCGGAACGTTTTTCTGCACTTCGATAACTCGTCTGAATACAGCTCAGTGTGTACAGGTGGTCCTCTCCAACTGGCAGTGTATATTCAGAGGCCGAAGCGGTGAAGAGAGAAGACCAAGCTCAACCCTGTTGGAGGCCAACTCCATCTAGATCTTAAACAACCTCCGGAGGGGGACCGGGTAGAGGCCCCACTCCAGCAGGCTCATTGTTGGTAGGCCACTTGGCCCATTTAGCAGTATGCCTGTGCATAGTATCCATAATAGTATGATGGATGCGCTCCATAAGGCGGATAGAATCCATCCTATGGAGAACTTGTGCCCAGGGAATCAAGTGTGTACGCCAGTGTAGGGCTACCGTCCAATGAATGGCACAGAATAGGGTATGGAGCAACCTCTGGTCAGTTAGCGGAATCCCTGGGATCGGTGCAAATAATAGGCAGTGTGTGGCCGTGAGATCAATCCTATATCCCAGAATGGTGGTCACTGTGGTAGCGACCTGGTCCCAGATGGGCCGTAGTAGAGGGCAGCTCCAAAAGGTATGCATCAATGTGCCCGCCATAGGGCAACCTCTGAAACAGAGGTCAGGGACTGATGGATAAAACTTATGAACTCTAGTGGGGGTTAGGTACCAACGTGTATGCAGTTTCACCACAGTGTCTTTTATAGCCATTGATTTGGAACATCTATGCATATTCTGAAACATAGCTCGCCATTCCTCATCCGAGAACTCCGTGGCCAGATCCGTTTCCCACAAGATCATAGCCCTGGACTTCCCTGGTTGTTGGGTTTCAATAAGGTATTTGTACAAGGTAGAGATAATACCTCTATCCCTTGAGTGGCGATAACATATAGATTCAAACTGTGCACAGACTGGAACCTGGGGGGTCCTATAGTGTGTGTGAAAAAAATGGCGAATTTGAAGAAATTTATAAAACTCCCCATTCGGTATCTCATATCGTGCACGAAGCTGTGAGAAAGAGATAAAGTTGACAGTGTTGTCATGCAGATCCCGCAAGGTGACCAATGAGTTCTGGACCCACCATCTGAAGGCGCCAGGAGATTCAAAAGCCAGAGGGAATCTCCTATCGCCTAGAAACGAAGCCATCCGGGGCCTATCAGGGCTTAATTTAAATTTGAGACGATAAAGAGACCATAGATAATAAGAACGGCTGACAATGGTATTAAGAGGAGCCAGATCTCCCGGCTTCAGTCCCTCCTGCCACAAGAGGCCCGGGAGAAAGTATGGGCGTATGGGGGCATGCCATTGTGCCGTCTGAGCCAATCTAGCCGCCAGATAATATAACCATATATCGGGCAATCCTAGGCCCCCCTGTGGCATAGGGCGATACAACATGGGCTTCCCAAACCTTGGCCTCTTGTTTTGCCAAATAAAAGTGTTAATGTCCCTCTGAAGTGTAGTGAGGGATTGGCGGGGGACATATAGAGGGAGAGCTCTGAAAAAATACAATAATCTTGGCAAAATAGACATCTTGATGGCTACCACTCTACCCATTAAAAGTATCCGAAACGTTGACCATAATCTCAGCCATCTTCTGACCGCAATGAAGGCGGGGGGGGGGGGGGGTAATTAGCCCTATATATGTCTTCCAGGGAAGGGGCCAATTGAATTCCGAGGTATTGTAATGTGCGATTAGACATGGAGATTCCGAATGAGTTTTGTAGGTTATCTATCTCAAGAGGGGTGAAATTAACTGGTAGGGCAGAACATTTGGTTAGGTTGACCCCCAGCCCAGAGAACCCCTGGAAGGAGCGAAGGATCCCTAGAAGGTTAGGTATCGACATCACCGGATTGGGCAAGAACATGAGGACATCATCCGCATAGAGGCTTATCTTATACTCCCCCTCCTCTTTTATATACCCTCCGACATCCAGACTAGCCACGACCGCCCTTGCCAAGGGCTCCAAGGCCAGGGCGAATATCAGAGGGGACAGGGGACACCCTTGACGGGTACCTGCCCACCGGAAAATAATCAGAATAGCAGCCAGGTAGCCTTATTCTAGTCTGGGGGCTATGATACAGTGCCTTAAACCCATTCACAAATTCACCTGCGAAACCAAACTTAGTCAGAATCAAATCTAAATATGGCCAGAGAATACTATCAAATGCTTTGTGAATATCTAACCCCAAAATCAGGACTTTGCGAGAGAAAAGTTTTGCATCTTGGATTATATTCGTGGCCAATCTAATATTATCTGTAATTTGCCTATCAGGGAAAAAACCCGTTTGTTCTGGGCCTACAAGGGTACCAATGATGGGGGCCAATCTGTTCGCTAATATTTTCCCTAAAATTTTTATGTCGTTATTCAAAACCGAAATAGGTCTATAGTTTTGGGGTATGGTGTTGTCCTTGTTCAGCTTGGGGATCAATGTCATATTAGCACATAACATTTTGTCTGGTAGTTTATGTCCTTGTAACGTCTGGTTAATACGTTTTGTCAGTCTGGGGACCAGTATCTGGGAGAACTTTTTATAATACATAGAGGTATAGCCATCAGGGCCGGGTGCGGTCGAAGATTTAAGTGACTTAATGGTGGCCATAACCTCTAGGTCGGTACAGGGGGCGTTTAAGGTGGCCAGCTGAGATTCCGAGAGGGAAGGGAGGGGTAAAGAAGACAACCACTGGTCAGCAGTACGAGGTGTAGGCTGCGAGGGGGGGGATAATACATTTTGATAAAAGGATTTACAAATGTTCAGAACCTCGCCAGGATGGGTAACCAGGTGGCCGGAATTGTTTCTCAATTTATAGACGTGTGCAGGTTGTAATGATTGGTGAAGTTTGCGGGAGAACATGCCCGAGGCTGTATTGCTATGCAAGAGGAACTTGGCTTTGGACCAACGCAATGATTTTTCCGTATGTTCTGAGAGTATAGTGTCCAATTCAGCCGTTTTTTGGTTGATTGATAGTAGCGTATCTGCTGAGTGTGTACTAGCGTGGGCCTGATATAGTGTGCGTAAGTCCTGGGTGAGTGTTTGAATCTTTTGGAGTTTCTGTTTTTTTTTTTTTTAGTGACTGCGATCTCAATCAGATGGCCACGGAGTACTGCCTTATGGGCGGTCCAGAGAACTTGGGGGGAGTTGTTATCTATATCATTAATATTAAAATAATCATCTAGGTGACTTGCTATGCGGGTGTATGTTTCAGGGTCTGTTAATAAAGAGTCGTTCAACCTCCATGAGGCGACTGCGGGGGAAAGGCCGACATGGGAAGTGTGAAAGGCCACCATTTGGTGATCCGACCAGGGGCACGGGTGGATGGTCGCCAGAGCTGAGTTGGCTAGTAAAATAGGTGAGGCAAAAACGTAATCAAGTCTTGCGTAGCTATCGTGTGGATGGGAGTAATGTGTATATTCCTTTGCGCCAATGTTCAATGCCCTCCAGGTGTCAATGAGTTGCAATTTATCAAAAGATTTGGTAAGAAATTTGGGGAACGCTGTAGCACTGTGTGACGGTTTGCTCCTGTCCAGGGATGGGCTTGCCACTAGATTAAAATCCCCACCCACGATCAAATGGGGGGAGATGCATCTATCTAGCGTGCGTAAAAATGCACTATAGAAAGCCCCTTGTGCTGTATTTGGCGCGTACAAATTAGCAATAGTTACCGCTTTGCCCTGTAACATTCCCTGCACAATAATAAATCTACTACCAGGATCCTTGTAGATATGGGAAGGTTCAAACTGGACAGAGTTACGGATAAACACCGCAACTCCCCTGGCCCTGGACTCAAACGTGGTGCAATAGTGTAGTCTATAAGATTTATCAAAAAATTTTGGGCAGGCCACCGAAGAGAAATGGGTCTCTTGTAATAGAATAATGTCAACCCCCATTCGTTTATAACAGCGAAAGGCCTTTCTCCGCTTCTGGGGGGAATTTAGACCTCTCACATTATGGGAGATAACCTGCAGACCCATAATGTCTAGTTAGTATAAAAGCACAACTGAAAGTTATCTGAAAGGAGTTCGGAATCGCACACCAGAGTCCAATGCCAGAGGAGCTACCAGCACCCCCAGCCGGGAGTGGCCCATCCGGCCCCCGATCCCAGCCAAAGAGCCCATAATAATAAGGGTTAATAATAGGCAGTACATTCAAACCTATAAGACGTCTAGCAGTAAAGTCAGCATGAGAACAAAAATAACAAAAAAACCATAAGGTAACAAAACTTATAACTCTATGGGGTCGAGACGGAAAATCCATCCCGACAAAAAAGGTGTAACCAAATAGGCCTTCCGGCCTTTACTTCCACTTGCTCCACTCACACCCCACCACAGAGGTGGTTGGTGAAAAAGGTCCAAGAGGGTATGACCCTCCGCCAAATAGTGCCAGTCAAAAACAAAAGTGAGAAAAACAAAAATAAAAGCCCAGTCCAATGGGGAAGCTAGAGTTGAGAATCTGAAAAGGGGATAAGGTGGAGAGCGGTGGGCAAGTTTGGAGGGGGGGAAGTGAGGCGAGTCCAAAAAAGAATAGAAAAAGAGTACCAGGAAAAAAAAAAAATCCTCCCTGGGGACTGGGAGAATCAAAGTAGTGAACATAGCCATATCCATTCAGCGTAGTAGAAGAGGGGGCTCCCACCAGTCATAAAAAGGGGGAATGTCTCCGGTTCTAGTCCTAATGGTAATCTCTAATAACCTGCTGTCATTGCTCTGACATTGAAATGGGCCCCGTATACATTGATGTATGGTCAAATTTCAGGCAGCGGTTGTAGTCTACGGGAACGTCTATCCCTCTGAGGCGATGGGGTGGCCCAAATGGGAGACGGGCGAGGGGTTGGGGGGTGTCTCGGTGTTTGCTGTCGTTCTTGCAGGCCCAGCCGCACCAAGATCTCCCTACCTTCCGCGACTGTAGTAGCGATGTGAGCGGCCCCATTGTGCAGTATGATCAATTTAAATGGGAAGCCCCAGCGATAGCGTATCTGCGCTGTTTGTAAGGCCGAGGTGACTTCTCGCATCTTTCTTCTTTTGTCCAGCGTTGCAGGGGCTATATCTGGGAAAATTTGAATCGGGGCCCCATCTAATTGAATGCGAGGTGTGGTGCGGGAAGCCCTGAGAATATCTTCTTTCACAAGGAAATCCTTGAGGCACAAAACAATGTCCCAGGGGGGTTTCTCCGGGGGAGGTTTGGGTCTCAATGCCCTATGCAAGCGGTCGCAAATAAAGGAATCCCCGGGGCGGTCTGGTAGAAGCTGCTGGAACAGCTTAGTAATCGCAGCCGAAAGGTCGGTCACCGTTTCGGGGACCCCCCGCACCCTCACATTATTCCTTCGGTTGCGGTTGTCCAGGTCTTCTAAGTGATTCTGGAGCTGGACAACCGTGTCCCCCAGCGCCTCATGGTCTCTCCGGAGATCTGTGTAGGCCAAGTGCAGTTCGTCATGCTTGACTTCTAGGCGGTCTGTCCTACCTCCCAGGGACGCTAGCTCCTGCGACAGTGTGCTAGTAGATTTGTGTAATTCCGCCTGGAATTTCCTGGCCAATCTGTCGTACATACTGGCCAGACTGTCTTCCAAGTCTGCTTTTGTCAAGGGGGCGTCCCCGGTACCTGTAGGAGAGCCCGCCGACCGCGAGGCCTCCGCGTCTGTGTAGGCCTGGGCGCCATCTTGGGACATCTCCGGCCGCTCAGTAACTCTCAAAAGATAGTTAGTAAGGGATCGTTGGGCGGTTTTCCGCTTGCTTTTCTTGGATGTCGGCATGCACAAATGGTCCCACAGGAGGGAGAGGCACTTTGTGTTGAGATCGGTGTTCAGAATCGTCCTGGGGAGTGCTTAGATTCTCCGTCGTCCCCGGAGCTCCTAGCTTTAGCCTCCTACTCGCTCCGCGCCGCGCATGCGCCCCCCACACTTGTCACTTTTTAATGTATTTTTGCACATTTATATGATTCACCAGTTGTATACTCACCCCTAGGGTGAGCTTTTGGGGTATTTATTTGTTCAGTTATTTACCCATACATTTTCTCTGAGCAGTGTGAAAGCTGCTTTTAAGTTCAAAAACCTTTCTGTTACAGGAGACTGGCACCCAGTTCATCGTTACTGTTCATTATGAGTTTTGTTTATTTTATTTTCTTCCTTATCCTTTTTTGTGTTCATATTTTTTGGGCCTCAGCCCTCGATTGCACTAGAAGTGGAAACCCAGCAGACACTACCCATGATCACCTTTACAATGAGAAGAATTCCAAATGGAAATACCGACTACATCCACTACAGGTCATCCTCTGCTTACTGTGAGTAAAATGGAACTCCACCACAATTCACTCAATCACTTTAGAACATTATTATGGGCTTAACCTTTTTATCAATTAACACCAAGAGACCATCTTGTCAGACATAAATCCCTCTGGCAAGAAGCTGTGTAATACAGATGTGACATCCTTTGTGCTCAGGGCTGGATTTCCCACAAGGCCACCGAGGCCAGGCCTCAGGGCAGCAGTGGTGAAGGGGCAGTGCCACAGGGGCGATCCTAGGCGGCTGCCCGGGGTGCAGTGCTCCCGGGCGCCAGAGAGGTGGGGGCGCTGAAGTGCCAGAGTTCTACCTTCCCTCCTCCTCCTCTTGTTTGTTTCCAGAGGCAGCTCTCTCCGCCGCTGTGTTTCCTGCTCAAGCCCCTCCCCGATCCCTCCTCCTGTCAGAGAAGGAGAGCAGCCGGGGATGAGATCAGAGGTGGAGTGTCTGGTCTCTGTGTAGAGCGAGACCAGTGGCAGCCACGCAGTGATGCCTGGGGAGGTGGGTGGTCCATGCCTGACATGTTCTCCTCCTCCTCTCTGTGTCTCTCTCCTGCCTGCTGTGAACAACTGCTCTCCGCCAGGTGTTTTTATGTACCCTAATGGAGGGGGATTTGTCCTGGGGGGTTCTGTACTAATGGAGGGGGGTCTGTCCTGGGGGGTCTGTACTAATGGAGGGGGAGTCTGTGCTAATGGAGGGGGTCTGTCCTGGAGGGTCTGTACTAATGGAGGGGGGTCTGTCCTGGGGGATCTGTACTAATGGAGGGGGGTCTGTCCTGGGGGTTTGTACTATTGGAGGGGGGTCTGTCCTGGGGGGGTCTGTACTAATGGAGGGGGGTCTGTCCTGGGGTCTGTACTAATGGAGGGGGGTCTGTCCTGGGGTCTGTACTAATGGAGGGGGCATCTGTCCTGGGAGGTCTGTACTAATGGAGGGGGTCTGTCCTGGGGTTTCTGTACTAATGGAGTTGGGGGTCTGTACTAATGGAGGCTGGGTCTGTCCTGGGGGGTCTGTACTAATGGAGGGGAGGTCTGTCCTGGGGGTCTGTACTAATGGAGGGGGGTCTTTACTACTGGAGGGGAGGTCTGTCCTGAGATCTGTACTAATGGAGGGGAGTTCTGTACTAATGGAGGGGGGTCTGTCCTGGGGGGATCTGTACTAATGGAGGGGGTCTGTACTAATGGAGGGGGTCTCTCCTGGGGGGTCTGTACTAATGGAGGGGGGATATGTACTAATGGAGGGGGGTCTGTGCTGGGGGTCTGTACCAATGGAAGGGGGTCTGTACTAATGGAGGGGGTCTGTACTAATGGAGGGGGGTCTGTCCTGGGGGGCTGTACTAATGGAGGGGGGTCTGTCCGGGGGTCTGTACTAATCGAGTTGGGGTCTGTACTAATGGAGGGGAGGTCTGTCCTGGGGATCTGTACTAATGGAGGGGGGTCTGTACTAATGGAAGGGGGTCTGTCCTGGGGGTCTGTACCAATGGAAGGGGGTCTGTACTAATGGAGGGGGTCTGTAATAATGGAGGGGGGTCTGTCCTGGGGGGGCTGTACTAATGGAGGGGGGTCTGTACTAATGGAGGGGGTCTGTACTAATGGAGGGGGGTCTGTACTAATGGAGGGGGGTCTGTCCTGGGGGTCTGTACCAATGGAAGGGGGTCTGTACTAATGGAGGGGGTATGTACTAATGGAGGGGGGTCTGTCCTGGGGGGGTTGTACTAATGGAGGGGGGTCTGTCCGGGGGTCTGTACTAATCGAGTTGGGGTCTGTACTAATGGAGGGGAGGTCTGTCCTGGGGATCTGTACTAATGGAGGGGGGTCTGTACTAATGGAAGGGGGTCTGTCCTGGGGGTCTGTACTAATGTAGGGGGGTCTGTACTAATGTGGGGTGTGTCCTGGGGGGGTCTGTACTAATGGAAGGGGGGTCTGTTCTGGGGGTCTGTACTAATGGAGGGGGGGTCTGTCCTGGGGGGGTCTGTACTAATGGAGGGGGAGGGTCTGTCTTGGGGGGTCAGTACTAATAGAGGGGAGTCTGTATTAATGGAGGGGGGTCTGTCCTGGGGGTTCTGTACTAATGGAGTGGGGGTCTGTCCTATTTTACTCCATGCTCAACCTAAAGGACACTTTTGTCAAATCTGTCAGATTTAAACAATGGGAAACAGATTTTGGGATGATTTATCTACCCTCCACTTGGCAAAAGGCCCTATCCACCACCTACGCAAAGTGCCAACCAGTGGGGACTAACCCAGAAAATAGTATAGTATAGCTAAATTTGCTCTTCAAGCTTCCCCGGGATGCTGGAGATGATGCAGGGAAGTGGGCTCATTGTTCCATATATTGTGGGGATGCCCTCCCCTAGCCTCATTCTGGAGGAAAATATCAAGACTGGTCAACCAAGTCCTGGGGATTACCTTTTCTCTATCCCCGGGATTGGCACTATGTTCCTTGGGAGTTGACACCATCCCTATCCAGCTGGGGACTGTATTAGTGCATATTCTCCTTGCGACTCAACTGACACTGGTTAAACATTGGAAAGCCAACAACCCCCCTACAATTGGCAAAGTGATTCAAACCCTCCAAACATACTCCACTTTTAAAATGTTTGCTTAGGCAAACAGTCATTTTTAAAAAGCATCTAAATTGTAGGAACCATGGTTATTATAGTATAGGAAATCTAAACCTAAACAATCCACCACTTCTTATGAGATTGGACAGTTGGACACAGCTCAGAGATGTATAGCAATCCACCTTTCTCATGTAAACCAAGGCGACGTAACTTACTTACCTGGTCCCTTCTGGAATGTGCACACGCATATTTGTTCTATCAAAGTTAAATGGCGCACAAATGTGTCTAACATGTCTGTTTTATTTTTATTTGTATTTTATTTTATATGTTATTTAAATACTTATTTTACTCATTGAACATGCTGCACTACCATAGATAAAAGTGTACAATATACAGTGAACAAATGACTATAGTGCTGCATTCTGATAGGGAACGCGATGAGCCCAACAACCCATGACACAGTTTGTTCCCAGAAGGGGTGTCGGGGCAGGAGGGCCATCTCAGTTTCATTACCACAATAATAACATCCCTTGTATGATAATACATTTCATCAAATTTTCTATATTCTAAGTCTGTTGTACAGCAGAAGGTATTGCTTTTGTATCTTTTGTATCTTTATTTTTTTTCTGAAAAAAACGAATAAAAACTATTGAAACTAAAAACCTATAGTATACAGCAAAACATACATTTTGCATTGCTAATTACTTCATGATTTATGTATTGTTTTAATTTGCTTTACACTGATATTAGCCAACATTTGTAAATTTCCATTAAGGGACCCAGAATTGTCACTTTTATAGTACTAGAAATTTAAAATTCACTTATTCTGTAAATACATCCCTAAACTAGTGTACTACTTATTTATGAGTTTTTCACTTTCAAGTAATTTATTGCATGTCCTTAACTTAAATTTCAGTAAAGCTTCTCTTAATTGCTGTGTGAGAAGATTCTGCCCTCCCCTCTATGCCAGTAAAGCCCATGTGATCTAGTGACATAGTTCCATGATGGTATGCACAAATGGTACCACAGATGTATCTCATGTTAATCTCTTTACTTTGGAAAGAAAGTAAAGCTGGTATCTGACACAGATTAACATGACTGATTTAGCTGTTAAGAGGAACTTAGTAGTGTTTGTTACAAGTGCCTTACTTGTTTGTCTTAGCCCCATATAATAGTTTCCAGTACACATAAAAAAGACTAGGATTATGTATGTGAAGCCTGCTGATGTACTTATGTTATATAAATAAGTGAATTAGCACTGTAAAAAGACTCACAACCTTTTGCTACCATGGAAATATTTAAAAGCTGACGTTTTCAGTATATTCACCTGCTGTATACTTGGCTTACAGCAGACGTACTTTAACATATGTTGGAAAGACATAAAATAGAAAAGTAATGCTGTGGCCGACCCTGGTACACCATGATTTCTTCCTGCTCTAAAATGCCTGCTTCCACCCAAAACAAAATCACATTTGGTAGACATTTTATGGCTGGCGTCACACTATTCTTTTGTGGTAACACACTCATTGTGCAGTGATATATTTTGTGCTGTTTATTTTCGATGATACCCGAATGCACTCCCAACAAACCTGCGTTGCAGCTCTAACATGCGTTATGGTTTACTGTGTTGAAGAGCAAAGTGCAAGTGATCTATTCGTCCATTCTCATTTAAATGAATAGGCTTCCTTACACACCCTTCCCTCCCAAAGATTTACCCCTCTTCATGTCCAGGCTAATATTTGATTTTCGGCACTTCTGCAATAGAGCTTTCTTTTGGTGGTATTTGATCACCACTGGGCTATTTGTTTTTTGTGGTATAAACAAAAATAGAACAAACATGTTTTCATAAATTTAGGCCAATATGTATTCTGCTGCACATTTTTGGTTAAAAAAAAAAAACAATAAGCATATATTGACGCCCCTGGACGACGTAAGTTATTACGAAACGCGTAGGGTGGGTGACGCGCTGTCATCACATCGGTCTTCGTTTGTCAATCACCAGGAAGCACGGGTTGGTTTGTTTGTGTGCGCCCAGCCGGCGCACACTTCCTATTAAGCCTGATGCCAAGTTGTTTCTGTAAGTGCATTACTATATTTTTTATATGAATTAAACTTGAAGGTTTTACACTATCTGTAGCCTTTATCTTTTATGTGGTACTGCGCTGAGCGGAGAGTGGTGTATAGGAGGGGAGGATCGGTGGAGACTGTACTAGCTCCATCTTGTGGAAGATATAGGACCGGACAAACAGCTTATTAATGTGAAAGTCTATCCAAAAAATGTTGTTTCGCCTGCTGTGACCCTCTGTAACAGGGGGTCATATTGAGTCGGTAAGGAGCCAACTTATACGTGTGGTGGTATCGAGAGCACGTTTGCACTTGGAGAATTTTTTGATTGGAATTCAGTTATTTATTGCAAACTCATCACTGGTGGTCGGTCAGCCATATGGACACTATTTATCACTATTACCGTAAGTTAATTTATTCACATATGGACACTATGTATCATTATTAAATTAATTTATTCACATTTAATTGTCATTCAATATACATTTTAATTATTCATTTTTAATTATTAATTTATATTATTTATATTAATATTGATTTGTGTTTTAATTGATTTCAGTTCATCACGTATGTATTTATTTATTTTTTATGAGATGGTCATCAATTTTTTCTCACCTATGATGAGTATTTATTTCAGCACCTTGTGTGATTTATTTTTTACGTGACAACTGGAGATATTCAGTTGTATCTTATATTTGATTGCTATTTGTTGGGCTTGCACATATATATATATATTTTTATATATTTTTCCCAGGTGATTTATTTTTGATGTGACAACTAGAGATATTCAGTTGTATTTTACACTTGACTGGTATATTTTTTTGGGTTCACACCTATATTCATATATAGTTTATATAGGTTAGCGCAATTCCTTTTTTTCTTATTTCGATTTTGTGTATATTTGGTGTATACTAGAATTGCAGCTTCCGAGAGACCCTGGGTTTTGGGTCATTAGGTATTTTGCATTATTCCGTAGCACAGTTTGCCCCCTTTTTTTCTTACTCGCACCACCATGCCTGACTGTAGGCAAGACACACTTGTCTTTGTACTCCTCACCTGGTTGCCGTCACACATGCTTGACACCATCTGAACCAAATAAGTTTATCTTGGTCTCATCAGACCACAGGACATGGTTCCAGTAATCCATGTCATTAGTCTGCTTGTCTTCAGCAAACTGCGGGTTTTCTTGTGCATCATCTTTAGAAGAGGCTTCCTTCTGGGATGACAGCCATGCAGACCAATTTGATGCAGTGTGCAGCACTGACAGGCTGACCCCCCCACCCCTTCAACCTCTGCAGCAATGCTGAAAGCACTTATACGTCTATTTCCCAAAGACAACCTATGGGTATGAAGATGAGCACATGCACTCAACTTTTTTGGTTGACCATGGCAAGCCCTCTTCTGAGTGGAACCTGTCCTGTTAAACCACTGTATGGTCTTAGCCACTGTGCTGAAGTTTAGTTTCAGGGTTTGTTAATCTTCTCATAGCCTAGGCCATCTTTATGTAGACCAGGGGTCTCAAATTTGAGGCCCGTGGACCGGTTACAAACGGCCCGCAGGCAGGGCCGATCATACATGGGTGGCAGCAGCTGGGAGCTTTCTCTCTTTGTCTTCTCTCCCCTGCATGCTGCTGCAGCCCATATTTGTGGGCACTTTGGGGCGGAATTAGATGGCCAGTGCTGCAAAAAAATAAAACTTTGTGATAATCCGCCCCTAAGTATCCATAAATTCGCCCACAAGAAATGTAAAAATCCACCCATCAGAAAGTTTTATTTTTTTGCAGCATTGGCCAACTTATTCTGCCCCAAAGTGCCCATAAATCTGTCCATCACAAAGTTTTGTTTTGCAGCACTGAACATGTAATTCCACCCTGAGTGCCCATAAATCCACCCACAACATGTAGAAATCTGCCCATCTTGGACATGAACTTTCCACGGGAGCGCAGGGGAGCGCAGGGGAGCGCAGGCACAATCTGACAGAAAAAAAAGTTCTGTCAGCTATTGTGCGCCTGCGCCATCTCACAGTCACAAAAGCTGATGCTAAAATCAGCCCGGGCACTCTTTGATGGGGGGCATTTCTCGACAGAATACCTGGACGAACTGCGCATGCGCCATACGTAATACCACAACAGATGATTTTACCATCAGCTGTTGTGTCAGCGAGAAGGCATCTGCGCACAATAGCCGACTGAAGACATTTTTCAGTCATATTGTGCCGAGGCACGTTCATGTAGGTGAAGGGTGGAATTTAACATGAAGGGGATGGATGTTTTCTATTTATGGCCACAGAGATGGGAGCAGAAGTTTAAATGTTTAGCTAGCTAAATAGGCCCTCCAGGAAGATGTAAAGTAGTGAGTGTACAGCTTGTATAACAGTGTACATTTGCTGCCCCCTCAAAATAACTCAACACACAGCCATCAATGTCTAAGCCACTGGCAAAAAACAGACAAAAGTGAGTATACCCCTAAGTGAAAATGTCCAAATTGGGCCCAATTAGCCATTTTCACTCCCCATTGTCATGTCGTCATGTGAGTCTTTAGTGTTACAAGGTCTCAGGTGTGAATGGGGAGCAGGTGTGTTAAATTTGGTGTTATCGCTCTCACTCTCTCATACTGGTCACTGGAAGTTTAACATGGCACCTCAGGTCAAAGAACTCTCTGAGGATCTGAAAAAAAGAATTGTTGCTCTACATAAAGATGGCCTAGGCTATAAGAAGATTTCCAAGACCCTAAAACTGAGCTGCAGCATGGGCAGCCAAGACCATACAGCGGTTTAACAAGACAGGTTCCACTCAGAACAGGCCTCGCCATGGTCGAAAAAAGAAGTTGAGTGCATGTGCTCAGCGTCATATCCAGTGGCTGTCTTTGAGAAATAGATGTATGAGTGTTACCAGCCTTGCTGTAGAAGTTGAAGGGGTGGGGGATCAGCCTGCCAGTGCTTAGACCATACGCCGAACACTGCATCAAATTGGTCTGCATGGCTGTCATCTCAGAAGGAAGCCGCTTCTAAAGATGATGCACAAGAAAGCCTGGAAACAGTTTGATGAAAACAAGCAGACTAAGGACATGGGTTACTGGAACCATGTCCTGTGGTCTGATGAGAACAAGATAAACTTATTTGGTTCAGATGGTGTCAAGCGTGTGGGGCGACAACCAGGTGAGAGGAGTGCAAAGACAAGTGTCTTGCCTACAGTCAAACATGATGGTGGGAGTGTCATGGTCTGGGGCTGCATGAGTGCTGCCAGAACCGGGGAGCTACAGTTGATTGAGGGAACCATGAATGCCAACATGTACTGTGACATACTGAAGCAGAGCATGACCCCCTCCCTTCAGAGACTGAGCCGCAGGGCAGAATTCCAACATGATAACTACACCAAACACACCTCCAAGATGCCCACTGCCTTGCTAAAGAAGTTGAGGTTAAAGGTAATGGACTGGAGAAAGCATGTCTCTAGACCTAAATCCATTTGAGCATCTATGGGGCATCCTCAAACAGAAGGTGGAGGAGTGCAAGGTCTCTAACATCCACCAGCTCTGGAAAAAAATGGTGGCCACATAAAATATTGACACTTTGGTCCAATTTGGACATTTTCACTTAGGGGTGTACTCACTTTTTTTTTCCAGCGATTTAGACATTAATGGCTGTGCACTATTATATACAGTTATTTTGAGAGGACAGCAAATTTACACTGTTATACAATTTGTACACTCACTAATTTATACTACATTATAGCAAAGTGACATTTGTTCAGTGTTGTCACATGAAAATATATAATAAAATATTTACAAAAATGGGAGGGGTGTACTGTATATGTATACTCTGCATACAGTGTATCCAGTGTAGCCTATATCTACACAGTATCTAATACAGCATGTACAGTGTGTATAGTACAAAAAATACATCATGTCTGGAAGGCCACCAAGGAGAGGCACATGCTCACAGGCCACTAAAAGAGGACAAGCAGCCTCTGTGTCTACAGTCAACAGTGCTGGTCGTGGACATGGTTCATCCTCGGCAGGTGGCCGTGGGGCACGCTTGTCCTTTTTTTCTGCTGCTGACCGAGTTATTGAGCCAAAACATGCAGATGAGTTGGTGGAATGGATAACAAATCCTCATCCTTCTCATCCTCTGTCACCAAGGCTCAGAGTAGTTTGCCTTCCAACACAGCTGCTAAAGCAGCCTATTCCATCGGCTCCTTGTCTTCAGTCACTCCTTCTAAAGCTCCACCATTATGCACGGAGGAGTCCTCAGAATTATTCGACCACAGTGTTGGGTACATGCTGCTGGAGGATGCGCAGCAATTTGAAGGCTCAAATGTTAGTTCCCAGGTTGAGGAAGGGAATAACGTGAGCCTAAAGAGAGGGGTTGCTCAAGAAGGACAAGAAACTGGCAGTCATGTTCCCCCAGCTACAGCATACCAAGTATGTTCTCCCAGCTACAGCATAACAAGTAACACCAAGTTTGCTCCAGTGACGAGGAGGGAGGGGATGATGAGGTCACTGACTGTACTTGGGTACCTGAGAGAAGAGAGGGGGAGGAGGCACAACTCCAACGAGGCAGGATGTCCTCTAGGGGGCAGCTTAAGTGCAGCCAACCTATTGCATCACACTGCAGAGCTCCGCAGGTGCAGGGTGCTGCTGACTCCCCGCTGATTTTTAAAAGTTCCTTGGTGTGGACCTTTTTTGACACATGTGCAGCAGATTGCGCCATTGCTGTTTGCAACCTATGTCTGAAGTGGATCAAGCGTGGACAGAACAGCAGCCGATTGGGTACCACATGCTTGACCAGACATATGTCGACCTGCCATGCAGTCTGTTGGCAACAGCACTTGAAAGACCCATATCAAAGAAAAAGGCGGACTTCTCCTTGCTCTTCATCTGGGATTTCCAACCCTACTATACCTTCAGTCCTCTCAAAATCCTGCACTGAGAGGAATGAAGGTATAGCAATAGGTGTCCCAAGTACTTGCAGCCAAACTGCTAGCAGTACATCACCATATGATTTTAGCAAGCAAATTTCCCTACCCCAGTTGCTGAACCGTACAAAGTAATTCGGTCCCAGTCATCCACATGCTCAGCATCTAAATGCTAGCTTGGCCAAATTGCTAGCACTGCAACTGCTGCCTTTTCAACTGGTAGACTCTGCCCCCTTTCTAGAATTTGTGGAATGTGCTGTACCTCAGTGGCAGGTTCCAAAACGCCATAGCTACATAGTTACATAGTTAGGCTGAAAAAAAAGACCTATATCCATCTAGTTCAACCAATAGAAAACATTAATAAACAAATAGAATTAAATCCTCCATATTCAGAACCCTATACGTACAGTTGATCCAGGGGAAAGCCAACAAAAACCCTATAAAGTATGATTCAATTTTCTCCAGTAGTGGAAAAATAAATATTTCCTGATTCCTCAAAGCACTCAGATATTTCCAAGATCAACAATCTTTGATGGTATTACATATAGAAGATGTAGTAATTTCCAGTAACTTCAGATCAGCCACAGAATGCTGTTTCAGAAGTAAAAAGTTTGAGTTTAGAGGCGTTTTCCCTCCCAAGGCTCTTGAAAGCTTTGGACTGCAGATCCCAATCCGGGACCTACCAATCTCAATGAAAAATGAAAAAAAAAAAAACAATCTTCTCTGTTCAGCACTCCTGCCACCATCATGGAGAACCCTGTGGGATGTTTAATCTTTACAACACAGTGGCAGGACCTAGCACTGTCACAATATTAATATCCAGTTATATTCTGTACATTAAGGGATTTATCTAGCACTTTTTTAAAACAAACTCACTGGCCAGAGCTAATTCCTGAGAAAGTCTATTTCAGATTTTTACAGCTCTTGTTGTGAAAAAGCCTTTTCAGAAATGGAGGTTAAGCTATAAAGAATGCCCACTTATTCTTTGGAATAATCTTACAATGAATAACTGTACCAAGTCCATGGTTAGGAATATTAATGTATTTATACGTGGTGATCATTTCCCCCTCTTCTCAGGAGGGAATAAATTCAGTTTAGTTAATATTTTCTCATAGCTGAGTTACTCCATGTCCCTTATCATTTTGATTGCCCTTCTCTGCACTTTAACAACAAAACCTTCTTTGACCCTCCAGATCAAATCATGGGACATACTAAAACAATTAATGTCAACATGGCTTAATGTAGCTTAATGTGTAATAAAATGCCTAAGCCTCAACCAATTGCCCTGAAAGTTTGCACAGCCAAAGTTTTTTTAACTTTCTAACCCCATCCTAGAAGGTTCATGCATTTTCCGATTTCCCCCACACAATAGAAAACTCTATCTATTCCAACATATTCTGGAATTTTCAGCTCATTTGGTAAATAAAATTTTACAATGCTAAAACATTTAATGTGGCCAGTTTAATGTAAAAAGAGCTTACTATTCCATAATGTGCCTAAACCTTAATCAATTGCCTTGAAACTTTGCACAGCCTAAGTTTTCAACTTCCCAAACCTATCCTAGAAGTTTCAAGTATTTTGGTGTTCCACAAGGCACACTAGGGACTAGGAATGACCCTGATGTTCGAGTCAAACGTAACACGGGGAGGATTTTTTGGGGTCGCCCAAAACACATTGTCCCCATGTTGATGGGGACAAGGGCCTCGTCCCCGCAACCCTTGCCCGGTGGTAGTGGGGTTCTGCAGGAAGGGAGCTTGTGGAAATCTGGAAGCCCCCAGGCAGTGGCGTACTAAGTGTGGGGCGGGGGGTGCGGGCTGCCCCGGGTGCCACACCCTGGAGGGGGGGGGGTGCCAGGCCAGCGCCCTCCCCCTCCGACTGAAGAGACAGCGCCGTGGGTTAGACTGACCACACAGAGATCTGCGGGCGGCATTGCAGGTGGAGGTGCGAGCAGCACCCGAGTGGAGTGACATCTGCCGGCAGTGATCCGGGACCCGGCGCAATAATCCCCTTCTCTGTGGTTGCGTCGGACTACATATCCCAGCATGCAAGGCTGCAATGCATTACAGAGGAGGGCTACAAGTCCCAGCACACACTGTACTACAGCCACCTCCCCCTCCTCCTCCTCCTCCATGCACAGCATTGTGTATACATACAAGAGGAGGGGGAGGCGGCTTCACTCTGCTCGGCTGTGAGTGACAGCCGCTGCCCGAGACTGATCAGAACGGCGCAACGCAACCACAGAGAAGGGGATTATTGCGCCGGGTCCCGGATCACTGCCGACAGGTGTCACTAGCTCTGTGTCCTCCCGGTACAGGTCAGTGCTGGTCATACAGAGAGAAACCGAGGAGGGGGGGGGGGGGTGTGAAGAGATTCTCTGCAGCTCTTATTATGTAACTGCAAGATGCAGCTGAGGAGGACTACAAGTCCCAACATACCGGGCTGTGTGGGCTTACAGTTCTCCTCTGCTGAGCATAGCAGCTTTGTATGCTTGGACTTGTAGTCCTCCATAGTGCAGCCTTGCATGCTGGAACTTGTAGGCCTCCTCTGTAGTACAGTGCAGCCTTGCATGCTGGGACTTGTAGTCCTCTGTTATGCAGTGCAGCCTTGCTTGCTGGGACTTGTAGTCCTCTTCTGTAGCGCAGTGCAGCTATGCATGCTGGGACTTGTAGTCCTATTCTGTAGTGCAGTGCAGCCTTACATGCTGGGAGGTGTGGTCCTCCTCAGTAGTACAGTGCATGCTGGGACTTGTAGTCATCCTATGTAATGCAGTGCAGCCTTCCATACTGGGACTTGTAGTCCCCTTCTATAGTGCAGTGCAGCCTTGCATGCTGGGACCTGTGGCCCTCTATAGTGCAGAGTAGCCGTGCATGCTGGGACCTGTGGTCCTCCTCTGTAATCCAGTGGAGGCCTTGCATGCTGGGACACGTAGTCATCTATAGTGCAGTGCAGCCTTGCATGCTGGGACCTGTGGTCCTCTATAGTGCAGAGTAGCCTTGCATGCTGGGACTTGTGGTCCTCCTTGGTAATGCAGTGCAGCCTTGCATGCTGGGACTTGTAGTCCTCTATAGTGCAGTGCTGCCTTGCATGCTGGGATTTGTGGCCCTCCTCTGTAATGCATTGCAGCCTTGCATGCTGGGATATGTAGTCCTCCAATTTGGTTGGGTCTACACTGAAGATGGTGGGTCTGTACGGTAGGGAGGGGGGTCTGTACTGTAGGGGGTCTGTGTAACATGCAGGGGGTCCAGAGCTGTGAGGGGCTGTGTAATGTAAAGGGATGCAGAAGTGCAGGGTGCTGTGTAATGTAAAGGGGTCCAGAGGTGCAGTTGTGGAGAGGGGGGGTACAAAGTAGTGACAAAAAGATATTGAAGGATGCAGAGGTATGCAGGGGGCAAAGTGAGGTGTTTTTACATTTTAAGGTGGGGGGGGGTGCCAGGCATAGGATCCGCCCCGGGTGCCATATGCTCTAGGTACGCCCCTGCCCCCAGGGGACCCCAGATCCCACCTCCCCATGTGAATGGGTATCAGGTACATTGTACCCCTACACATTCACCAAAAAAAGTGTCCAAATGGTAAAAATTACAGTAGACAATTCGGGACAAGTCCTTTATCAAAAAATAAATAAAAAACTGTCCCGCAATGTCCATTGACCTGAGAAAAAAAACAGAAGAAACTCTGCCTCCATGGGAGGCTCCCGTTGATTGAAGCCTCTTCGCAATGACAGCTGTTATATAGCTAAGAGCAGGACCCCCCCGGTGGCATAAACGGGTGACCCCGCCCCCTCTGACGCTACTTGACATCAGAGGAAGAGGGGGTCATCCATTTACATCACTGAGTGGTCCGCCTTCCTCTAACGTTATGTGGCATCAGAGGGGGAGGGGTCACCCATTTGCGTGACCGGGTGGCCCCGCCCTCAGCTATATAACAGCTGTCATCGCAAAGAGGCTTCAGTCAGAGGGAGCCTCCCATGGAGGCAGATTTTTTTCCATTTTTTTTTCTTGTGTCATTGGATGCTGGGATCAAAGATGAATAGACATCACGGGACAGTTTTTTTTTTTTATAAAGGACTTGTCCCAAATAGTTTTCTTAAATTTTTACCATTTTGGCACCTTTTTTGGTGAATGTGTAGGGGTACAATACACTTGATTCACATGGGGGCAGGATCTGGGGGTCCCCTTGTTGAAGGGGGCTTCCAGATTCCGGTAAACCCTCGCCCGCAGACCCCCACAATGAACGGGCAAGGGCTGTGGGGAAGAGGCCCTTGTCCCCGTTGAGGGCATGTCGTCTGGTACGGTTCGGGGGGTGCTCACTCATTCCCCCGTTTATTTGTGGCCTGCCAGGTTGCATGCTTGGATAAAGGTCTGGTATGAATTTTGGGGGACCCCTATGCCATTTTTTAAATTTTTTGGTGCAGAGTTCCCCTTAAAATCCTTACCAGACCTGAAGGGCCTGGTATGGATTTTGGGGGGACCCCACCATGTATTTTTGTTTTCATTTTGTTTTTTTTTAAGGGCCCCGTAATAGACTGGGGGGGCGGGACCTATGCTGTTTTTTCCAACAATTTTTATCTGTATTGCTGGGATCCGGCAATTCATTACAGCTGCGAGCAGTTTTAACCAGTAGTCGACCAGTTGTACTGTGGCAGCATGGCTCAGCTGCGCGAATCACTATTATGCTACGTCGGTAGCATAAACGGCCACTAGGGATTGCAGTTTCTGGTTCTCTGAGCAGTGAACTGACAGATCGTCTGTTTATACAGAGTATGAACAGCGATCTGTTTGTTTCCCTGCACAGTTCCATCCCCCCTTCAGTTAGAACACTCCCTAGGATACATATTAACCCCTTCACTGCCCCTAGTGTTACCCCCTTCACTACCAGTGACATTTTTACAGTAATCAATACAATTTTAATCACACTGATCACTGTATTAATGCCAATGGTCCCAAAAATGTGTCAAAATTGTCCGATGTGTCCGCCATAATGTCGCAGTCCCGATAAAAAATTATTAATAAAAATGCCATAAAACGATGCCCTATTTTGTAGACGCTATAACTTTTGCGCAAACCAATCAATAAACACTTATTGCAATTTTTTTTACCAAAAATATGTAGAAGAATACGTATCGGCCTAAACTGAGAAAAAATATATATAGATTTTTTGGGGATATTTATTATAGCAAAAAGTAAAAAAAATTGTCTCTCTTTTCACACTATCCGGCACCCCCTTTCTTTTATTACTCCTGTATCCACCGAGGAACAAAGACAAACATAGAACCCACTTTGGTCCAGGAATACAAGAGAGGAAGGAATTATTACCAGTGTTTATTTATATGTGGTTACCTCATTACCACAAGGTAAGAGGCCACTTCTCACCTGTGTGTTTTTTACATGAAGAGGAGATACCTATTCCTCCAGCCCTTTACACATTGGAATGTTTATCTACACTGAGGAGATTGTATTTGTTCGTTTGCAATTTTGCACCAGCTATTTGTTTATTTGCACTGATTGGCTCATTTGCACTATTATACACCGAGTATATATATCCCAGTGTTTTTAGTCTTTATTTATCTGTGGCACTTTGCACTTTGATATTACTCTATTATCTGGTTGTATCAGCATTAACATAATGGTGCTATTAGTAATTTTTTTTTTTTTTTTTGCACTTTTGCACGTTTATGTTTATGATTGATTTATTTCATTTATATTTGTACTACTACCTTAAAGTGGTTGTAAACCCTTACAAACCACTTTGACCTACAGGTAAGCCTAGATTAAGGCTTACCTGTAGGTCCAAGAAATATCTCCCAAACCTATACGGTTTAGGAGATATTTGCCCGAAGACGGGCACCGCTGTCTACGGCACATGTACCGTAGACAGCGGCGCGCAGGCGCACTGAGCGTGGCATCGTCGATGACGAAGATGCCGCGCAATGCCGCGCATCTCGGCTCCTGTGCGGATGCGCGGGAGTGACGTCATCACGGCTTCGCCAAATGACAGCCGCGTGACCCCACAGAGAAGATGGATGCGCCGGACTACAGGGGACAGCGGTGACTTCGCTGGCTCCTGTGTCAGGTAAGTGACACATAATGGGCTACTATGCGATGCATAGTATTCCATTATGCTTTGCCTTTGCAGGGAATGAAAGAGGAAGTAAACTCATTAGGGTTTACTTCCTCTTTAACAACCTATTTTTGTATTTACTGAGAACAGTGCAGCACCCCCCCCCATTCATAATATAAAACAGTTTTATATAAAAAAAAAAAAAAATTGGTCTTTTTTAATTTGTTTAACAAAAAAATAAAAAACCCAGAGGTGATCAAATACCACCAAAAGAAAGCTCTATTTGTGGGGAAAAATTATAAAAATTTAATTTGGGTACAGTGTTGTATGGCCACGCAATTGTCATTCAAAGTGTGACAGTGCTAAAAGCTATAAATTGGTCTGGGCAGGAGAGGGATTTAGGTGCCCAGTAAGCATGTGGTTAATATAGGAGTGAACAATGCCAAGAGTTGTTGAAAGCAGGGGTCATCCAGAGATAATTCCGAAAATAATCTGGGCTATTCTCCTGGAGCTCCCGCAGCAAAGGCATACGCCATAATTGGTCATGATTAATAAAGCAACCAATTTTTGGTCCAAGAAATCCGTCTCCTCTTGTTCCTGGACTGGACTTGGGTCAAAGCAATAAAACACGTTATCTCCTCCAATTCCGCAACACGAGCGGCCGTTCAGAAACAAACTGAAAACAAACTGAAAAGCATGAAATGAAAAGTGTGAAATGAAAACTGTGAATCAACACTCACCAAACTTCTACTAACTAAAGAACTGAAAAACCATGCAGTACATCACCACGTTTGTGTTTGTTGGCTGACAATTCTTTGTCGTTTGTATGCAAGACAAGTTCCTGGCCAATGCCCTACGGACAAAAGTCTAATGTTTTGTCTGCGGAAAATTTGATTGTGTGTACGAGGCTTTAGTTTAAACATAAATAGTGTTACTGCACATAAAAAGTATGCATTTTATGCTCTAATTTTTCCTGTGTAAAACAGCACTAAAATTATGATTTTGGTACAAAGCATTAAAAACAAATGAAGTAAAGTGTTGTTGTTTTTTTTTGTGCTATTTTCAGTGTGATGCATGTAAATATATGTAAAAAGGTGTAAAAAATATTAATGAGCAAAGAAAGCAAAACGAGAAAAAAAGTTAACTATTAGTTAATAAAATGGAAAAGAAAAAATCAGCAGGAAAATTATAATTGAATAGAGAAGGAGACCATAGCATTAATCAGTGCTGATTAGAGAAACCTGATGAGTTTATTTCCTCTTTCATTCCCTGCAAAGGTAAAGCATAAAGGACTACTATGCATCGCATAGTAGTCCATTATGTGTCACTTACCTGACACAGGAGCCAGCGAAGTCACCGCTGTCCCCTGTAGTGCGGCACATCCATCTTCTCGGTGGGTCTCGCCGCTCCGTGGCTGTCATTCGGCAAAGCCACGATGACGTCACTCCCGCGAATGCGCACAGGAGCTGCCACGCACGGCATATCGCCGTTGACGGGTGCTGCGCTCAGTGCGCCTGCGCGCCGCTGTCTACATTGTATTGTTTAACAAATATGAAAATTGATCTTAACAGGTTGTTATGGCGGAAGATTTCAAAAGGGTTACCAGTAAATTTATATACATTAGAGTATCTTTATTCAGTTGCCGGCTGCTGCACACCAATCTACGTCAGCAGAATGGCACGGGTGGGCAAATGGATGTACCTGTACGTCCTTCCTTCCCCATGGGCAGGAGGCAAAATTCCCCTCCCCCCTGCCCATGGAGGTCGGATTCATTCGAGGACCGATCAGTCCCCAAGTCCTGGCCAATGTTTTCTGGCCTGGACCTGCTGATCGGTCCTAACAAATGAAGTCCTTCCCCTGTCTGCGTAAGTGTAAACACAGACAGGAGGAAGTGATGTCATCTCTCCTCATGGAATCTTCTCAATTCCAGTGAGGCCCCGTTAACACTGTAGCGGTGCGCTGGCAGGACGGTGAAAAAAGTCCTGCTAACCGCATCTTTGGAGCGGTGAAAGGAGCAGTGTATTCACCGCTCCTAAACCGCTCCTACCCATTGAAATCAATAGGACAGCACGGCTATACTGCCGGCAAAGCGCCGCTGGAGCGGCGCTTTGAGGGCAGTTTTAACCCTTTTTTGGCCGCTAGCGGGGGTTAAAACCACCCCTCTAGCAGCCACAGACCACCGCTGAAACGACGGTAAAAATAGCGGCGCTTTATCACCGACGGCTGCATCGCCCCAGTGTGAAAGGGGCCTGAGAGGAGAGAAGATGTCTTACCGTGAGTTACACAACACTACACTAACACCAGTACACACAGGTACACTTGCCACCCCCCGATCACCCCCTGATCGCCCCCTCTTGTAAAGAATGGTAAGGAGGGAGCTTATTATCTAGAATTACAGTGGACGATGGTTAATTTCTAAGGTTGGACCAGTTACTTAATGAGAATTCAGGGATGATAAATTTGAATATTTCTAACTTAATCGGAACACAAGTGTCAAGTGTTTTTTCCTTGATGTTATAGGCAAAATACTTCCATGCTCTGAGGGCTGCTGTGATTGTTGGATGGATTATGCGATATTCTGTGTGGGTTACCCAATTAGCTAAGAGTAATGTTCCTAGATCTCCTTTGGTTACAAAGGATTGTTCTATGTGTCTTCATTGTTTGCCCATTGTGGGAGTGAACCAATGGTGAATCTGGTCTCGTAGTACCGCTACATAGTAGTCTTTCACATAAGGGAGCCCCATGCCATTCACTTTTTTAAGTCTGATAGAAACAGGGTAAGGACAGCGTGCTTTTTTATTCAATCATATGTAATCTATCAGGGATGACTATAGGTATTGCTCTATATACAGTAGGTATAGTAGTTTCCCAATTGTCCCACATTTTTGCCCTGAACTTTCCACCACTGCTGAAAAACATTCAATAACTGCTTAACAAGTGGCACATGGGCCTTCATTCATGGTTCTGTAGGTGCAATATCCTCAAGATGAGATGAAATTCTTGTACCTTCTACAAGCCCTGCCAATCCATATACCCTCCAATTACTTTTGATCAGGTAAGGGCGATGTTTTCTGACTTTATCTGGGCATATAAACGGCCGAGACTGAACAGACGACAGCTCTTGCTACCCAAAATGTATGGTGGCCTAGCAGTGCCAGATCTACATAAATACCAACAGGCAACCCACCTGACCAGACTTATTGACTGGAATCACCATCAGACCACTAAATTGTGGCCTCGCCTGGAACAGTCCCAATGCATCATGCCACTAGACAGAGCACCTTGGTGCCACTAATCGCTATAAAATGTTATAAAAAAATCATCCTCTGGTGGGTCTAACTACACGGATTTGCTCATCCCTTTTCATTAGATTCTCTCTTACATCAACCCATTCCCCACTTTATCTGATACTTGGAAACCCATTGTTCTCCCCTGGATCCCAAGACCCTGTCTTCCGCTCCTTAAACGCTTGCCGACCAGCTCACACCGATATACATTCGACAGAAGGGCACGTACATGCATATTAATGTACCTGTAAATTGCCCTTTAAGAAGCGGCTTGCGGAGCGCACCCGTGCCACTGGTGGCGCACATGGGCCCGCAACGAGCTCTGTGAGTGTGATTGCGGGTCCCTCGGACTCGATGTCCGTGAGGATACCCGAAATCATCTCACAGAGAGGAAGAACGGGGAAATTGTGATGTACACAAGCATTTCCCCCTTCTGCCTAGTGACACTGACACTGATAACCTCTCCCTGTAATCGGGAACGGTGATCAGTGTCATGTCCCACATAGCCCCTCCCCCCCACAGTTAGAATCACTCCCTAGAACACACTTAACCCCTGCAGTGTCCCCTTGTGAATAACCCCTTCACTGCCAGTCACATATACACAGTTATCAATGCATTTTTAATCACACTGATTGCTGTATAAATGTGAATGGTCCCAAAATAGCGGCAAAAGTATCTGATCTGTCCACAATAATGTCGCAGTCATGACAAAAATTGCTGATTGCCGCCATTAATAGTAAAACATTTTTTTTTATAAAAATGCCATAAATCTATCCCCTATTTTGTAGACCCTATAACTTTTGCACAAACCAATCAATAAACACTTATTGCATTTTTTTTTTTACCAACAATATGTAGAAGAATATGTATCAGCCTAAACTAAGGAAAAAATATATATATATTTTTTGGGGATATTTATTATAGCAAAAAGTAAAAAATAATGTGTTTTTTTTTCAAAATTGTTGCTATTTTTTGTTTATAGCACAAACAATAAAAAATGCAGAGGCGATCAAATACCACCAAAAGAAAGCTCTATTTGTGAGAAAAAAAGATGTCAATTTTGTTTGGGAGCCAAGTCGCACGACCGTGCAATTGTCAGTTAAAATGTGGCAGTGTCGAAACACAAAAAGTGCTCTGGTCTTTTGCCAACGAAATGGTCCAGAGCTGAAGTGGTTAAAGAACTCTGGTTGTTTCCAAGCTTCTCATTTCCTCACTCATAGTATGTGGCCATCTCTATCTGAGCACATAAATGCAGATGGATTATTTTGATTGGACCACTGGAGAGCCCTCCAAATTAACTACTTTCTCAAGTCCTTACCTTCCCCAGAAAGTTTCTGACAAACTCCTACCACCTTCGAGACTTACTGTTCAGTGGAGGGCACCATGCCGCCTATCAATTGTTGATTATGCCACCAGATGGTTACCACCCGCAGTATCTTAGTACATGGGAGAAGGATATAAAGAGTACGCTTACCTCATGTCAAAGTCAAAATATTCTCCACTTCACCTATAAATCCTCCATATGTACGGAGATACAGGAGACTAATTTTAAAATTGTCTCCAGATGGTACAATACTCCCGCAAAACTACAAAAGTTCTTCTCCTCATCCTCAGATTGCTACTGGAGGTGCCAGGAAGACCGGGGAAAAATTCTTCCCATCTTCTCCCCATCTTCTGCCCTAAGCTGAAACAGTTCTGGAAGACAATCCAGCACATTGCTTAAAAGTTTTCTGAACGCCCATTCCCAGACGATCCAGCCTTTTTCCTGCTCCTTGCCTCCAACATTCCAAGCAAAAGTTCCAAAAAACCTATAATTCGCCATCGCCTTGACGTGGCCAAGGCATGCATTCCTCTATGCTGGAAATCCATACAACCTCCATCCATAGGCCTGTTGTTCTTATCCTCACAGTCCACCATCAACGTGAATGCTACACTAGGATGTGGACACTCTGGAACATGTTTGCCTTCTCTGATGAGGGACGGGTCCTCTATGAAAGTGATACAGTAGACAAGTTCAACCCTAATATAGACATGATGGATGTCGGTGGCCTGCTGGCGCTATTCATGACTCTTCCTGTTTGTACTTTAACCAGGGAGATGCACATTCATCACCCAGAGGTCTAGTTTCCATCACCTCCCCTCTCCTCTGCCCCTGTCCCTCCTTACCCTCTTCCCTGCCTCCCTTCTCCCCCTATCCCCCCCTTCCTCCTCCATGCTTCCAGTGCTTTTCTCCTCATTTTATTTTTACTCTTCTTCTTTTTCTTTTGTTTTTATTATTCTTGTATTTTTTCTACAGATATATGTCTTACTGCCGTTTTATAATATTTGAAAATGTTGGGGTGGGGTCCACACTAAACTCTGATGGAATAGATATTTAATGACTTAGTTGTAGAGGTTTACAGCCATATTCTCTCAGAACCCTCCAAAGGGTTGACTTCACATGTTAAGAGTGAAAGATATGCTTGTCGAGTCCTGCTTACTTGTATTTAGCAATTCTGTTTATGACATGGTATGTTGTTTTACCTCATCCTGTGCCATTGTACCTCTTTCATGTAACTGAAGATGTTATGTTTCGTGCTCCCATGCCTCTTTAAATAAAAGATTTGAAAAGGATATTGGATTTTGACTCATTGCCCTTGTAAAAGGAGCATGTGTTAAATTTATCAAGAACGTAGCACACTGCTGGAAGGGAAGAAGACGGTTCAGTGAGAGCAAGGATGATATCATCTGCAAAAAGGGTGATGTTATGATTCTGGTCTGTTACCTGTATGCCTTGAATTGATATTTTACCACGTATTGTTTGGGCCAGTGGTTTCATTATTACTGTCAATATTAAGGGGAGAGGAGGCAACATTGCCTAGTACCATTGGTGATGTTGAAGGGTGTTAGGTCGCCCGTCTTCTCCTTGTGGCCTAGGCTCTTAGAGATGGCTCAGTGGAGGTCCTCGCCGGCGGATAACTCATGACTCATACAGACACAATTGGTATGCTGAAATGGTTACAATTCTTTAATACTGGTTTTGCCGTTTTATACTATTTTTACAAGACTCTGCCCCAATTTCGGGGGCCAATCAGAATTATACACATAAATGTTCATTAGCTCATTATTCGGTAATGTCTTGTGACCTTAATCTTAACCTCTGTATTTCAAAGCTTATTCCAGTTCAATAATTCCTTACTTTCTGTTACCGTCTGCTGACCAGCCACAACTTCCTAAAAACCAAATCTAGCCTTTTACCCAGTAACAGTGTACAGAGATGAAAACCACAAACAGATGCTTCCTGAAATGAAGACATTAAACAGAAATAGATAGACATGACCATGAGATAATTCAGTTATTAAGCAATACTGTCATGAGATTGGATTAGATTCTCTAAATTGTATCAAGAAAAGTTTCTTTAAATCACTTAAGCAGATAAGCAATCCTGAACTTATATCTTCAGGATAAAAGCAATAATCAGAATCAACAATCAATAATGCAATGTATTATGGAATCTCCTTACAATCCTCCCTTTGACCATTCGATATTATCGAAATGGTCATTTTCCACCTTTTCGTTAGGCCTCATGGATTCATATCCTCCGGCCTCATGTTCCTGACTCTCGTACCATACAGTGGGATCTCTGGAAATGGAAGTCAGCTTCATGGTTTCGGAACGTGCTTCGCTACCCTTCCTGCAGAGGCATTTGAGTAACATGAAGCATGCATACAAGAATAATACGAAAAGCAGTATGGTGAAAATAGTCATTGCAGCGTTCTTCAACCATGAAGTGAGACCTCCTAAACTGAACCCTGTAGAGAAAGGGTCCCATGTTTTCCCAATGTCCCTTGCATCCTGTTGTAGCTTGTTTACCTCTTTTCTGTGTTGTGCAATTATGTCATAGTAATCAGGGATCTCGATACTCGTGTTATGTATCCAGGTGCAACATTCATAGTCCTCAGTAATTTCACAGAGGCCAGTGAGGGCTGCACTCATGCTTTCTATAGCCAGGTCATGTAGCTCTAGTTGTTTTCTAATTGCTCTGGTTTCTAGGTTTAGTTTTGTGATGTCATCAGAGTCCTTTTCCAAGATCTCATCTATGATTGAAGTGTAGTTGTTTAGTTTCTTCATCAAATCTATTCCCCATCCTGTCCAGGAAGGAAACCAGGCCCAGGTCATATCTTTTTCTAGGAACATTTCTCTTTTCACATGGTGTTTTAGAGGGTATCTTGGGTGGGTACTAGCTTTAAGTAGGTGTCCTTGTCCATTATCCCCCACTACTCCCATTATAGGGACTATTTTAGCAAGATAACACCACCCTTGGGGTTCCTCAGGAATCCATGGGTAACAGAGCTTGCCACAACAGATGTAGGTTGTGTTGCCTAGTGCTAAGGGTCGTTGACTAACAATGGTCCTTGCGCCTTTTGAATGTCCAGATGCCATCAGCAGAGCTAATAACTGTGTGACCGGGGAGTGGGAGCTAGAATTAAAAAGGTCATAGATGGTAGCATTAATCACAGGGTCTGTGGTGTGAAAAAATGAGTTATCGGTAAGGGAAGCCATGGAGACATTAAGTTTCGACCATTTGCACACCTCAGCTCCCCTGGAAATGTTTCCCATTATGAAACACCAATCTGGAGCATGGCTTCTACCCACGATTTGAAAACTGAGGGGCTTGTTGGGACTTTTTCTTATGACATTGGCAAGAACAATAGGGGGTGTTCCATTCAGGAAAGGAGTGATGTTTAAGGGAATGGCCATTAATGGGATTCTGGCTGTACTAGGGTGGAGTTTGCTGCATATCCAACATTTCTCAAAACCAGACTTTTGTGCATAACTGTACTTAAACTTTAACAACAACATTCTGTCAGTGAAACCTGAAGGGGGTTCAGTGGGGTGTATACTTCTTTTATATTTTAAACTAGGGGGGGCTTTGGCTGTCTGTGCTTTCCCACATATGCCTTCTAGTAGCCCTGAATCTTCTGGATGGTACACACAATTTGCTATTAACCAAACAGGTATGAATACTATCAGAATCAGACATGTCCAGAAGCATAATGTTTTTCCTGACACAAAAGTGGAAATCATTTTTGTCAGGTATTGTGTACAAAGTTCTGCTACTCGTTTCTTCCTGTGGGTGAGGGATTTGTCTTGTTGTTCAGAGAGATTTGCTTTATGCCTTCTTGAACGTCCTTCAAATCTGGTTGCTGTTCCTGGTCAGAGGAGTCCTGGGGTGCTGGAGGCGGGTCTGGGGTCTGGGGTTGCTGTGGACACTTCTTTAGCCGGCTGGCGTGGATCCAGGTGTTTCCTAGGTCGGTCAGTACAGCAGTTCTGGAAACCTTCTCTATCTTCCAAGGTCCAGAGTAGATTGGTCCGATCCTCTTTTTGTGGGCCAGTTGCTTGACTAGCACTTGATCTCCTGGGATGAAGGGGTGTGTCGGCTCTGTGGAAATAGGAGAAAAGGTGACAGAGACTTGTTCGTTCATTTCCTGTAGCATACTTACCAGATTTTTCACGTACATTTCCTGTTGGGAATAGATGTTAATGTCAGTGTTTTGATCTAAGAGGGGCAGCTCTATGTTTGCAGGAACTCCCATCAAAATCTCAAAGGGCGAGAGTTTTGTTCTGGCATGTGGTGTTGTTCTGATCTGAAATAGGACAGAAGGAAGGTAATCCAACCATCCTTTCATGGTGCCCCCCGTAGCCTTTTTTAACTTGTCTTTAATGTTCCTGTTCATTCTTTCCACTACCCCTGCACTTTGTGGGTGGTAAGGGATGTGCAGTTTCCACTGTAAGCCTAGTAGCTTAGCTAAAGTCTGTGTAACAGAGGAGCTGAAGGCAGGTCCTCTGTCTGACCATATGGCCGTTGGTATTCCAAACCTACAAACCCAATGGTTCAGTATGCATTTGGCAGCAATTTTAGCAGTCTCACCTGTACACGGAATACTTTCAACCCAGCCTGACCACCTGCATACGATCACGCAAAGGCATCTCAAATTGCCTTTTTGTTTGGGCATGTGTGTAAAGTCTATTTGTAAATCTGTTAGGGGACCTAGGGGTGGGGGCAGGTGGCCATGTAATCCATGATGTTTCCCTTGGACATTGTTTTGTGCACAGGTCATACAACTGCTGGTGAGGAGTTTTGCCTGTTTATTTAAGTTGTTTGTACAGAAAGACTTTGTGTATATGTTCGTTAGGGCGGTGGTACCTATATGTCCTGGACCATGGAGATAGGAAAGTATGAGAACACTGCTTGATTCTGGTATGCCCAATATCTTCCCCTCTTTTGACCAAAGACCTTCTTGGTCCTTGGTCAAGCCATCCTTGACCCAAAAAGAAACATCCTCCTTTGTAGCTAATCCCTGTATTTGTGCCACAATGGTTTTAAAGTTGGGTGATGTAAAATGTTCTTTGAAGAACATTGTTGTGGGGGCTGGCTGACCAATGTATAGGGCAGCGGCCTTTTTTGCTTCTCTGTCTGCCAGCGCGTTTCCTTTGGAAATTCTGCTGTTATTTGATGAATGGGCCTTTACCTTGATGACCGCTATCCGCTTTGGGAGAAGAATCGCTTGCAAGAGTGCTTTAATTTGCGTAGAGTTAGCAATCGGCTTGTTGTCAGCAGTTTTAAATCCTCTATTTGCCCATATTACGCCATAGTCATGCGTGACCCCAAAAGCGTACCTACTATCTGTGTAGATGTTTACCTCCTGATCTGAGAAAAGTATGCAAGCTCTTGTGAGCGCCTCCAATTCTGCTACCTGTGCCGAGGAGGGTGGTAAAGCTTTTGCTTCCAACACCACATCAGGGAGTTGGACAATGGCGTACCCTGTCAGGAATGTTGCATCAGAGGGGCGGGAGCAGCTGCCGTCTACGAAAACGTCCTGTACTCCTGGTAGGGGAATATCAGTGAGATCTGGGCGAGGGCTGGTTATTGCTGCAACCTGTTCAACACAATTGTGTTTCTGATCAGGGTCTCGTGGCAGCCTGAGCAAAGAATGCAAAAGGCGGACAGTGGGATTACTTGGTGGTGCGTGTTTGAGGGTGAGGTTATCAGTATTCAGAAGTGTGATCTCATACCCACTAAGCCTTTGTGCTGTCATATGCTGCGTGTTCATGTTTTGCAGGAGGTGAGTCACTGAATGAGTAGTGTAGAGAGTCAGCTCATGGCCTAATACTGATTTGTTAGCTTCTTGAACTGCCATTGCACAAGCAGCAAGGTTTTGTAGACAAGATGGCATCCCTTGTACTTGGGTAGGCAACTTTTTTGAGAGATAGGAGACTGGTCGGTACCCGGTTCCATGTTGCTGTGTTAAAACCGCAGCAAAAGAATTTCTCGACACCACACAGTATAATTGAAAAGGTTTGCCATATTCTACCAATCCCAGGGCGGGGGCCTGAGTCAGACTTTTTAACAAGGCCTGAAAAGCATGGAGCCTTTCTGTTGTCCAATCTATTGTCTTTGGGGCGGTGGACAAGGTAGCCTCCCTCAGAATGCCATCATAATATGAACAATCTGGGATCCATTGGCGGCAATATACGATTGCGCCCAAGAATGACAGCAAGGTTGCTTTGTCTCTCGGAGGACTGAGAGCCTGCAGGGCTACGGCACGTTTGGGGGATACTAGCCTGGTTCCCTCCTTCAGAATGCATCCCAGGTATTCTACCTGACTTTGACACCATTGTATCTTCTTCCGCGATGCTAGGTGGCCAGACCTGGCCAGGTGATGTAACAGAGATGTGGAATCGACCGCACAATCTTCAGCAGATCGACTGCACAGGAGCAAGTCGTCCACATACTGTATTAGTACCGACCCGCGCTCAGCAGTCCATGACTTAACTGTCTCATTAAGGACCATGGAGAAGGCTGCCGGACTGTCCACATACCCCTGCGGTAATCTTGACCAGGTCAACTGCTGCTTTTTCCCCCATGAAAATGAGAACATGGGCAATACCCTTTCATCGATCGGGATGCTAAAAAATGCATTTGCCAGGTCCACTACTGTGTAGCAAAGGGAATCAGCAGGTATTTTCAAAAAGATGAAAGAAATATCTGCCACCAAAGGTGGCAGAGGTATAACCTGCTTGTTGACGGCCCTTAGGTCCTGTACAAGCCTCCACTCCCCATTCGCCTTTTTCACAGGGTAGATTGGTGTATTCCAGGGGCTTATAATGTGTTTCAGAATCCCTTTTGCTATGTAATCATCGATTAATGGTGTGATGCCTTCAATTTTTTCGAGTGGCAGGGGGTATTGCTTATGATATTGTACTTTGGCGTCTGGTCGCATTTGTGGTGTGTAAGGTGTACAGTTAATAAAACCCACACTCCCTTTGTTTTCTGCCCATATGGCATGTGTTTCTAGAGTGGGTGGTAATGATGCAAAGAGTCCCCTGTAAGTGTGTCTCTTTGGAGCATGTAAATCGCAAAATGGTGAGCTGGCAGTGAGGGAGCCCCCTCTGTCAAATTTAATGGTGATATTCAGTTTTGAGAGTAGGTCCCTCCCCATTAAAGATACTGGACGATCCACAAGGACAGCAAAACTCTGGGTACATAGTTCCTGCCCTTCTGGAGTAGCCACGGGCAATGGTGGAGTGATGGGGTGGGTAATTGATGTCCCATTTATACCAATAGAGTTTCCCTCAGTACAGTGCGGTGTGTCATATATGGCATCATTCAAACTACTGAATGTAGCCCCTGAGTCTAATAATAGACATATCAGGTGATTGTCTACCCGCAATAGTACCTGCGGAAGACTTTTCCACGATGGATTATAACACACAAGGCTGAGGGACGGGACATTCTCTTGGCATCCCTATTGTGGGGTCCGCCGAGCGGATGGCCACTGCATCGGGATGCGTGGGGGTGGTCTATGAGGCTGAGGCTGGTATTGGGGTTGTGGTGGGTGAGGATACCTGATATCCTGAAGGCGATGTGGGGCGGTGGTGTTTAGATTCCTACCTCTTCCTCTCTGAGCGTTTGTTCCAATTCTGTAGGGACATTGGGACTTCCAGTGTCCCAGTTCCCCACAGTTAAAGCATCCCTTGTCTGGTGGGTAAGCCTGATCTGGGGGATAAGATTGCATTGGTGGATAAGGTTGCATTGTCATTATGTGGGTGGGCGGAGTCTGGGTTGGTGTCAGGGAGGGAAAAATGCCACCCTTCTGCTCAAATACCCCTGATGTTTCTCGTGATCTAGTATCCTTCATAAATTCATCTGGGGCTTGTTCTGCCCACTTTGGATTAGTGAATTTAAGCAGCTGTGTCACCTTCGTATCGCCACCAGCCATAATGGTGGAGGTGAACAATTGGGGGGTAGCGTTATCTACTGCTTTCCACAAGCCATATACCCGGGTACAAAATTCATAGAATTTTTCCTTTGGTCCCTGTTTTGCTAGGATAAGTTCCTGGAGTGCGGATGAACCCTTGTATATAGTAGACCAGTGATTCCCCATGCCTTTCCAAAAAGATACCCAATCTTTATCTTCCTTAATGTGGGCTGTCCATAAGGCCTCTACGGGATGCCCTTCTGGACTGTCAGGGTCAATTATACTAAGGATCCCTTTTATATCTTCCTTATCCAAGCTTGTCCCTGCACTGTATTTTGCAAGGAAAGCGCCAGCCTCCCTTGGGCTTTTCTTTGGGCTGGGGCATAATTCCTTTATTTTTGACAGTGTGCCTAAAGGTAGGGGAATATGGACTTCCGTCTCCCCTATATGCATAAGTGGTGCTTTAAAGGTGGCACCTAGACTTTCCTGTTCCATGTCTATTTCTTTTTCACCCTGCTCCCTTTCCTCCTGTGGGGGTTTCTGGCTTATGGCCGGTTTCGTTTGGCTTCTGAGTGTGGTGGATGGCTGTGAAATTATCTTTCCCTTGGCCTCCTCAATCCTTCTTGCCTCTTTCTCTAGTTTCCTTTTGTATGCCTCTAAATCTTCCCTTTTCCTCTGTATCCTTTCTTCCTCTACCTGCTGTCTCTTATTAAATTCTTTCTGTTTCTCCTCCCATTCCTTTTCCCTGGGGCTCAACTTCCCGACTCCTTCCTCTTCCCCCCCTTTCAGGGTCTTTCCATCCCTTTCTCCCTTAGTTATCGCAGAATATTCTCTCATCTCACCTTCCCTCTTATCCAGCTCTCTTTTGTACTCTTCTAGCTCTTCCTCCCTTCTAGACATCTTCCGCTCTATTTCCTCCTTTCTTTCTCTAAGCTCTTTTAACTTCTCTTCTAATTCCCTTTCCATTTTTCTAATCCTCTCTTCTTCCCTACTTTGTATACCTTCTGCCCGGACTTCCTCTTTCCTGCTTCTACTTTCGTTTTCCCATCGTGTAACTTGTGCCTGATCAGCTGCCCCATACACTATGGTGGCCAACACTGCTGGGTCTAAAGATGGATACAGCTGAAGACATGGACCCAATGTTCCATCTTCCTGTTTAACCATCACATAAGGGGGGGGTGGTTTTTTACCACGTATTGTTTGGGCCAGTGGTTTCATTATTACTGTCAATATTAAGGGGAGAGGAGGCAACATTGCCTAGTACCATTGGTGATGTTGAAGGGTACCTTCTGTAAATACTCGGGCTGAGGGTTTAAAGTAAAGGACTAGTATTGCTGTCAATATGTTACCCTGGAATCCAAATCTAGTAAATGTTTGTTTTAAATAGCTCCAGTGAATATGGTTGAATGCCTTTTTCGGTGTCTAGCGCTACAATGATTGCAGAGACATTTTTGGATTTGGAGAAGTGTTTTATAATTTGTCAAGTGGAGTCTGGTCCCCCAGCGTGATGATGCATGTCGCAAGTCCGCCAAGAGGGGGCGGAGTCAAGTTCCATGCTAACATGCCACCGACACGCAAGTGGCTGCTGTCCGCTCTCCAGGGTGGAGCGCAAAACAAAGGAAAACCCGGAGACCAGGAAACCCATAGCCAAAACAATATCCCAAGCCACCCCCCCAAAGCAAAGGGCGCCCTCTCCCGCCACTGATAAAAGTGATCTCATAGCATTGTAAAATGTAGCTTAATGTGAATAACCTTTGGTGTGATTTACCAAATGAGCTGACGTTTTTAGAATATGTTGGCATAGATAGAGTTCTATTCTGTGAAGTTTGGGGGAAATTGGTTAACATCTAAGCTCCTGTTAAGCCATATTAAGCTCCCAAAAAGCAAGCTTAATGTCCCTAGTTTGCCTTGTGGAACTTCAATATGCGTAAAACTTCTAGGATGGGTTTGGAAAGTTAAAAACGTAGGCTGTGCAAACTTTCAGGGCAATTGATTGAGGTGTAGGCACTTTATTACATATTAAGCTACATTAAGCCATTTTCACATCAAATGTTTTAGTATGTCCTTCAAATCACTAATACTATTTACTGTATATCATTCCATTATATATTCCAATATAGACAATTAGAGTAACCTGTAAAACTAGCATGAAAAACTTCCAAAACTGAAAAAAACTTGATTTAGATATTTACCAACTCTCATGTATAAAAAAACAAATATGACAAAACCAAAAGAACAAATAGAAAAAAAAATCATAAGCAACTCGCTGTACACATGATTGGACTTTCCGACAACAAAATCCATCAGTTTTTTTCCGACGGATGTTGGCTCAAACTTGTCTTGCATACATACACATGGTCTCACAAAGTTGTCAGAATTTCCGATCGTCAAGAACACAGTGACGTACAACACGTATGATGGGACTATAAAAGAGAAGTCCAGTAGCACGTGCGCCACCCTTTGGGCTCCTTCTGCTGATCTCGTGTTTATCGCGTGTTAGTAGAAGTTTGGTTAGAGATGATTCGCGCTTTACAGACTTGTGCTTCAGATCATTACTGCTCTTCAGTTTGTGCTTGTGGGTTTGTATCTGCTTTTCAGTGCGTGTAGTCAGTTTGCATTTGTTTGTCAGTGCGTACTATTTATAGTACCGTATTTGATATTCATTGTGTTCTTGTCCACTTGTTGCTGATTATCAGTTTGTTCTTTCAGGCCTTGCTGTTTTTCAGTGCTTTCTGTTAGGTCGCTCTGACCAGCCGACCGTTTTGAAGCCATGTTGCGTGTACATATTCGTATAGTTTGTGCTGTGCAGGGGCTTGTTGTTGGGGTTCTAGCTTTGACACAAGCCCAGTCCATAATCAGGGTGGGGAGGAGTTCATGGATAAAGAATTGGTTGCTCCAGCGTGACCAATTCTCGCACATGGCTTTGCTTCTTGAGAGCCGAGAGAATAACCCTAATGATTTCAGGAATTATCTCAGGATGACGGACCCCATTTTTCACCATCTGTTGGCTTTGCTGTCCCCTTATATCAGCAGGCAGGATACCTCCGGAGCAGAGGCTAGTCGCCACGTTGTGGTACTTGGCCACTGGCAGAAGCCTTCAGGACCTCAAGTTCTCGACAGTCATCTCTCTCCAGGCTCTGGGGATCATTATCCCAGAGACCTGTTCTACCATTATTCAGGTCCTGCAGAAGGACTATATTAAGGTAATTTTTCTCCTTTAACATCATATTCTATGTATTTAACCTCCCTGGCGGTATGATTATTTCAGATTTTAGGTGCTGAAAGTGGAACAATTATTTTGCATGAAAACTTGGTGTTTTATATTGTAGTCCTGTAATTCTTAGGAATAACTCACTTAAATCTGTCCAAACACGAGTCTAGTAGACAACCCGGGTATGATAAAGTTTGAAAAATGAAATCATAAATTATAATATAATAAATAACTATAAATAGTTATACCAAATAATAATATAATAATAATAAAAATTATTCAATAATGTAATCAAATCAAAAACACTGAAATTTGCTCAGTTGCAGAATTGTCGCTGTCATTACTTTTCAGTATTTGATGATGGATCTCCCCACAAATCACTATCGCTCAATTCTGTGAGTGATTCTAATTTATTATCGCTGTTTTCTAGCTGGTCTAAAACTACTTTTCAACAATCTCCAGTTTCCAGGCAGAAAGAACAGTTTTTATAATATAAAATTGCATGCAGGGCACTGGACAGACCACTAGGGACAAAAGGAAGGTGAATTAATTACATACAGTAATGTAATCTGTAAGATTACATTATACTGCATGTATTGTGTGTTTTACTTTTTGAATTTTGGTGCCTTTCTCCACTCCCGTGCGTCGCAACGCTCGCAGGGAACGGAGCTCGGCTCCGTGATGGATCGAGCAGAGGACGAGCCACTCACAGTGCGGGGGGGGGCATCGCTGGATCCAGGGGACAAGGTAAGTAAGCTCTTCCAGCATCCAGCGGTGCGATCCCGAATCTGGCTCGGGGTTACCACTAATGGTTCTGAATTTTCACCCCGAGCCAGACTCGGGAATATCACCAGGTTCCTTTTTCTTTCAAATATTTTATTATTTTTGTGAACACAAAAGTACAAAGCAATATAAGATACAGTAATGTACAGAGTGAACTTGGTAAATGAAAAGAGGTACAGAGATATACAAATCGTGCCATGAGGCCAAGAGTAACTTAATACATCAAGAAGGTAGCACATAAATGAGGCAAGAGTGGATTCAGAAGCAGACTGCTTGAGCAGGTAAATCGGAGAATACCATGTCATAAATGTTAGCTATCGGACCGTACGAGTGATAGGGATGAAGGGGAACAAGGAGGTGGTACAGCCAGGGGGCAAACAACCCTCCCCACCCTCCCCCTATTCTGCACGGCAGAGCAAACAACAGGAGACCTCCCCAGCCGCCCCTAAAGGGATCTTGCTGCGACCGAGGGCTCCCCCCGTCCTCCCTCTCCCGCGAGCTCCACCCCAATATGGGAGGCAAAATAGATGGGATCCCCAGCGTCCCACAAGCCAGCGAGGCGGAGGGTTATCCCGCTTAAGTATCTCCACTTAAAGCGCAGCAGTACTAAACATGTGAATGCCTCAGTAACGAAAAACAAATAACAATGGAGGTGGGAGACAGGGGGATATACCCCCCCCCCCCCCCCCCCAAAAGAGTGTGGCACTAACAATACTAAAACCTAGTCGGCTTAAACCAAAAAGTAGCGAGAATAGGAGAAAGATAGAGAAATCAGAAAAGAAGAGAAAGTGGGGGAAAGTAAGATAAAGAAAGAGAAAGATAAGAAATAGGAGAACGTGTGGGACACCCAGTAGTACAATCAGCTAGAGAACGTATGACCCAGGTATAATGGGATGTGGCAATATTTGACCCATGGTTCCCATATAAGTTCAAACCTATGCTTCTTGTCCTGCATAATACTGACTATTTTCTCTTGTGCCATGATCCAGGAAATTTTATGTTTAACCGCAGAGAACGGGACCGTCATTTTTTTTCCAGTGAGCTGCTATTGTAATTTTCGTGCCTAAGAGGATGAAAAAGATCAGTGTTTGAGAATGCTTAGATATACCTTCAATTTTGAGGTTAAGTAGCACAATGTCCGGCGTCTGAGGGATCTGGGCATATGTAAGTTTGCATAGTAAAGCAAAGACCTTGTTGCAGAGACCCCTCAAGTGTGGGCATGACCACCATATGTGGAGTAGGGTACCAATATGATTGCACTGTCGAAAGCACATCGGGGATGCATCAGGATAGATTTTTGCGATAAGATAGGGAACTCTGTACCATCGGAGAAGGATTTTGAGACTAGCTTCAATCAGAGACACATTCATTATGCCCCTATAGGACCGTTGGAGACAGGAAAACCATTTGTCACTCTCCCATTGCAGGTCTAGGTCCTTCTCCCATGCCTGGGCATAAGGCGGTTTAGACAATGTTGAGGCCAAGGAGGAATAGATGATGGATATCCCTCCCCTCTGATCAATGACATCTGAGCACCATGCTTCATAAGTCGTAACTTTTAGGGGAACCGATTTATCCGGCCATATAGAATGGAGAAAGTGGGAAATCTGAGAGAAGCGAAACCTTTCCTCATTTGGCATTTTCAATTTCTTGAGGCAATACGAGAGGGAGAAGGGACCTGAGGGGGTGAAGAAATTCCCTATTCTGAATAAACCTTTATTGAGCCACCACTTGAAGGCAAGTATGTTCGTTCCAGGAGGCAATTTGGGATTGTGGAAGATATGCGTCAGTGGGTGTAATGGTGAAATCAGGGCCGAATTTTTATAAATGAGGTCACACAGGGACAAGGAGTGAGAGAGAGTGGGGGCCAAAACTGGAGGTCTCATTTTGGGGGGGACCCAAATGAGGTAGTCTATCGTGTGTCTAGGGACTGCTTGTCTCTCCATAGAAACCCAATCAGGCTTCGCACCCCGGGCATAGACAATGGAAAACTGGGCCAGCCTTGCTGCTTGATAGTACCACCAAATATTAGGTAAGGCAAGTCCTCCTTGTGATTTGAGACAATATAAGATATGTTTAGAGCATCTCCTTCCTTTGGTACCCCATATAAATTGCAGTATGCTGAATTGGATTTTATGTAATTGTGACTTGTGTATCGGGATAGGGAGAGCCCTAAATAAGTATAGGATAAGTGGAAGGAGAGTCATCTTTATTGAATTAATGTGGCCCAGCCAAGAAAGCTTGTACTTAGACCAGGAAGTCAGGTCAGCAGCGAGTGTTTTGAAAGCAGCGGGGAAGTTTGCAGAGAAGAGGGTTTCGAATTTAGGCGTGAGATTGATCCCTAGGTATGGGAAGTGTGATGTGCACCAGTGAATTTGGAAGTGGCTCTAAATATTCCTCAGTAAATCGTGAGGAACCGTGATATTCAAGGCTGTGGAATTGGAGACATTAACAAGGAGTCCTGAAGCATTACCAAACTGGTCTAGCAGGGAGAGTATGTTGGGCGTTGAGATTAGTGGGGATGTGACGAATAAGAGGATATCATCCACAAATAGCACACATTTGTGTTCTTGACCCCCGCAAAGGACACCTTTGATATTAAGGTTGTGCCTAATCGCAATGGCCAAAGTCTCAATGGCGATAGCGAAAAGGAGGGGGGAAAGTGGGCAACCTTGTCTTGTCCCTTTTTCTATGGGGAAAGGATCAGAGTAACAGCCTTGCAGACGAACCCGAGCAAGGGGGTTCAAATACAAAGCACGTAAAATCCCCAGAAATCGTGGACCAAAACCCTAGCACTCAAGGACCTTGAAAAGATAGGGCCAGGTCACTGTGTCAAATGCCTTTTGAAGGTCAATTGATAGAAGGTACCCTGCTTGTGGAGGGCCACCGTCCCATTGTGAATTGAGGAGGGAGATAATATCAATTGATCTTCGAATTTGGTCTGGTCCCTGTCTCCCCGGGATGAAGCCCGCCTGGTCTTTGTGGATGTAAAGTGCAATGTAGGAAGAGAGCCTATTGGCTAAAACTTTAGTCAAGATTTTGAGGTCATTATTAATCAGAGATCGGACGATAATTAGATACTAGAGACGCATCTTTGCCCGGTTTGGGTATAACTGAGATATAGGTCAGGTTTAGGGCTCCATCCAGGGGAGATTCGGATCTGATATGGTTGAAGAACCTGACCATATATGGGACCAGTTTGGTTGAATTTTTTTTATAATATGCTACCGAGAAACCGTCGGGACTTGGAGCCGTGTGTGTTTTAAGCTGCTTAATAACCTGTGTAACTTCAGCTTACGTAACGGGGCTATCCAGGAGATCGGAGTGTTCCGTAGAGAGTTTTGGTAGAGGGACAGTATTCAGAAATTCTTCTAGGTGAGAATGAGATTCTATGGTGTCTGCTTTATAAAGTGATGTGTAGTATTTCTGAAACGCTTCCATGATCCGGCATGGGTTTTGGGTTAGATCCCCTGTTGGCATACATATCTTAGGGAAGTGATAAGTGCAAGGCCTAGGGGACAATTTTGCCGCCAGTTTGGCACCAATTTTGTCTTTTTGGGAGTAAAAATGAGCACCGGACCATCAAAGCTGTTTTTTAGCCAGGTTTAAAGCTACCCGAGTGGATTCTAGGGATTCCAAAGAATCCTTGGTGGGGTTTTGTTTGTGGGATTTACTGAGGGCTTAAAGTGACCTTTGGAGATTGGCAATGACTGCTGCTCTTTCTTTCTTTAGTCTTGAGGCGATCTGAATAATTTTCCCCCTAAGCACCGCCTTGTGGGCGACCCAGAGGGTGTCTGGGGACATTGAGGCTGTATTATTAATGCGGAAGTATTCTAGGATTTCGTGTGCAAGGATTTCACATTGAGCCGGATCGCTTAAAATGCTCTCATTTAGCCTCCACGTGAAATGCTTAGGAGAGTTGTCTGAACGGAGTAAGAACAGAACAACTATAGAGTGGTCAGAAAGGGTGGTATCCCTGATGCCTGCTTTCTGGGCATCGGGTATGCCTTGTGATTGAATGAAGATATGGTCTATTCTGGAATAGAGGCGGTGAGGGGCAGAGTAATGTGTGTAATCTTTAGATCTTGGATTTAATTCCCTCCAAATGTCCACCAGGCCTTGTGCCCGAAGAGTAGAGGCTATTTTGGTACTTTGCTTTGGGGGCCTCCTTGTGCTGGGGCTGCCTGAGCCTGATTTATCCAGAGAGTGATCGAAAGGTATGTTCGTGTCACCTCCCATAATGATTTTACCTTCCAGCAGAGGGCCAATGGAGGACATCATGGAAGCAAAGAAGGAAGCCTGACCTTTATTGGGAGTATAGTACGAGACCACGGAATAACGCACGCCATCAATCGTGCCCTTAACCATAATGTAACTGCCTCACCACTTCTGAAGGAGAAAATTTTAGATGTTTTTCGAAACAGATGGCCACTCCCTTGGTCTTATTCTGTGCATTGGACAAAAAAAACTGGGGGTATGAGCCATGCAGGAAGTGGGGGTTATAAGAAGATGGGAAATGAGTTTCCTGCAATAGGAGTATATCAAGTCCTTGGGAACTGTAATGGTTGAATAGTTTGCGTCTCTTAATGGGGGAGTTCATCCCTTGGACATTATGAGAGGCAATTTTTAGTGGGGCAGGATCAGTGGTGTCAGAGTGCATTGATCAGAGGGAAAGCAATACGCAACACAATTATCAGGGACCTTACCCAACTCGACTGTAGGGAACGGGAGAGCTCAAAAGGTGTAGACCACGGGTTGCCAAGGTTCATCTGGTAGTCAATGACCACGGCACTGGGTGTCCCACAGAAAGGAAAGAGGAGAGAGAAGAAGAGGGAAGAAGAAACCGACTCTGTGAAAGAAGAACAACATAGATCAAGTTTAAGAACTTGGTCAATCACATATGTAGTAACACAATATAAAACTGTGAGATCAAACAAAGGGTATGAGTAGATCATTTCTGAACAAGCTATAGTATTGAGAAAAAAATGAAAAAATAAAAAATAAAACGCACAAAAGGAAAAAGAGCGGCTTAGGTGGTATCCAAGATCCCATACGGGGTGGGACAGCCGCCGCCCCTGCCCCTAGGATCTCCCTACCCTGGGATCTACCCAAGGGAGGGTCAAGTGTGGTCTCCAGGTGGTCCCAGAAAAATAATCAAGGACTCACTTTGGAGCACAGGGAGGCGAAGTGCAGCCGCTCCAGCCATTCCGCCTAAAACAGGAAGGAATGGGAAGAGAAGGGCCTGAACAAAACAAAGAAAAACAAAAAGGAGGAAAGCTAAGGTAACCATAACGGTCCACAGGAGAAACTAGGGCTGAAAATGAGCATGCCCTGACAATAGAACCAAAAAATTTTTGAGTGTCTGCCTTAAGGTGGGCGTCCGTCTTCAGAGCGTTTTGCTTGCTGCTTTTGCCATAGTGGTTGGATGGGGCTAGAAGGAGGGGGTCTCTTGGCGGACATCGGATTCCTTGCATCAGGTGTCGTGGCTGGAGAATGAGATATAAGGCCCAGTTGAAGTAAGAGAAGCTGTAGGGTTTGTTCTGAAAGGAGAAGTTCAGACGCAATGGAAAAGACCATCTGTAAGCGATTGATTTCTGCATCAGGACTTGTAAGAGGGGCTTGAGCGATCTCAGTTTTTGTATCGTGTATGGAGAGGTCAGCGAATAGTTGTATCGTGTGACCCGGAATGGAGAGGTTTTCAGTTACCCTGGCTTTGCGCATGACCTCCTCTTTGACACCAAAAAAATGGAGTTTCACCACAATGTCCCTGGGAAGGCCATCTTGTCGTGGAGGTTGGAGAGCTCTATGGGCTCGGTTGAGCTCCAGGCGGTGGTCAGGAATATCAGGAATTACATTTTTGATAAACGCACAAACAACTTTGTCTGTGTCTTTAAATGATTCAGGGAGGCCTCGGAGCCTAAAATTATACCTGCGAGATCTATTTTCGAGATCATCTAATTTTGCATATGCAATGTCCAATTGTTCATGTAAATCCTGAATCCTGTCAGTGTTTTGATTAGCCACGGCTGCCATTTGGTCTGTTTTAAATTAAATTGCCTCAATTCTGGTTCCCAAATGGAGTAGGTCAGCCTGAATGGTAGATGTTATTTGTGCTGCAGTTTGGGCAAGTCCTCTGGCTAACATTTTAGAAAAGGTGTCCATCAGAGAGGAGAGATCAGTAGGAGAATGAGGGATAGTACTAGGGCGAGTCCCATGATGCTCAGGGGTATTGATGATGTCCTCCATGGGAGAGAGGGGGGGCCCGTCCATTACTCTGCTCAGCAGCAACTCTGTGGATGCGGGGGACAGAAATGACGGAGCCTGGTGATCACTCACTGTCTGAGGATGATGTCCCTCCGTTGTTGGGTCCCAGCTCGGAGGATCCGCAATGGATTGGCCTGGATTCTGAGGTAGGCCTCGGGGAGAAATGGCTCGTTCTGAGGCCGGAGCTCCGGGGTCAAGTTGGCGGGATAGATCCCGTCTGGCCGGAGCCACCGGGCATATAGAGGAGATCCCTAAAGCTTTGTGTGGGCGGTGGGGTGTATCGATCGGCCGTCTTCCGCTGATTATCGCTATGGCGGGTTGATAAGGCTGGAGCGGAGCGGAGCTCTCAGGGGATGCATCCGTCCATCAAGCTGCATGCGCCTCCCAGGTTCCTTTTTTGTCCTTCATGCATATTTGCCTTCACTAACCTCCCCAGCAAGTTCTCCTAGGCCCATATACACCTATAGCCTAGTCACTTAGCAATGTATTTTGTCTGCTCCATGGTGACTTTGCCAACCCATACACACTATACCTACTTCTTTTGTGGTCAGATTTATGGATGAATTCACCAGCATGTAGTGCAAGGGCCTGCCTGAATACTTTCAAATGGTACTGTATAAAGCTTGTTTCAATGAAGTGGAGAGGGTTACCTGTCCAAAACATCCCCCCCCTTCAATTTTTGCAATGGGCCATCAGATGGGGTGAGGAATCTGATAAGTGGACCTTATACTCTTTAACCACTACAGATCCGCGCTATTGCCAAATGACGGCATCAGCGCGGACCTACATTTCCGGGACTACGTCTATTGACGTCGTCCCGGATACGAGCGGCCTGCGCGCCCCCTGAGGGGCGCGCGCGGCGCGCTCTGTGATCGGCGAGTCCGTGAGACTCGCCTGATCACCGATCCGTGCAAGGGGTCGATCCCGACCCCTTATCACGTGATCAGCTGTCAGCCAATGACAGCTGATCATGTGATAGAACGGAGACGGTAATCGGCTATTATTCTTCCTCGCGCTGACAGCGCGAGGAGAGAAAAAAAAAGCCGATCACCGGCGGCCGTGATCGGGACATCAGTCCCGATCACGGCCAGCAATACAGCTGACCACCTGCCCCCTGCCAGTGCCCACCTGCCCACCGCCGTGCCATCCTGAATAAAAGTAAGTGCCCCCCATCAGTGCCCCCCATCAGTGCCCATAGTGCCCACAGTGCCACCTACAGTGCCACCCACAATGCCACCCACAGTGCCATCCAGCAGTGCCACCAACAGTGCCACCCACAGTGCCCACAATCTGCCTCAAAGGTGCTGCGACCCAGTGCCGCACATCAGTGCCCAGCAGTGCCGCCCATCAGTGCCCAGCAGTGCCGCCCATCAGTGCCCAGCAGTGCCACCTATCAGAGCCACCTATCAGTGCCACCTATCAGTGCCCATCAGTCCCATCTATCAGTGGTACCTATCAGTGCCCATCCGTGCCACCCATCCGTGCCACTTATCCGTGCCACCCATCCATGCCATCTTATCTGTGCCCATCTTTGCCCATCAGTGCCGCCTTATCTGTGCCCATCGGTGCCGCCTTATCTGTGCCTATTAGTGCCGCCTTAACTATGCCTATCAGTGCCCACCAGTGCAGCCCATCAGTGCCCACCAATGCAGCCCATCAGTGCCCACCAATGCAGCCCATCAGTGCCCACCAATGCAGCCATCAGTGCCGCCTAATCAGCGCACTTCAATGAAGGAGAAAAATGACCCATTTGCAAAATTTTATAACAAACTATTAAAACATGATTTATTTATTTTTATTTTTTTGCATCTTTTTTTGTTTGTTTAGCAAAAAATAAAACTCCGAGCTGTAACTAAATACCACCAAAAGAAAGCTCTATTTGTGGGAAAAAAATGATAAAAATTTCATTTGGGTACAGTGTTGTATGCCCGCGCAATTGTCATTCAAAGTGCATCAGCGCTGAAAGCTGAAAATTGGTCTAGGACTGAGGGGGGTTTAAGTGCCCAGTAAGCAAGTGGTTAAATACTAATTTCAATAAATGTTATACTTATGTTGGCAAAAAAAAATGTTTGTGTCTAATCTGCTTGCAATGTTTATGTGCAAAATTACTATTTTTTCTTTTCTTGTTTGACTCCACAGTTTCCTTCAATGCCACAGGAATGGCAGACTGTGGCCTTCCACTTTGCCATCTGTTGGGACTTTCACAATTGTGGAGGTGCAATTGATGGGAGACATGTCCACATAGTCCCACCCCCTAACTCGGGGTCATACTATTATAATTACAAGGGGTATAATAGTATTGTTGGCGGGAAAAATGGCCGGATGGTGGAGTGATCGCCCAAACGGATTTCTTCTGGCGTCTCCAGAATTACCACCTCCAGAAGACAATGTGAACAATGTGCTCCCTCAATTTCAGGTCTGACCAGCGTTTCCTCAATTGATCCTTGCAACCGTATTACCCCAAAATTCTTCTGCAGACTCTTCACGACTTTAGTCATGATCTTGACCTTTCTCACATTTGGGTTTGGGTAAGGTCCATACTTCCCATCATAGTCGCCCCTCTTCAAAAATGTCCACCATCTCCACCATCTCTACAAAGGACATATTTGAGGCCTTAAATCTCCTCCAGGATCGGGACGTTTCTGGCTCCGGGCTTTCCTCATCCTCCTCATTTCTTAAATTAGCAACCCACTGTACCGAAAGAGAAGGGGTGGGGAATAGACTAGAAAGAACATCAGGGGTGGGCAGAGTTTTGCGCATGCGCAGTGTATTTACTTTCAAAGGTTTTTATTGTCATTTTAGAAACAACATCAATACAAACGTAAATGAATAGATAATATCTCAAGCAGCATACAAACATAGGGATAAGGTACAGGAAATACAAATGGTAAGTCTGAATGTGAGCAAATGAGTCCCGTTCCCGGAATCTAAACCTGGGATGAGTATGCCTGTTGGCTGACTGCTAGCGGACCCGGTGTGAGGTTGAAGTTCATCCTGAGTCTATACCCATCTCCTCCAACACCCCCAAGGGGATCAAGCTGTGCCAGGGGGGACCAGCACCCATCCAGGCCTATATCTAGCTTCTTATTCACCTCAAAAGCACCCGATCCTTGCCGAGTGTCCATCCTCTAATCCAGTCTCTTTGCAATAAACTGCTTCGGGTCTGACCACCACTATCTGAGTAGGTCAGTAGTACCTTTCACCTCAATATGGACTGTGAGATACAATAATCTGAACTGAGTCCTTATAGGACTAAATTAGGTAAAGGAGAAGGAAAGAGAAAGTGTTAGAAAAATAGGGAGGGAAGAGAGAGAAAGTTGGGTAAGGGAAGGGGTAGGAGCGCCACTCCCTGATCTAACCAGGTCTCAGGTATGTGGAATGAGTGGAAAAGTAGTTATACCCATTAGGTGAGCCCATGGTTCCCATGTGGCTTCGAACTTGTTAGAAGAGTCTAATAGTATGCTGGAGAGTTTTTCCTGGGACATTATCCACAATATTTTCCTTTTTGCCATTGAGAGAGAAACACCCAGCCTTTTCCAGGCCTCTGCAATTGTGAGTTTAGCTCCCAATAGCACAAAGCGTATCAGTCTGCAAGACTGTTTAGAGATGTGTGGAACTGGTTCGTTAAAGAGTGCCACCTTGGGGGTCCTGGGAATGGCAGAGTCTACTAACTTGTCTAATATTTAAAAAAAATTTCTTCCAGAAGGATCGAATCCTCGGGCAATCCCACCAAATATGTGCCATTGTGCCCTGGAGTTGGCAGCCCCTAAAGCAGAGAGGGCTGGCAGCGGGGAACATTGAGGCTATTCTGGTAGGCGTGTAGTACCATCTAGTTAGTACTTTTAGACTAGCCTCGATTAACGTGGTATTAAGAATGCCCCTAAAGGACTTAGAGCACACCGAATACCATTTCTCCTTAGGCCAGTGAAAGTTGAAGTCCGTTTTCCAAGCCTCCATGAAAGACGCTTTGGCCTCAGGGGCAATCAGTGACGAATAGATCGTCGAGATCCCCCCCTCTGGTCTATGGCTTAACCTCACCACATTTCATAATCTGTGAACTTACGGGGTTGAGAATTGTTTTTACCTAGGGATTGTAGGAAATGGTGAATCTGATGTAATCTGAATATTTCAGAGCTGGGGAGATCTAGCTTTTTTGTGCAATGTTTAAGGGTGAGCGGTCCTGCCGCTGTGAAGAAATGTCCTATCCTGTAGAGTCCTTTATCAATGCACCATTTAAAGGCTAGGACGTTTCTGCCAGGGGGAAAGTTTGGGTTATTGAATATGTGGGTTAAGGGTTTGTATTCAGAGACAAGGGAGGGTTTGGCGCGTAGGGAGTCCCCAACTGTGAACGAGTGGGAATGGGTTGGGGCAAGAATCGGTGGTCTATCCATCTGGGAGGACCATAGTAGAAAGTCTAGAGTGAAATTCGGGACTGCATGTTTTTCTATATGAACCCAGTCAGGCTTCTCGAATCTTGAATAGACTGTTGATAGTTGAGCTAGCCTGGCTGCTAAGTAGTATTTATATAGTTGGGGAAGTCCCAGCCCCCCTTTTTTCCTGTGTGCATATAGGATTCCTTGAGATAATCTGTAGCCCGCCTTACCCCATATGAACTTCAGGATCTTGCTTTGGACTTTTCTTATGGGAATGGGGAGGGGCCGGTACAAATACAATAATCTGGGAAGTAGCCTCATTTTAATAGCGTTTATCCTGCCTACCCAGGAGATGTTATGCTGTGCCCTATTGTGTAAGTCCATTTCTAGTTTAAGAAACATGGGGGGATAGTTGTGGCTCATATAGGTTTTCCACTTTGGGTGTGAGGTTAATGCCCAAGTATTTGATGGAGGTTTCGCTCCATTTAAATTGAAAGGATTGTTTCAGGAGTTCAACTGTTGGGGTATCAAAGGAGACATTGAGGGCTTGTGATTTGGAATAATTAACCTGAAGGCCTGATATATTCGAGAAGGTATCTAGTGTAGAGCATAAGTTGGTAGGAGTGGTTATGGGGGAGGTGAGGAAGAGCATAACGTCATCCGCAAATAGGCCACATTTATGGGTGTGGGGGCCGCAGGAGACACTTTGATGTCTTGATTTTGGCGAATCGCAATGGCTAGTGTCTCTATCGCCATCGCAAAAATTAACGCAATAGGGGGCAACCCTGTCTGGTCCCCTGTCTAATCTGTATGGGTTTAGAATAAAAGCCCTGGAGCCTAATCCGTGCGGAGGGTGTAGAGTATAGTGCTGAAATTAAGCCCATGAAACACAGACCAATACCCCAACGTTGTAGTATGGTAAAGATATATGTCCAAGAGACCGAATCAAAGGCCTTTTGAAGGTCTAATGCCCCGTACACACAACCAGACTTTTCAACATCAAAAGTCTGACGGAATGATTCCGGCAGACTATTGGAACGTGTGTGGGCTGCAGCGGACTTTTGATTTGCAAAAGTCTGACAGACTTTAGAAATGGAACATGTTTCAAATTTTTCCGACAGAACTCTGCCGGACCCAGAAATCCGCTCGTGTGTGTGCTAGTCTGACGGACTAAAACCGACGCTAGGGCAGCTATTGGCTACTGGCTATGAACTTCCTTATTCTAGTCCAGTCATACGTCATCACGTTCGAATCCGTCGGACTTTGGTGTGATTGTGTGTGGCCAAGTCCGTTCATTCGGAAAGTCCATCAGAACTCTGTCAGAACTCCGTCAGAACTCCGTCGAAAGTCTGCCGGACTTAAGTCCTGTCGTGTGTACGCGGCATAAGGAAAGAAGCATTCCCGACTGTTTGGGGCCACCATCCCAATTAGTTTTGAGAATGGACATTATGTCAATTGTCCTCCATATTTGGTCAGGCCCCTGCCTGGCAGGAATGAATCCCACCTGGTCCTTGTGTATATAAGAACAAATGAATAAAGACAAGCGGTTAGCAAGAATTTTGGTCAGGATTTTAACATCGCAATGAATTAATGAGAAGGGGCGAAATTACCGACTTCCTCCGGGTTTTTGTCTGGTTTTGGAATGACTGCAATAAATGCAGTGTTGATGCAGTGTTGAGCTGAGGATCCTGGCTAGGTAAGGGGCCAGGGTGTTTGCAAAAGTTTTGTAATACGGATTAGAAAAGCCATCCGGCCCAGGGGCTGATCCAGACTTCAGGGTTTTTATTGCACTCAAGATTTCTCCCTCTGTGAGAGGAGCTTCTTGGCTGTCTTTATGTTATGCGCAGTGTATTTAAAGCGTAACACGTGTGCATCGGATGTACGATCTGACCCTTCCTTCCACGCTTCCTTCCACCCCAGCTGAGGCTTCTGACACGCCCACCCTGGGACTTCCAGCCAGGAAGAAGTGGATGAGCCCAGCTTGAGCCAGGTATAGTATTGTTCTACATATATTATTTGTAAACACGAATGATGTTAACTAGATGTGATTATTTCTATCAGAAGGTGGAAAGAAAGCAAATCTATCACTTGAAATGCAAAAAAAGCACCTAGTGGCGCTATACAAAATACACACTGTTAATTAGCAGTGTGCTATAATAACCAAAAAATACCCAACGTGAAAATAAAAATGTGCATAGAAAGTAATCAACAATACAATCAATATTGATGAAGTAGCAACAAAATACAATCAAACAAAAAAAGATTTACAGTCAAAGAAATATATAAATCACACAAATAGTGATGCTGTGAATAAGTGACAAAAAGTAAAAAATAAAAAATGAACACAAGAACAAATGGTGCTCTAATAAAGATGTATAGTTCCAAAGTGGATTTGATTAATCTTCAATCAAGGAAAATAGATGGAAACCAGTGACCATAATGGTGGCAATAGTTCAAAAAATGATTAATTCAGATAAACATTCTGTAGCCAAGTGTCCATCAAGTGAAAAACCTCCACCGCACCCTTGGTGCTCGTGCCCCCCTTGTATAAAAAACTCACCAAAAGTATTGCCCAGCACTCTCGTGTCAGGCAAAAACGCTTATAGTGTATACAAATGATGATTATTTTCTCCAAGCCACTTCTTATGAGAACTTCGCAGGCAGAGGATAGTCACATATTATCTCAGAATTACCTCAAGGAGACAAAAGAAACTTCCCATAGTGCAATAATGTAAAGCTAGTTTAATAAAACGTCAAAATTTTAAAATCACACTCACATGGATCCAATTAAGAACAGGCACTTCAAAAAGACAATCCACTGGTCAGTTCAAAGGTTCTTCCCTCATAGGCATTGGTGAGTATACTGGAAGCAGGCTAGATAGTGTCACATAGCACCGTCTCTATACAAGGTATCTGTGTGGTACCTGACAGCAGATAGCTCAAATTGAAAACAGCGCCAAATGGTGATATTCCGTCCTTCAATCTGTATGTTCTCCTCCCTCCGCCTTCTATCAACTTAATTACTGTGTGTGCTGGTCGCCATATAGCCACGCCCCCCGACATGTTTCGTCCAATGGACTTCCTGAGGAAGTCCATTGGACGAAACATGTCGGGGGCGTGGCTATATGGCGACCAGCACACACAGTAATTAAGTTGATAGAAGGCGGAGGGAGGAGAACATACAGATTGAAGGACGGAATATCACCATTTGGCGCTGTTTTCAATTTGAGCTATCTGCTGTCAGGTACCACACAGATACCTTGTATAGAGACGGTGCTATGTGACACTATCTAGCCTGCTTCCAGTATACTCACCAATGCCTATGAGGGAAGAACCTTTGAACTGACCAGTGGATTGTCTTTTTGAAGTGCCTGTTTTTAATTGGATCCATGTGAGTGTGATTTTAAAATTTTGACGTTTTATTAAACTAGCTTTACATTATTGCACTATGGGAAGTTTCTTTTGTCTCCTTGAGGTAATTCTGAGATAATAAGTGACTATCCTCTGCCTGCGAAGTTCTCATAAGAAGTGGCTTGGAGAAAATAATCATCATTTGTATACACTATAAGCGTTTTTGCCTGACACGAGAGTGCTGGGCAATACTTTTGGTGAGTTTTTTATACAAGGGGGGCACGAGCACCAAGGGTGCGGTGGAGGTTTTTCACTTGATGGACACTTGGCTACAGAATGTTTATCTGAATTAATCATTTTTTGAACTATTGCCACCATTATGGTCACTGGTTTCCATCAATTTTCCTTGATTGAAGATTAATCAAATCCACTTTGGAACTATACATCTTTATTAGAGCACCATTTGTTCTTGTGTTCATTTTTTATTTTTTACTTTTTGTCACTTATTCACAGCATCACTATTTGTGTGATTTATATATTTCTTTGACTGTAAATCTTTTTTTGTTTGATTGTATTTTGTTGCTACTTCATCAATATTGATTGTATTGTTGATTACTTTCTATGCACATTTTTATTTTCACGTTGGGTATTTTTTGGTTATTATAGCACACTGCTAATTAACAGTGTGTATTTTGTATAGCGCCACTAGGTGCTTTTTTTGCATTTCAAGTGATAGATTTGCTTTCTTTCCACCTTCTGATAGATATATTCAATTTTTTAAGTGGCAGCTGGAGGGAGGGGGTGTGTGAGCGCTGTGATGATATACTAATTGGGAGGTCATTGAGAGTGTATCTTAAGTTGTTTAGATGTGATTATTGATCATTAATTGCTGATTTAATAAAGTGTTTTACATATCAATAGACAGTAGTTGCCAAACATAATTGGGACAATAATGAAAATGCTGGGCTCAGAATGACAGTCATTTCTATTTGTTAACATTCAATTTGCAACAGTCATGAGCTGAAAATTGTGTGTGATTGATGAACCAAAAACTAAAAGTATGTCCCTTTTTCCTACACAGGAAGATCTCAGCTAGGAGGAGGCCATGGAATGTGGCAGCGAGGAGGTGGCTGTGGAATGTGGCAGCCAGGAGAAGGCATAGGTTAGTGGCAGCCAGGAGGTGGGCAGGCCTAAGAGTCTCACAGAATCCCAGGTCCCTCCCCTCCGCCTTCCAACCAAAAGTCCCAGGAAGGGGAGGAACATGGAGGAGTCAGGACTCAGGCTGATTGGGGAGGCCTTAAAACCACCCCCACTCTTCAAGAGGCCTTTTCCTCCATGGCTGCATGCAAAATTCAGAAAATGGAGGAGGGGCAATGCCTCATGTGTGAGGAAATCATGTCCCACACACTAAATAAGAAGTTGAAGGGACAACTCACCAACAAAACCCACCTATGTGAGTTGGACCATTCTCCTCCTCCTCCTTCTGCCACACCTCCAACACAGCCACAGCTTGGAAGAAAGCGTGGAAAGAAGACCAGAGAGTGATGGCCTGGGTTCAGTCTGGTCTGACAAAAAATGCAGGCTCTTATATGACCACAGCCTGGGGACAGATATGTCATCTGCTGCAGTTCCTGATCTCTTGGACTTCTGGACCAGATTGTACTCCCTTATATATGGACTCCTCAGGACACCAATTTTGCCTTTAAATAATTGATGTGTGCCCTGGGGGCCAAAGGCTTCGCCAATTTCAGCTGTGCCCTGCATGCAGTTTTATATTATAAAAAACTGTTCTTTCTGCCTGGAAACCAAAACTGTCCCTTTACATCAAAAGTGGTTTTAGACCAGCTAGAAAACAATAATAAATTAGAATCACTTGCAGAATTGAGCGATAGTGATTTGTGGGGAGATCCATCATCAAATACTGAAAAGTAATGACAGTGACATTTCTGCAACTGACCAAATGTCAGTGTTTTTGATTTTATTACATTATTGAATAATTTTTATTATTATTATATTATTATTTGGTATAATTATTTATAGTTATTTATTATATTTTAATTTATGATTTTGTTTTTCAAATTTTATCATACCCGGGATGTCTACTAGACTCTGGTTTGGACAGATTTAAGTGAGCTATTCCTAAGAATTACAGGCCTACAATATAAAACGCCAAATTTTCATGCAAAATAATTGTACCGCTTTAAGCATGAAAAATCAGAAATAATCATACCGACAGGGAGGTTAAAAAAACAACCACAAAATATAAAAAAAATATTAAAACATAAAAATAAAAAATTATTCGGGGATCTGACGAATAATAATATTATATTCATGAAATCATGAGAAATAATAAAAAATAAATTTGTGAGAAGTCTGTGTGAAAATGAGCAGCAAAACAACTTCATTCTTCTAGCATTATAAAGAAAAAGAGAATGCGCTGCATTAAACAATCTTTAACCACTTGGGATCCGCGCTATTGCAAAATGACGGCAATAGCGCGGACCCACATTTTCGGGACTACGTCTATTGACGTAGTCCCGGTTACGAGCGGCCTGCGCGCCCCCTGAGGGGCGCGCGCGGCGCGCTCTGTGATCGGCGAGTCCGTGAGACTCGCCTGATCACCGATCCGTGTAAGGGGTCGATCCCGACCCCTTATCACGTGATCAGCTGTCAGCCAATGACAGCTGATCATGTGATAAAACGGAGCCGGTAATCGGCTAGTATTCCTCCTCGCGCTGACAGCGCGAGGAGAAAAAAAAAAGCCGATCGCCGGCGGCCGTGTTCGGGACATCAGTCCCGATCACGGCCAGCAATTTAAAAGGACACCTGCCCCCTGCCAGTGCCCACCTGCCACCCGCAGTGCCATCCTGAAATAAAGTAAGTGCCCCCCTGTCAGTGCCAACCAGCAGTGCCCATAGTGCCCACAGTGCCACCCAGCAGTGCCCACAGTGCCACCCAGCAGTGCCCACAGTGCCACCCACAGTGCCACCCAGCAGTGCCACCCACAGTGCCACCCAAAATCTGCCTCAGGTGCTGCACCCCAGTGCCGCCCATCAGTGCCCAGCAGTGCCGCCCATCAGTGCCCAGCAGTGCCGCCCATCAGTGCCCAGCAGTGCCACCTATCAGAGCCACCTATCAGTGCCACCTATCAGTGCCCATCAGTCCCATCTATCTGTGGTACCTATCAGTGCCCATCCGTGCCACCCATCCGTGCCACTTATCCGTGCCACCCATCCGTGCCATCTTATCTGTGCCCATCTTTGCCCATCAGTGCCGCCTTATCTGTGCCCATCGGTGCCGCCTTATCTGTGCCTATTAGTGCCGCCTTAACTATGCCTATCAGTGCCCACCAGTGCAGCCTATCAGTGCCCACCAATGCAGCCCATCAGTGCCCACCAATGCAGCCCATCAGTGCCCACCAATGCAGCCTATCAGTGCCGCCTAATCAGCGCACTTCAATGAAGGAGAAAAATGACCCGTTTGCAAAATTTTATAACAAACTATTAAAACATGATTTTTTTTTTTTTTTTTTTTGCATCTTTTTTTGTTTGTTTAGCAAAAAATAAAACTCCGAGCTGTAACTAAATACCACCAAAAGAAAGCTCTATTTGTGGGAAAAAAATGATAAAAATTTCATTTGGGTACAGTGTTGTATGACCGCGCAATTGTCACTCAAAGTGCATCAGCGCTGAAAGCTGAAAATTGGTCTGGGACTGAGGGGGGTTTAAGTGCCCAGTAAGCAAGTGGTTAAGCAGCGTGACGAATGCGCTATATCCATTACGATAGCTAGTTTTACCAGACCGAGCACTTCAGTCTCGTAATTTATTCTGAGCATGCATGGCACTTTGTGTGTCGGACTTGTCTACACACGATTGGAATTTACGCGATCAGATTTTGTTGTCGGAAAATTTTAGATCCAGCTCTCAAACATTGTGTGTCGGAATTTCCGATGGAAAAAGTCAGATGGAGCCTAAACACGGTCGGAATTTCCGACAACAAGCTCCGATCGCGCATTTTCCATCAAAAAGTCTGACCGTGTGTACAGGGCATAAGGCTTCATGCACACAAGACATTTTTTAACCTCTCCTGAATGATTTAACTTGACGTCTAAAAACGTCAGTTTAGCCACGTTTGCATGCTGTGTTTATCAGCATTTGCCTCTAGAAGCGTTTCGTTAAAATGAAAAAATGTCTGTAAACAAAATGATGCTAAATGTGAGTTACCTTGTTTAGCAGCATTTACAGGCTGTTACAGGCATTTGGCATTTCAAATGCCTCAGAACATTTGTTCTGAACACATTTTTTGTGTTCTAATAAATGCTTCTAAACTCAACTACATAGGTTTTACTTTTAGCCTTTTAAAGCGGTAGTAAACTGCTGAAAAAAAAAAAAAAAACTGTGAGACAATGGCATAATGAGCTAGTATACATCGCATACTAGCACATTATGAAATACTCACCTTTATTAAGCTTTATTCAGCGGCGCCCACTCAAGGCTGAGAGCGCTGAGCTCTTCTCCCGTCCTTTCTTCTGAGATCGTGGGCTCCGGCTCTGTGAGTAGCTCTGTGAGCTCAATGACGTCACTTCGACGCATGCACTCAGGAATACTCGGTTCTGGCAAGAAGCTCTGAAGGTCTGGCATGATGTCAACAGCTGCATGCTGGGTGAATATCTCTTAAACGGTGCACATTTAGAAGATATTAATTTTACCTACAGGTAAGTAGGGATGGGCGAACAGTTCGGTCTGAGCATAAATTTGGGCCGAACGTTCGCTGTTCGGACTTTCAACGAACAGACAAACAAACAAACGGTTCATTCAACCATTTGTTCGGCACCCCAGAACCAACCACAATGCATTGCGGCGCTAAACAGTGCATTGCAAGTCCTGATTGGCTGAAGCAGTGAAAGCTTCAGCCAATCAGGGCACAGAGCAATATCAAAGTCATGATTGGACATTGTCATCATGACTTTATCCAATCATGGCTCATTCCTGCCCCACAGTATAAAAGTATTCTTTCAATGGCAGCCATTTTCAGTGTGATTTTGGTGTGGAGAGAGATAGCACAGGGCTCTGTTCAGTGCTATTATTTAGTTAGTGTGCTATACTGTGCTATTTTTCTTCAATTGTCAGTGTAGTATATTAGTTTAATGTCAGTCTAGGTATAGTGTGAGTGTAGGGAGGAGGACCATCATTCAGCTCTGCATAGTGTGCAGCTAGAGTAGGGACATCTCAGATAGTTTCAGTGTAGTGTAGTGAGACCGTGTTAGTAATCTTAACATTAGTGTATAACTAGAGTAGGGACAGTTCAGATAGCGTCAGTGTAGTGACAGTTGAACACTGTCTATTTTATTGCCAGTTTAATACCATTTACTTTTGTGTGCATTACTGCCAGTTTAACGCCATATAGTTCTGTGCGTCACTGTACGCTTGGCGCATTATATTGCAGTATATTATAGTGTATCTGTGGAGTGTTTCTGTGTAGTGTGAGTACTCAAATTAAAGTACACCAAAAACCTCTTTACATTGATCAAAGTGCATCTACATACAGATTTCAACTTCTTCTTTACATTTGCTTCCAAGCACCACACCCTCCCTCCCAATATTGTCTGGGAGGACAACAAGGAGAGGCAGACATTCCCTAGGCACTGTAAGGGGGCCTGCAACAAATGTGTCCATAGGCAAAGGTGGATGTTGTGGTCAGTCCTCAGGCAGAGCATAATTTCCTCTGTTTAGTAAGTCTTCCCATGCTATCCAGCCACAGCATGCAGAGGAGCTGGTGGACTGGCTTATTAAACCTTCCTCGTCCTCCTAATCCTCTTTCACACAAGCAGAGACAAGTGTGCAGTCCCCTGCAGTTGCCAGAGTGGTTAAACCTGCCTCTTCTCCACATCTATTCCTGCCAATGACAGAGAGAGGCAGGAACACTGGTAGACAAATTGGCATTCATGTTCCCCAAGCCACAATGTATTGCCAAGTTGTGTCCAGTGGTAATGATGAAGATGGAGGAGATAGAGATGGTTATGATGATTAGGTCATTGATGCAACTTGGGTGCCAGATAGAGCAGAGGAGGAAACTGAAGGTGAGGCGGCATCAAGAAAGAGTAGAGAGCAGCTACCATATATCACATTCTGCAGCTGTTATCTCCTGCCTCACTCCCCAAAGCTCAGCTGTCTGGGCCTTTTTCAGAACATCAGCAGCAGATCACACTGTTGCGATCTGCATACTGTGTCTCAGGCACATCAAACGTGGCAAAAACACCAACCATATGCATATCAATTCAATTTGTTTTGCCTTCATCAAGAGCACCTCTATAGGGTTTCGGTGGGAAGGCGCCCCCAACACCCAAACAGTAATGTTTCTGCTCCTGTTTGACAGGTGCATATCATTGATTTTTTTTACAGCAAGGCCAATTCTTGCTTTTATCAAGAGTACCTCTATAGGGTTACGGTAGGAAGGCACCACTGACAAAGACCAATTTTTACGCACCCATTACTTCTATCCAAAGTCAAAGTGGCACCAGAATGTATCCAAAAAATCTCTAATCTTGTTCCCAGTGCCCTACATTGTGGCCTCATCATACATACTGGATCGCCAGCTGTTGCTGAGCAAAATAAAGCCAGCTTGCAGGGAAATTTTTATTTATTTTTGGCTTTACAAATGCAGTTATTTCTGCAGCAAATTATAGACATGGTACAGATCTGCCAATTTACAGGTAGACTAAGGGGGCCCTCAGGCACCATATTGGAAGAAATTTTTGATTTTTAGGCTTTCACTTTAAAAATCCAAAATTCACAAACTTTTTTTTTATTGATACATGTCCCCCCAGGACAGGACCCAGACCCCTATAACCATTGTATGCCCAATTATTTGCATATAAGCCTTCAAAATGGGCACTTTTGAATTTTGATGTTCGGGTCCCATTGACTTTAATGGGGTTCGTTATTCAGGTCCAAACTTTTGCGGTGTTTGGAAGTTATGGTGCAAACTGAACAGGGGTCTGTTCGGCCAATCCCTACAGCTAAGCCTTATTATAGGCTTACCTGTAAGTAAAAATAAAGTGGGGTTTACAACTGCTTTAACCACTTCAGCCCCTGAAGATTGGGCTGCTCAATGACCAGAGCACTTTTTACATTTTGGCACTGCATTGCTCTAACTTGTAATTGTGCGGTCATGCAATGTTTTACTCAAGCAAAATTTGCATCCTTTTTTCCTACAAATAGAGCTTTCTTTTGATCGTATTGGATTACCTCTGTGATTTTAATTTTTTTTGTGATATAATTGGAAAAAGACAGAAAATTTAAAAAAATAATTATATTTTCTACTTTTTGTTAAATATTACAGTTCTAAAATACAGGAACAATAGATATAGAACAATAAAGATCAATAGAGCGGACAATAGAGAGTGACCACAAGAGAGAGATCAATAAAGAGAGAAGAAAAATAAAACTCCAACTATTTTTGGCTTTTTTTGTGTTTTTTTTTCACTTTTATATAAACTGTAAACGTCCCAGATTAGGGTCTCTCAAAATGTGATGGTCATCTCATCTTTCGAGACCCTATATTAGTGTGCCCTAGGACTATGTAGTGCTGTACCCTACGCTAATACTCCACTAGAGTGTGGTAGCGTTTGAAACAGTCACTGATGCAGAGACCAGGTTGGTCAGGACTGGAGGGACAATAAAAGCAGCTGTCATGCCTAAATCAACGTTTTCTGCAGAAACAACATCTTCTTTGGGGTGTTCTTTGGGTAGGGGTACCAGGGTGGACATATGGAAAATGCCTTTCATGCAGCCAGCTAACTGCATTTGCGTTGGGAAGGTGGAGCATAGCACTGTCTGGAAACAGAAGGGCTGTGTTGATCTTTTCCTGGAATTTTTGGAAGGATCCAGTTTGTCCTGAAACTTTGTATAGCACAAAAGCATTCAGCAGAGCCAATTGGAATAAATATACAGACACTTTTTTTATACAAGTGTCTGGCCTTATGGGCAATTAGGTACAGTGCCAACAACTGGTCGTTGAGATCTAACCCTCCCATGTTAAGGTTTTATTCGTGGACACAGAGGGGTTTCTCCACAACACCAGTCACCGTAGGAATTTGGACTGTCGTATCTGTGTGAATGGAGGACAGAACAAAAACATTCCGTGAATCCCTCCACTTCACTGCTAAAAAATTATTACATTTCAAGCAGGCTCTCTCTCCCAGTCTAAGTACAGACTCTACAAAGCCATTGGGGGAAGCCCCGGCAATTAGATCACACAGTGCTACATGCGCCAATTCCATAATCAAAAAGGAGACTAAAAAGTGTCACGCTTGTGTAATAATTGTCCACGTACAAGTGGTACCACTTTCCATATAAAAACCTAAACAGGGACTCAACAACGCAAACAACTTAATCGGTAGTAAACAAGGCTGCAAACTGCTGGTTGAAGTGGTTTATTAGGGGCTGAATTTTATGGAGCCGATCATATCCAGGACAACAGAGTTCATTGTCATTGAAATGCATGAACCGCGAGATCTGCTTGTCCTGATCATGGAGGCAGAGAACATGGGTATATGGTGAATTGGGTCAGTGTACCAATATTACTGCAACTTGTTCTTTTTAGTAAAGCTCATGAGGAGGGATATGCCCAGGAAGGTCTTAATTTTGGAGACTGTAATAGGTCTCCAATCTCTGGCAAGGATCAATTGGGGATTAGCGGTGATGAATTGACCAGCATACAAATTGCTATGGTCCACAACAGATCTATAGAGATCTTCCGTGAAAAACAGCGCATAAAAATCAAGTGACGTAAAATGAACTGTTTCCACCTGAATTCTGGGTCGGCCAATGGGTCGGCCAATGAATGGGGCAAGTACGGGTGCTGTAGAAGCGGTGGGGTCCCAATTCAGATTGGCAAATGCAGCAGGAAGGGCACTATGGGCTCGTGTTTGTCTTCTTCTTGGTGGCTGTAGGACACTGGTTATGCTAGCCACCTCACCAGCTTGAACTGTACTTATGGGACTCACCACGTCACCACGTGATACTGCAGAGCTGATTTGACTATGACCAGGATGTACTAGGCTGCCAGTGCTTGCCAGTTCACCAGAATAATGAGCGACACTAGTACTGGCTCTCTGCTGCATACGAGAGCCCTGCGGTTCTTGCACCCCAACAACATCAGAAGAACGGGGTCGAGTACACCTGACCTTAGCAGGGGACCACTAATCCTATCGCTCAGGGTGCCGCTGCTGTCTACTGGTTCATATTCTGAGCCAGAATCGGACAGATGGGTCACTTCCTCTTCACTCTCACCTGCTAGGATCAGAAACGTGTAGGCCTCTTCACTAGTGCAACTTTGATTGGACATTTTGGCCTCTAAATTTACTGGTACACTATTGAGACTCAAATGAAAAAATAGTACGTCACTGTCAGTGACTGCTTCAAACGCTACCAAAAAAACTGTTAGCGTTCGCAGGGATCAGGCCTATCTCTGCAAATGTTGCAGTTATGTGTGTTGTGTTTTGTAAGTGACAGTGATCGATTGATACTGCACTTGGGTGGGCCGGGCTGGATAGGGGGGCTAAATGCAGGTGCTAGCAGGTATCTGGGCTGATCCCGCTAACACTGTGTTTTTGGGAACCCTAAACTACTGGGGACGCTAGTATAGATCTGATCAGAATAGATATTGATTCGTTCAGACATTATACTACTGACGGAGGTGTATGGTGCATGGGTGTTAGCGCTACCGGCACTAATCTGATGCTGCCTGGGGAGATGCAGACCTGGGTTATCAGGGGGGTTAAACCTTTATTTGGGTAACATATGGCGGGTGACCTGATGCTATAAAAAATAACTAGCTAACCAGCATCACCCGTCACACTAATACAGTGATCACTGGTGACAGGGGGTGATCAAGGGGTTAAATCTTTATTAAGGGGGTTGGGGGGGTCCCTAGACCTATCTGAGTCTACCACTAAGTACCCTAACACTGTTTTTTATCACAAATGACACCAGTACAGTGATCAAAAAAAAAATAATGAACACTGCACTGGGTAACACAGTGACAGGGAGTGAAGGAGTTAACTGGGGAGGGGGGGGGGGTGATCGGAGGGTGAAAAGTGTGCCTATGTGTACTGTGTCAGTGTAGTGTTGGTGCAACTTACTCTGAGATGTTTTCTCTCCTCTCTCTAGAACAGAAAAGAGTTCCACAAGGGGAGATGACATCACTTCCCCTCCCCTGCCTGTGTTTACACTTTCATTAGTCAGGACCGATCATCAGGTCCAGGCCAGAAATCATTGGCCTGGGCCTAGGCCCCGATCTGTTCTGAAGCAAATTCGATCATCGCGGCCGCCTAGGGGGCCATGTGCCTGACATACAGCGACTGACTCTTCGCCCAGCCGAGCCACCCTTCCGCAGTATAACTGCGGTGGCTGGTCCAGAGCTGGTTAAGCTTATTACCCATTAGAATATATTTTGCAATGTGTAAGCTTTTAAATATAGTCAATTTTAATGTTCCATATTTCTTTACATTCCATATTTCTTTATATTACATTACAAACACAATACATACAGTACAAACAGGGAATCACAAGGAGTCAGTTACAACATGGTACATGAACATAAGTAATTAATACAAGGCAATGGGAAGCTGCTCCAGAATAGGGAGGAAAGGGTAGTAGTGGGTAGTGGGAAGGAACTGAGGAAGGTAAGTGGGGGGGTGGGGGGGGGTAAAGGTAGAGGGCCAGGGCCTGAGGGAAGTGGAAAAGGAAGGAGAAAGGAAAACAATATAATAATGTATCAACAATACCGGTCACTATAAGGTAGCTATAGAAATTCTATAAAAATTCAGCATTTAGGGTGTCAAAGCCATAGTTCCCAAAAAGAGAAAAAATCTGGTGAGATTTAGCTCATTAGGGGGCAATCAGTATCTCCATTTCCCATTTGTGGTTAAGGTTTCTAATTGTGTTTCGGAGGGTTGTAAGAGGGAGTTCTGCAGTTTAGTTATATTTACTTTTGCATCCAAAAGCAGGTTGACTACAATCATTCTGTCCCTGGGAGATAATTATTCAACTCCAATATGTGGTAGTGCAAGGATAGAATCTTAGTGGGTGGAAGTCCCTACAATGTCAGAAATTAGGTTAAATATTTGGTACCAGTAGGAACGAAGGGACTTACAAGACCAGAGTGTATGAACAAGTGAACCTGTTTCACCACAATGAAACATGTTGAGTCTTGTCCAGAGTAAATTTTATATAGTTTGTAAGAAGTGAGGTACCATTGATGGATCGTTTTTTTTTTGGTAGAGCTCCCAGTGGTTGACGCAGTGGGATACAGAGCTGGTGATATAAAATGCTTTTTGCTGCATAGTGTAAATTAATGTTTCTCCCATGTCACACTTGTGTAGTTAAGGGTTTGAGATAATAATGCCTTGCCATTTAATATAGAGTAAAAGTGTGATATGCCTTTCTTGGGATATTTGGAATGCATGTCAAATTAGCGCATAGGTTCAGGGAAAGGTACCGACAGAGGTATGGTGGAAGAGGGGCGGAAGTGCCGAATCTGATAGTAGGTGAAGATCTTTAAGGGAAAATTATTTGTGTAAGAGATTAAAGGGTCTGGTTTGAGTGCAAGTTACACAGGTGGCAGATACCCAATGTCATCCAACATTGCAAATTCAGGTTGGTAATGTAAAGTTTGAATAGTTCTGTAGGTAGCGGAATAGAGATTGATGGAAGTGGAAGTTGAAGTGGAGCATAGGACATATGCAAAAATTCAAACAAGGCTTCAAATGAGGCTTTAAGGGAGGGGTAATAAAAAGGAGGTGGGGAGAGGCCAGCTGCTATTGCAAGAAGGGAAATTTGTGGGATTTGTCAGTGGAATAAGGAAGACTCCATTTGAGTCTAGATTATTTATTTCATAGGGTTCCACCAGTATGGATGAGCCGAACGCCCCCCGGTTCGACTCGCACCAGAACCTGCGAACGGACCGAAAATTTGTACGAACTTTAGAACCCCATTAAATTCTATGGGACTCGAACATTCAAAATCAAAAGTGCTAATTTTAAAGGCTAATATGCAAGTTATTGTCCTAAAATGGGTTTGGGGACCCGGCTCCTGTCCCAGGGGACATGTATCAATGCAAAAAAAACTTTTAAAAACTGACGTTTTTTCAGGAGCACTGATTTTAATGATGATTAAAGTGAAAAAAAAAGTGAAATATTCCTTTAAATATCGTGCCTGGGGGGTGTCTATAGTATACCTGTGAAGTTTCCCATGTCTATAGTATGCCTGTGAAGTTTCCCATGTTTAAAAAAGTCCCTGCACAAAATGACATTTCTAACGGAAAAAAGTAATTAAAAACTGCTTGCGGTTTTAATGTAATGTCTGGTTCCGGCAATACAGATGAAAATCATTGAGAAAAATGGCATGGGTAGCCCCCCTGCCCATTACCAGCCCTTTTGGGTCTTGTACGGATATTAAGGGGAACCCCTTACCCAAATAAAAAAAAAGGAAAGGCGTTGGGCCCCCAGACCCTATATACTCAGAACAGCAGTATACAGGCGGTGAAAATAAGACAGGGACTGTGTAGGTTTGTTGTGTTAAGAAGAATCTGTTTGTAATTTTGAACTGGTACATTTTTAAAGTGTAGCTCCAGTAAAAAAAAAATCTATTTATAAGCTTTTTGGAAAACATAAGAAAGGGTTATCACCCCTGTATAATTTTTTTGGCCGTCCGCCTTTTTTCATCTCATGTTTGTAAATTGGATGTTTGAAAGTAGGGGCCTGCCCTATATGATCTACAGAAATTTTGGCCCAAGGTGTTGGTGTTGCCACAACACTGTAAGCCCTCACAGTTACTCTTGATGGGCGCTGGAACGCCCTGCTGTGAACTAGTATATCAAGAATTGTAATTACATGTCATTGTTGAACAGTGGTAGAAAAATTGGGCCTTTGGTGGTGGTGGGGGTACTGGTGCTACAACACTGTAAGCAGGGGCGGGCTGGGCCGGGGGACAGGGTGGAAATTTCCCCCCAGGCTGCCTAACTTATAATCAAAATGGCTGCTGTCTGCTGACATTTTCTTTGTTTTGAGGAAGTCAGCCACAGATTGGCCTTTGTTGCTGCTGCGTTGCATTCTGGGAGTTGTAGTCCGGACCATGCTTAAGTTCCTGGTGGCGGTGGGTGGAGACTGGAGGGAACTGAGCAGCCCAGCAGGAAACTACAACTCCCGACAGGGAGACCCAGCCAGCCAGTCAGCCAGCCAGCCAACCAGCAACTTCAAGCTTTAATTCTCTTGCTGCTCTGTTCTGGGCAGCAGCACCTGCTTTGTGTTAACTCTCCTACTTGCTGCAATTTATCAAGTCCTCTTCACTCCTATAACTTCGATTTCCTTCTGGGACACATCACCTTTGTTTCTGTTCAGTTTCTTTCATTTATTCTGGGCTCATTTCACTCCTGTTTCATCCCCCTCCCTCTTTGTACTCATCTCTCCCAGCCGGTACAATCTTGCGGTAGGTAAGACAGACGCTCCTTGCACCAATGCACTTATCTTTTTTCCCATTCATTTTATCCTCTCTCCTGTTTTATAGTTCTGCCCTCTGCTCTCCTCATATAATTTACTGTAGCTTCTGGCCTCAGCTCTGGGCATTCCACAGATATACTTGGGCTGACAACCTTTCCATCCCAGCTTACTTTTATCTAATACAATAGTTCTCTCAGAATCATGCATCTAGCACATGCAGCCCTTCACTCTCCATTAACTTATACTACCGAATTAGGGCTTTTTCACACTAATGCAGTGACTGGCATTTTTCCACACTGGAAAAACACCAGTCACTGCTAGAGCACACAGAATACAACTGTTCTCTATGTGCCCCGTTTACACTGCAGCATATTCCAGAGGTGTGGTGCAGTAAGCTGCAATAAAATACAGTAATGCTACATTTTATCACAGTACACTGGATGGCACTGACATAGTTATCAATCAGTCCTTCTCAAACTGACAGCAATGCAGCAGCATTTTTTCCTTCCAGTGACCCCACAGCATGTCACAAACATGATGGCACTATTAGCCCCATTTCCTCCTCCAGCTGGGGGGGGGGGATCCAGGGGCTGGGAGCTGGCCATGGACCTATGGGTCCTGCTGGCCACTGAACTCTAGGTCCTGCTGGGAGGTGACCATGGCCTGTGGTCTCTGCTGGCCTGTTGGGCCTGCTGGCCACTAGCCATGGGTGACCTGGTAATACCATGTGGGCATGGATAGTGAGCTTATTCGGGGTTACAGTGGGCCACTTGACTGGACTTGCCCCCCAGGCCTAAAGCTGCCAGCCCTCCCCTGACTGTAAGTCCTCACAGTTACTCTTGGTGGGCGCTGGAATGGGCCCTGCTGGGAAATATTATACTAAGAGTTGTAATTACACGCACTTGTTAAACAGGGGCTGAAAAATTGGGCCTTAGGCACTGGTGCCACAACACTACAACACCTCACAGAAACTCTAGTGGGAGAGCAGGTATGAGCCCTGCTGCAAAGTATTGCATCAAAAATTGTAAGTACACGCCCCTGTTAAGCAGGGGCTGAAAAATTGGGCCTTAGGCACTGGTGCTGGTGCCACGACACTGCAACCTCTCAACAGATACTCTAGTTGGAGTGCTGGAATGAGCCCTGCTTCAAAGTATTGCATCAAAAATTGTAATTACAAACCCCTGTTAAACAGGGGCTGAAAAATTGGGCCTTAGGCACTGGTGCTGGTGCCACGACACTGCAACCTCTCACAGATATTCTAGTTGGAGTGCAGGAATAAGCCATGCAGCAAAGTATTGCATGAAAAATTGTAATTACACACCCCTGTTAAACAGGGGCTGAACAATTGGGCCTTAGGCACTGGTGCTGGTGCCACAACACTGCAACCATTCACAAATACTGTAGTTGAGCACAGCAATGAACCCTCCTGCAAAATATTACATCAAAAATTGTAATTACATGCCCCTGTTAAACAGGAGGTAAAAAATTGGGCCTTAGGCACTGGTGCTAAGCCCTGCTATTAAGTATTGCATCAAAAATTGTAATTACACACCTGTTAGGACCTGGACTTGAACCCAGGACCTCAGCTGCGTCTGGCAATGAATCTTCTCTCTGAGCTATCTGAGATGCTGGACAGTGCCTTGTCAGATCCTTTAGACAACCCTGCCTTGTACCTTGATTTCAGCTGAACCTTGAACTCTTTGCTCCTCCCATGAACTTCCTGATATAAGCCATGTCTCTGCACTTCCTCCTTGCCAGAATATTGTGCTATCTCCAGCCTGTATCTCGCTCCTGTCTTCCTTGCTGCCGCTTATATTTGCTACTACTCGTTATCGACCCTTGGCTTGTTCCACGACTATGCATCTGCCTGATCCCAACCTGCAACTACTCGTTACCGACCTTTTGGCTTGCTTACTGGCCACGCTTCTGTTTGATCCTCACCTGCTCATCCGCTACTGAACCCCGGCTTGCTCACCTCCTGGTGGGGCAATCCTGAGGACCGCGACCTGGTACTAACATGCAGCTAAATCCATCTCCACCATCTGGAGCTCTGGTGAAAACCGGTTAGTACTTAGACTCCGCACCTCAGGTGAGCCTGTGTCATCTGCCAGGGTGACTGCCTGTGTTCCTTTCCTGCTGGTTAGTGTTAGTCCTGCAACTGCTATAGAAATTGTCCTTCGAGCCTGACCCTTGATCGTGACAGAATATTCTGGCCCAAAACATGGAGGCCGCTATAGCAAATGCTGCCTTTCAGGCAGCAAATTGCAGAGCTGCAAGAGTTTGGTGTCACTTACCAAGAAAAATTCTCCGTACTGGAAGGTGTGGTAAAGGAGCAGCATGAAAAGATCCGTGCTCTGACAAAACAATTGCAGGATCTACATTCCCGAGATGATACTAACACACATATGCCTCACCCACCCAAGTTTAATGGCGACCGCCACCATTACAGAGGTTTTCTTAACCAGTGTCACATCTATTTCCAAATGCGACCTACTGCATTCATTTCTGAAAGACAGAAGGTAATGTTTGTTATCAACCTCCTGACTGGGGAAGCTCTAGCCTGGGCCTCCCCCTATATCAAACAAGACAGTGCCATGCTGAATAATTTCCAGACTTTCGAGGATGCAATGAATCAAGTTTGTGATGATCCCAACCGATTCGCTACGGCTGAAGCAAAGTTGCATAGTTTATGGCAGGGTAAACGCTCTGTTGCTGAATACACAGCTGAATTCAGACACTGGATGGCAGATACCACTTGGAACCCAGCAAAGCAAAAAAGTCAGTTCCGCCAAGGGCTTTCTGAACAGGTAAAAGATGAGCTTGCCAGAGTAGTGACTCCTAATGATCTTGAAGCCTTCCTCCAACTATGTATCCGAGTTGATCAGAGGCTTACAGAAAGGAGGAAGGAGAGGCTGGGAATGTTTGGAAGTAATGGTGGCATGCGTTTCCCTGCTAGTCAATTTGTTCAGAATGATCCAAGAGTTTCTCCAGATTCTGACACAGCTGAACCTATGCAGGTTGATGCAATTAAGAGATCCATTTCTTTTCAGGAGAAAGAAAGAAGACGTTCGGAGAATCTCTGTCTATATTGTGGAGACTCTGGGCATTACGCAGTTAACTGTCCTAACAAGGTTAGAAGAACAATTGCAGCGACTGATGTGATCTTGCCTGAACAAATCAACTCTATTACCCAGTCTATCTCCCCATTGATTCTCGAAGAAAATAAAGTAAATTCTCCATTGTCTCATTTTGTCATCCCTATTAAGCTTATTTCTGAGGGCTGTGAAATCCCCTGCTCTGCTATGCTGGACTCTGGGGCTGGAGGAAACTTTATGGACATAGAGTTTGCCCACCGCAATAACATTCAAGCCAGAAATACATCTGCGCCTATTGAGATGGAGACGGTTGATGGTTCACCCTTATCCTCAGGACCTGTTACCCATAAAACAGTTCCTTTGGTAACCCAGTTTGAGGCTGACCATCGGGAGACCATCAGCTTTCAGTTGATTACATCACCCAAATTTCCTGTCATTTTTGGCATTCCTTGGTTCTCCACTCACAATCCCTCTATCAACTGGGGAACACGGACCATAGATTTCACATCTTCCCACTGCAAGGAACACTGTAGGGAATCTTACCAAACAAGTTCTCCGCTGGTCAAGGAATTGCAAGTTATTGTGGTAACTACCGAGTGATATCACAACTTGCCTCCACAATACCATGCGTTCCGGGATGTCTGTGATAAGAAAAATGCAGATAAATTACCTCCTCACCGCCCATACGATTGCCCCATTGAGCTGCTCCCAGGGACTGAAATACCTTTCGGCCGGCTTTTTAATCTGTCAGAACCTGAATTAAAAGCGCTCAGGGAGTGGCTTTATGAAAATTTAGAGAAGGGTTTTATTGGACACTCAACATCTCCTGCAGGAGCAGTCCTATTCTTTGTTGAAAAGAAAGACTCCACCTTGCGTCCATGCATTGATTACAGGCACATAAATAAGGTCACTATTAAAAACCGTTATCCACTCCCCTTGATCTCGGAAATGTTGTAAAGACCTCGTTCTGCCAAAGTGTTTACAAAACTTAACCTACGGGGGGCATATAACCTGGTCCGTATTCGTCCAGGAGATGAATGGAAAACCGCCTTTAGAACCAGATATGGACATTTTGAGTCCTTGGTCATGCCTTTTGGTCTCTGCAATGCCCCTGTGACCTTTCAACACTTCATAAATGATGTTTTTCGAGATCTGTTGGACCAATTTGTCATTGCTTATCTGGATGACATACTTATCTTTTCCGATAACCTGGAAGAGCACCGCAGGCATGTTTGCACTGTCTTTGAAAGATTAAGGCAGAATCGACTTTACATCAAACTGGAGAAGTGTGAGTTTGAACAAGCCCAGATCCAGTTCCTAGGGTATATTATTTCACCAGATGGAGTGAGCATGGATCCCGAGAAGATTAAAGCAGTGGTAGATTGGCCTGCCCCTGGAAACGTTAAGGAAATCCAACGATTTGTCGGATTTGCCAACTTTTACAGAAAATTCATAAGGAACTTCTCTAAGGTGATAGCTCCAATTACCCAACTAACAAAGAAAGGGGTGCCCTTTGTGTGGTCATCTGAGACACAGGCTGCTTTTGGAAAGTTAAAAACTCTTTTTAATTCTTCACCAGTATTGGTACATCCCAATCCTGAAATACCTTTTATAGTGGAAGTGGATGCTTCGGACTCTGCCGTGGGAGCTATCCTCTCTCAATGACATGGTGAAAAGATGCAGCTTCATCCTTGCGCTTACTTCTCTCGTTTAATGTCTTCAGCCAAAAGAAATTATGATATTGGGAATAAGGAGTTACTGGCAATTAAGGAAGCATTTTCTGAATGGAGGCATTTGCTGGAAGGCGCTAAGCATCCTGTGACCGTTCTCACAGATCATAAGAATCTGGAATTAATTTGTTCTGCCAAGAGATTGTCTTCTAGACAAGCACGTTGGTCATTGTTCTTTCCCAGGTTCAATTTTATTATCTCATATCGACCTGGGTCAAGGAATGGTAAGGCTGATGCCTTATCACGAATGTTGTCTGGACCTCTCCAGGAAAACAACTCTGAATACACAGTCCTGCCTCAAAAGAACTTTCTAGGTGCCACAAGTTCTAAAGCACTCTTGAGTCTCCTCAAGGAAGGGTATGAGAATGACCCACTCCTCAAAAATCATCCTATGGACATCATCCTTGAGTACAAAAATGGCTTCTGGACTCAAGCACATCGCCTCTATGTACCTGAAGTTGCTCGGGTTGAAGTCCTCAAGTTGGTTCATGACTCCAAACTTGCTGGACATTTTGGTGTTTCTAAGACAGAGGAACCTTTATCCCGTTCCTTTTGGTGGCCTGGGTACAAAAGAGATGTCAAAGGTTATGTAGCCTCTTGCCTGGTCTGTGCTCGCAATAAGACACGCCGAGCTTCTCCTTTTGGGGTTGCTCCAGTCACTCCCTGTCCCATCAAGACCATGGGGATCAATCTCTATGGACTTTGTAGTCGATTTTTTTTTTCCCGGAAAGTGTTTTATTTATTCAAACAGTAAATACAAAAGCCAACAGAAGCGAAGAAGTGACACGAGTACATAAACCAAAAGTATTGTTCAGTCTTATATGAGTACAAATAATGAAATAATGCGCACACATAGCAATAAGCCCACCTCCTAGTACTGAATGGTGTGGACTCGAGAAACAGATTGTCTCACATATTGTGGATAATCTTGGTATAGGGCCTCGAGTGTGCGTCCTGCAAAGCAAGTTAGGGAGATAAAGTGTTTTGTAGTCAGCGGAGATGGCTACGTTGAAGGCTCGTGTAACAAGCTCGACATGTGAAATGGAGCGTAAGTAAGTTGGCAAGGTGTATAGGTGGGGGAGAGTAGTAAGAAGACAGATCAGTTGGAAAGGAGGAGGGGAGGGGTGGAAAGAAGAGGAGGGGGGGGGGAGGAGAAAAATAAAACAAATGGACAAATAAATATAAAGGGGAAAGGGGGACCAGGGGGGAGGGTGGAGAGTGTTCGTCTCCGACTCCCTTGCAGATGTGCTTATCCGATAGATTCTTATGTTCGGTAGTCGTAAGGGAGTACAAATCTGAACCAGACACCTGGCGTTCTATGAAAAAGGGGTGGGTGCATAGAGAAGGATATCAATATATTTTAAAGGTAGCTGATGAGGTCAGATGACCCAGTATTCGGTGGAATGTCTATTCTATCCTGGGTGGCCTATTAGATCTAGGTCACTGAGGGTGTTAAATGCAGTTGTTGCTTGGAAGGATATCCAATCCGCCCATTGTTTGCTAAATTTGGCAGGGGTATCGTGAGCAGTGTGAATAAGTTTTTCCATGTCTGCAATTTTCTGAATCCTGGCGAACCATTCTTTGATTGACGGTGTGGTCAAGGATTTCCAGTGCGGGGGTATACATTGCTTTGCCGCGTTAATTAAATGCATCGTTAGAGACTTATGATACCGTTTATGAGGGAGTGTCGAGAGGTGAAGAAGAAATTGTGCTGGTGTGAATGGGATGTCAAGACCGGTGACAGTGGAGATAGTTTGATGAACCGCTTTCCAAAACGTCTGAAGGGCTGGGCACTCCCACCATATGTGGAGTAGGGTGCCTTTGGACTGATGGCAACGCCAGCAAGCAGCAGAGACCGCCGGGTTAAATTTGTTAAGGATAAACGGCGTGCGATACCATCTGGACTGGATTTTATATCCATTTTCCTGTGCATACACATTTCTCGAGCCTTTGTGGATGTTTAGGAAAATCTTTCCCCAGTTCTCTTCCGAGATCGGGATCGCTAGGTCATTTTCCCATTGCTTGCAGGCTTTGCCTTCATTAGCTTTTAAGTTTTCATATAAGAGATTGTGGGTAAAGGAGATAAGATGGGTTTGGGGCGTTCTTTGCATACATAGCCTTTCAAAAGAGGTCAGTGGTCTGGAGTATTGTGCATCTTTGTCAGTTGATTTAAGGTATTGTGTCATGAGGAGATAGTCCCATGGAGGAATGGGTGGGCGTTCAACTGTTAAAGATAATTGAGCTGAAAGGAGTTTGCCTCGACGGTACAGTTGGTGTGCTCTGGGGTATTTTTCCGGCCAGTGTTTAGTCAAGTAGCGGTTGTGCATGCCCGGGGGAAAGTCAGGGTTTAGTTTTATTGGAGTCATTGGGCCTGGAGTCGAGGATATGGGTGTTTTTCGACATGTTTGGTGGAAGTATTGCAGGGTCGGGCCAATCAATGGGTGTATTAGTAGATCTCTTGGGACGTGTTTCAGGGGTATCCAAGGGAGGGTGTTCAGATGTAAGTCAGTAAAAGAGGCCTCTAGATTTACCCAGTCTTTTCGAGCCGAGTGAAGGTTCCAATCAAGAATTCTTGTGAGATGTATTGCTATGTTATAATTAGAGAGATTAGGAAGGCCAATGCCTCCAAGATGCTTCGGACGAGTAAGCGTGAGAAATTTTGTTCTAGGTGAGCGGCCACCCCAGAGAAATTTAGAGCAGATATTGTTGTATGTGCGGAAGTATGAGGGGGGATCTTTATAGGAATAGCTTGCAAGATATACAACAATCTAGGTAACGCATTCATTTTTAGAACAGCGGCCCTACCAAACCAAGAGATTGTGGACTTATTCCATAATTTAAGGTCAGATTCCAATTTGGACAGGAGGGGGAGGTGATTTTTGGCATATGAGTCTGTGAGTTGCGTGGGAAGTTGAATCCCTAGATAGGTGATCATTTCCTTTTTCCATATGAAGGGGAAATTAATCTTGCATTGTTCTACAATGTGTTGTGGGAGGGATATGTTAAGGGCAAAGGATTTCGAAAAGTTGATTTTGAGATTGGACAGGTCTTGGAACTTTTGAAACGTTTGTAAAAGGTTCGGGAGAGAGATGATTGGGTTCGTTAGGAAAAGTAAAATGTCATCTGCGAAGGCAGCGTATTTATATTCCCTGGTGGGTGTCTGGATGCCCTGGATGTTAGTATTGAGTGTTAGTTGCCTAAGAAGAGGCTCAAGCGTGAGAATAAAAAGAATGGGGGATAAAGGGCAACCCTGTCTCGTTCCATTACCGATGTGGAAGGCATTCGACAGGGTACGGTTGACTCTTACCTTAGCTGTTGGGTTCGTGTATAGGGAGAGAATCAGTTCTGTCATACGTGGTCCGAGACCTGTTGCTGCTAGTACTGCTTCCATATAGTCCCATGCTACCCTGTCGAATGCCTTCTCTGCATCTAGCGAAAGGAAAAAGCTCTTCTGTTTGGTCCGGGAAATAAGTTGGTGTAGATTAATGGCTTTAAGGGTATTATCCCTGGCCTCTTTACCAGGGACAAATCCTACTTGGTCATAAGATATGAGAGAGGGGAGGCAGGGCAGCAATCTATTGGCTAATATTTTGGAGAATATTTTTAAATCTACGTTCAAGAGCGAAATCGGGCGGTAGTTACATGGGAGGGTGGGGTCCTTGCCTTCTTTAGGGATAACTACAACGTGGGCTTCTAGCATGCCTTGCGTGAAGGGGCTAGAGGGGGAGATGGAGTTGAATGCTCGTAAAAATGGGGTTTTTAAAATTTCTGAGAAAGTTTTATAATAAGTGGTAGGGAGGCCGTCCGGGCCTGGGCTTTTGCCTGCTTTCGATTGTTTTAGGGTGTCCTTCCATTCTTGTTCCGTGATTGGCGAGTCAAGATTAGTGGCCACCTCAGCTGAGATTTTATCCGGGGCAAAGAGTTCCAGGAACGCTTTAATAGCGGAAGTTCGTTGAGGATTTGGATGCTTGTTGGGTTCAGAACCATTTAAGTTATACAGCGAGGAGTAATATCTTTCAAATTCTGTAGCTATGTCTCTATTATGGGTCAATTGGGTACCTAAAGGGGATTGTAGATGGTGGATTGTGTTGTGGGCTCTTTTTTTGCGTAGTGCTTGTGCGAGGAGATGGCTGCTTTTGTTGCCAAACTCATAAAATAGTTTTTGAGAGAGTGCATAATTTTTCTTAATGGAACTGTTCAGCTCATCTCGTATGAGCTGGCGTGTTTCGGTCAATTCTAGAAGGGTTGTTTGAGCTAGGGAGCGCTTATGGGAGGATTCCAGTTTGGCTAATTTTTTGAATAAGGCCGTAAGTTTGGCTTTTTTTCTTTTTTGAGGGAGGCAGATAGGGAGATCATTTTGCCTCTAATCACACATTTGTGGGCTTCCCATTGGGTAGGTTTGGATGTGTCAGGAGTGTCATTTTCTGCGAAGTAATTCGTGAGGCAGTCTCGAATCTGTTGTTCAGATACAGGGTTTGTGAGAATAGTTGGGTCGAGTCTCCATATGTATGAGTGGTCTAGTTTTTCTGGAAATGTAAGTGTCATAGTGACGGGATGATGGTCAGAAAAGGTCATCGGGTCGATGGTAGCTGTCGACAAAGATGCTAAGTCTTGTTGGGTGACGAAGAGGTAGTCTAGTCGTGAGTATTTGTTGTGGGGAGTAGAAAAGTATGTATAGTCCTTTACAGTGGGGTTAATGGTTCGCCAGGAGTCATGTAGCAGTAATTCCCATAGACATTTCTTAATTTGTTTGAGTGCCCTATAGGGTATGTGGGAGCTGCCAGAAGATGTGTCTAGCAAGGGGTCGAGAGGGACGCTCAGGTCTCCTCCAAAAATCAGGAGTCCTGCTTGAAAGGAAATCAATTTACTTGAAACATCACGAAAGAAAGGAACTTGGCCAGAATTTGGGCTGTATATATTTGCTAGCGTAATCGGTCTATTTCCAATGTGGCCTTTAAGGAAAAGGAACCTGCCTTGCTCATCAATCAGCTTATCGGATATCTGCACCGGGATTCGTTTGGAAATGAGGATTGAGACTCCTTTAGACTTAGAAATGGGGGAGGTTGCATGAAAACCGTGAGGGTAGAGATTGTTAGTTAATTTAGGAATGTTTCTGGAGCTGAAGTGGGTTTCTTGTATGAAGACCACGTCAGCTTTTTTACAGCGTAATAGTGAGAACAATTGCGAGCGTTTTTCAGGTGTATTCAGCCCATTGGCGTTCAGTGTTAGTACTTTCAAAGATTGGTTTAGTGTCTTATTCGCCTGAGGTGCCATGCCTGCGTGGGGGGTAGCAAACTGTTTCTAAGGGGTGGGGTCTGGGGAAGTCAGAGACGAACAACAAAAAAAAAAAAAAAAAAAGGGGGGGGGGGGGGAAAGAGGATGAGATGAATTAGTAGAGTAGGAGAGGTAAGAGGTGCTCAGGGAGAGTGGTAAGGAGTCCTTCCCAGGTATGGGAAGCACGGGAGAAAACGGAAGTGGGGGTTAGCCTGCAACCCCACTATGTATTACTGGGGTACCGATGAGGGCAGCGGTTCCCACAGAAACCGCTTCGTGGGAGAGTGGTAGGAAACGCTCTACAAGATGGGTGAGTTCCATGCTCCTGTGAGGTCAGGGTGTTTATGGCTTGGGATGAAATACCGGTCTGATGAGTAGCCAGCCGAGAGTTGTGCTCAAGGCTAGCTGTGGGAGAAGTATGTTTCGAGGGTGCGGTCATGGTGAGAGATTAAGTGGACAAGGTGGGGGTATAGGGGGAATATAGAGAGGATCTATTGTCGGGTGGGGCATCAGTTTAGTAGGACGCGTATGGTCATGGTATGGTAGTACAACTTACAATTCAATCATATGGATCTACCAGGATCTCATTTAAGGGGGTCAGAAAGCTCAGACGGGATCTTAAAGAAGGACATCTGTGACAGCTAGGAGCAGTGGAAGTCATATAATTAAAAAAAAAATAAGAGCATGTCACAAACCAGTAAGGGCAATGGTATAATGTGCCCAATCATGAAACCATATAAATACTTGTAAACTAGGGTACATAACAGAACAATCTAGGCACATAAATGTTGAAACAATAATTCTAACCTTTTGAGTTGCACCTGAAGGGTGTGCAAATCTGTGAAAAGAAATGTCAAACATGACAACAGGAGTACTAGGCTGTCAGTCTCAATGAAGGCCGAATCGGAAGGTGGGAGGTTTTTGCAGGATAGAGTAGAGAGGTGTACTTCACAATGAAGAGGACCTGTCTAAGTGGAGGGGCAGATATTACTGCTTTAGAGAATCACCTCCCAGCAACCGAGTCGAGACCTAGAACACAACAGAAGAAAAACAAGAACAAGTTATAGTAGTACATCCTAGGTTTTGATATCTCTATTAATGTGGTAGCATAGACAATTGAGGCTCAGAGACTTGGGGTGCCTACAAATATCTTGCTTAAGGCAAAGTTAACATTTTTACAAGAAGGAAGAGCAGAAGGGTGTAAGCGTAGAAAGCAAGTAGAAATCAGGAGAGGAAAAGCAGAAGTAGTAGTAGAAAAAAAGAAGAGGTAGAGCAGAAATGATGGGAGAGCCCAGTTAGCAAAAGAAATGTTACTGACAGGGGAATCTGGTCAGGAAAGAACCAGAGACCCCAAATTCGTGCGGGTTGAATGATATTCATCTGATGGGCTAATTAATTACTAGTGACTCAATCGTCTTAGTGTATAATTTGCTTGAAACGAAGCAATGGTAGCCAGAGCCTAGGGGAGGCCAGTTACATAACTCAGGGAAAGTAGTCACGTCCGTCCTTGTAACAGAAGCGGGTCTCTAGGGCACGGATATGTCCACATAGGGGAGAAACTCAAAGTCGTTACTCCTGAGGTAAACTGAGTAATATTCCACCTGGGGAGGACACAGTACATGTCATTTATGTGGATGAGGGCAGAGATAAAATATTGGTCAAAACAGATCGGTGTAGCCCTGTAATGTGTAGGGGAAATCAATAAGCAAGTGACACAAATTGGGTACTTCCCTGTATCAGACGATGCTTAGTGTCCAGTTAGTGAAGACGTGCTCTGCGATGTGCTGGTGAGGCAAAGGGACTGCCATTTCTTGGTGCACTCAGATCCTTCGGTGGCGTGTGAGGCAGTGGTGGGTGGGCTCTCCTGCGTCCGCCATTAGCGTTGCCTTCCTCGTGGATACCATCCATAGAGGTTGCTCTTCTGGGTATAGGTAGACGGAAATCGCTATGCCAATCCGGCAGGTCAACCGGTGGTATGCCCATTAGCTCGCAAAAGTGGTCGATGTCTTCTGGTACCTTCAGGTTCGCTGTACGGCCTTGATGGGTTGCGGACAAGCAAAAGGGGAATTTCCAGCGATAGACAATAGATCTTGCCCGTAGAACTTCTAGGAGAGGTTTCAGTTCTCGTCTGCGCTGCAAAGTAATGCTGGATAGATCCTGGTATATTTTAATGGAGGCCCCTTGAAAGGATATCTGATTGCGACTTCTCGCTTTACGGAGTATTTCCTCCTTGAGGTGATAATCAATGAGGCAACAAACCGCATCTCTCGGTGGATCAGTGTCTCTGCCACGCGGGCGCAAGGCTCTGTGGAGACGCTCAAATGAGATTGGTGTTTCCAGGGGTCTGTCCAGCAGCTCATTAAATATAGCCGTGACTGATTGCGACAGTTGAGTGGGATCAATGGATTCTGGGATGCCTCTTACCCTCAGATTTCGTCTTCTCCCACGATTGTCAAGATCCTCCATGTGGCGATTGATCTCTCTCAGATGAATAGAGTGAGATTCAGTCACTTGTTGCACTTGACACAGTGCAGTGTCATGGCGGTATTGTGCTTCCTCCACCTCTTCCACTCTGATGGCTATGGCTTGCATATCAGCTCTCATATCCGTGATTGCTGCCATCAGGGTGGATTTAATGTCCGCCGCTACGCTGCGGAGATCCTCTATGCTGACAGGTGGGGGATTAGGAGCTTCCATCTCTGCTCCCAGAGATCTACAGGCGCCTGAGCGGGGCGGGCTGTGGCTGGGAGCGCGTGTGCCCTGAGGTGGATCCGGCTGAGAGGCCTGTGGCAAAGAGGCTGGCGTGCTGTCTCTAGGCCGCGGTCCGAAGAGCGCGGGGATGCGGCGGCCTTGCGCGGATTCGGGACCCAGCGGGGATCGGGAGCGGGTGGCGGAGTTGCTACGGGCTGTTCTCACCATAACTGACCCTCGGAGCTGCGGGTTATCGGTAAGGCTGGACCTCGTGGAGCGGGAGCTCTGTTCTTACACGTCCATCTTGGAACGGTTCCAGGCCACGCCCCCCTTTGTAGTCGATTTACCCGCCTCTAAAGAAATGACCACCATCTTGGTTGTTATTGACCGCTTCACGAAGATGGCTCACTTTATAGCGGTCAAGGGGGTACCCTCTGCAGAACAAACTGTGGAGTTGATGGTTCTAGAAATCTTTAGACTACATGAAATTCCAGAAGATGTAGTTTCTGACAGAGGAGTACAATTCACTTCAAAAATGTGGAAAAGCTTTTGCTCAGCTCTAGGAGTAACAATTAATCTATCTTCTGCTTTTCATCCTCAGTCTAATGGTCAAACCGAGCGGACCAATCAAACGTTAGAGCAGTACCTTCAAAGTTTTGTTAATTATCTTCAGGATGACTGGGTGGACTATCTTGCTACAGCGGGGTTTGCTTATAACAATTCTAAACATAGCTCCACCTCTCAGACCCCTTTTTTCCTAAATACCGGGCATCATTCAGCTTTTATCCCTGATCTTCCTATCTCAACTTCGATTCCTGCTGTTACCAACAGATTAACTGCTTTACAGGAGATCCAGGATAAATTGATCGAGAATTTAAGGGAAGCTCAGGAAAGTTACAAAAAGGCTGCAGATAGATATCGCAGAGCACTTCCTACCTTTCATGTGGGTGATCAAGTGTGGTTATCTACAAAAAATCTGAAGGTTCATGTTCCATCTGCAAAGTTGGGACAAAAGTTTGTGGGACCTTTCCAGATCTCTGCCCAGATCAAACCAGTCGCCTTTCGCCTAAAACGTCCAGCCAGTATGAAGATTCACCCTGTGTTTCACATATCGCTACTCAAACCTTTTCACGAAAATACTTTTTCGGGAAGAATTCTTCCACCCCCTCCACCTGTTAAGGTACAGGGTGAAGAAGAATATGTGGTGGAGAAAATTCTTGATTCCAGGATCTACTGTATAGGAACAAATTGCAATATCTGGTTCAATGGGAAGGATATGGGCCAGAAGAAAATTCTTGGGAGCCGGAGCAGAATGTTCATGCTCCTAGATTAACAAGAGAATTCCACCAGAGGTTAGTTCACAAATCGGGCCCTAAGATGTCCAGTGGACATCCTGGGAGGAGGGGAGGACTGTCAGGACCTGGACTTGAAACCGGGACTTCAGCTGTGTCTGGCAATGAATCTTCTCTCTAAACTATCTGAGATGCTGGACAGTGCCTTGTCAGATCCTTTAGACAACCCTACCTTGTACCTTGATTTCAGCTGAACCTTGAACTCTTTGCTCCTCCCATGAACTTCCTGATATAAGCCATGCCTCTGCACTTCCTCCTTGCCAGAATATTGTGCTATCTCCAGCCTGTATCTCGCTCCTGTCTTCCCTGCTGCCGCTTATATTTGCTACTACTCGTTATCGACCCTTGGCTTGTTCCACGACTACGCTTCTGCCTAATCCCAACCTGCAACTACTCGTTACGGACCTTTTGGCTTGCTTACTGACCACGCTTCTGTTTTATCCTCACCTGCTCATCTGCTACTGAACCCTGGCTTGCTCACCTCCTGGTGGGGCGATCCTGAGGACCGTGACCTGGTACTGACACACAGCTAAATTCATCTCCACCATCTGGAGCTCTGGTGAAAACCGGTTAGTACTTAGACTCCGCACCTCAGGTGAGCCTGTGTCATCTGCCAGGGTGACTGCCTGCGTTCCTATCCTGCTGGTTAGTGGTAGTCCTGCAACTGCTATAGCAATTGGTCTTCGAGCCTGACCCCTGATCGTGACAACACCCCTGTTAAACAGGGGCTGAAAAATTGGGCCTTAGGAACTGGTGCTGGTGCCATGACACTGCAACCTCTCACAAATACTCTAGTTGGTGTGCAGAAATAAGCCCTGCTGCAAAGTATTGCATGAAAAATTGTAATTACACACCCCTGTTAAACAGGGGCTGGACAATTGGGCCTTAGGCACTGGTGCCACAACAATGCAACCATTCACAAATATTGTAGTTGAGCGCAGCAACGAACCCTCTTGCAAAATATTGCATCAAAAATTGTAATTACATGCCCCTGTTAAACAGGAGCTGAAAAATTGGGCCTTAGCCACTGGTGCTGGTGCCAAGACACTGCAACCCCCTGCAGATACTCTAGCTGGAGTGCAGGAATGAGCCCTGCTGCAAAGTATTACATTAAAAATTGTAATTACATGCCCCTGTTAAACTGGGACTGAAAAATTGGGCCTTAGCCACTGGTGGTGGCTCCCAGAACCAAAAATGTTCTTCCAAGCTATCAGCAGGATCATTGAGGAGGAAGAGGATAGTCAGTCAGCATAACAGGATAATCACTAAGCATCAGCATAGGCAGTCTTGAAGGGGTGTGACACTTCAAAAAAATATTCGGTTACATCAGCATCAGGTGCTTAGTAGCCGGTGGTTATCCAAGGCTGATTCATCTTCATGAAGATCAGTCCATCAACTGAGCCAGTGGACAGCCGCACCCTGTGATCGGTTACAAAGCCTCCAGCTGCACTGAATGTGCATTCCTGTAACTGCTACAGGCCAGTAGCTCAACTGCATATTGTGCAAGCTCTGGCCAGTGATCCATCCTCAAGACCCAGTAACCCAGAGGATTTTCGGTGGGAAAGGTGTCCAAGTCTGACCTTGCCCCTAGGTATTCCTGCACCATGTAAATCAGATACTGGCAATGGTTGCTGGAACCGATCATACCTTGGGGCTGTGGACTGAAAAATTGTCGGAACGCATCACTCAGACGGCCACCTTCTCCACCACTCCTTCTGTGACTGACCGAAGCCTCAGCAACACGTTATCCAGGACCAGGAATTTGTAACCTCCCAGTCTCCGGGAACATGTTGCACAGACCTTTCTGCAAGGCCTCTCAGAGATGTCTCATCCTCTGCTCCCTTTGCGATGGAAAGATAAGGTCTGCAACCTTACCCTTGTACAATGGATCAAGGAGAGTTGCCAGCCAGTAATGATCCCTCTCCTTGATCCGAAGAATATGAGGATCCTTCCGCTGGCTTTGCAGGATCAGGGAGGCCATGCAGCGTAGGTTAGCTGAGGCATTTGGTCCGGAGTCCTCTGGGTCACTAAGGATGGCATGATCCGCAGCCACCTCCTCCCAGCCACGTACAAGTCCATGGGTTTCTTGGGACTGTAAATCATCCCTAAAAGACTGCTTCTGATGCTTAGTGCAAGTCTCCACCTCCAGGCTGACACAATCCTCCTCCTCGTCCTCTTCCTGTGTGATCGGCGGGACATCAGGAACACTGTCTGGATAAAGGGGGCCTTGAGAGGCAAGGAATTCCTCCTCTTCCTGCGTCTGTTCTGTCTCAAGTGCCCTGTCCATTATTCCACACAGCATGTGCTCCAACAGGTGGACAAGAGGTGCAGTGTCACTGCTCACCATCCTTGTGGCCTCCTCAAATGGTGACAGGACAGTGCATGCATCCCTGATCATGGCCCACTGGCATTGGGAAAAAAAAGACGAGCTCCCCTGACCCTGTCCTGGTGCTGTAGTCACCCAGGTACTCATTGATGGCCCTCTGCTGCATGTGCAGCCACTGCAGCATGGCCAAAGTTGAGTTCCACCTGGTGGGCATCTCACAGATTAGGCGGTTCTTGGGCAGGTTCAATTCCTTTTGGAGGACAGCCAGCCGAGCACTGGCATTATATGACTGGCAGAAATGCACACAGACTTTCCTGGCCTGCCTCAGCAGAACCTGTAAGCCTGGGTACCTGCCCAAGGACCACTGCACCACCAAGTTAAGGACGTGAGCCACACAGGGCACATGGGTCAGTTGTCCCTGTCGGAGGATGGAGAGCAGGTTGGTGCCATTGTCGCAAACCACAATTCCTGGCTTAATCTGGCCTGGCGTCAACCACCTCTCAGCCTGCCCCTGCAGAGCTGACAGAATATCTGCCCCAGTGTGGCTCCTGTCCCCCAAGCACACCAGCGCAAGCACGGCATGGCATCTTTTTGACTGCATACTTGCTTAGCCCCTTGAACGCCTACGGAACATCGCTGGTTCCGAGGACACAGCACAGGAAGAGGCCATGGAGAAAGAAGAATAGGAGGGGATGGAGTAGAGAGGTGTGTCACAACCAGTTGTGGAAAAGCATTTTGGAGACATGGTGGCAGAAAAACCTCCAACACTACTGCACCTTGTCCTGCATCCTTCCCAGCTGCCAGAAGAGTAACCCAATGCGCCGCAAAAGATTGGTAACGTCCCTGTGCATGCCTGCTGGACCATGAGTCTGCAGTAATATGCACCTTACCGCTGACCACCCTGTCCAGCGAGGCATGGACATTGCCTTCCACATGCCGGTAGAGAGCCGGAATCGCCATCCATGAGAAAAAGTGGAATTTGGGAACCTGCCACTGAGGAATCGCACATTGCACAAACTCACAGAAAAGGGCCAAGTCTACCGACTGAAAGGCAGCAGTTGAAGTTCTAGCAATTTAGCCAAGCTAGCATTCAACCACTGGGCATGTGGATGGCTGGGAGTGAACTTCTTTCGACGGTCCAGCAGCTGGGGCAGGGAAATTTGCCTGGTACAATCAGACGTCAGTGTACTGCTAGCAGAATGCCCATAAGTACTTGGCCATGACACAGCTAATTCTACACCTTCATTCCTCTCAGTGCAGGTTTCAGAGAGGACTGACGGTATAGTGGAGTTGGAGATCCCAGCTGATGAGGAGCAAGGAGAGGTCCGCTTTGTTCTTTGGTGTGGGTCTTTAAGGTATGCTTGCCAACGAACTGCATGGCAGATCAACATATGTCTGGTCAAGCATGTGGTGCCCAAGCGGCTGATGTTTTGACCACGCGAGATACGCTTGAGACATATGTTGCAAATAGCAGCGGTGTGATCTGATGCACTCGTCTCAAAAAAGGCCCACTTTTGGAATAATGCACAGAGGCAGCACACTGCAAAGGTGGAGCTCTGCGGTGTGATTCAGTCGGTGTGTTGCCCTTAAGCTGGCCCCTGCAGGGCATCCTGCCTCGTTGGAGAAGTGCCCTCTCCTCCTCCTCCTCCTCTCTTCTATCAGGCACCCATGTAGAGTCAGTGACCTCATCATTCCCTCCCTCCTCATCACTGGAGAAAACCGGGCAGTATGCTGCAGCTGGTGGAACATGACTGCCAGATTGCTGTCCTTCTTGGGCATCCCCTCTCTCTGGGGGTCACACTGCTGCCCTCCTCTAGCTGGGTATCATCATCAGAACCTTCAAAATGCTGGGCATCCTCCTGGAGCATGTACCCAACACTGTGCTCAAACAGTTCGGGGGACTCCTCAGGAGGACATGGTGGGTCTAGGGAAGGAGTTACTGATGCCATTGAGACAAGGGAAGAGGCCACATTGGCAGCTGCTTTGCTAGTACCCTGAGCCTGTGTGAGAGAGGATGAGGAGGGCTTGGTCATCCACTCTACCAACTCTCCAGCATGTTGCGGCTCAACCCGTCCAGCTGCTGAAAATAAGGACAAGCGTGTCTCATGGCCACGTGCTGATGAGGATGCACCGTGTCCATGACCAGCACTGTTGCCTCTAGACACAGAGCCTGCTTGCCCTCTTTTATTGGCTTGTGACTGTCTGCCTCTCCTTGGTGGCCTTCCAGACATAAATGTCTGTATAGGATCTGAAGAACACGAGCAATTGGGGAAGCTTCAGGTATACACTGTGCAGGTGGCACAATACACCAACTGTAACTGCTGCAGCTGCCTGTGGTATAGGAGCAGAACAATACCAGCAATTGGGGTAGCTTCAGGTAAACACTGTGCAGCGGGCACAATACACCGACTGTAACTGCTACAGCTGCCTGTGGCATAGGACTAGAACACCACAAGCAATTGGGGTAGCTTCAGGTGTACACTGAGCAGGTGGCGCATTACACCAACTGTAACTGCTGCAGCTGCCTGTGGTATAGGACCAGAACAACACCAGCAATTGGGGTAGCTTCAGGTAAACACTGTGCAGGGGGCACAATACAACGACTGCAACTACTACAGCTTTCTGTGGCATAGGACTAGAACAACATGAGCAATTGGGGGTAGATTCACGTGTACACTGTGCTGGTGGCACAATACACTAACTGTAACTGCTGCAGCTGCCTGTGGTGTAGGACCAGAACAACACCAGCAATTGGGGTAGCTTCAGGTGTACACTGTGCAGGGGGAAAAATACACCAACTGTAATTACTGCAGCTGCTTGTGGTATAGGACTAGAACAACGGGAGCAATTGGGGGTAGCTTTGGGTGTACATGGTGCAGGTGGCACAATACACCGACTGTAACTGTTGCAGCTGCCTGTGGTATAGGACCAGAACAACATGAGCAATTGTGGTAGCTTCAGGTGTACATGGTGCAGGTGGCACAATACACTGACTGTAACTGCTGCAGCTGCCTGTGGTATAGGGCCAGAACAACACGAGCAATTGGGGGTAGCTTCAGGTGTACACTGTGCAGGTGACACAATACACTGACTGTAACTGTTGCAGCTGCCTGTGGTATAGGACTAGAATAACACCAGCAATTGGGGTAGCTTCAGGTGTACACTGTGCAGGGGGCACAATACAATGACTGTAACTGCTGCAGCTGTGTGTGGTATAGGACCAGAACAACACCAGCAATTGGGGTAGCTTCAGGTGTACACTGTGCAGGGGGCACAATACACCAACTGTAATTGCACTAGGTTCAAAAGAAATTAAGACTCTCTCTCTGCCTATATGCCTATATGTCTCTCTATGAGCTGCCGCAACACACTACGCAAGGCCACCGCACAGGCAGCCTTATATAGTGTGGGTTGTGTACTAAACCCCCTGAGCAATTATGTTTCTCCTTGCTGCCGGTGCTGTGATTGGCCAAGCATGTGGGTCATAGTGCATGATTAGCCAATCATCAGCCAGCAATGTACTGTGATGTTGCAATGCATTGTGGGCCGTGAGCGCCACACGAATATGGCGAGACCTGCCCATAAAGTTCTGGCTTCACTGAACGAGCGAACTCTGTAGTTCAGAGGTACCCAACCTACCTCTTACTGATATACCATGTGTACTCCAACATCCCCATTTCTTACCCTACTAAAATAATGAGATTGTCCAATCCAAACTCCTTTTTCAATCCATCCTGCACAGCAGGTTAAGCAAAAGCCAAAAACCCACCAGTTTCCACTCAATGGCAGACACCACCAACAACCTTACCCCCCACATAGCCATGTTTGACCTCAGACTCCTGCACCAAACAACCCACCCTTCCTTTCATACCTTCACGTAAGCTGCCCATGTGGACTCACTGGATAACTGCCCTGTTACCTCCCGTGGTGACTCCAATGCCATCACCCATATCCAGCCCGAGTAGAGAACTTCTCTCCCTCTGTGGCCGGGTAACTCTCTGAGCCTGTCCCACTGAAAATAGATGAAAGGAGTAAGCCCTCCATGTTTCCGATGCCAGCAAGATGAATAGCATATAGAAAATGTTCAACTGCACCTAACGCAACACAAAATGGCGTAGCCACCGTATGAACAGTTGTGACAACGTGGACATGTGGTTGACCACACCCACATAATCACAATTCAGCTCTGTGTCAGGTAGGGATCGCCGAACTGTTCACCGGGCAGTCGCTTCACGGCGAATTTTGCGTGTTCGCGATTCGCTTGATGGACGGACTATTGCCGCTGTTCGCCTGGTGGACATATGTGTTTACAGTGTGAAAGAACTTTGACCCATGATGACACATCCATCATGGGGTACAGGACAGCCAATTGAGACATTTCAGTACATGGATAATTGGACATTCCCCCTACCTTATAAATAGACCTGATCTGGCGGCCATTTTACATTCTGTCTTATGTCATTATCAGGAGAGGTTGCTGTGTGGAGAAGGGAGAGACTGTAGTGACACAAATCGCTAGCCATTGGGCCCACAAAAGTCCTTTTAAGGACTGGTATGGTATAGGTGTAGTACAGTATATAGGGTTCAGTGCACTGCTGTGCTGGTTATTGCAGCAGCCTATCTTTTGTCAGTGCAGGGAGGGACAGGGCGATGTGTGCAGCAGGGACAGTCAGCTTAATCACTAGCTATTACTATTAGGTCCACAAAGGTCCTTTTAAGGACTGGTATAGGTGTACAGAATATAGGGTTGTACACATATAATATACTTTCTTCCAAATATAGAAAGAATATTATACTTGACTGATGCCCTATTCTGCAGCAGTCCTTTATCAGTGTAGGGACTGCGGTACAGTCTGAAAATCACTAGCTACTAGGTCCACAAAGGTCCTTGTAAGGACTGGAATAGGTGTACAATATATAGGGTACTGGTGCAGGGTTGTGCTGCAGATTACTGCCCTATTCTGAAGTCCTTTATCAGTGTAGGGACTGAGGTACAGTCTGCAAATTACTAGCTGCTAGGTCAACAAAAGTCATTGTAAGGACTGGTATAGGTGTACAATATATAGGGTGCTGGTGCACTGCTGCAGCTTACTGCCCTATTCTGCAGCAGTCCTTTATCAGTGTACAGTGTAGGGACTGAGGTACAGTCTGCAAATCACTAGCTACTAGGTCCACAAAGGTCCTTGTAAGGACTGGTATAGGTGTACTATTTGGTGTGCAGTATATAGGTGTGTAATACACGTATAAAATACTTGCACATATAGAAAGCATAGTATAGTGCATTTCCACTGTGCAGCATTGTGGCTGCTGAGCGGATCTGCAGCGTTACTACAAAGAGTGACAAACTCAATAAAAAAAAAGTATTATAACTGGTGTGATAGACCAGTGGCCCCCAAAAAACAACAGATTGAAGCAGGGTGTTATATACCTTCTTCCACATACATACTGCACTTCTCTAGAGACTTTTGTCACAGGGTCATTTAAAAAATGACAAGCAGAGGAAGAGGCAGGCCCTTCCGCACGGGTGATAGGGGTAGGCCAGGAGCAACAGACTTGAGCCAAAGTGGCAAATTGCATAAGGTGCGTGCGATTACGTCAAATGATGCACCAGACTTGGTTGAGTGGCTCACTCAGCCTTACTCTTTTGCACCCTCCTCATCCTCTCGATCTGCACCCTCTTCTTCATTCTCTGCTATGTGCACCCCCAAAGACACTACCACCACCACCACCATATACCTTCCGCTTGAGTCACAGGAATTATTTTCTGATCCATATCAAGACATTTCCGATGCGCAGCCACTCTTGGCATTGGATCAGGAAGAGGAGGTAGCAACAACCACCGCTCAGCAGTCTGACGACAGTACCCAGATCAGCCCAAGGAGGAGGTTTGTCCCCGCTGTTGCTGCCTACTCCAAGATCTCTAATTATAGCGGTGGGGAAGGTGACATCGATGATGACGTGTCTAGTGATGCCACATGGGTGCCCACAAGAGAGGAAGAGGAGGGGAGTTCAGAGGGAGATATGGAGCAGCAGATAGGGAGGAGAAGCAGGAAGAACTTAGATTGCACAGGAGGGACAAAGCAGAATGCGAATGTATCAGGAGCAATGCATCAACCATGTACGGTCACATCTGGCGCTCCCAGGACACCGGCACATGGCTCCGCAGTGTGGGCTTTTTTTAACGCATTGCTAATGACAATAGTGTTGCCATCTGCAATCTTTGTAGTCAACGCATAAGTCGCGGTAAGCCCAACACTCACCTAAGGACGACCGCCTTAAGAAGGCACATGAGCTGCCATCACCGAGCCCAGTGGGAGCAACGGAACACACAAAGCCACACTCCAGGCTCTCACCGTCCAGCCTCGTCTTCTACTTCTCCTTCTCCTCTCTCCTCACAATTGTCCTCCACTCCACCTTCCATCATGGCAAGCTCACGTTTTTCTGCAAAAGGCAGGCTTCCCTGGGCCAAATGTTCGAGCGTAAAAAAAATGATGATGCCGGATAACCTTCTTGCTCAATGGTTGACGGCTGGCTTGTCAGAACTGATAGCCCGCCAACTACTGCCATATAAACTGGTGGACTCGGAGGCCTTTCGAAAATTTGTGGCCATTGGAACACCACAATGGAAGGTCCCAGGAAGGAAGTATTTCTCACAGAAGGGCATCCCAGAGCTATATGGCCATGTTCAGCGGCAAGTGAATGTATCTCTGGCACACAGTGCCGGTGCCAAGATACATCTGTCCACAGACACGTGGTCTAGCAAACACGGGCAGGGAAGGTATATCACTTTTACTGCCCACTGGGTGAACCTTCTGACGGCCGTTGAGCATGTAACCTGTGGCACCCGTGTAGATTTGGGTTCACGGATTGCATGCAGGCCTGGCTCTTCTTCTCCTACTCCTCCTACTCCATCCTCCTCCCTCTCCTCCTCGGCTGACTCCTCCTTTTCCGCTGGTAGCGTCTCTTCCGCTGCGCCGCCCAAGCTCCCCAGAACCTAATCCACATGACAGGTGAGAAGTTGCCATGCCGTGCTGCGTCTGTTGTGCCTGGAAGCCAAGAGCCACACTGGCCCGGCAATTTGACAGTTGGTAAAGTGGTGTGTGACTATGGTGCCAATCTGCTTAGAGCATTGAAACAGGGCAAAATTACGCACGTGCCATGCATGACACACGTCTTAAACTTGGTCGTGCAGCGATTCGTTGTCAAATACCCTGGGGTCCAGGACATTTTGCGGCAGGCAAGGAAAATCTCGGCCCATTTCAGAAGATCTTACACGGCCATGGCTCGCCTTGCTGACATTCAGCGGCGGCACAATCTGCCGGTCAGATGTCTTATTTGCGATTGCCCGACGCAATGGAACTCAACCTTCTATATGCTTGATATGCTGCTCCAGCAGAAACGTGCAGTTAACGTCTACCTGTATACCTGTATGAACTCTGGGGCAGAACAGGTTCTGGGGAGCTGTTTTTTTTTACCATGCCAGTGGCTGCTCATGCGCGACGCATGCAGACTTCTGTGGCCATTTGATGAGATCACCAAACTGGTCAGTCGCAGCCATGGCACCATCAGTGACATCATACCTTACGCCTTCTTTATGGAGCGTGCATTGCGTCTTGTCATTGATCAAGTCGTGGAGCAGCAGGAAGATGAGGAAGTCGCAATGCTGGATGAAATTCCTGGGGTAGCTACTCTATCTGAGACAAGTCAACAGCAGGAGTCTGAAGAGGAGTCAGAGGAGGATGGTGCCGGGGTGGATGAGGAGCAAGAAGAGCATGCTTTAAACCTTTCTGGGATCCCTGTTGTTGTGCGTGGATGGGGAGAGGAGAACGAGGAGGACGACATTACCCTGGATGATGAGCAGGAGCCTGGCCACCACACTACTTCCAGTTAAGTGCAAATGAGGGCCTTCATGCTCCACTGTTTTAACAGGGACCCTCATATAAAAAGCAAAAGGGTCAAGGACAGGTACTGGGTGGCAACATACTTAGACCCCCGGTACAAACACAAAATGGCGGAAATGTTACCACCGTCACAGAGGGCTGTCAGAATGGAGCACTTCCAGGCCTTGCTGCATTCTGCATTCTGCTTTTGCGTGCGCTGGCAGAGGAGCAATTCCCACTCCCAGAGAAGGAGTTGCGGGTACCAATCCAACAGCGCCTGCAAGAGGAGGGCGGTTTGAAGATGTGTTGGTGACTTCTGATATGATGTCATTCTTTCAGCCGACCCATCTACAGGTGTCATCCGGATCCAGCATCAGGGAACGCCTATACCAGCAGGTGTCCGACTACTATGAACCCCTGGACTACTGGGTGGGCAGGCTTGACCTCTGGCCAGAGCTTGCCCAATTTGTAATGGAACTGTTAGCTTGCCCCTCGTCCAGTGTCCTGTCCGAAAGGACGTTCAGCGCAGCAGGGGGGATCGTGACCGATAAGCGCACTCGCCTAGCTCACTACAGTGTTGACTACCTCACATTTCTAAAAATGAATGAGACATGGATCTGAGAGGAATTCAGCACATGTGGCCAGTAGACCATGTATATCTCTATAAACTATTTATTTAATCGAGCACACAGACCTTTTTTCTACATTTGGCTCACTTCCTTGTACAAAAAAAGCACACCGTACTATATGCCCGTACCCTCCTGTTTCAAGAGGTTGATCGGTGTCATATTTTTGGGGCCCAGCAGCGAGTTGCTGGTATCAGTGCTGCTGTCAGTGCTCTCTATATCACGGTGCTGGTGTCAGTGCTCTATATCACAGTGCTGGTGTGAGTGCTCTCTATCACGGTGCTGGTGTGGTGTCAGTGCTCTCTATCTCGGTGCTGGTGTATTCTCAGTGCTCTCTATCACGGTGCTAGTGTCAGTGCTCTCTATCACGGTGCTGGTATGGTGTCAGTGCTCTCTATCTTGGTGCTGGTGTAGTGTTAGTGCTCTATCACGGTGCTGGTGTCAGTGCTCTATATCACGGTGCTGGTGTCAGTGCACTCTATCATGATGCTGGTGTCAATGCTCTATATCACGGTGCTGGTGATCATCTCCTGCACCCTCTTCATAGCCTACCCTGACTTTTCCTCTCCTCCATTGCCTTCATGCGCTCCTGCGTCCTGAATTGTCAAAATTTCACATATAAAAAAAAGAATGCTTGTAGTTGTCGATCCCAGATTCACTTCATACATGTGTTATGTCAGTGGCCATGTGGTGGGACTATGTGTGCACAGCTAGTAATTATTTTGTGGCTGGAAATAGGACCTGTAGGTTTTTAAAGTTCGCCTGCCATTGAAGTCAATGGGGCCCGCTGCAAACTTTGCGGTTCGCAAACTTTCGGCCGCGTTCGCGAAACGTCCCATCTGAAGTTCGTCCATCTCTAGTGTCAGGTTCCTGCATGACCCTTACCCAAGCTCCATAGCCAGAACCACTGGAAAAATTCCAATAGCGCCCATTTACGAATGAGCACCCCACTTCCACCCAATAAAATTAGGGCCAAAGTTCCTCACTCTATTGCCCCTGAAAGAAAAATTTCCCCCCAAACCTGTTTACCCTGCCATGTTCGTGACCTCTTTTTCCATCGACCTTACTCACCAGGCTGGCATCCACACCTATCATCCGTTGTATGCAGCTAAGAACTCGTATCAAACCTTCTAACACTCCCTATGTTTCTAAGTTCGCATTCAACCGTTTAAATTGGCTGGGGCCTGAAACCCCCACTTTAGCAGATGGCAGTCGTCGGACAAAACCCATTCATCGGAATAAAACCGGGAGGTGAAATTGAACTTACCCAGAAACAAATGCAAAGTCCTCAACTGTACCTAGCGCCATCCCTGGGCCTCCCAAACCCCCTTCTATAGTACCTCCAACTTGGTCACCGGCAGACAACCCTCTGTAACCCCTGAAACAATCACAATGACAACACAAAATAGTACAATATCCCTCATTGGGCCCCCCTGTGTTTTGCAGCCAATGGCACTATGAACCTACCTGCAATGTGCTACAATGTATAAAGTAGACATGTGCAGAGTAAAATATTTCGTTTCGTAATTTCGTTTTCGTCTGAAAACTTAATTTATTTAGTTACTCCCGAAATTCGTTTTTATTTATTTTGTTTTTCGTTCAAAAATTGCATTCATCCGAAAATCCACATGAATTACGGTCGAATCTGTCTTTGAAGGCTTATGGTGTCTGTCGAATGTATAAAGAAGATTAGACGGAGCTAGTATATAGCATACTTTAGAACCCTATTAAAGTCTATGGGACTCCAACGTTCAAAATCTAAAGTGCTAATTTTAAAGACTAATTTGCAAGTTACTGTCCTAAAAAATGTTTGGGGACCCGGGTCCATCCCCAGGGGACATGTATCAATGCAAAAAAAAGTTTTAAAAACGGCCATTTTTTCGGGAGCAGTGATTTTAATAATGATTAAAGTGAAACAATAAAAGTGTAATATTCCTTTAAATTTCGTAGGGGGGGGAGGGGTGTCTATAGTATGCCTGTGAAGGGGCTCATGTTTCTGGTGCTTAGAACTGTCCCTGCACAAAGTGTCATTTATGCAGGAAAAAAAGTCCTTTAAAATCACTCGCAGCTATTATGAATTGTCGGCTCCGTAATACAGAGAACACTCATTGAAAGTCATTGATAAAAAAAATAAAAAAATAAAAAAAAGCGTGGGGTCCCCCGAATTCAATTACCAGGCCCTTCAGGTCTGGTATGGATATTAAGGGGAACCCTGCCTCAAATTTAAGAAAAAATGTGATGTGGGGTTCCCCCTAAATATCCATAACCAGACCCTTCAGGTCTGGTATGGATATTAAGGGGAACCCCGCGTCAAATTAAAAAAAAAATTGACCCAGGGGTCCCCCTAAAAATCCATACCAGACCTTTTATCCGAGTACGCAACCTGGCAGGCCACAGGAAAAGAGGGGGGACGAGAGAGCGGCCCCCCTCCCTCCTGAACCGTACCAGGCCACATGCCCTCAACATTGGGAGGATGCTTTGGGGGTCTGTGATCCCTCAAAGCACCTTGTCCCCATGTTGATGAGGACAAGGGCCTCATCCCCACAACCCTGGCGGTGGTTGTGGGGGTCTGCGGGCAGGGGGCTTATCAGAATCTGGAAGCCCCCTTTAACAAGGGGACCCCCAGATCCCGCCCCCCCCTGTTTGAAATGGTAAGGGGGTACAAAAGTACCCCTACCATTTCACAAAGAAAGTGTAAAAAATAGTTAAATAAGACAAACACACTTTTGAAAAATTCCTTTATTAAAAATAAAAAAAAATAAAAAAAAGATTCCAGCGGTGCTAATCCACTCTTGCTATCCAGCGACGGACGATCATCTCTCCGGGTTCCAGCGATGGCTCATCTGAATCAGCGCAGCATCCTTCTTCTGTCTCCACGGAGGAGACACTGCAGGGATTCCGGCGGCCTGACATTTCTTATATACGGAGGGCGGGGCCTCCCGTCACCTGACCCTGCCCCCCTCTGACGCAAGGGGAAACCTGGGGTTCCCCGTGACGTATGGGTGACCCTGCCCTCCTCTGATGTAACGGAAACCTGCATGTGTTATATCAGAGGGGTGCGGGATCACCCATACGTCACAGGGAACCCCAGGTTTCCCCTTGCGTCAGAGGGGGGCGGGGTCAGGTGAGGCCCCGCCCTCCGTATATAAGAAATGTCAGGCCGCCGGAATCCCTGCAGTGTCTCCTCCGTGGAGACAGAAGAAGGATGGATTCGCTGCGCTGATTCAGATCAGCCATCGCTGGAGAGATGACCGTCCGTCACTGGATAGCAAGAGTGGATTACCACCGCTGGAATCTTTTTTTTATTTTTTTTTATTTTTAATAAAGGAATTTTTCAAAAGTGTGTTTGTCTTATTTAACTATTTTTTACACTTTCTTTGTGAAATGTTAGGGGTACTTTTGTAACCCCTTACCATTTCAAACAGGGGGGGGCGGGATCTGGGGGTCCCCTTGTTAAAGGGGGCTTCCAGATTCTAAAAAGACCCCCGCCACAGACCCCCACAACCACCGGCCACGGTTGTGGGGATGAGGCCCTTGTCCTCATCAACATGGGGACAAGGTGCCTTGAGGGGTCACAGACCCCCAAAGCATCCTCCCAATGTTGAGGGCATGTGGCCTGGTACGGTTCAGGAGGGAGGGGGGGCGCGCTCTCGTCCCCCCTCTTTTCCTGCGGCCTGCCAGGTTGCGTGCTCGGATAAAGGGTCTGGTATGGATTTTTAGGCGGACCCCCGGGTCAATTTTTTTTTTAATTTGACGCGGGGTTCCCCTTAATATCCATACCAGACCTGAAGGGTCTGGTTATGGATATTTAGGGGGAACCCAACGTCAAATTTTTTTCTTAAATTTGAGGCAGGGTTCCCCTTAATATCCATACCAGACCTGAAGGGCCTGGTAATTGAATTTGGGGGACCCCCACGCTTTTTTATTTATTTATTTTTTCTTTTTTTTTTATCAATGACTTTCAATGAGTGTTCTCTGTATTACGGAGCCGACAATTCATAATAGCTGCGAGTGATTTTAAAGGACTTTTTTTCCTGCATAAATGACACTTTGTGCAGGGACAGTTGAGCCCCTTCACAGGCATACTATAGACACCCCCCCCCCCTACGAAATTTAAAGGAATATTACACTTTTATTGTTTCACTTTAATCATTATTAAAATCACTGCTCCCGAAAAAACGTCCGTTTTTAAAACTTTTTTTTGCATTGATACATGTCCCCTGGGGCAGGAACCGGGTCCCCAAACACTTTTTAGGACAGTAACTTGCAGAATCTTTTCTCTCTGTCAAATCTTTTTTCTCTGTCGAATATTTTCTCTATATAATCTTGGACTAATAGAGGTAAGGTTAGGCACATTCGACCACAGGTTCTATAGACAGATTGTTATTGTCAGAGTCACGTTGAATCTCCTATTCTATTCTATATCGAACTGTTGTAACAATGAAAACGAAAATAAAGCATTTATTTATGTTGGATCTTTCGTTTTTCGGATTCTGTGCTTCGTTATCGTTTGTCAAAACGAAAATAGCTGAAATTCGGACGAAAATGCATTCGGACGAAAACGAATGCACATGTCTAGTATAAAGTATAATCGCACACACACTGGAGGAAGGCGACCCAACACACAAAAATGTCCAAGCTATGTATGATTGAATCGGGGACCGACACGTCTCTACCCACCCCCACTCCGGTAAAGAACTAAACATCTAACCATGGCCCACTAAATTGAGCAACCCATAGGCAGGCATCAATCCAAGTAAAAAACTCCTCTTGCCAGCATCTATCCAGCAGCTGAAGCTCTCCGAATAAACTGTAAGCAAGGGGAACACGGATTCCTAGTTTGTCATAGGTGCCCTTTTCTGTCACACCTAACCCACCTTATAGCTGTGTACCTCAAATATCGGACACAGTGCACCGCATCGGATTATGACAGAACTCTTTTATTTTTTTTATTTTTTTGACAGATAAGTGGGGAAACGAGGCAAAACTTATTTGGTTCCTTCTCAGGCACCACCCCCGCTGTAGACACCATTAAAAACCCCGGAGGCAAGCAGCCTCACCATTTCCGAGTATCTACTTATGAAAGGCTGCAACCTTTTCACCTCCTTCCAAAAGTCATCCCTTGTGTGACTAGGCTCGCCTGTACATTGTCCTCACGTGCAGCCACGATACAATGGATGGGTCCCCCCACCCCCTTAACACTCGTGTTTAACGTCAAAAACCACCAAACTGATAGCAGCTCACATTGCACTGCCAACCCACCCCCCTTTCTTTTTGGCCGACTGTCCAGAAGGGGGTATACCCCCCGAAGAAATTGCTTCGGGGGCCTCTACTACTACAGAAACCACATCCAGAGGCCGCTATCCTTTGATAACCACGAAGAGACGGTCATACCGACCTGCACGGTCTAAACTGCTCGTCAACCCGTAGCCAATCAGATGCCCCTTTTTAACATGTGCACCTACCAATGGCCTACATATAACAGAACATCGCTGAACCATGTTTGGGTTCTTACCCCATGACAATTACATAATGGCGACACCTTTCGCAAAATCAATCTGTACCTCCTCTTACCTTCATCCTTTTTCCCTTAAACTTCCTGCTTGACCCTATACACTTAAAATTTTAATTCCCCCCCCCCCCCCTTTTTTTTTTAAAGGGGGCCATAACAAGAAGATCTCCACACACTTGCCTTTTCAAAACTTTTCCCCAACCTCCTATTTAATTTTGTTCCCAGGGGACCCTCAAAGCACCCGTACATTTCACTTTATTTTTTTTTATTTATTTTTTTTGCGTCTGCAATCCTTACCATCTCCATTCTACCATTACCTGACAACCCCACTGCTATGCCCCTGTCCCCTAACTGGCGGGCACACCACCCTCCACTTTTGCGCCAGCATCCACCACCTCCATTCCCGGCGGAGCAACCGCCACCGACATTGCACCCCCCTTTCCAACCTCCCAACAAATCCCGCAATGCAGCTTAAACGAAAAACATTTAGACATTATTTGACTTACTGGGCTGACCGGAACCCCAACAGCCACCTCGCTTGCCTTCATCTCTGGCTCGCATCCCTGCAGCTCCTCCTCCTCGCACACTGACAGCTCACCTTCTGACCTGTCATCCTAGACCAGACTCAGTGGTGTCATCAGCCCCCCAGGCAAAGAGGTCCTGGGGGCCGTGGAGTTCCTCTATTGTAAGGCCTGTCCCACCCCCGAAGCTCCACCTCCTGCCACGGTTCCACACATGTTCTCACATACTATGACCTGGCTGGTCAACCCCATCCTTCCACCGCCATCTTGTGCCATCTCGTGTTGCCTGTGTAGGCCACGCCCACCCACGGAGTTCCGCCTTTTTTTGTATAAGCAGCCCGACAGACGTACTAATAAGTCTCCCTCGCCGAGCCTTCCTCCCCGCACAGAGATGCAGGCAGAGGAGGTAGTAGTCCTGCGATTCGTGGGCAGGGAAGCAGCGCCACAGCAGCCTGTGGCCCTGCCCACCGAGCTGAGCCGGCAGCTAGTAGTCTGCCCAGGCCCTACTCAGGCAGACTGCCGGCTTTTCTTTGCTGGGGAACCGGATTGTTCCCCCCAGAGGGCTCCTCGCCTGGCGCATGACCCCGGATGGGGCCCTGATGAAAACAGAGTGCCAGAGGCCGCAACCTCCACATGCACAGAAACCCTCACCTCCCAGCCTTGATCCCCTCACCTGGTCATCCATAAAGACCGTAACCTGTCTGTGCATCCACCCCGGTCCCCAGTTCACCACTGCTGCCTGCAAACACATCTGAGTGACATCTTAGCCATGTTGGAGGAGCAGAGGAAAAACTGCCTCCTCCTTTCTTTCTCCACAACTTTCTGCTCCTCAGCCCAGTCCAGCCTCCTTATATAGTACCACTCCCCCTTGGACTTTACTAACTGTACAAATTTAGTAAAGTGGCATTTTGGGGCAGTAAAGACACTTACAGGGAGGGAACCATCAACAATTATACAATAACTCGGGCAATATACAATAACTCGGGCAATATTAGGATTTTCAAGGTGGCAAAGCTCCCCAGTTTGAAGAAATCAAAGGTGTGGAATGCTTGCAGTCCCTGGGTTAGTGTCAACAGAAAATGTTTATAATTTAGGTAGAACAGTTGGGACATTATGAGTGAGAGACATATACCGACGTATGACATATACAGTCAATTTTAAACTTTAACATTTCTGTTCTGTGTTCTTTGATGACAACATTCCCTCTAAATCTAAGTCTTGGAGGACAGCCCTCATCCATGCAAAATCTACTTTCTTACTATTATGACACAGTATCCAGTTACTAGTATAAATTAAATGCAAAACGTGCCACTTTGTTGCTAAAAGTGCAATGGCGTATGCCAGAGGTCTACAAACTTTCTCAACAAAGGGTGAGTTTACTATCCTAGACAATGGTCTGTGTTGAACATGAATAAATCCAGCCCTGTTTTTGATCATTGGAAGTCATTAAGAAATAAATATTTAATTGGAATCAACCTTTAAATTGACGAGAACCCAATATCTATGAATAACATAATGGGGGGGGGGGGGGGGAATGGAGGTTTAGGCTAGCAAGAAAACTCTGAAAGATGTATTTTACCCTGTTAGATATTTTCCAGTGATTACTATGCAGCAACTTGCAAGAAAGAAATTCTAGCTATGCACTGAAAAGCTATAGCACTCAAACATGCAGAATGACTCGTATCAGGTCTCCTAATTATGGCATTACTTCAATTTGTAGGACCATCTGTTGCATCTGTTCTTTTTAATTGTCAGGGAGCAGCTGCCTAGAAGGAAAGTTTGATATATCCTTCAGCAAATGCAAAGCACTGAAAACTTTGCTCATATTAATTGATGGTGAAGGTTCTACATCAGTGTATCTGATTCTATAACAATTAGGTGTACAGACAACAGACAAAAAAACTATTTGTTAATTTCCAGTTGAAGCTCTGCTACTTGTGCAGAGACTGTGTACTCATAATTATCTATTTATGCTACATTAACAGCTGTAAATAATATTACAATTAGAAATATATTTCAGTTAGAAGGAAATATATTTAAAGTATTGAGTGTTGTGTTTTGTGGCTAATATTATTGTTCCTAATTGGTCACTGTACCTAGTAAATGTATATTGGGCACAGCCTGATTGGATGAGTCAAAGAAGACTGTTGTTTACTATCCAGGTGAGATGTGATCAGGGAAAACAAAAGGCCAACCTTAGAAGTTGAACTATTTTGCCGTAACGCCAACACAATACTCAATACTTTAAATATATTTCCTTCTAACTGAAATATATTTCTAATTGCAATATTATTTACAGCTGTTAATGGAGATTTCACATAAACCCATTATGTAACAGTAATTATGTGGTGCCAACACACTATGTGTTAGGAGAAATAAAGACCCTGCAGAATTCATCAAGCTAGGTAAGGTCTCTTTCACATGACCGATCCGTTCAGTTCCGCCTGTCAGTTTTTTAGGCGGACCTGAATGGACGCTCCATACACCTCTATGGAGCGTTGGATGTCAACGATGACATCTGACCTGCTCTGGTCTGAAAAAGTGTGACAGAGGAAAAACCTACTTTTCCATCCGTCTGCGGATTGGATCGGGTGACGACGGACTCTGTGGTCCGTTGTCATCTGATCTCCTATAGGGGAGAGCGGCGCTCTGACAGGTCCTTCCCTGCACAGTGTGCAGAGACAGTCCTGTCATCTGCCTGCTCAGCGGGGGATCGACGGAGCGATCCCTGCTGAGCAAGCAGATGTTCACGGGGCGGATCATCATGGATCCATCCCGTTTGAAAGAGCCCTAAAACATGATCACTAGAGAAAGCTACTGAAAAACGTTGTATTGTATACTCACCTTCGGTAATTTTCCTTTCCTGACGCATCTTCATGGCAGCACACACTGGGTTGTGACTCCACCCCCACAACCTGACAGGATTGGATAGCTATAAATTTGAAGGGGAGACCCCCCGCTGCATTCTCCGTATATATTATCACAAAGAGACAGGGAGGGAATTGTGTGCTGCCATGAAGATGCGTCAGGAAAGGAAAATTACCGAAGGTGAGTATACAATTTTCCGTTTTCCTGACGCCTTCATGGCAGCACACACTGGGAAATAACTCGCCAGTCGAGTGGGTGCAAGTAAAAAATAAACTTTAATTCCTTATAACGCGGAAGAATTTGCTCTAATAATAGATCTGCCGAAGTCAGTCATGGACAAGTAAGCTGAATCCACTTTGTAATGGGAAATGAAGGTATGTCTGGAGGACCAAGATGCTGCTCTGCATATCGTCTCTGGAGACACCCTACAATATGCTGCCCAGGAGGTAGCCACTGCCCTTGTAGAATGAGCCCTGATGCCTTCAGGAATTGTCAGTTGCTGGGAGGAATATGCTTTTTTAATGATCCTAACCAGCCAGGATGCGATGGTGCGTGAAGAGGCTGCTTGACCCCGCTTGGAACCGTGAGGGATGACCAAGAGAGAATCTGTCCTTCTGAAAGAGGTAGTAGCAGATAGATAATTGATAATGGTTGACTTCACATCCAGAGGGTGCGGATCCCCCTGATCGTTACGGAAGGATGGAAGAATGATATCTTGGTTGTAGTGGAATGGAGTGGCTACTTTGGGTATAAACTGCTCCGAGGGTCTTAGAACCACTTTGTCAGGAAAAAGCACTAAATAAGGTTCCATTAGTGCTTGTATTTCCGATACCCTTCTTGCTGATGTAATTGCAATCAGGAAAGTCAGCTTCAAGGTCAAGTCCCATAGAGAGATTTTTTCAGATGGAATAAATGGAGGTGAAGACAGGGCGTGAAGAACTACTGATAAATCCCATGATGGAAAAAAACAGCTTCCTGGGGGGTTTGATTTTTAGATAGGCTCTCAAGAACTGGACAACTAGAGGATGAAAGGCCCACTTCGTGTCCGTTTTGGTTGATAGGGCAGACACCTGAACCTTGAGGGTACTTAGACTCAGGCCCTTGTTGACCCCTGACTGGAGAAATTCCAGAATGTGAGCAGGCTCTGGAGAAACGCTATTCCATCCTCTCTGTTGAGCCATGGAACAGAATTTTTCCCAAATTCTAGAATAAATAGAGTTGGTCGTGAATCTCCTAGCTTGCATTAGAGTAGATATGACCTCCTGAGAACATCCCTGGGCTCTCAGCCTAGCCCTCTCAATTTCCAGGCCATCAGGTGCAATTTCTCCGGAGCGGAGTGCAGGAACTGACCTTGGGACAAAAGATCCGGAGACACCCGAAGGGGAATAGGAGGTTGAAGGCTGAGTTGCAGAAGTGTCGTGAACCATGGTCTCCTCGGCCACAGTGGGATAATTGCGATCACTGTCAATGAGGACCTCCGGAGTCTGGATAGAAACCTTGCAATCAACGGAGTTGGAGGAAAAATGTACCCCAGCCTGAAATTCCATGGGTGACTCAGACAGTCCACCCCTTCTGCCGATGGGAATGACCCTCTTGATAGGAACATGAGACATTTGGTATTTGCTGGTGTAGCCGCAAGGTCTATCTCCGGCATTCCCCAAATTTCCTTCAAAAGAGCGAAGGTTCGAGGGTTCAGGGACCACTCGTTGTTGGAAAGGGTCTCCCGACTCAGGCAGTCAGCTAACATGTTTTGCCCTGCTGGAACATATATTGCTCCCAGCCCTGAAAGATGTATCTGAGCCCAATCTAAAATGGGCCGAACTTCCTCCATCAGAATGACACTCCTGGTACCTCCTTGCCTCTGAATGTAGGCCACTGCCACTTTGTTGTTCATGCGGATAACTACATTCTTGCCTCTCAGGAGTGGCGCAAAGGCTCAAAAGGCTTGGAAAGCCGCTCTGAGCTCCAAGATGTTGGAAACTAAGCCCAAAGCCTGAAAAAGCCACTGCCCCTGGGCTGCCAAGTCTTGAAAATGGGCTCCCCAACCCGTCTGGCAGGCGTCCAAAGTTATAACTTCTGGATCTGGAGGGACTATCGGCCTGTATTTCCCGAGAATGCTGTGGTGAGTCCACCACCATATCGACTGCTTCACTGTACTGGAGACCAGGTTGGTCTGACGCATCGATACTCCATCCCACTGCCTTAGAAATGAGCTCTGGAGAGGTCTCATGTGCCACTGGGACCACTGGATCATAGGTATAGTTGCTGACATGGACCACAGAACACTAAAGCCCCATACACATGATCGGACTTTGTACAAACTTTCCCGTGGACTTTTGTACAAAGGGCGTGGTCCACAAGTTTGTATTGCATACACACGATCGGACTTTTTGACAACAAACATGAACGTAGTGACATCACAGCGTACTGACGCCACTTCAAAAGAGGACGTTCAATGACTCCAGCGCCACCTTTGGTCAACTTCTGTATTGTAGTTCGATCGTTTGCATTGGTGCTGAGCATGCGTGTTTGTACCTTGTACAAAAGTCCGATGCTTTTGCATACACACGGTCGGACTTTGCTCCATCGGACTTTTGTTGCCAGAAAGTTTGTCCGTTCGCACAGCCAACAAAAGTCCGATGAAAACGGAAAAAGTTTGTCCGATGGAGCGTACACACAGTCGGATGTTGCTCCAAAACAGCTAATTTGCATGTTTGTTGTCAAAAAGTCCGACCGTGTGTACGGGCCTTTAGGCAGACTCTGGCCGGCAACTGATCTGTCGACAATAGCCTTTGCATTTTTTGTACTAGAGGTCTGACCTTCTCCTGTGGAAGCTGTATCCTGTTTAGTCTGGTGTCCAGGTCTGCCCCCAGAAAGACCATTCTCTGTGTAGGTTGCAAACTGCTCTTTCTCCAGTTGACTATCCACCCAAATTTCTGGAGGGTCACAAGGAGAATCTCCTGATGGAGAGTCAGAGATTCTTGATCCTTCGCTAACAGCAGGATGTCGTCCAGATAGTGGCGGACTCATAATCCTTTCTCCCTGAGGAAAGCTATTAGTGGTAGCAAAATTTTGGTAAATGTCCTGGGAGCCGAGGAGATGCTGAACGGAAGACACTGAAATTGGAAGTGGTGTTGATTTATGGCGAATCGCAGGAATTTCTGGAAAAACGGGTAAACTGGCACATAGATAGTAATAGATAAGATAAGCGTCCGACAAGTCTATAGAAAGCATCCAGTCGTTCAGGTTTATGGCTAGGAGAATAGACTGTAAACTCTCCATTTTGAAGGACTCCATTTGGATGCCTCTGTTGAGTCTTTTGAGGTCCAGTACGGGCTGCAAGTCGCCTGTCTTCTTCTTCACCAAAAAAAGAGGGGAATAAAACCCTCTTCCTCTTTGGTGTGATGGTACTTCTAGGATTGCACCCTTTTGTCTCAGTTCCGTTATATATTTTACTAACAGGCTCCTCTTGGATAATAAAGACGGAAGCCTGGTTGCACGGAAGTAGCTTGGTGGAAGACCGTTCTTGAACTTCCATTTTTCCTTTTATGTGTCTTGCCCAAACTTTGAAAAAGCTTTTCAGCCTGGCGCCCACCTGGGCCGGGTGGGCAGGCGGATCTTCAAAATGATTTTGGCTGATCCCCAGCCGGGATCTGGATTCCCGGTTTTTGTCTGGCAAATTACGCTTGAAGGCTGGACCTCTCTGTGCCCTCTTCTGGCGGAAGGGATCATACCTGATTTTCCTCCGGAAACTTTGGAGATGGCCGAATCTAGTTTGGCACCGAACAGGTTTGAACCATCGTAAGGAATCCGACACAAGTTAGTTTTAGAGGCTGCGTCTGCTATCCATGGCTTGAGCCATAGAGCTCTTCTTGCTGTCACTGAAGCCAGCATTGACCTCGCAGAAGATCTAATAATATCTACCAAGGCCTCTGCCACGAAATCCCCTGCGAGTATGATCTCCTGCAAGGAGGATATTATTTTCTCCATCTCAACGCCGTCTCTGAGATCTTTCTCCACTCCGGATGCCCATCCTGAGATGGCCCTGGCCACTGCCGTCGTAGTAATCGCTGGTCTACAGGCCCCTCCAGCCGTGGAATAAGCTTTTTTTAACTCCAGATCCATTTTTCAATCCAAAATATCCCGGAAAGAGACCACATCCTCGATCGGTAAGGTTACGTGACGGGTCAGGCGCATCAATGAAGAGTCGACGACGGGGGCATTCATTAGGGGCTTCACTTTCGCCTCCTTCAAAGGATACATTTTTGCCAGTCTATTAGAGAGGCTAGCTCTCTTATCTGATCTCTCCCATTCGTCCTTGATGAGGTCCTCAAGCTCCTCAATAAAAAGGGAAGGTTTCCGGATCCCTTTTCAAATTCGGAAAATATTTCCGTAACTTAGGAGGATTAGCCGCGTCCTCCTGCCAGCCAATTGCCTCCTTAACGGATTTCGCAAAAGGCTCCACCAGGGAAAAGTCAAAGCCGGCTGACATATCCTGACACTCGTCCTCAGAGGAGGATTCTGATGCTTGGGTGAGACGAGGTTCCGCAGAGGATGTGCTAGGAACCGCTCTATCCATAGCTGGCGTTGCTGACTCTAGCAATGTTTTTCGTACGGACTCCCTAATGAGATCCGTGGCCATTCTAGCATCTGCTTCCTTTTCTCTAGTGGCCTCACTGAAGCAGGAACGACAAGCAAGCTTGTCTGGCAAAGCTGGGGCACCGTATACCCAGCAGGCATTTGGTGCAGGACGAGCATGGCGACTCTGATGGTGCGAAGGAGGAGATTTCCTACGTCTTGACTGGCTACGGTGTGTGTGGCTATGCCGTGAATGGCTATGCCTCCGGTGGCGTGAAGGGGATCTTGAGCAGCTTCTATGAGATTTTCTGCTTGAGGTATGGCTGGATGTTCTTCCCTGCCTAGAACTTGCCGTTCTTGACTCAGCCGGGCTGCCGGAAGAAAAAAAGGCAGCACTAAGCATCTGGCACTCTTTTGATCTCCCCTTCAATATGTACCTAACTGGAAAAGCCTCTTACCTAACTAGCTGATGGTGGTCTGTGTGGGCAGTGGACTCCATAAGGAAAAGGTACAGGACAGTCTAAAAACGTAAGAAGGAACGCATAAGCAGGAAGGGACTACTATGATTCGCACCGAAACATTTTTTTTTTTTTAAACAATTGCGAAAAATACAAAATATAAATGAAATATAAATGAAATATTTAAGCATAATTATTTTAATAATACTTAACATAACAAGAAATAGTTAAAAAAGCAATATAAGAAACCCCACAGGGACTTACCTTTAGAAGAAATTGAATCTAGGGATGCAGAGCAGTTTTTCTCCAGCAGCAGCCATCAAAACATTATGCATTGAAATTTACACAGGAGCACTGTGTTTTTAAAAAATGGCGCCATACCGCCGTTGTGTGACACTCCGCGCATGCGCGGAAGCGATACGAGCGCCCCCGCGCCATCTTAGAAGAGGGAAGCCCTAAGAAAAGTATAGGAAGAAAAATCTTAGGACTGGGCATGCACAGAATGGCGGAACGAACGGCGGACAAGAGGGATAACAGGTGCCAGCAAGACCTGTACCCTCTGCTGGGAAGAAAAAGGTACAAAATATTTCCCCCACAGTATACATAACATGAGGATAGTAACATGGTGGGGAGAGGGGAGGGGGAAATTTTGGGACTTTAAATGAGGTCATAGCCTCCATCCCTATCAGGTATGAGCCACAAAATTAAAAACAAGAGCTAAGCGGGACTTTAAATGAAGTACAGGGTCTTTTATTGAAAAAAAAAAGGGAAACATTTTATTATTTGTTTTTATAGTAAGACATGATTACATGTATATTGGAGAGGTGCGCAGACAAACACATTATTAACATTAGCATTTTGCTTTATACAATCTTATTGACCAATACAGAATAGGTTATAAAAGCGCACCTCCATTATAAACATATAACAATCAAATATAATAATAAGTTAAACAAATAATGCAATGTAGGCAACAACTTTGAACCTATGACTTCTTGGTTGTTGCAATAAATTAATAAGAAAAACATAATTGATGCAATGTTTCAAAAATTGATGCTAATTGAAATTGGGGTACCAAAATACACGGCAATTGTTAGCTCTACGCGTTTCGCGGCTTACTACCGCTCGTCAGGAGCAAGCTCGTGATTGGTCTGAAAATACAAAGTAATAGTAAATTAGTATTTGCAATAATGGAGCATGGGGAGGTTGCCACTTAATTGATAATGTGACTTACAAAATAGCCCAAAAATTGCAAGGTGGGAGTCTATTGTTTGTTTTTGTGTTTTTTTTTTTTTTTTTTTTTTGTCTTTCCACCTGATGCTGCAGCTAAGATGGAGGGGCACCCACTGAGGTGTGGATTATCCTCAGCTGTGAGTGTTCCCTCATCTTCTCACAGCTGCAAAAGACATCATGCATGACGCTGGCAGGGATCCGCCCAGGGCCTGGGGTATATGAGCTGGGACAGACAGACAGTTCACTCCTCCACTGTGCTCCACTAGGAAGAGATCACTCCTTAACTCTACATATGGGTAATAGAGTTTTATTCAGGTATTTTTTTATTTTTTTTTGCTTTTGATTCGTTTTTCTTCCTTCCTTTTTGCACACACATTGTTTCATTCAGAGCACTGCACATACTTTTTTACACATTTGAATTGGATGATTTTGTATTTCCCCATCATCCATTCCCACTTATTTAACACACATTTAGCCTTCTCCTATTTCCCAATCATTTATGTATATTTCATTCACATACACTTTTCAGTAATTAGTTATATTCATTCAACACGTTCAATCCACACTCAGTGTCCTGCTTTTGTTGTTTTTTTTTTTTTTTTTTTCATTTATAAAAAAAAAAAAAAAATTTTGTGACCCATTACACTTTTCCCTTTTTTTTTTTCTCTTTCGCAGATTTGGGTAACACACATATACATTTAGCACCTAGTGGACCTGTGTTGAGGATGTCTGTTTCGGTTCCCCCTGGCCTGCCCCCTGACATTGTTGGGGGATGGTCTGAACCCTGCCTCAACCCCGGATGAGACGGTTTTATCTCAGCTCTAGCACTTCCCATTGCTGGAAGTTCTGCCCAATTTTTGGGCTATTTTGTAAGTCACTTTATCAATTAAGTGGCAACCTCCCCATGCTCCATTATTGCAAATACTAATTTACTATTACTTTGTATTTTCAGACCAATCACGAGCTTGCTCCTGACGAGCGGTAGTAAGCCGCGAAACGCGTAGAGCTAACAATTGCCGTGTATTTTGGTACCCCAATTTCAATTAGCATCAATTTTTGAAACATTGCATCAATTATGTTTTTCTTATTAATTTATTGCAACAACCAAGAAGTCATAGGTTCAAAGTTGTTGCCTACATTGCATTATTTGTTTAACTTATTATTATATTTGATTGTTATATGTTTATAATGGAGGTGCGCTTTTATAACCTATTCTGTATTGGTCAATAAGATTGTATAAAGCAAAATGCTAATGTTAATAATGTGTTTGTCTGCGCACCTCTCCAATATACATGTAATCATGTCTTACTATAAAAACAAATAATAAAATGTTTCCCTTTTTTTTTTCAATAAAAGACCCCGTACTTCATTTAAAGTCCCGCTTAGCTCTTGTTTTTAATTTTGTGGCTCATAACATGAGGATGCCAGGTGCAGATATAAGTCAGGGAAGGAAGTAGAGAGGCAAGAAAGGGGAATCCACTGCAGAGTAAGCTTCTTTAAAGCTTGTCAAAATGCCAGTAAAAAAATAAAAAATAAACACCCCTTGAGACCACCAGAGCGGGGGGCTCCCTCCATAGAAGCTCCTTTCGAGACTGTACAGGAGGGACTTCCAAACAGGAGAGGCTTGAATCTGCTGGGGCAAATGCGGTAGAGGCTTAATTCATCTGTCACATGGAAACGCGTCCGACCAACCTGTCAGGTGAGGATAAAAAAGAGAATGCAGCGGGGGGTCTCCCCTTCAAATTTATAGCTATCCAATCCTGTCAGGTTGTGGGAGCGGAGTCACAACCCAGTGTGTGCTGCCATGAAGGCGTCAGGAAATACATTTCAGACCCTTACTGCTCATCTTCTCTCTAGCTATGTATTTAGCGGTCCTCACCTTTCATGTTGAGGCAGATATTCAGCTATGGTGGTAAAATGGTGGCTGGCATGTTTATATCATTCCTATTTAAAAGTAATGGTGCTAGCCATCTAAGAATAGTGCAATATTTAACAACCATGATATGGTTAGGCATATACATGATATATAGTATATGAAAGGGATATACATATAATCCTTAAGTAAATATGTCATAGAAATATGAAAGCTGTCATTTTTATAAGTTGCTAAAAAGGCTTAGCATGCTGCTTTTCTATATTTTGTGGGAGATTTGACTGGAGATCCACTTTAACCACTTCAGCCCCGGAATTTACCCCCTTCCTGACAAGAGCACTTTTTGCGATTCGGCACTGTGTCGTTTAAACTGACAATTGCGCGGTTGTGCGACATGGCTCCCAAGCAAAATTTACTTTTTTTTTTCTCACAAATAGAGCTTTCTTTTGGTGGTATTTGATCACCTCTACGGTTTCTATTTTTTGGGCTATAAACAAAAAAAGAGTGACAATTTTGAAAAAAACGCATTATTGTTTAAAGTTTACTATAATAAACACCCCCCAAAAATATATAAAAAAACTTTTTTTTCCCTCAGTGTAGGCCGATATGTATTCTTCTAAATATTTTTGGCAAAAAAATGACAATAAGCATTTATTGATTGGTTTGGGCAAAAGTTATAGCGTTTACAATTAGGGGATGGTTTTATGGCATTTTTATTCATTTTATCAATTTTTTTTTATTTTTTATTAGTAATGGAGGCGATCAGTGATTTTTATCATGACTTCAACATTATGGTGCACACATTGGACATTTTTGACACATTTTTAGGACCATTGTCATTTATACAGCAATCAGTGTTATACAAATGCACCGATTCCTGTGTAAATGACACTGGCGGTGAAGGGGTTAACCACTCGGGGGCAGTGTATGGATTAAGTGTGCCCTGGGGAGAGTTTCTAACTGTGGGGCAGCATGGCTACATGTGACATATCACTGATCTCTGCTCCCTATTACATGGAGCAGAGATCAGTGACACTGTCACTAGGCAGAACGGGGAGATGCTTGTTTACATTAGCATCACTCCATTCTTCCTCTCCGTGAGGCGATCGCAGGTATCCCCGCTGGCCACCTCTTAAAGGGCCACGTACAGGTATGACAATTTGCCTATATGAGCCCTTCTGCCGATGTATATCGGAGTAAGGTGGTCGGCAAGCGGTTAAGCTTGTAAACTTATTTAAAAATAAAGAATTCTTTGCACACTAAAAGATTGCAGTAAATGGTCCTGCCACCTGTTCATGTTCACATAAATACATAGTTAAGCTTCTTACCTCAACCTCATTCAGTAACAACAGTCATGTAACAACTTATTTGAGCAAGAAAACTCTGGATCCTATTATAGTTTATAATCATGGAAAATCACTCAAATCACATTCTATAATAATACGCATAAATAGTAACAGTTTTTTTATCTTGTATAAAATCCTTAGATATAACACACATGTGATGAAATGTGAGGCCTACAAGGGAACAAATAGTTCTCCTATCATGTTCCATGATGGTCCATGCTCTATTTCTTTATTGCTACATATTGCCTGGGTTAGTGTCTGTGACAATCTAATTTCCCTTAACTTTACAAGCCCCACTTGCTTTTTCACTTACAGAAGGAAAATATCACTGTTTTTCTCTTTAGAAACTGCTTACGGGAACTTCGATTTTAGCTGAAACAGTTTAGAACACAATGAAATTTTATCTGGGATCGTAAAATTGCCATTTCGGATGAAGAGGCTGTGACTCCTGGGAATAAAGAATTAAAAGGAACTGAACAATTGTTAACTGCTTGACCTCTGATCTGTAGTAGAGAAAATTAAAACTCCTTTATCATTTAAATCGGGGCCTGCGCATGCTACACCTGAAGTGCGGGAAGTCATCATTTAGCAGTCTGTTCATCGTTGTTGTAACAAAACTCTAATTAGTCTTTGTGGCATTAGAGAATGGCACCTAACTGATATGCTTTAAAGACACAGTCAGTGTATAAAATGGTCTTAAAGATTTTAGGACTGGATTTATTACATACCAAAACTGTCAAGATACAGTAAAATATCACTATATAAGTGCAGCGCTGAATCATGAAACATAAACAGATTTCAAAAATCATTGAATCAAAAACATATAAAGTGCATAATTAAATGTCCATACAATAAAGTGCAAAAAAAGTCCATATTAAAACAGTGAAAATTCCACAAATGGATGTTGATTGATAAACAACTAAATGTAATTATGAAATCCTATATATAAAGCTTCCAGATCACCAATGGATCACCTCTCTCGTACTTCTCCTCTGTGGGTATAGGCTCACCTCTGGGAGTGCGACCCCCGAATAAGCAGTGTTAGAAAATGCCAGGACTCAGTGAGATATCCAACACAGCTGGCTCCTAAGCTTCTCTCAAGATCTCCTCCTCAGTATGTCAGCAGCATAACATATGCAGAGCAAAAGACTTCAATAGTGCTTGAATTGTTTAAAACACTTTAACATGCATTTATTAAAATGCACAGGGTACTCACAATATGCTGGTGCTTCCAGCGCACCACATTAATGCCCTGTACACACGGTCAGACTTTCCGAAGGAAAATGTGCGATCGGATCGTGTTGTTGTTTGTGGGCTCCATTTGGCTTTTTCCATCGGAATTTCCGACGCACAAAGTTTGGGAGCAGGATCTGAAATTTTCCGACAACAAAATCCGATCGCTTCAATCCCGATCGCGTGTAGACAATTCAGACGGACAAAGTGCCACGCATGCTCAGAATAAATTATGAGACAAAAGCTATTGGCCCATTTATAGTCCCGTCGTACGTGTTCTACGTCACCGAGTTCTGAACGATCAGATTTTCCGACAACTTTGTGTGACCATGTGTATACAAGACACCTTTGGGCCGAAATTTGTCGGAAAAAATCCAACGGATTTTGTTGTCGGAATGTCCGACTGTATGTACAGGGCTTTATACGAAAATGGTTTTAAAGCACAACATAGAGCCGCACAGCCAAAATCTCGATCAGCTCCTCAAATTGCTATAGAGCCTGAGTGCCTTCACCGTCATAGCCCCTCCCCTACGCATGTTTGACACAGGGTCACCTGTCTTCCTCAGGGGGATCTTTATTGGACGGGATAGATCCTATCTATTTATACTGAATCAGCTTCCATTTTGTTGTAGTTCATACCAGTGCCATTTGTTTGTTGTCTCAATCTAAATGCAATCTACATACGAATCGCTGCAGCAACAATTCACATAACTGAAACAATCAGCCATACAGCTGATATACTAAATAGGACAGCAATGGCAATGGATGTGTGTCCCAAAGTGCCATACAGTATATATAACATCCAATATATAGCAAATATAACACACTATTAATGCAAAACGGAAAATGCTAAAATATATAATATAAATATATAATATTTTTTTTTTTTAAATGAACCCTCTAATACTTGCTCGCATACTAAATAAGATTTGGAAACCCCCAAAATATTAACAGATGGCCCAATCAGCCCACCTAACCTCAGATCAGAGACGATAAGTGTAAATCCAACATATCCCTTATCATATGCAATATTAATAGACTAATTAGGAATTAATGGATTGTATTTTAAATATCCCCTCCCCCCTTCCCCCATAGGGAAGGTAGCAACCACATTTCACTAAAAATCACTGAGGAAACATTCAGGTCAAAATCCTTAATTAACCCCCCCCCCCCCCTCCCCGGTGTTAATGCTCCTAATTGTTGTATCCACCATGATTCACGTTTACTCAACTCTCTCACAAAATTACTCCCCATCCAATGACGCTTGAATGCATCGTTCCCCGATCTGCTTATCCTATTTTAAAATATTTACTTACTATGTTTTCAACATCCCTATACTGTATATTATAATCCAATACCATTGTGATGATCCCTTCTCCATTATTATTATCTCAGGGTTTATCTACCAACAGTTGCTCTCTTTCTAAACCTCTAATTTTATCTTGTTCCTTAGCCAGAAATGCATCCTTATATTCCTTATCCATGAACATCTTAGTTAACCTGTCCCATTGTACCTCAAAATCCTCATTAGTGGTGCAATTATGCTTGATCCTCATAAACTGTCCTCTAGGTATATTGGTAATCCAGGGTTTAAAATGGCAACTAGTAGCCGGTATATACAAGTTCCTATCTGTTTCTTTAAAATACATCCTCATATGTAACCCTGATGCATTAATGTTAACCTCCAAATCTAAAAAATGAATGTGCGATTTGCTGATTTCCCTTGTGAGATTGATGTTCTGATCATTAACATTCATATCTAGGGATGAGCTCGATGTTCGAGCCGAACAGCGAACATTATGTGGTGTTCACGGCAAATTCAAAAAGACAGGGAACACTGTTAAAGTCTATGGGACACTAAAATGAAGAACCAAAAGTGCTAATTTTAAAGTTATTGCCAGTGTATGGGGACCCAGGTCCTGCCCCAGAGGAGATGTATCAATGCAAAAAAAGTTTTTTCAGGAGTAGTGATTTTAATAATCCTTAAAGTGAAGTAAAAATGAAATATTCCTTTAAATATTGTGCCTAGGGGTTGTCCTTAGTGTGCCTGTAAAGTAGCAAATTTTTATCATGTTTAGAACAATACCATTGCAAAATTACATTTCTAAAGGGAAAAAAAAGTAATTTAAAACTAATCTCAGCTGTAATGTATTGTCGGATCCAGGCAATATAGATAAAAAATCATTGAGAAAAATGACATGGGGACCTTAAAATAACCTCAAAATAAATAAATGGCATAGGGTTCCCCCTCAAAATCCATACCAGACCCTTATCTGAGCATGCAACCTGGCAGTGGTAGGCCGCAGATAAAGAGGGGAGATGAGAGAGCCCCCCCTCCTGAAGCATACTAGGCCACATACCCTCAACATGGGGAGGATGTAAATGGGTGACCATGCCTTCTGGTGACATCATGTGGCATCAGAGAGGGGCAGGGTCACCCGTTTACATCATTGGGTGGCCCTGCCTTCCTCTGATGTCACATGGCATCAGAGGGGTCGGGTCACCCATTTTCGTCACCGGGTGGCCCCACCCTCAGCTATATAACAGCTGTCATCTGTTCTCTGTCGACAAGAAGTGTCAATCGGTGGGAGCCTCCCATGGAGGCAGAGTTGTTGCATTTTTTTTTCATTTTTTTGGTCTGTCAGGCTTTCACATTGGAGTGAGAGGAGATGCTGTTTCAAGGTGCTTTGTAGGCTCTATTTTTAGCGTTATAGCGCCTGTAAAGTGCCTCTGTGTGAAAGTAGCCTAAGTCTTTAATATCCCCATTCCATACAATTTAAAGATCAACTATAAATCATTTGTAAACCTAGAATCCTGTTCATATAGGATACCTTACTCCTCAAATTTTGCCATATACAAGTTGGCAATGCTGGGCGCAAACTTACCTACCCCCTTTTTGTGAAATATACCAAAAATAATATAATAGTATCCTCATACCAAAAATAATTGTGATTTAAACATAATTTCAAACACTTAAAAATAAGCATGTTTTCTTTTTAATCTCTTGGCGTCCGCACTATAGCTGAATGCGGACCTGCATTTCCAGTTGGCCGTCATATGACGACCTCCAATTTGCACGCACCCCGCATGCCACCTGCAGGGCACACGTGGTGTGTGCTGTGATCGCCGAGTCACTGAGACTCGGGTGATCACAGTTACGAATAAGGGTTCGATCCCAGCCCCTTACCACATGATCAGCTGTCAGCAAATGACAGCTGATAACATGATGTAAACAAAAGCTTGGTTAACAAAAGCTTGGTTATTGCACATAAGTCGATCGCCGGCTTATGTGCAAGGGACATCGGTCCTGAAGAGGAAGAGGCAATTCTGACTCATCTGTGCCACCACTACCCCCTGCCAGTGTCACCTGCCATCGCCATCTGCCAGTGCACACAGTGCCCACCAGTGCCACCTATCAATGCTCATGTGTGCCACCTATCAATGCCCACAAGTGCCACCTATCATTGCCCACCAGTGGTGCCAATCAGTGGCAACTAGCAGTGCTGCCTATCAGTGTAACCAACCAGTGCTGATCAGTGCCCATTATTGCCACCCATCAGTGGCCATCACTGCCACCCATCAGTGCCCATCACTGCTAACTATCAGTGCCCAGCAGTGCCGCCTCATCAGCATACATCAATGAAGGAGAAAAATTACCTGTTTGCAAAATTTTATAACAAAATATAAATTATATTATATTTAGTCTTTTTAAATTTTTTTGACAAAAAATAAATACTGCACAGGTGATCAAATACCACTAAAAGAAAGCTCTATTTGTGGGAAAAAATTATAAAACTTTAATTTGGGTTCAGTGTTGTATGGCCGCGCAATTGTTATTCAAAGTGCATCAGCGCTGAAAGCTGAAAATTGGTCTGGACAGGAGGGGGGTTTAAGTGCCCAGTAAGCAAGTGGTTAATCTGCACTTTTGTTGAGTGCCCACTTAACAGCCCATATAGCTCCTTGATGATCAATGTTAGTATATAGTGATGCGACATCTGCTGTCGCCAATACAGTATTTTCTCCAATCTCACATTCTTTAAAAATATGTAAAACATGCTTGGTGTCCTTAACCACTTGCAGTCCGCCATATAGCAGAATGACGGTGGGAAAGTGGTTGTGATATCCTGACTGTACATCATATGACGTGATCAGGATAACTCAACTGGCGCGTGCCCGCTGGGGCGAGCAGCGTGGCGATCGGAGGTGCTGTTTGTCAGTTTGACACATTGCAACTCTGATTGTGGTATGTAGCCTCTGACAGAGGCTTCTTACCATAAGATCAGCTGTGACCAGGAAGTGCTGGTAAACAGCTTTCCTCGGTTCACGCCATCAAGGAGAGCCGATCAGCGGCTCTCCCTGTCGGGGGGGGGGGGGGGTCTGTGCTGATAATCAGCACATTGATAATCAGCACAGCCCCCATCAAAAGGTGCCCATCAGCTTCCAATCACTACCCAACACCTGCCAGCCTGTCCACATAATAAATGCCTGTCAGTGCCCACAACAGTGCTAATCAGCGCCCAAGAAAGTGCCAATCAGTGCCCCATCAGTCATGCTTGTCAGTGTCCCATCAAAGTGCTAATCAGTGTCACTCACTAATGACTGTCAGTATCTCCTCGTCAGTGCTTCCTATCCAGCGCCACCTATCAGTGCCGCCTATCAGTGTCCATCAGTGCCACCTATCAGTGCCCTCAGTGCCGTCTATCAGTGCCCATCAGATTTGTTTGTTTATAGCGCAAAAATTAAGAACTGAAGAGGTGATCAAATACCTCCAAAAGAAAGCTTTATTTGTGGGACAAAAATGTAATTTGGGTACAGTGTTGCATGGCCGTGTAATTGTTATTCAAAGTGCGACAGCTCTGAAAGCTAAAAATTGTCCTGGGCAGAAAGGGGGCAAAGTGCCTGGTATGGAAGTGGTTAAGGAATACATTTGTGTTCTGACCTAAGGGTTGCAGGTAAACGTCAATATATTCACCTAAACGAGATGTTAATGACTCAATGCCACTCACAATGGGTCTCCCTGGAAGGTTATCCTTGTCCTTGTGTACCTTCAGAATATAACAGTTGACACGTATCCTACATGCCGAGGGTACTAGATACATAGCTTCATGTTTGTTTTATTATATTTTTTCTTACTCCATATTGGATCAAATTTTCAGGTCATTTTTAATTTGTACTGTGGGATTGTTATTCAAAATCTCATATGTATCCCTATCCCCCAATAACCTACTCATTTCTTGTTTATATTGCTCTTTAGACAATGAATGTCCTCCCTAGTTTGCAGTGATTTAATGCCTTTTCTAATATCTCTCTGTTCATATACTTTTTAGTACAACTCAGCCATAACTAATCTTTTAAACATGCCAATGCACCTATTTTTGGTGATACTGGGATTAAGCACAGATGTATTCCTTAATAGAGTATTATCTTCCTGGGTATAAGTTCTCTCCATAGGGTTCTGTACATAATATTTTTTAATGTTCAACTTCCTAATGAACTTGTGAACATTAACATAAGTATTATACTGATTCAGTAACTTTTTTGGGGCATATTTATTCCCCCTATCCAATTTTAAAATGTCTTCTTTAGTAAGATTTGCTCCTCTTAAATTATAGATCCCTTCCCCTAATTTCCCCTTCTTCTTTTTTGTTGTATCCTTCTCCCTGCTCTATTCCCCTATTTCTACATAATCTCCTTCCTGGGTGGGTGGTACCCACTATTCATCTAAAAAAATGTTTTTCATCTCCATTGGGCTGGGTTTCCTCATTTAATGGTGCATACATATATTGTACAGGAACTGAATATGTCTCAGTATGTGGTTTGTAAAATCTAGGTCTCTGTGGTTTAGGTGAGTAATAATTGTTATATTCTCCCTACAATGGTCATCTAGATGGTCTTTGACCACGCAAATGGGGTTCCCTATAATTGTATCCTTGATTAAGGTAACCACCTTGTTGGAGTCCTTGATAATACTGCTCCCCTCATGGGGGACTTTTATTATAATATTGTCCACCTGGTGGATGCTCTCTATAATAATTCTGATACTGAGGTCCTTTATTCCATTGTCCCTCATTATGTGGGTTACCGCAAAATTGCGGCTTTCCCCTATAATGTAGATAATTTTGTTGTGGTCTTTTATTGAAGTCTTGGGGGGGTCGATAATAATGTAATAATGTATGCACCATTAAATGAGGAAACCCAGCCCAATGGAGATGAAAAACATTTTTTTTTAGATAGTTATATAGTTACATAGTTAGTCAGGTTAAAAAAAGACACAAGTCCATCTAGTTCAACCAAAAAAAAAATTATAATAATAATATCATACAATCCCATATACCCAATTCTATACCCACAGTTGATCCAGAGGAAGGCAAAAAACCCCAGCAGAGCATGATCCAATTTGCTAAAGCAGGGGAGAAAAATTTGTCCCCCGAGAGGCAATCAGATTTTCCCTGGATCAACTTTACCTATAAATGTTAGTACCCAGTTATATTATGTACACTTAGAAAATAATCCAGGCCTTTTTTAAAGCAATCTACTGAGCTGGCCAGAACCACCTCTGCAGGGAGTCTATTCCACATCTTCACAGCTCTTACTGTGAAGAAACCTTTCCGTATTTGGAGATGAAATCTCTTTTACTCTAGACGTAAAGAGTGCCCCCTTGTGCTCTTTGTTGACTGTAAAGTGGATAACTCAACACCAAGTTCACTATATGGACCCCTTATATATTTCTACATGTTGATCATATCCCCCTTAATCTCCTCTTATCAAGAGTGAATAAATTCAGTTCCTCTAATCTTTCCTCATAGCTGAGCTCCTCCATGCCTCTTATCAGTTTGGTTGCCCTTCTCTGCACTTTCTCCAGTTCCCCAATATCCTTTTTGAGAACTGGTGCCCAAAACTGAACTGCATATTCCAGATTAGGCTTGTGCAATTCGTTTCATAACGAATCGAAATTCGGCCGAATTTTGCATCTTTCGGACATTCGGATGCATCCGAATGTCCGAATAAAAAAATAACAAATTACAACGAATACGAAAGAAATATAACGAATGAATTTGAATGAATTCGACATGATTCGAAATTATTTCAACCGCATTCGAAATTATTTCAACATGATTCGACATTATTTCAACCGCATTCGAAAATATTTTGTGACCCGACTTTAGGGCCATGATCGGGTCGCAAAATGTTATTAGTTATTAGAGCAGAGAATGACATTTTGCGACCCGATTTTGGGGCCACATATCTCGGGGTCACTTATAGCTAGAAACCCCAAATTTTGTATGCAAACACAATGGTACTAGCACTACAACATATCCAAAACCAAGTGACCCCGAGATACATGGCCCTAAAGTCGGGTCACAAAATATTTTCGAATGCGGTTGAAATAATGTTGAATCATGTTGAAATAATTTCGAATGCATTCGAAATTATTTCAACATGATTCGACATTATTTCAACTGCATTCGAAATGATTTCAACATGATTCAACATTATTTCAACCGCATTCGAAAATATTTTGTGACCCGAATTTAGGGCCATGTATCTCTGCTAGACACTTCAAATTTGGATATGTTGTTGAGCTAGTATTATTATGTTGGGGTTTCTAGCTATAAGTGACCCCGAGATATGTGGCCCCAAAATCGGGTCGCAAAATGTCATTCTCTGCTCTATTAACTAATAACATTTTGCGACCCGATTTTGGGGCCACATATCTCGGGGTCACTTATAGCTAGAAACCCCAAATGCATTTGGTATGCAAACACAATAGTACTAGCACTACAACATATCCAAATTTGGAGTTTCTAGCACCAAGTGACCCCGAGATACATGGCCCTAAAGACGGGTCACAAAATATTTTCGAATGTGGTTGAAATAATGTCGAATCATGTTGAAATCATTTCGAATCCGGTAGAAATATTTTCGAATTTCGTTGAAATATTTTTGAATGTGGCCGATTTTTCGAATTCGGTAGAAAACTAAACGAAATCCGAAAACGAATTTAAGGAAGTTAACGAATATAACTAAACGAAATTAATGAATTAACGAATTAAAACGAAACTAAACAAATTTTTTCCTTTTGCACATGTCTATTCCAGATGAGGTCTTACTAATGATTTCAACAGGGGAAAAATGATATCTCTCTCTCCCTAGATGAACAGTGGGTAGCACCCACTCAGGAAGGAGATTATGGAGAAAGAGGGGGAATAGAGCAGGGAAAAGGATACAACAACAAAAAAAAGGGATCTATAATTTAAGAGGAGCAAATCTTACTAAAGAAGACATATTAAAATTGGAAAGAGAGATTAAATATGCCCTAAAAAGGTACTAAATAAGTATGATACTTATGTTAATGTTCACAAGTTCATGAGGAAGTTGAATATTGAAAAATACTATGTACAGAACCATGTGGAGAGAACTTATACCCAAGGAGATAATACTCTAGTAAGGAATAAATCGTTGTTTAATCCTAGTATCAACAAAAATAGGTGCATTGACATGTTTAAAAGATTAGTTATGGCTGAGTTATACTAAAAAGTATATGAACAGAGAGATATTAGAAAAGGCATTAAATCACTGCAAACTAGGGAGGACATTGTGATCCATCCGGCGGACAAAGGGGGAGGGATAATGGTACTGACTAAAGACTGAGCAATATAAACAAAAAATGCGTACGCTATTGGGGGGTAGGTATATGTATGAAATTTTGAATAACAATCCCACAGTACAATTTAAAAATGATCTGGAAAATTTGATCCAATATGGAGTAAGAAAAAATGAATTAAACAAACATGAAGCTACGTATCTAGTACCCTTGACATTTAGGATACGTATCATCTATTATATTCTGAAGGTATCCTGGACAAGGTTAACCCTCCAGGGAGATCCATTGTGAGTGGTATTGAGTCATTAACTGCTCATTTAGGGGAATATATTGAGGTTTACCCACAAGCCTTAGTTTAGAACACAAATGCATTCCTAAGGACACCAAGCATGTTTTTCAGATTTTTAAAGAATGTGAGATTGGAGAAAATACTGTATTGGCGACAGCAGATGTTGCATCCTTGTATACTAATGTTGATCATCAAAGGGCTATACGGGCCATTAAGTGGGCACTCAACAAAAGTGGCAGATTAAAAATAAAACATGTTAAGTTTATTTTAAAGTGTTTGAAATTCTGTTTAAATCATAATTTATTTTTTGGTATTAGGATACATATTATTTGCAAATAAAGGGGGTAACGATGGGTACTAAGTTTGAGCCCAGCGTTGCCAACTTGTATATAGCAAAATGAGAGGAGGAAGGTATCCTATATGAATAGGATTCTAGACTTATTGTTTACAAACGATTTATAGATGAGCTGATCATTATCTCTAATAATGGAGATATTGAAGACTTAAGATTGGTATTATTGGATATGAATGTTAATGATCAGAACATTATTTTTTTAGATTTGGAGGTTAACAGTAATGCATCAGGGTTATATATGAGGACATACTTTAAAGAAACGGATAGGAACTCGTATATACTGGTTACTATTTGCCATTTTAAATCCTGCATTATCAATATCCCTAGAGGGCAGTATATGAGGATCAAGAGAAATTGCACCACTAGCAAGGTTTTTGAGGTACAATTGGACAGGTTAACTAAGATGTTCATGGATAAGGATGCATTTCTGGCTAAGGAACAAGATAAAATTAGAGGTTTAGAAAGTGAGTAACTATTGGTAAATAAATAAATAACCCTGAGATAATAATAACGGGGAAGGGATCATCACCATGGTGTTGGATTATAATATACAGTATAGGGTGGTTGAAAGCATAGTAAGTAAATATTGGCAGATTTTAAAACAGGTTAAGTAGATTGGGAAAAGTATTCCAGATAAACCAACATTTGTATAGAAAAAAGCATCCAACTTGAGGCATAGGCTCGTACATAATATGGTTGAACCCCCAAAGACCGTTAATCTTTCATTGTGGCACATTAAGGGTTTCCATAGCTGTGGCCATTGCTACAGCTGTGTAAGAGTTTCAAATAACCAAAGAAAAATGTATTAATCCAAATAATGGGCAGTCATACACTATCAAAGATTTCATCTCATCCAATACAAAAGGGGTGGTATATATTATTAAATATCCCTGCGATTTATATTATATTGGTAGGACTAAGAGACATTTGAAGGATAGGATTAGTGAACATATCAAAAACATTAGTAAAGAGTTTGATAAGCACCACTTATCAGTACATTTTAAGGACCATCACAATCAGAATCCCAAGGGATTACAGTTTTGGGGAATAGAAGCACTCAAGCGTCATTGGAGGGGGATTAATTTTGTAAGAGAATTGAGTAAATGGGAATTCCTGATTAGTCTATTAATATTGTGTCAGAAACCATGAAATCAGGCTGAGACAGAAGTACAGTTAAATCATACTTTTTTAATAATAAATGTAAAAAGAACAAATGTAGTCAAAACATAGCCAAAGTTCAGTAACCGTAATGGATAGTAGCCAAGCAAGAAGTCAGGGATCAATGTAGTAGAACAGCAAGCAGGATCTGGAGCCAGAAGGTATGTCAGCAAAGCCAGGAACGTAGGAGATAGTTTCTTGTGATGTGACCAAGGCGAAGGCAGAGCTCTTCTGGACTGGATGGTTTAAGTAGGCAGGACTGATGAGCAGGATGATCAACAGCTGAGTAACTGTGGAGAGATAGGAGCTGGCAATTAGCCGACAGCTGAGCAGCCAGTTCAGAGAAGGAAGTGATGAGCCCAGCACTGACATATTGCATATGATAAGGGATATTTTATATTTACACTTATTGTCTCTGATCTGGGGCTAGGTGGGCTGATTGGGCCATCTGTTAATATGTTGTATAATTTATTTATACAATATATTTTTGCATTATCCACTATGCATTAATATTGTGTTATATTTGATATATATTGGATATTATATATACTGTATGATACATAGGGGCACACATCCATTGCCATCGCTGTCCTATTTAGTATATCAGCCACATGGCTGATTGTATCAGTTATGTGAATTGTTGCTGTGGCGATTTGTATGTAAACTGCATTTAGATTGAGACCACAAACAAATGGCACTGGTTTTAACTACAACAAAATGGAGGCCAATTTAGTATAAATAGATAGGATCTATCCCATCCATTAGAGATGCCCCTGAGGAAGATATGTGACTCTGTGTCTAACACACGTAGGGGAGGGGCTAGGACAGTAAATACACTCAGGCTTTACAGTGATTTGAGGAGCTGACTGAGATTTTGGATGTCTGTGTTGCGCTTTAAACCCATGTTGCTATTAGTGTGGTTTGCTGAATATTGTTAGTACCCTGTACATTTAAAAAAACTAATGTTAAAGTGTTTTAAACAATTCAAGCACTATTGGAGTCTTTTTCGCTGCATATGTTATGCTGCTGACATACTGAGGAGATCTTGGGAGAAGTTTAGGAGCCAACTGTGTTGGATATCTCACCTGTGTCCTGTGGTGGCTCACAGGCGTTTTTGACCCTGCTTAGTTGGGGGTCGCACTCCCAGAGGTGAGCCTATAACCATTAGAGGTGAGCACGAGTGAGGTGATTCTTTGGTGGGCTTTATATATAGCTTTATATATAGCATTTCACACTTTTACATTTAGGTGTTCATCAATCAACATCTATTTGTGGAATTTTCACTGTTTTAATATGGGCTTTTTTGCACTTTATTGTATGGATATTATGCACTTTATATGTTGTTTGATTCAATATTTTTTTTTTCAATTAGTTTTTATTGAGAAATTTTCAAATCACAGTATTTATCAATAGTTAAAAGCAAAGACAGTAAAAGAGTATACACTTGGTTGGATGTGTTGGAGATATAATCTCAAGCCACAATAATTTATTCATACAACATTGAGTAGATTGAACCTCTCCATCCCAGATAGTCTGCCTATTTGTTTTAACCATAACGTAAATGACCACTAGATCAAAAGTGAATGTATGGGGAGGTTGTTTCTATTTCATCAACTATTAAATGCAATATGGTGATGAATATATACAGAGAAGAACATATAAAGAAAAAAATAATGTAGAGTGGGAGTAAGGAGGGGGGAGGGAAGAGGGGGAGGGTAACACGTTGTGGTCTGACCTTCACATGAGCGGGGGGGGGGGGGATTAGGTGAAGGTGATATGTACCGACATTAAAAAGGAGATTCACCTATTAACTTTAAACCAGTTTATCCATGTCTGCCATTTTTTATGAAAGTGTTTCTTATTTCCACATCTACTAGCCAGTAGTGACTCGTTTACAAAGTGGGTTTGAGTAGTTATGAATACTTCAGATGCGTTTGGTGCTCTCGGGGAGTTGTTTTGACTACGTTTAAAAATTGTGTAGCGTGTGAGGTACCACCTAAGGGCTATTTTTTGGGAGAGCTCTCAGTGGTTAACGCACCTGGAGGCCTTATAGATCGATTGGAGTGCATCTTTCCACTTTGAATTTGTAAAGGTTGTGCCCCATTTCCTGTAGGGATGGGATTTAGTGAAGTCTAATTTGTTTTGGAATAGATTATAGAATAGGGAAATACCTTTGTGGAGAGTAGTGTTAGTAGTATAAAACCTCCATGCCTCTTTTGAGAGATATATTTGATGTGATTGTATGGCTCTAAGGAGGTGGGAAATTTGATTGTATTTGAATCAGTCAGTAAGCGGTAGGTTGAATGGACTCTGAAGTGTGGCAAAGGGTATGAGGGCATTGATATGGTATAAGTCTACAATTATCTTATTTCCCTTGTTTTGCCAATCAGTAATAGAGAGATTTGGGATTGCATGAGTAAGAATCGTTATGGGTATAAGGATGTCTATTTAGTTGGCAGTTGAAAGTGGTAGTTTTCAGAGGTCTCTCCAGGCTTGGATAGTAGGTGGTATTCTGTGTATAGAAAATGGTTGCCATACGTCAAGAAGCAAAAGAGTCTTTAGATTGTTAGTTGGACTTAAAGCCTGCTTGATGCCGCACCATAGAGTATTCAGCAGGCCCGGACTGGCCATAGGGCAGACCGGGCATTTTCCCAGTGGGCCGGGGCCGTCCGTGGCCTGTTGATGATCAGGCCGCACAGCGGGAGGTAAGCGGCAGCCGCGGCCTGACCATGGACCAGCATGCGGCCGTGCCTGTGTCATGCGGAACTGGCGGCTGCATGGGCTGAGCTGTGTGTCTCTCTCACACACAGCTCAGCCTCAGCGCCACACTGACAGTTCCGCTCTCCTCCTCCAGCCATGGCTGTCTGCACGGTGAGGAAAGCTGCCGCTGTCACTATTCCCCCCTCGCTCTCCCTCCCCTTCTCACATCGGCAGCAGGGGAAGAGAAGGCGTTCCTGTATGGTCGTTTTCCCTCCCCATTGGCCAAAACAGAGGGCCAACCACAAGAAACTAGAGGGGCATCATGGGAAATGTAGTCCCAGAGATACATGGCACCATTGGTCTCAGCAGGGAGCAGACTACAGTCCCCAGCATGCACTCTGCTGGGGTGAAAGAGAAAACCCAGAAACAAGCTGAGGAGTGCTTTTAGCAGCTACTACAGGAGACATGGCAAATGAAACAGAGGACTGTGCTGGGGGAACTAATAGCCCCAGCACAACCAGAGAGAGAGAGTGACGCTGCACCGCACCACCAGAGAGAGTGACGCTGCACCGCACCACCAGAGAGAGCGACGCTGCACCGCACCACCAGAGAGAGCGACGCTGCACCGCACCACCAGAGAGCGACGCTGCACCGCACCACCAGAGAGAGCGATGCTGCACCGCACCCCCAGAGAGAGCGACGCTGCACCGCACCCCCAGAGAGAGCGACGCTGCACCGCACCCCCAGAGAGAGCGACGCTGCACCGCACCCCCAGAGAGAGCGACGCTGCACCGCACCCCCAGAGAGAGCGACGCTGCACCGCACCCCCAGAGAGAGCGATGCTGCACCGCAGCACCAGAGGGAGCCACCCTGTACCCGCAGCACCAGAGGGAGCCACCCTGTACCCGCAGCACCAGAGGGAGCCACCCTGTACCCGCGCCACCAGAGGGAGCCACGCTGTACCACACCACCAGAGAAAGAGCCACGCTGTACCTGCACAACCAGAGAGAGAGACACGCTCTACCGCACCATGAGAGAGCAGGTCAGTGTCACTGGGCCATGGACACAATAGGAGACAGACAGTACTGGCATGGCCACAATAGGACTGGGACACTATAATATAAAGGGGACTGCCCCGTAAAAGGGCACTGTAATCATTGCAGTGCCCCTTTTTAGTGCAGTTCCCTTTATATCACAGTGTCCCTGCACATTACAGTGTGGAGGACCAACACCAGCCACCCCCGCTAATGTCTATCGAACCCCACCCCACCCCCCGGTCCCTGGAAAGGTTGGCTGCTCAATCTAAAATGCCCGAGCCTATTTTTTGTCCCAGTCCGGGCCTGGTATTCGGTGTCTGGTCGAACCAGCCTCCAAGTTGTGTAAGGATGGATGCCCGGAAATAATCATGTATGTTGAGTAAACCCATACCTCCTGCTAATCTATGCTTGATCAGGAGGGTCTGAATATACAGTTTAATTTTAGCGTATCTCTTTGTTTCTTTTGAGAGTTTGTCTATCAGAGGTGTGTTGTTGGCATCTGCTAGATTCTGTAGATTCGCTGTTAGTTTTATGCCTAGGTAAGATATACTGGACTTACTCCATGAGTAGGGGATATCTCTCTGGAGTCAGGTTCAAAGAGGAGGTGGAACTCCTAGTTCTAGAATAAGTGATTCTGTGAAATTGACGTTGTAAAAGAATATTCTACTAAATTCATTAACAGTGTTATGTGCATGTGGTAGGGATTTATCTGGTGTCAGGAACAAAATAATGTATATAATAATGTAATGTATAATTGGGGTTGAATATTTTTTTATTTTCTGATGAGTGAATTAGATATAAGATTTTTGATTTGGTCTGGGCAATTTTGAGTCTCTGGGCAAGAAACTTGCTAGCATGGTTACCAGAGAAATAGTGGGACAATTTGAGCGATTGGATGTGTTTGTCATATTGTTCAATGAGTAGTAGCCTGAGATCAGAACAGTGTTGAGAGAGTTTTTGAGCTAGGTGTCTATTGCCGTTGTTTTTGTTCAGGGCTTCTAGTGTTTTAATCTCATTACGGAGTTCGTTCATTGTTTGTATCCTCTGCCTTTTTTCCCGTGCACATATTTGTAAAATAATCCCTCTAATAAAGGCCCTGTGTGCACACCACAGCACTGGGATCAGATACAGAGTGATTATTCAAAGAAAAAAACTATTGTTTGCAATGCTGGTGGCATGGGGAGACCTTTGAAAGATACGGGAAGTTGCCTGCCACATATAGGCAGGACTTGGTGTGTGCCACTCCACTACATTTATAGACACAGGTGCTTGGTCTGACCACGTAATGTCGTGTATGGTGGAGGAGGACACTGCCTGTAAAAATAACTTATCGACAAGTATCAAATCAATCCTAGAATATGAATTATGTTTAGAGGAGTGGAAGGTGTAATCTCGTTCGTTGGTGTGTTGACACCTCCACACATCATAAATGTCTTCCGAGTTCAGAAAGGTTTGTAGTGTAGGTGGAGAGCGTTTAGCCCTGGAGGTAGTGTCTATCGTATAGTCCGATGTGATATTGTGGTCTCCACATATCTCCAGCAATCCTTTTTGGATGGTAGCAATTGTGCAGTATAGCCTTTTCAAGAAGCAGATTTGATGGGAGTTAGGTGCACACAAGTTCACAACCATGAAAGGTTTATTGTTAGGTTCTCCCACTAGTATGAGGTATCACCCGGCTGAGTCAATGTGGGTTTCCTTCAGGCTGAAGGCCACGGTGTCCCCAATGGCGATGAGAATGCCCTTCTGTTTAGTGGGGGCTGAGGTCGAAAAAATATGGGGGGAAATTCTTGTGCTGGAAGTGAGGAGTATTGCTGGCTGAAAAGTGGGTCTCCTGAATACAGAGGACATCAGCCTGGAGTTTGAACGCCTCTCTCCAGACTGAGGCTCTTTTAGCTGGGTGGCTGAGGCTGTTAACATTGAAAGAAACTATGTTAAGAGCCATATGTATGGGGAAGGTGAGGATGCTGACAATACCTTAGACATTGTGACGCGGGTTCTTTTCCTGCAGGTCTCTGGTGAAAGGCTGAGTTGAGTAGACTTTTCATTCCGATTATGGTGGTAATAAGGCATAGTTAATAAGGTTGCTGTGCAGGTCAGACAGGTAATAGGGGAAGAAAAGGATGGGAGAAAAAAAAGTCAAAGCACATAAAAGCAAATAGTTCAGTAAAAAGGTGTATTCAAATTTGAATGTGAAGGCAGAACAGCTGCCCATAACTCAGGAGGGGAAAATTGCGCACTGAGTACTCCAGAGTGCTTCAGGAACCTAGGTGAATGTAGAAATTTCTATAAACGGGTGATTATGAGTTCTTTCTAAACAGCATTTGCCAGTCATACTGGGTGTGCAATCTTGCTGAGCGTGGGGGCCCTTCAGTTGTTTGGTCAGGATATCTAGGGAGCGTAGCAGTACTAGTCCGTGCAATCACAGTGGTATTCCCCTCGTGTGTGACTGTATCTTAACAGGGTATCACAGGCAGTAGGGATTTCTGTTTCTGCATTGTGAATTGTGAAAGATCCGCATAGAGTTGGACGTGTGCAAATTTTTCTTGAGGTTGTTGGTTTTTGTGGAAAGCAGACATGAATTGCTCTTTAGTATGATAAAAATGCACCCACATCAGGACATCTCGGGGTATGTCACCTGGGAGATGGGATGGCTTTGGTAGCCTATGTATGCGATTGACAAGCATTTAGGATTCAGGTATGGAGGGCAGAAACACATTTATTAGGTCATGGGCATATTGTTGAAGTTGTGCAGGGAGTATAACTTCAGGGACCCCCCTAATCTTAACATTGTTTCTCCTGGACCTGTCCTCGAGTTCCACCACCTTGACTTTGAGCCATGTGATGTCATCAGAGTGATCGTTATGGGCATCGATCAAAGTGTTGTGTGAGAATGCAAAGTCCCCCATTTTTCTCTCAATATGATCCACTCTTCCACCCAGTTCACCCACTTAAGCTTTAAAGGTAGTCATACACTGTAGCACGTCAGTATGAATGGAGCTGCGGAGTGAGACAAGCATGCCTTTAAGCATGGTGTCTGACACTGGTTTATCAGTGGTGGGGAATGCAGAGAAGGGGTCTGCTAGCTCCCTCGTGTCCTCCATGGAGTCCTGACATGTGCTCACCTGCCGAATGTCTTCAGCCATGCATGGCTTTGATTTAGTAGGTCTGTGGGAAAGAGGTGTTGAGGCATCAGGAGAGTGGTGAGCGGGGCCCTCCTGTGATCCTGGGCTCGATGAGGCTTAGCGAGAGATGCTGGAAAGAGGAGAGCCGTCTCATCGGCATGAACCGAGTTTCTTCGGTTGAGCCATTTCTTTGCACTTACGGGTCATCCTGTGGATGTGTTAGCATCTTTAGGCAGTCGGTGGTGGCTGTATGGGCTTACAATGATGTCCCAAAGTTGGTTGGTTCCCTACGTTGGAGCGGAGCTGTGCATTTAAGCTTCCATTTGGCAGTGGGGTAGCCACACCCGATTCAATGATTTTTGATATTTGTTTATATTTCCTGATTCAGCGCTGCACTCTTATATATTGATTCTTGTGCACATGCATATGGGAATTTGATCAGTGCTAGCAGCTGGTCTTTTGAATACCTTTCACACACACACACATACACACACACTGTGTTTCTAGTACATATATAGTTAGTTTTGGCTAGCTCACAAGACTCTATCACATATATATTTACAATAAAATATATACTGCATCAATGTGACTCTTGCGTTTGAGGAAAGATATGATCCTATTGCCTAAAGATCAGTGTCAAAACCAGTGTGCTTAATCATTTACAATCTTTTGTAAGATGGTGCGTTGGAGTGCCTTCTAACCAAAAACCATTTATAGCCATGAAAAAAGGACATCATGATTATGGGAGAAGTCCTGTAAGCAACATTGATAATGTTGGACATCTGCTTTATGAGTAGCTAATACTTTAAGACATGGGTTGCATGGTGTTGCATTATATATATATAGTTAGCTGGATGTCTCACTTTCAAGGAGGACTGTCTTTGTAGCCAAGTGTTTAGGTTGGGTATTTGTGGTGTTATTGTGATATTGAATTATGTTACTAGAGTCTTTTACAAAAGCTTTGGATTTGGTGCACACCAGCAGAGCTGCAAAACTGTTCTATTTGGTTTGAAGAGCTGCCATAGTCTTCCTTCCTTTACCACAATTTGTAGAACTGTCACTGACACTGTTTCAATATTTGGTAGTCTTTAGTCTGGCCATGGAGGGGTACATTTTTTCCTAAGAATGAGTAGGGAGATATCTGTTCGGTTTTGCACAGTAGTCTACTGAGTACCAGGACCCACCATTTTTGTAACTAAGCAGAGACTTTACATACTTCACTGCAGATGAGCAATTGGAAATCTGTTCCATCAGGAATTTGTCAAAGTGAACCCAATTATAAATTTTGTTGGGAAAATATTCAATAGCCCTGGAAGTATAGCTTAACTGTCAAAAAAAATAATGGTCCAAAATACCACTTACTAACTCAGTCTGTGTCAGTCTGTGTCAGTGTAGTGTGGGTGGGATTTCCCTGAAGCAGGAAGCCTGAGCTACAAGGGAGTGCAATCTTTCCACCCTGTGGGTGAATGCTGGATACCCAGAAGAGTCTAATGGGAATATGGGAATCCCCTCCTCTGTGATGAAGTGACTTCATGTTAGAATGTTCTTGCACTAATAAGGAAATAGTATACTTCTTTATTTCGAAAGCACCTAATGTTGACGTATATTACATTTTTATGTGTTCTTGGGTTAGAGTTGGCTGAAATTCTTGCCTCATAATTCCCCATAGTATTAAATAGTTGATCCACATATGATTCCAATAGAGCATGGGCCTTCTTTTTTGGGGTCCTGTTGTCTCTCTTCCACACTAAGACATAACTGGTAAGTAAGCCTTTGGACTGCTTTATTGATTTTACCTGAACAAATGAGGTTCATTGCTTCCAAGCAAACTCCAGCTTGGACTGAACCAGCTAAATTTGCTGAGAATTCTGATGCATGTCAATCAGTTCATGTATCCCTAATCCTAACATTCCTCTACTGGACAGTAAAGGACTGGTCTCACTTGCAGGGGGATTTGGAAACACTTAAAATTGAGGTCCTCATACTGTATAAAGAACAATCCTGCTCAATTCAAATAACAGCAAACTAGACAATTCTTGACTATGTCTTAATAACTACTTGCTTTTTTCACTGACCAAGGGAAATAGCAGGCTTTTTGTGGTGTCTCCATTTATGCAGAATATTCACTTTTAAAAAGTATGGTTTCACTTTAAGGGTTTTATTACCATTGAGGATGAATGCAAGTAAATTGTTCTGTATACAGTTTTGAAAGGTTATTGTGAGATGAAAAGAACTGTATATACCAGGCCTTATTCCTGTCTTGCTATATAAAAGTGTAGCGCTTCTCAAAACTTCAAAAACCAAACATAATTATGCCTTCCTTACATAAGCATAATGAGTGCAAACTTACCAATACATTCAGTGAAAAATTCCAGTATGAAATAGTGCACATAACATGTAAAATTTTACATAAGTTTTGATTACTATATAAACATATATGTGTGACTATAAAGTGAAAAAAAGAGTTTAAAAAAAATCCAAAAGACAAAAAAGAGGAAAAAAGAGTCCCAATAAGGCAGTATAGAGTCACTTGTGTATAATATCCTTCTATGGTCCACAAGTGTGCAGGAAATATGTTACACCTCCTTCATAAAAAACTCGTGCATTAACCACGTGATGTTCCCGTCACCAAGCGAATTGAACACTTACCGGAATTATTGGATCCTCACAAATTTACATTTGGGGAATCATACAAACTTTTGCAAACATATGCAGATTCTTTCAGCAGCCAGTTATCCAGGGGGACCTTGAATATAACTAATCCCTTCGTATGTTGAGAGGTATTTTAACTCCAGCCAGACATATCCATAGGCATGATTAAATACATATAAAGAAAAAACAGGGACCAAAAATAGTGTAATTCCGTTTTTTATAGAAAAATAAAAAAAAAAGTACAAAACTCACATGTGTACAGTAGTTTGAGCGCTTTTAAAAATGTTTTAAAAATGTTTTAAAAATGCTTTTAAAAATGCTTTTAAAAATGTTGCACAATTTTAAAAGAGGTCCAATATGTTTTTACAATACGGGCTTATATACAACATAAAATAATAGAAGTTAACCCTGGCTTTTTGGAATTATTTCATAATGAGGTGTGGAACGCACGCCGACGGCCATTTTATACCGGAAAGTAAGTTCCGGTGACACGGGCTGAATGAATTTGTGCCTAATTGGGGGTCTTGGTATTTAACCACTTCCCACCCGGCCGATGCATATATACGGCCGGGTGGGAGCCGTCTACTCCTGATAGGACGTTCAGGAACGTCATTCAGGAGTAGCGGGATCGCACGCGCGCGCGCCCGCGCAGCGGCGCGATCCCGATGTGCTCGTGTCACCCGGACACGGCACATCTCAGATCGGCAGGAGGGCTCTGTGATTGGCCCTCCTGATCGCATGACGGCCGTGTCCAATCACGGCCGTCATGTGATGTAAACAAACAGCCGGTTGCTAGGCAATCGGCTCTCCTCTCCTCACACGGAAGTCACCGCTGAGGAGAGGAGAGCAGAACGCTGCAGCCGGCTGATGATCAGTGAGTATGGGCTGCTTTTTACAGCTTTTTACTCACTGATCATCAGTGTAGTGTAAACACACAACACACCACACAGTACAAACACAGTCCCCACATATGTCCCCAAAACACACATGTCCCCAAAACATACATGTCCCCAAATAATAAAAACACATGTCCCTAATAATAAAAACATGTCCCCCACATATGTCCCACTAAAATCACATGTCCCAATGATTATCTGCACACATATGTACGTGATCACCTGCACACATATGTACATGATCATTTGCGTACATATGTCCGTGATCACACAAACCAATTATTATACACTTAACGGAATTTTTTTTACCAAAAACATGTAGCAGAATACATTTTGGCTTAAATTTATGACAAAATTTGATTTTATTGGATTTCTTTTCAAATAGAAAAAAGAAAATATTGTTTTTTTTCCAAATTTTCGCTATTTTTGCGCTTATATCGCAAAAAAAAAAAACGGAGTCGTGAATAAATAACACCAAAATAAAGCTCTATTTGTGCGAACAAAATGATAACAATTTCATTTGGGTACAGTGTAGCATGACCGCGCAATTGTCACTGAAAGCGCTAGAGCGCTGAAAGCTGAAAATTGGGCTGGGAAGGAAGGGGGTGAAAGTGCCCTGTATTGTAGTGGTTAAGTAAGTAGGTTGCAGTTGAGTGGTACCCCAGATGACGTCTTCTACGACGAAACGCGTCGGGACTCTACTGCAATCGTGTTTTATCTTGATAAGCGCTCAAACTACTGTACACATGTGAGTTTTGTACTTTTATTTTTTATTTTTCTATAAAAAACGGAATTACACTATTTTTGGTCCCTGTTTTTTCTTTATATGTATTTAATCATGCCTATGGATATGTCTGGCTGGAGTTTAAATACCTCTCAACATACGAAGGGATTAGTTATATTCAAGGTCCCCCTGGATAACTGGCTGCTGAAAGAATCTGCATATGTTTGCAAAAGTTTGTATGATCCCCCAAATGTAAATTTGTGAGGATCCAATAATTCCGGTAAGCGTTCAATTCGCTTGGTGACGGGAACATCACATGGTTAATGCACAAGTTTTTTATGAAGGAGGTGTAACATATTTCCTGCACACTTGTGGACCATAGAAGAATATTATACACAAGGGACTCTATACTGCCTTATTGGGACTCTTTTTTCCTCTTTTTTGTCTTTTGGATTTTTTTTAAACTCTTTTTTTCACTTTATAGTCACAAATATATGTTTATATAGTAATCAATACTTATGTAAGATTTTACATGTTATGTGCACTATTTCACAGTGGAATTTTTCACTGAATGTATTGGTATAAGTTTGCACTCATTATGCTTATGTAAGGAAGGCATAATTATGTTTGGTTTTTGAAGTTTTGAGAAGCGCTACACTTTTATATAGCATTGTTTACTTCACACTCGATACCCTAGTGATGTGTTAGCAGCTCTCCTGTGTGTTTTACTTTATTTCTCGGTAAGAATAGCGCAGTGTTTGGTTGCAAAAATTTACCTTATTCCTGTCTTACCTTTGAAATTTGTCAAAACTGTTTTCACGTGTAGATAATAGAGGCATTTAGGGGATCTTTTTTAATGAATGGCAGGGATCAACATACAGGACCTAGCTCAGTCAAAGTCTACCAATACTGAAGTGAATCTGTTCTGTATGCTTTATTCAGGTGTTCTTGCTTTATTGTTGCTGCCACCTACTAACAAATCTAATAACTATTAGGCCGCGTACACACGGGCGGACTGTTCGCCCAACTTTGTCCGTCCAACAGTTTCGGCAAACAGTCCGCTCAAAATTAGCATGGACGGACATGGCCACACACGACGAACGAACAGTTTGCTGAAACCGTGCGCGATGACGTGAACGGCACGTACGACGGGACGAAAAATACGACGTCCTATACACTGCATTATAGCTTTCGGCGTGAAAATCCTTTCTGAGCATGCGCGCAACTTTGTTTGACGAACAAGCCTACACACGAGCGGACTGTTCGCTGAAACAAGGTTTCAGCGGACAGTTTTTCGGAATTTCCGAAAAACCTTGTCCGTCCAACTGTCCGCTGAAACTGTCCGCTGAAAGCCCACACACGAGCGGACTGTCCGCCCAAACACTGTTCAGCGGACAAAGTTGGGCGAACAGTCCGCCCGTGTGTACGCGGCCTTACATTTTATTTAGTCTCAGCTGTTGTTTTAAACACTTTTGTATAACAAAAAAATACAATAGCACACATCTTTTACTGGGGAGCCTAGTCAATAAATTGTGTCTGCCTGCTTTCCACTGAAAACTGAATTGAAGTATGAGACCCCAAAGTGATACAATGGCTTTAACACTTTGCAGATTGTCCAGCAGAATACAGCCTGATCCTCTTTTGCTGAACAAGTTAACAGGAGTGTGCAAAGAATTAATAAGTCCTTTGCTCTCTTATCATTATTTTTCTCATTGCTTTTTTAAATGAATGTGTGTTTAAATAAAGGACCATCCTACACATCTGCTGCTCTAGCCACTTTAATTCCACAGTGAGCAGAAAAAGCCAATTAAAGACTTAGGACTGGTTACCACGGAAACAAAGAATGTTGTAATCCAAATGTTGTCTATGGACAGACGGGAGGCCTGAGTGATTGAGAAGCAAGCAATGGACCAATAAGTGCACTGCCCAAAGATCAATATATTTTATTTATCTGCAGAAATATGTATTCCTCAGTCTTCATCATGCTGAAAAAGCAGCAATAGACAGACATTCTCGACAATTTCTGCACACTTAATTCAGCCAATATATACAGTAATTTAGTCACTAGTACAAAGATTGTGTTGCTGTGATAACTGTTGGTAATATTAGTCACCAAAGTGAACCTGTTTTATTTTAACCACTTAAGTCTAAACACTTTCGCCCCCTCAAGTCCAGCCCATTTTAAGTACTGTCACACTTTGAATGAGAATTATTCAGTCTTGAAAAATTTTACCAAAATTACCTTTTTATCATTTTTTAGACAGTTTCCTTTTGGTGGCATTTAATTACCACTGGGTTTTCATGTTTATTGTTATATAAAAAAAAATACTGCATTTAAAACAAAAAAAAAACATGTTTTTCTTCTAATTTCTTTTATAACATTTTGCAAATAAATAATCTTTCTTGATAAATTTAGATCAAATTGTATTCTGATTAATTTCTTTAGTAAAAAATACCCCAAATTCATGTATATTATTTAGTCTGTGTGAACGTTATAGAGTCTAAAAATGATGTTATATACTGTGTATTTAAAATTGCTCAATCTTGATGTATGGATGGCCCCTCTCATTCCCTGAAGCTCTAAAATGCCAGGACAGTACAAATATCCTCCAAATTACCCCTTTTTGGAAAGTAGGCAGTCCAAGGTATTAAGTAAGAGGCATGGTGAGTTTTTCAAAGTTGAAAATTTCTGTCACTATTTTTTGGAAAATTAAGAAATGTATTTTTTTTTACACAAAGTTGCCATTTTAACACGATTTTCTTTTCACACACACAGGTCAAGTATACTTATAATCACACCCCTATGCACATTTTGCTCTGCCCCCTGAGTAGACATGGGCCAAACCCCCCCCCCCCCCCCCCCGTTGATTTTGCAGCAGAGCTCAATGAAATGTATCAATGCAATTTTATTTTTATGATAGTTTTTTCAGGAGCAGTCATTATAATTATGCTTATAGTGCAACAATAAAAATGAAAATGCCTTTAAATATAGTGCCTGGCGGTCCCCTTAATGTGCCTGTAAAGTGTCACATCTGTAGCATGCATAAAACATGCTGCAGCAAACAGGACATTTCTAAAGAAAAAATAAAACAAGTCAAATCCCATTTAAAATTACTCACGGTTACAATTGCTGGCTTCTGTCTATTGAAAACATAGAAAAAATTGGCATGGGGTCCCCCCCTAGTTCCATACCTTCAGATCTGGTATGTATTTGAAGGAGAACCCCACACCAAAATGATAAAGAAAATGGTGTGGGGTCCCCCCAAAATCCATACCAGACCCTTATCCAGGCATGCAGCCTGGCAGGTCAGGAAAGGGGGAGACAAGCGAGCCCACCCCTCCTGAACAATACCAGGCCACATACCCTAAACATGGGGGGGTGGGTGCTTTGGGGAGGGCAGGCTCTGTGACCCATTGTGCCCATGCTCTTGAGCACGTACACAAACAGTGAATGTGGGAGGACATACAGGTATGGGAAATGGTTAAACTAGTAAAAGTCTGTCTAAAAAGAGGCACCCTAAAATACCTGTACCTTCATCAGTAAGATCAAAAACTACAGTGTATCTGATTTGGTTTCACATTGCTATTGGAGCTTGACTTTTTCTGACTTCATGTCAGGCTCTTTACTCAGCTGTAGAAGCATGTTCACGCATTTTAAGGTGCAACACAATGTGGACTGTGGCTGTTATTTCTTTTCTTTATGTTTATTGTAGGATATGTCTTGCATTGCACCTTAAATGTGCACCCTATTTCAGTGCCTAGACACTGTAATGGTGCCACACAATCTTTTTCTAGCCGGACCTTAGCTGCCCTATCTCTAATGTTTGTGAAGAAACCAAAAACTGTTTGTGAAAAAAAAACCTACTTGCACCTTGATGTTTGCGGCCTACGTCAGTGCTCAGGCACCCAAAAATATTTGTAGCTCTTGTCTCTCATAATATACAATCTAATGTTTATTTCAAGATAAAACCTGGCCAATATCTCCTTCTTACATTGCAGTCTTACCAACTGCTTACATACAGTCCAGCCACTGTACAATATTTGTGACTGATGTCTCTCAAATAATACACTCTCATTTTTATTTCATGATAAAATCTGTCTGGTCTCTTCCTAATTACATTTTGACCTTACAAAGCTGCTTAAATACAGTTCAGCCACAGAACAGTATTTGTGGATGTTATTTCTCAAAAAATACACTGTCTTATTGCAAAAAAAAACTGCTTTGTGTCTTTCTATTTGCTGCTCATTCTAATGCTACAATGTTACAACCGCATACCCAAAATCTACATTTTGGATATTTTGGGAATAACTGGGGGTATGGGGATGGTTTTAACCACTTAATCCCCGGACCATTTTGCTGGCCAAAGACCAAACCACTCTCTGTGATTCGGCACTGCGTCACTTTAACTGACAATTGCGCGGTTGTGCGATATGGCTCCCAAACAAGATTGACATCCTTTTTTTCCTACAAATAGTGCATCCTTTTGGTGGTATTTGATCACTCCTAAGGTTTTTATTTTTTGCGCTATAAACAAAAAAAAGAGCAATGGTTTTGAAAAAATGCATTATTTTTTACATTTTTCTATAATAAATATTCCCCAAAAATATATAAAAAAAACATTTTTCCTCAGTTTAGGCCAATACGTATTCTTCTGCATATTTTTGGTAAAGAAAATCGCAATAAGCGTTTATTGATTTGTTTGTGCAGAAGTTATGGCGTTTACAAAAAAGGGGATAGTTTTATGGCATTTTTATTAATTTTGTTTTACTAGTAATTGTGGAGATCAGCAATTTTTATCATGACTGCGACATTATGGCGGACACATCAGACATTTTTGAAACATTTTTGGGACCATTGTCATATATACAGCAATCAGTGCTATACAAATGCACTGATTCCTGTGTGAATGACACTGGCAGTGAAGGGGTTAACCACTAGGTTGCAGTGCAGGGGTTAAGTGTGTCCGGGGCGTGTTTATAACTGTGGGGGGGTGTGGCTGTGTGTGACATATCACTGATCTCTGCTCCCGATGACAGGGAGCAGAGATCAGTGACACGGTCACTAGGCAGAACGGGGAGATGCTTGTTTACATTAGCATCTCCCCATTCTTCCTCACCGTGAGACGATCACGGGTATCCCCTCGGTGATCAAGTCCGCAGAACCCGTGATCCCGCCGGTGGTGTGCACAAGATGGCATGGCGGCAAATTTAAAGGGACGTACAGTTACACCCATTTTCCTGTCCATGCCACTCTGCCGACGTACATCGGTGTGCGCCAGCGGGAAGTGGTTAAAGTGTTTTTGTGAACTCTGTTTTAATATTTTATTAAACTTTTGGGACAACATAGCGTGGCTAAAATTTATGGCTTTAGCTTTATTTTTCTTTAAGAATAAACTGTCCCATAGCTTTGGAGAACTGTTGTGACTGCTACTGTCATTAAATTCAAGCCTATTACCACTGGAAAAAGAAACACATTTCCCAATCAAAATATCTAATACTCCTTTTTCAAGTTGTATTCAATCCCATTGGTGTGCTGCTACTGTATTTGAGCCAAGATAATGTAAAAGTTAAAAAGAAAACCAATATTTAGGGCCAAAATATGGCATCACTGGTGCTGACTGTGAAGATGGTGCTGTTCCATAACAGTAGATAAAGTATTTTTCCAAGCATATAATTTAGAGGATTGGTGTTTTTTCCCATGTCACTCTCAAAATTGCATTAAAAAGACCTTACCCCCATTGTACCTTATTCTTAAAGAGAAGTAAAACCCATCTTTTCCCCTGCAAAGTAAAAGTATAATGGGCTAGTATGCATAACATACTAGCCCATTATGTGGCACTTACCTGCAAACAAAGTCCGTGATGTACCCGCTGGTTGGCGCATTCATCTTCACCTCTCTTCCTTACGGGACCACAGACTCCGGCTCTGTGACTGGTCAGAGTGGCGTGATCGCGCAAGCCGTTTCTTCACAGCTCATGTGTCGATGACATCATCGGTGCTGTGTACAGCAAATATCTCCTAAACGGCGCACGTTTAGGAGATATTTATAGTACCTATAGGTAAGCCTTTTTATAGGCTTACCTATAGGTAAAAGTAACACAGATAGGTTTATAACCACTTTAAAACATGCTTTGTTACAGTAAATGTTCTCCATAGTGGTGTTTTTAGCTTTCTTGCTATTAGTGTTGAAAATTACCAATTTAGTATCAAGATTCACCCCTCTCCCCTTCCCATAGATAATATGTTTCAATGCTAACTTTATTAATGTTTTTTTTCAGATTTCAAGGAGGATTCAGCTAAACTCCCTGTGGAATGTACCTAGCCCGGTTTTCCAATTCCTAGTAAACAGATGCTTTCCCTTTTGACTGCATGTTATTGAGAAAGAGAGTACAATAGATTAAGATACACATACTGGAATTTTCTGAGAATATATCTGTTCACAAAGGACATCTATTATTAATTCAGTTGGTGAGTGAACAAAATATTTACATTAAGACAGTAACTAACAGGGATGACCCAATGTTCAAGTCGAACATAAGTTCGACTCGAACATCGGGTGTTCACCAAATAGCGAACAATTTGGGGTGTTCACAGCAAATGCGAAAGCTGCAGAACACCCTTTAAAAGCCTATGGGAGAAATAAAATATGCACATTTTTAAGGCTTATATGCATGGTATTGTCATAAAAAAAGTGTTTGGGGACCTGGGTCTTGCCCCAGGGGACATGTATCAATGCAAAATAAAGTTTTAAAAACTTTAATTTTTTTGCGAGCAGTGATTTTAATAATGCTTAAAGTGAAACAATAAAAGTGAAATATTCCTTTATATTTCATACCTGGGGGGTGTCTATAGTATGCTTGTAAAGTGGCGCATGTTTCCCGTGTTTACAGCAGTCCCTGCACAAAATAACATTTACTAATTTTTAAAGTACCCACGGCTATAATGAATTGTTGGTCTCGGCAATACTCATAAAAGTCATTGAAAAAAAAACGCATGTGATTGCCCCCACAGTCCATTACCAGGTCTGGTATAAAGGTTAAGGGGAACCCCGAACCAAGATTTTTAAAAAATTGTGTGGGTGTCCCACCAAATTCCATACCAGGCCCTTCAGGTCTGGTATGGATATTAAGGGGAACCCCATGCCAAAATAAAAAAATGGCATTGGGTCCCTCCAAAAATTCATACCAGACCCTTATCCGAGCATGTAACCTGGCAGGCTGCAGGAAAAGAGGGGGACGAGAGAGCGCCCCCCTCCTGAACTGTACCAGGCCACATGCCCTCAGCATGGGGAGGGTGCTTTGAGGTAGCCCCCCCAAAGCACCATGCCCCCATGTTGATGGGGACAAGGGCCTCATCCCCATAACCCTTGCCCGGTGGTTGTGGGGGTTTGCAGGCGGGGGCTTATTAGAATCTGGAAGCACCCTTTAACAAGGGAACCCCCAGATTCCAGCCTCCCCTACCATTTCACAAAAAAGTGAAATTGTAAAAATGACATGACATGGCTTGGGACAAGTTCTTTATTAAAAAAAAGTGTCCCACAAAGTATTTTTTTTCTTCTCTTGCTACGCTGAGGGACCAAAAAAAAACCACGACCGACCCACCTCCATGGGAGGCTCCCTCTGTATGATGCATCTTTGCTTTGGCAGTTCTTTTATAACTGAGGGCAGGGCCACACCGTGACGTTCCCGGGTGACCCACCCCCCTTTGATGCACGGGGACTTCTCTATGGGTTTCAGAGGGGGCAGGCTACCTGTTTATGTAACCGGGTGGCCCCACTCCCCTCTGATGCTACTGGGGGTGGGCATCAAAAGGGCCTGATATGGAATTTGTGGGGACCCCCTTGCAATCCCAGGCTGGGATCTGGGGGTCTCCTTGTTAAAAGGGGCTTCCAGATTCCAATAAGCCCCCTGCCCGCAGACCCCCACAACCAATGGGCAAGGGTTGTGGGGATGAGGCCCATGTCCCCATATCAACATGGGGACATAGTGCTTTGGGGGGCTACCCCAAAGCACCCTCCCTACTCTCCATGTTGAGGACATGTGGCCTGGTACGGTTCAGGAGGGGGGGTGCTCTCTCATCCCCCATCTTTTCCTGTGGCCTGCCCCCACACCGTTTTTTTTTTTTTCATTTTGGTGTGGGGTTCTCTTTAATATCTATACCAGACTTGAAGGGCCTGGTATGGAATTTGGGGGGACCCCCACGTAATTTTTAGTTTTTTTACTTTTGGTTCAGGGTTCCCCTTAATATTCATACCAGACCCAAATGACTTTTACGTGTATTGCCAATGCAACAATTCATTATAGCCAGGAGTACCTTTAAATTACTTTTTTCTTTAGAAATGTCATTTTGTGCAGGGACAGTTCTAAGCGTGGGAAACATGCGCCCCTTCACAGGCATACTATAGACACCCCCCAGGTACGAAATTTAAAGGAATATTACACTTTTATTGTTTCACTTTAAGCATTATTAAAATCACTGCTCCTGAAAAAAAACGTTTTTAAAACTTTGTTTTGCATTGATACATGTCCCCTGGGGCAGGACCCAGGCCCTCAAACATTTTTTATGACAACAACTTAATATATAAGCCTTTAAAATTAGCACTTTTGATTATTCATGTTTGTGTCCCATAGACTTTAACTGTGTTCGCACAAATTGTTTGCAAAAATTGTTTGCATGTTCTGCTGCGAACTGAACCAAGGGGGTGTGTTTGGCTCATCCCTAGTAACTAAGGATAGAGTGGGAAGAAAAGAATAAAACTCATACAGAATGTGGGTCAACCTCCACTCATGGTAGCGCATAAAGGTGGGGAGACAGATTTTCTAATTTTCGTGGCCAAGGTTAATCTTTCTATTCAGATCAGAGATCACAATTAACAGACAATTTTTCACTTACATGTGGTTCAAAATGTTTTGATTATAATACATTAGATTTCATTTTATTAAAAAAGATTATTAAAAGAAGGACAGAACACAACCCCTAAGTCCAAACTTTTAAGAGCAATGGGTACTACACTCGCCTTGATTTCCTCTTTTCCTCCTACAAGAATTCAACTTACCCCGAGAAAACACATTTAGATGATTTCTTAGTCAAGCAAAGTTCAAACTAGATAAGTAATTTACCTACACACTCTTACAAAAGATTCAAACGTAGAAATATTAGGCAACGATTTGCCTGTTTGCCCTAGAAAAAAACAAAGGTAAATTCAAAACAATAAAAGATATTCATCTTTTTTATCTTAACACACATTTTAAAGTACTAAAATTTGAAGAAACAAAATGTTCCATTGGGAGGTATAATTGTTGATGGAGGTAAACTGAGCAGTACATAACACAGGTGGTTATTACTAGGGATGGGCGAACGGTTCAGCCTGAGCATAAGTCCGGTCTGAACTTTCATTTCAGTAATCTTGACATTAGTATGTAGCTAGAGTAGGGACAGTTCAGTGTAGTGACGGTTGAACACTGTCTATTTGATTGCGTACTGCCATATAGTATTGTGTGCGTTACTGCCAATTTAACGCCACATCGTTTTGCGTGCGTTACTGCCTGTTTACCGCCATATAGTTTTGTGTGTGCTACTGCCAGTTTAACACAATATAGTTCTGTGCATCGCTGTATGTTTATTATATATTGCAGTATATTATATTGTATCCGTGGAGTGTGTCTGTGTAGTGTGAGTACTCAAATTAAAGTGCATCAAACACCTCTTTACATTGATTAAAGTGCATCTATGTACAGATTTCAACTTCTTCTTTACATTTGGTTATAAGCACCGCCCCCTCCCTCCCAATAATGTCTGGGAGGACAACAAGGAGAGGCAGACATTCCCTTAAATAATAAATGTGTCCACAGGCCGGCTAATGTTTATATTTGTCTGTCTGGTTTGTGGCGGTGAGCTGTCACTGCTCCCCCCCATGATGGTGCAACCTCCTGTTGACTGGTTGGTTTGTGAACTGGTCGTTGCACCCACTGATTGGGCGCACTGGAATTTTCTGGTCCGCACAATACCCTCTCCCCCTACTCACAACTACTCTTTACTCTTTTCTTCCTTCCCGATTTCTTCGGCTAACTCTTCACCTCTTCACTCTTCCTCTCCTCTTTGCTGTGGTGGATCGGCTCGCGCGGACCCGGGGTTACTACCTTATGCTTTGCTTTTTTTTTGGTCCCCATGGCCCCCTTGAATATTTTGTCCCTAAATGTGAAAGGGCTTAACTCTCCCAACAAACGTGTTAAGGCCTTCAGGACATTCATCTCGCTGAAAGCTAGTGTAGTAGCTTTGCAAGAAACACACTTTGCTGCCAAGTCCACCCCCAAATTCTTTCATACCAAATTTCCCCAAGTTTACGCCGCCTCCGCCACTTCTAAACATAGGGGAGTCCTCTTGGCATTTCATCATTCCCTTCTTTTTTCCCCAACCTCTGAAATCAGGGACCCTGAGGGCCGCTACCTGATTGTTTCAGGTCACATACAGGACACGGAGGTCACCTTTGTATCTTACTACGCCCCTAACACAAACCCCAATCCCTTTTTTTCACACCTGTTACGAGTAATTAAAGATCACAGTAAAGGAGCTTTGTTCCTTTGTGGTGACACTAACCTTGCCCTACATCCTCACTTGGACAAAACCCCTTACACATCTGAACATTTCTCCCCGTCGCAACAATTGCGCACACAATTTAGACAAGCAGCCCTTGTGGACACATGGAGGGAATGTAATCCTCTTAAGCGGAATTATACCTTCTATTCTAATCCCCACAAATCTTTTTCTAGAATTGACCACATTTTTATTAAGGTATCTTCTACACCCACTCTCTTACATTCTCACATCCAGCCGATCACATGGTCAGACCACTGCGCGGTGATCACGACCTTAACCTCAATGCTCCCACGTAGCACTGACAGGACTTGGTCCTTGAATGAAACCCTACTATCCAATCAATCCTACTGTCTTGATATCCAAGTAGCACTAAATGAATACGTATCCACTAACAACACACCGGGTATATCCCCTACTCTGCTTTGGGAAGCTCACAAACCAGTCATACGTGGCACCTGCATCTCGGTATCTTCCCACCTCAATAGAGATAGGCGACATAGAATACAACACTTGGAGGAAGATCTTCAGCGTCACTTTCTCCAATTCCAAGCTACCCCATCAGAAGCCAATAGACTAACCCTGGAAAAAACAAAGCTCGCCTTTGACTTACTGTTAGCTGAGGACGCAGATAAAGCAATACGTAAATCGGCCCACACGGTATACACTAAGGCAAACAAACCTGACACGTTCCTAGCCATGCGATTGCGACAACCTGAAAGGTCTTTTAAACCCATTAGACTAAAGCTAAATCGAGGTGGCCTGACCAGTAACCCTATCAAAATTCTATCTGAGTTCAAATCACGACTGTCTAAGTTATACGAACCCGGAACCCCCTTCTCTAGTTCCCGAGCTGACTCACTCCTACAAGCGGTATCTCTTCCCCATTTATCAGCTACTAACCGTGAGTCAATAGATGCCCCCATTTCTACGACGGAGATCCTTGCGGCCATCAAATCCCTGAAACCCCATAAAAGACCTGGCCCCGACGGGCTCCCGGCGACCTATTATAAGAAATTTGCGCATACGCTCTCCCCCTTCTTACTAATTCATTTAACTCTCTTCTCCAGCAGCAATCTCTTGGCAGAGATACCTTAACGGCTATTATCTCAATGATTCCTAAACCAAACACAGACAACACCCTATGGTCTAACTTTAGGCCAATATCGTTACTTAATGTCGACATTAAGATTCTTGCCAAAGTCCTTGCACTTCGTCTGAATCCCCTGATAGGGAAACTAATACATAAAGATCAGGTAGGATTTATCCCCCGTAGACAAGCCAGCGATAACATCAGAAGGGTCATTCTTCTTCAGCATCTTGCTAAATCTCGGAATATCCCCATGCATTTGCTCTCACTAGACATACGCAAAGCGTTCGACACGGTATCATGGCCGTATCTACAATATATCCTACGTTACTGGGGTTTCGGTCCCCACTTTCTAAGCTGGATAACGGCCTTATATACCCAACCTCGAGCTTATGTTCAGTATGCGGGTTTCCGGTCTGAATTCTTCCCTATCCACCGGGGGACGAGGCAGGGTTGCCTCCTCTCCCCCATACTATTTGCATTAGCTATAGAGCCCTTGGCAGCGTTGATTAGAGCTGACCCAAATATTAAGGGGTTAGAAGTAGCATCTACCACCCATAAAATCTGTCTGTTTGCAGATGATGCTCTCCTATTTATAACTTCCCCCCACACTACCCTTCCTAATTTATGTAAAGTATTGGACAATTTTGCGGGGATATCGGGACTGGAAGTCAACCAATCCAAATCTAAAGCCCTTGATGTATCTCTGTCTGCAGGAGAGCGTGATAGGTTACGCAATAACTTTCCTTTTCAATGGTCCTCAACCTCAATTCCCTATTTAGGCATACACCTGACAGCTAATCCCTCCCATCTATTCCAACACAACTATCTACCCCTGCTCCGAAAGTTGACAAATCTTTTGGCCGCCTGGCAACCGCTCTGTGTTTCGTGGCTAGGTCGGGTCGTGGCAGTCAAAATGACGGTGCTACCTAAATTACTCTATTTATACCGTGTCCTTCCAACCCCAATACCACCCTATTATCATCGCCTTGTACAAAGCAAAATTTTCAAATACATATGGGGGCCAATTAGACCCAGAATCTCTAAGTCTACGCTCTATCGTCACAAAGCTCAGGGTGGATTGGGCGTACCAAATTTCCGCTATTACTACTATGCGGCCCAGCTAGCCCAGCTCACTCTATATCATGCCAAAACTGAAATACCGATTTGGGTTAGTCTTGAGGCCATAGATGCTCACCCTATTACTATAACCAATCTTCTATGGCTACCCTCCTCGCAAAGAGGTAAACTTACCAACCCGATAACCCAGCACTCAATTAAAGTTTGGGACATGAACCACAAACTTTTTCACCTTAAATCACAACATTTACCGTTGCTCTCTATCTTTGGACACCCCCTATTTGGCCCAGCCTACTCCGAGCCGGGCTTATTTGAGGCCTGGTCTCGGGCAGGCCTGGACCGAATTTGTGATCTTACAAAGTATGGCACGATCAAACCTTTCCCTACCCTACAAGCTCAATTCCGACTCAATTCCGACAATAAGGAATGCTTTCGATATTTACAAATTTCCCATTTTGTAAACTCGCTACCTAAATTTGATAATGTACAAGAATATATGTCACCCTACGAAAAAATATGCGACTCTGACCCACATGCGCCGGGCATTATTTCTCAGTTGTATTCTCATTTCACCTCCCTGCCTGCTCCCCTCCCACCCTATACCTCAAAATGGTCTGCAGACCTTAATATAGACTACAACGATGATATATGGTCGCAAATATGGACCAATACTTGTAAAGCCTCTCAAAATGTTGTTGCCTCTGAGGCAAATTTTAAAGTTCTCATGCGGTGGTATTTGGTCCCCATTAGGATAGCTAAATTTGTCCCGGGTTATCCTGCCTCTTGTTTTAGAGGCTGTGCTGATGCAGGCACTCATTTGCATATCTGGTGGACATGTCCTATTGTTCAAAGTTTCTGGACAGCTATATTCCAGATAGCATCCTTACTTCTGGGATGCCCTATACCACCCGATCCATCTCTAGCCTTACTTAATCTTGCACCCCACAATTGCACTCGAAACTAATTGTCCCTATTTCTCCAACTTACAACGGCAGCAAAGCAAACGATTGCTAGGGCTTGGAAGACGCCTATACTCCCTGTACCCGAAGTTAAAAATAGGGTCACGCAAGCAATGATTCACTGTAAAATTGAGGCGAAAATTCTAGATCGCATGCCCCGATTTCGTAAGATCTGGCAGCCATGGATCACACACTTTCTACCCCCTGGCCTAGACTCCGACCTTATAGGTATCTAAACTTCATCATATTAAAGAGACCCTCATTATACATGCCCGGGGCCCGTGCGGGCCGGTCGATCCACAGCCTTTCTCTCCTTCTCTACTTCCCTCTCTTCTCTTTTCCTTCCTTTATTTCTTTGCTTGTTCCTAGTCTAACTTCTATCACTATCCTATCCCCCTATCGCCGAAAATCGCGGCACTCGCAGTACCTGTACTCTACGCTAACGTATAGATCTTAGCCCGGGGAGTCACCTTCTTTACCTCCCCTGGTGATCCCGGATTATATGACACTTGACTGTTTAATTAGAGTATTACTCTCCTTTATGATCCGAATTGCATAAACCATTGTTCTCTTTGATGTTGTTTTATAGGGACTATGTCCCACTGTTATTGCTTACTTATTGTACACCGAATCTCTTCGCATGCTCAAAGTCTAAATCGTACTGTGTAATTATTTTCTTACTTGCTAATAAAAATGTTTTGAAAGAAATGTGTCCACAGGCAACGGTGGATGTGGTGGTCGGTCCTGAGGCAGGGCATCATTTCCTCTGTTTATTGAGTTTTCCCATGCTATCCAGCGTGCTTTCAGAATGGGCATTCAGTGCTGCAGGAGGTTTCGTTACTGATCATAGAAACGTCTGTCCACAGACTCCGTGTACTGTTTGACTTTTATAAAAATTAATCAGTCCTGGATTACCAGCTATGAAGCCCCTGACACTGATGTCACTGATTAAGTCTTTTTGGGATGTGGAATCTCTGCAGGACTTCGACGAAGCCTAGTTTTGAGGGTGTTCAATCATTTCATCTGGAAATTTGGGGTTTTTGGTATAGGTTTCATGGGCACAATTAACACCCAAAGGCCAATTTTTCTGCACCTGTCTGATAGGTGCATATCTTTGCAATTTTTTACAGCAAGGCAGATTCTTGCTTTCATTGAGATTATCTCTATAGGGTTACGGTGGGAAGGCGCCCCCCTTGACACCCAAGGACCAATTTTAACACACCCATTACTTTATCCAAAGTAAAAGTGACACCAGAATGTATCCAAAAAATCTCTAATCTTGTTTCCAGTGCACTACATTGTGGCCTCATCATACACATTGGCTCCCCAGCTGTTGCTGAGCAAAATAAAGGCAGCTTGCAGGACAAATGTCATTTTTTGTTTTTATAAATTCAATTATTGTTGCAGCAGATTCTAGACATGGTACAGATCTGTTACTTTATAGTTAGACTAAGGAGACCCCCCCCCCCCCCCGGCACTATATTGAAAGGATATTTTCATTTTTAGGCTTTCACTTTAAAAATAAAAAAACACTGCTCATTTAAAAATGAAGTTTTTCACAAACTTTTTTTTTATTGATCCATGTCCCCCAGGGTAGGACCCGGACCCCTATAACCATTATATGCCTAATTACTTGCATTTAAGCCTTCAAAATGGGCACTTCTGATATTTAACATTCGGGTCCCGTTGACTTTAATGGGGTTTGGTGTTTGGGTCTGAACGTTTGCGGTGTTCGGAAGTTCTGGTACGAACCGAACAGGGGTCCATTTGGCCCATCCCTACTTATTACCCTTATAACTTTACGGGAAGAAAGAACCACAGAAGATTTGTACAATATTCGAAATACCCGCTACATTCTTCCCACTTATCTCCATGAATGCCTTGTGTCCTGTGCTAGGTGGGAAATGAATAACCTAGTAGTTCATCCTTTGTTAGATGATGAGTTAATGCCATGAAAAAGATGATACCTTAGAATTTAGCTAGAAATTTAAATCAAATAAGAAAAAAAATGCAAAATGATTATCATTTATCACAGTGCTCCTTCAGTGTCACCTACAACTCTGTCTCCTTGTCTCTATTGCCCCATTCTGTGGGGGTCCCCCAAGGCTCTGTTCTTGAACCCCTTCTCTTCTCTATCTACACCTCCTCTCTTGGTCACTTGATAACCACCCACGGCTTCCAATACCACTTATACGCCGATGACACTCAAATCTATCTGTCTATTCCACCTCACTCCTTCAGTCTCCTCTTGCATTACTAACTTACTAACTGACATATCAGCATGGATGTCACACCACTTCCTTAAATGAGATCTCTCTAAAATGGAGCTTTTAATATTTCCCCCACCCGTGCCCCCCTCCATGACTTTTTCATCAAAATTAACAATGCAACTATCAGTCCCTCCCCTCAAGCCAGGCTACTAGGTGTAATCCTAGACTCTGACTTGTCATTTCAGCCAAGATAAGAGAGAGAGGCGCCTCTGAGTGTAGACTGTAAAATTCTTATTTAATGCACAGGTGGTTAAAAACACTCACATTAAGTGGTACATTAACAAGCAATGTAAAGATTCCAAACCGGAGGGAGTCCCTCAATGTGTCATCTGTATCCCTTGCACTGGGGGAGTCCTGTCGGTGTGTGTCCGCTCCTGGGGGCTGTATTAGATGTGCAGAGTCGGCCGATGTAGAGCAGTGAGCGTTAGTCCGAGGCGTGGAACGCAAGAAGAACTCCGGGCGACGGGAGATGACGTCACAGGGGATGGGATGCGTTTCCTGAGCTGGCAAGACCGTGTATGACAGGACGGCTGCGCTCCTTTATCAAGCTGGGCGCTTGGAATCAGGGCAGGGATATAAATAGCACACAGGGGAGGGAAAGGGGGCGGGGATGCCGGAACCAATATGCAGGCATAGGAACTAATAAGACATGGACCAATGCGGGGGGACCATAACAATGTGAGGACACAGAGCTAAATACAATGGAAACAGGAAGAAGAGGAGTAAATGGGAGAAAGAGTAGTGCAAGATATATGTATGGACATGTATATATGTTTATTTATATATGGATGTCGACAACTCCAAAGAATGGGCAGATCTCGCCAAATTTTGCACTGCCAAATGGATGGCTGTTCTCATCACTCATAGGAAAAATAGGTACAAAAAAATTAAGTGACCAAATTCACTCGATCGTTCAGGATGTTAACAACCAGTCCAACATCATCCCCCTCACATGGTTGGATACCCTCAAAGCCAACAATAGGAGAGATGAGGACTTTTTGATTAATATCAAAATGGGTAAATTCAAGAGAGATCTGGATGATTACAATTTCAAGAGAATGTTTACTTGGAATAAAAAAAGTCTCTTTTACGCCACTCACTAGTCAATAATAGTTGTCCCAATCCATCTAATCAAGTGTCTCCTATGGGCCAGCAGAATTCTGCCTCAACCCGTCCTTCTCCGGTTCCCCTTATGAGTCTGAGATTACACACCCCTGCGGGACTCAGACTTCAGAAAAAAACGCCCTAGCAACAACCATTCACCCTTACCTTTATCTAAACTTATCCCTGCCAATACAAACCATGAACCAAGGAAACAGTACAGTAAGGGTAAAAATGTGAGGAACACCAAAGAGGGTTTGTTTACCTCCCTCAACCGTTTTTACAATAGACCAGTTACAACGGCGACCCATGTTCCCAGTACCTCTGGGCCCGAGAATCATCCCAATGAAGTATATTTTTCTTCCACCACCAGTACCACCAATACAACTCCTGGTACACCCAATACCGATTCCCCTGTATTATCAAATTCCAGTAGTACTAATAACAACACTCAGGCCATCTCACTCACTGGTCAAAAGAACCTTTCCCCAAACCTAGATGGAACTGGATGTGGAGGCATTATATTCTTCAATTCCATATATATATATTGGGGTGTTGGCAACTGAATGGCTCATTTTGTAAAACAGTTACATAGAAACATCCTCTTCTTCTGGACTGATACTGTGAACATGTTGCAGGATCGTGTCCACTGTAAAGATCAGGATGGCCATTTATCCACTACCATGTTTAGTAAGCCCCTGAGAGGCAATCGAGTTTTGCCTGGGACCAGTGGCCACTTGTATTTTCTCATTTACAATATCTCTGTGGACTAATATCTTAAAATATCTTGCAATGGCACACAATTTAAAGATTTTAAAATAGCTTTGTGTATCTTTAAACTTGAGAGTGTAATAATATAAACAATACATAAGTAAAAACTTAGTAAAAGGCCATTTAATCCTGTATGAATATATTGGTGCACAACAATAGTTGAAATATATAATCATTAAAGATAATACAGGTAATTATCACTCTTCAAATCAACACACTCAACTTTAAAATATTTAAAAGTTTTAAAAGGTTACAGAAAGTTGAACTGATTACAAAATACATCCTTCCAGATCCAGCATTCACTTTTTGATGTGCCTTATCACTGAGTGACAAAGTAACATGTAGCCATTATGAACATCACTCTAATTATTTGCTGTAAAACCAAGGGCATCTATGTTTTCATGTGGCACAAATTGGCAAAATAATTATTTCACCCTATGAATAAACAATTATCACATCCCATTATGCTAATTGTAACACTAAAAGAAGAATTAAATGTGATTTTTCATTTTTTTATTTTGGCAAAACGAAATGATTATTTGAAGTTTGAATGTCTGACCACATTTCAGATATGGCATCAGGTTACTTAAGTCCTCCTGTGGCATATGATGCTGCTTTGATCCATAACAAAAAAAAAAACTTAATTGACCTTTTGTACTCTTAATAGATTTTTGCCAAAATTCTGCTTCAACCTGAGATGAGATGGATATATAGATAACAGACCAATTGTTAACCAAATCTGAATGATACCACAAATGTTGCTTGTGTTATATAAAATACCGTGGGGGTCATTTACAATATCACCATGGTGCTAATTAGCGCACTCCCAAAATCAAATTTACTATAGCTCCCTGAAAACAAATAGCACCCAAACTCTTATTCTGCTAAAGTGGGTGGAGAGTGATTATTGTGCTTACCCCTAAAAAATCAAAACAAACCCAGCAGCTACACTAGAATGTGAAAAAAATTCCAAAGTGATAATAGTGATAAATGTAGCCCTAAAAAAAGGTGAATAAAGAGAACTGAATCCCTTACAAATAAATGAAAAATTTATCCTAAAAGGGATTATAAGAATTAGAAGAGAGAAAATGTCTTGAGACGTGTAGATCATCAAAAAAAACACTCTTTCAAACAAATGGTGTGGCAAATCTACGCTTACCGGAACAGGTGGACCCTCTGTCGGACAACAGAGGGTCAATCAGGCATGGAAGGTTCAAGACGACCAATGAGCCAAACTATCAACGGGATCCTGGAAGTAGGTGGATGTCCTCTGTTATTCTCTCTTTGGCATCCGCTGGGAGAAGACAAAATGGCTGAATCACAAACCACCAAGTGGATATCCAGTCACTTGAATGGAACAGGAACCCGAAAAGTCCACACGAGATCCAATGGAGATGGCCGTTACCAATAAAATGTCACCCCGGCAGATGAAGCACAGTGCAGGAGACAAAGCCCAAAAAAGATCTGTGTCAAGCTCCACCCTGGCTGGAGTTTGTCACAGATTCATTAATTTTGTCTTCTCCCAGCAGATGCCAAAGAGAGAACAACAGAGGACACCGTGTCAGAAACCATGAATCAGACCAAGACAGAAGTACAATTAAATCCCACTTGTTTATTAAATACAAATAAAAAGGTAAATAGAAAAAGCGTAGTCAAAGCATAGCCAGAGTCCAGTAACCAGATAGAGTAGTCAGCCAGGCCAGAGTTCAATAACCAAATCGGGTAATCAGCCAGGCCAGAAGTCAGGGATCCAAGTAGAGCAACAGCAAGCAGGATAAAGAGCCAGAAGGGATGTCAGCAAGCCAGTCCTTAAACAGAACCGCAGGAGATGGTTTCTTGTGATGTGACCAAGGCAAAGGCAGAGGTGAAGTGAGCTGAACAGCTTTAAGTAGGCAGGTCAGAAGAGCATGATCAAGAACAGTTGGTAACTGGAGAGAGATGGGAGCTGGCAATTAGCTGGCAGCTAAGCAGCCAGCCCAGAGAAGGAAAGGCTAAGCCAGCCCTGACAGTACTCCTTCCTCAATGACCCCTCTCCCTCGGAGGGTCACCAGGCTTGAGGGGAAACCGTCTATGGAACTCGCGGAGGAGGACAGGGGCATGTATGTCCAAGGATGAAACCCAGGAGCTTTCCTCCGGACCGTACCCCTTCCAATGCACCAGGTACTGTATGCGCCCACGGAACCTACGGGAGTCAACAATGGATTGTACCCCATACTCCTCATGGTTCTCAACCTGAATAGGGTGAGGGTGTGGCACCAAAGTGGTTAATTGGTTACAGACCAACGGTTTAAATAAGGAGACATGAAACACATTTGAGATACGCATACTAGGATGAAGGTCCAATGCGTAAGCCACTGGGTTAATCCTGCGAAGGATACGGAAAGGCCCAATAAACCAAGGTGCAAACTTCAGTGAGGGAACATTGGCCTTGTCATTCACCAGGTGTTGAAAGGTGGCAGGGGCGTTGCACAGACCGAAGGGCATCACTAAATACTCAAAATGCTCAAACCTGGACCTGAAGGCTGTTTTCCATTCGTCATTGGTACAAATCCAGACAAGGTTATAAGCGCCTCGTAGGTCAAGTTTGGAGAAGATCTTGACAGTCCGGAAGCGCTGAAATAGTTCTGGGATGAGCAGGAGCGGGTATCAGCTTTTGACAGTTATTTTATTGAGTTCTCTATAATCGATGCAGGGTCTGAGGGAGCCATCTTTTTTCTCAACAAAGAAAATACCCACCCCGGCTGGAGATGAAGAGGGCCGAATGAAGCCTTTTTACAGGTTCTCATCGATGTAGGCTTTGAGAGCCTTTAGTTCAGTCTCGGATAGAGAGAATATGCGCCCGAAAAGGAATTTCAGATCCAGCTAACAATTCGATGGGGCAGTCGTAAGACCGATGAGGTGGTAGACAATCGGCCTTCTTCTTATCAAAAACATCCTTAAACTCAAGATATACTGGAGGGACATGCTGAAGACTGTCGGTTGCAGGAACGACTGCCATACAAGTAGCTGGAACTGGAGGAAAACAGTGTTGAGAACAGTAAGAGGATGTAAAAGAGACCTTCTTTCTGCCCCAGTTAACTTGGGGGTCATGGGCCTGCAACCAAGGGAGTCCTAAAATAATAGGGAACATGGGAGAAGAAATCAAATCAAAGTGTAGGAACTCCTGGTGGCCCGAGTCTGTGATGGTGAGAATCGGCTGGGTCTCTTGTGTAACTGGTCCAGAGCGAGGTAAAGACCCATCAGCCAAGTGGACAAGAAGATTTAGTTTTTTGTCTTGGAGAGGGATGTGAAGTTTTTGAGCCATAGAGATGTCCAGGAAACAACTGCATGCTCCGGAGTAAATTATGGCCGGTAGTTGAATCCTCTCTTCCTCCAGCTGCAGAGAAACAGAAAGAGTAACATAAGACTGGGAGAGGTTTGTGGCTTGATAATTCATAATAAATTGCAGAGGTGGCTTACAGGGTCTCACTGGGCAGTTGCGAAGGTAATGGCCAACCCCTCCGCAGAACAGACATAGGTTGGCCTGTTGTCTTCGTTGCCTTTCATCTGTGGTGAGACGAGGGCGAACAAGTCCTAGCTGCATGGGTTCCCCTTCCGCGGCCAAGGGGTCGGCAGGGACCGGAATTGGAGGGTAAGGAGTGGTCGACTTGGGGAGCATCCAGCTGGGCCGAGGGGTCAGAAGGCGCTCAGAGTGACGCTCTCGCATGCGCCTGTCCAGCTTGGTGGCTAATTGAATCAGGTCCTCCAAAGAGGCGGGGGTCTCCACTCTAGTTAATTCGTCCTTCAAAGTTTCAGAAAGGCCTTGTCGGTATTGGTACCTGAGGGCGGCCTCATTCCAGCCGGTGTCAGCTGACCACTTACGAAACTCAACGGTATAGTCCTCCACTGGTCTCTTTCCTTGTGTTAAGGTGTGCAGAGTGGCTTCAGCTGTAGCAGTACGTTGTGGGTCATCATATAACTGACCCATGGAGCTAAAGAAGGACTCCACCGAGTTCAGGAGAGGACTTCTTTGTTCCATAAGGCTATGTGCTCATGCCTGGGGTTCTTCGGATAGTAAGGAGATGATAAATCCAACTTTCACTATTTCAGAAGAAAAAGTCCTTGGTTGCAGGGCCAGACATTTTTAAATGCCCTGAATTTTTTTCGGTCGCCCGAAAATCACTCAGGCGTAGGTATCCTTGGTTCAGGAGTCGCCATCATCAGGGCAGGCGGTGAATGGGCCTGTGGTAGGGAGGCCCCTCCGGGGGGCGCTGGTGCTGCGTTAACTGGTGCAGGTGTTCCTGCTAATTGCTGAAGACGGCTTTCGATTTGGGTGTACCCTTCTTGCAATTTCTGCACAGCGTCTGCAAGGGCTGTAACTTGCTGGCACAAGCCTCCAGCGGGATACCTGACTTGTGTGAAGGTCTGGAAGAGGGCTTGTGCAGGATGGACTGGACCAGAAGGTAAGTAGCCAGCAGGTCTGTAAAACAAAAAAGAAGGTGTAGAAACAGGCCAAGGGTCAAACACAAGTAATCAGTCCTGGAGCCAGCAAGGCTGAGTGCAGAGGATACTCCGGAGGCAGGCTGAGGGTCAAACACAGGTATCAGTCCGAGAGCCAGCAAGGCTAAGTGCAGAAGACAGAGTATAATCCAGAGACAGGCCGAGGGTCAAACACAGGTATCAGTCCGAGAGCCAGCAAGGCTAAGTGCAGCAGACAGAGTATAATCCAGAGGCAGGCCAAGGGTCAAACCCAGGTATCAGTCCAGTGCGCAGCAAGGCTAAGAGCAGAAAGTCCATTAAACAAGCCAGGGGTCAGGTCAGGAGAGAATCAGCATAGTCTTCAGGCAACAGGAAGTGGCAAAGAGGAACAGGAAGCAGAGGAACATAGGTGAGCTGAGACAAACCTGCAACTTATCTGTGTGCTAAGGATCCTTTTATAGGCTGGTCAGGGAATTCACGTTATGCGTGTGCTTGTGCGCACTCACGCACGCCTCTCAGTTGGGCTGCGAATGTGCCTGCGTCGGAGCGCCGATCTATGGCAAATTTGTGTGCGTATTTGCGCAGGGAGATGGTGAGTTTGATACAAATTACTTCCCTGATATAAAGGCACAATCTCTCCCTCCTCCTGAAGGCTCTCTCATCCGCAGAGAGACGCGTGAAGCCCAGGTGCATGGGTTCATCTTCACTGACCGACTCAGTACCGGGAGGCATGGGTGGGACTACAAAGCTCGGAGGCAAACGTACAGGAGGCTTCTGCAAGCGATCCTTAAGAGAAAGTCTTTCTCTGAGTCTAGAGTCAATGAGGATGGCAAACAAGATCAAGCTCTCCCATTCAGTGGGTATATCTCGGGCTGCTATCTCATCCTTGATGGAATCTGAGAGACCATTAGAAAAAGCAGCCATGATGTTGCTTCTACTTAATCTATTTTGTTTTTAAGAATGCTAGATTTCATTTTTTGGTAAAATATTTTTTTCTGTCACTTTCACTTGTTACTTTCTAGCTCACAAAAATCTTTGCCCAAACTCATACAGGTGTCTTTACAAACCACAAACAATACCATTGCTGATGCAAATTTAAAATAAGTCACAATGTTGTGTGTTTTTTATTATCTCCAAATAATCATAATTTGAGCCCAAAAATGTGATATGTGTACCAACATCAGAAATCAAAATGTAATTCCAAAAAATTAGAGGGTAACATCAATATTCTACACTCACACACCAAGAACCATCAACTATCATGGAATAAATCAAGAATAATAACTCTTGAGAAATGAAATTCCACCACCTACATGTCCAAAGAAATGTAGTATATGTGTATTTATGTGTAGGAGGTTTCAACATGTGGCAGCTCCGTGGCTTAGAGGTTCAAACTTCTACTTAGCATATCTGAGGGTCTGGGTTCGAATTCCAAACATTCTGCTTCATGTAGAGAAGTTGTCTCATCTCCCTATGTTGATAAACATAAACTCCTGACTCAGGTCCTAAAACTATGTCTAAGGCTGGCTTCACACTGAGACGACAGTTGTAAAACTTTGGATCTGACTTTGCCCTGTGAATTGAAGTCCGACTTTGATCCCTGACAATACCAGGCACTTTATATGCTATGAATCTTTAGGGGAAACTCCACGCCAAATTTTAAGAAAAAAACGACATGGGTTCCCCCTCCAAGAGCATACCAGGCCCTTCGGTCTGGTATGGATTTTAAGGGGAACCCCCACACCTTCTTTCGGTCCCTCCAAAATCAATACCAGACCCTTACCCATCTTATACGTCATCTAGTGCATAACATGTCACTTCCACTGTTCGTTTGGAACACGATCGGCGTGCCTGCCCAATTCCATGGGCATTTGAAAGTATACCTAACTGTAAGTGGATACTTTGTTTTGAATAATAAATAGTTACAAGTTACACTATGAGGAGTTCTCTCTTTTCTCTTTGATATAAGATAAACCTTCGTTGGCAGATCTTTGTTTTCTGGGAGCCATTTTTCCATTGGAGAAATAATCTCTGTCAAGGCTTGGCTCAGCCCTTCCTTCTCTGAGCTGGCCGCTCAGCTGTTGGCTAATTGCCAGCTCCTATCTCTCCACAGTTACTCAGTTGTTGATGATATCTTGCTTGTCAGTCCTGCCTACTTAAGCCGTCCAGTCCAGAGGATCTCTGCCTTTGTGTCACGATCGACCTACTGTTCCGATCGTACATAGGAAACTCACCCGCAGGTTCCCCTTGCAAGAAGCTCGTCGGTGTCCTCAGACGCAGGTTGGCGCGAACGAACGCACGCGTGTGCGTGTAGATCCTAACGGGCGCACGCGGGTGCGCGTTGACACGAGCGAGCGCACACGGGTGCGCGACCAAGCGAACGGGCGTACGCGGGGACGCGGGGTCACGAACGGGAGCACGGTTACTCACGGGGGCACGCAAACTCACCGTGCGACTGTTCTTGGCGCCCAACAGGTTATTTAAGGAATCAGCTCCTGTTCTCCCGTGCTGTCCTGTCTACAGCGTTCCCGTGACTTCTGCTACTTGCTCCTGCCTGTTCCTGATACTGAACCCAGCCTGTTTTGACCTTGTTTGATTGCTGCCTGCCTCCGACCCTCTGCCTGCCTGACCATGCTCCTGCCTTCTGCTGTGTACCTCTGCTGCCCGCTAATTACCGACCCGGCTCGTTCCTGACCACGCCTGCTGTACCCACCTGAACGCCAGTACCAGCTGCTCCTGCTGTTCCTGCCTGTCTGCCAGTACCAGCTGCTCCTGCTGTTCCTGCCTGTCTGCCAGTACCAGCTGCTCCTGCTGTTCCTGCCTGTCTGCCAGTACCAGCTGCTCCTGTTGTGCCCGCTGTCTACTACCTCCTGTTCCAGTCTGACCTCCTGCACCAGCTGGTGGTGGATCTCCGTTGCTGCAACCCGGCCTGGCACTTGTGCCCTCCGAACTCTTGAATCCCTGTCTCCACCTCCAGGGGCTCTCGAGCCGGAGGCTTACGAGGCGCCGCTCCCTGCATTCTGGGCTCTCCTACCAGGTAACTTGACAGTACAGGACAGCCATGTCTGAGCCCACGCAGGGAGCCTCTCCAATGGACGAGCTTTGCCGCCATCTAGTCGGTCTTACCCAGGCTGTGAAGAACTTGCAGGAAGGCTACGGTCGTCTGGAAGAACAGGTCCAGGCCCTATCTGCCTCATCATTAGCTGTTCCCGGACCTCCAGCTCCACCTTCAGTGGTAATGATGCCGCCTGAACCAAGGGTCCCCACTCCAGATCGTTTCTCCGGCAACCGAAACAAGTTCAGGGCCTTTCGTATCTCCTGCGAGCTCTTCTTCGCTCTACAGCCCCGGACTTTCTCCCTCGAGGCGACTAAAGTGGGGTTCGTCATTTCGCTACTGACAGACGAGCCCCAGGCCTGGGCGCATCGTCTTCTGGAACGGAAGGATCCCTCTCTGGACACTTTAAATATTTTCTTCCAAGCGATGTCTCGGCTGTATGAGGACCCCCAGCTTGCTGCCACCGCAGAAGCAGCCCTGCATGCGCTCCAACAGGGTCGCAGGCCGGTGGAGGATTACGTGTCTGAGTTCAGACGCTGGAGCTCCGACACAGACTGGAATAACTCGGCCCTCCGCTACCAGTTTCGGATGGGCCTCTCTGAATCGATAAAAGACGAACTGGCTCGCGTGGGTATCCCTGAAACCCTAGAAGTGCTCATTGACCTCTCTGTCCAGATTGATAGGCGCCTAAGAGAACGTCGCCTAGAGCGTTCTTCTTCTACCTCTCGCCCTGTCTGGATGTTACCACGGGTTCCAAGTTCCAACCCTCCGGTTCCCTCTGCTCCTGTTCCACCCTCTCCAGATTCTTCAGAGCCCATGCAGCTGGGACTCCTTCGCCCATCTTTGACGCCTGAGGAGCGCCAACGTCGAAGAGCCGGCAATCTGTGTCTCTACTGTGGAGAATCGGGACATTATGTTCGCACTTGCCCTGCCAAATTGCGTAAGTGCCTCCTCCTTCCTCCTGCTTCTTCTCCTGCCTTGCTTAGTAACACCTCTCATCTGGCTGTGCCTCTTCTTTTGCAGCTCTCAGGAAGGACTATCAAAACCAACGCGATTATTGACTCTGGGGCTTGCAGCGGCTTTATGGACTTGTCCTTTGCCTTAAGAAACAACATCCCTCTTCGGCCTAGGGTAAAAGGACTTTCAATTTATTTGGCCGACGGTTCCACCCTTAAGTCCGGACCAGTGACCCAGGAGACGTCTCCTCTTTTTGCCATCATCGCCGGAACCCACCAGGAGCTCCTGTGTCTGGACATCATTAAGTCTCCACTTTTTCCCGTTATTCTCGGCATGCCCTGGTTGAAGGCCCACAACCCCCTCATCAATTGGTCCACCGGGGAATTGAGTTCCCGTCTGCCTACTGCCGTCAGCACTGTCTCCCAGTTGTTAACACGGACCTTTCTTCCCTGCTTTGCTTAGAAACAGACACCGAGATCCGACAGGCTGTGCCCAAGGTTTACCACAACTTCTTGGATGTATTTAGCAAGAAGGGCGCCGAGATTCTACCCCCTCACAGGCCATATGACTGCCCTATCGAGTTGCTCCCAGGGGCAGAGATTCCCTTCGGAAGAATTTTCCCCTTATCCGAAACCGAACTGGGAACCCTGAAAACCTACCTGGACGAGAACTTGGAAAAGGGTTTTATTCGACCGTCCACCTCCCCGGCAGATGCAGGGATCTTTTTCGTTGAGAAAAAGGACCATTCCCTACGCCCATGTGTGGACTACCGGGCACTTAACAAGGTCACAATAAAAAACCGCTATCCCCTACCGTTAGTGCCCGAACTATTTCAGAGACTGGGGTCGGCCAAAGTATTCTCTAAACTAGACCTTCGGGGTGCCTACAACCTTGTCCGCATTCGTAGAGGCGACGAATGGAAGACCGCCTTCCGTACTAGTTTCGGGCACTTTGAATATTTAGTTATGCCCTTCGGACTATGTAATGCTCCTGCTACATTCCAACATTTCGTAAATGATATCTTCAGAGATTACCTTGATTTGTTTGTTATAGTGTATCTAGATGATATCTTAATCTTTTCTTCTTCCTTAGCCGAGCACCGGGAACATGTGAAGAATGTCCTAGGCCGACTCCGTCTTCATGGTCTGTACGCCAAGCCCGAGAAGTGTGTCTTTGAACAACAAAGTATTCAATTCCTTGGTCTAATTATTTCAGTGAAAGGAATAGAGATGGACCCCCAGAAGATCTCAGCTATCCTAGACTGGCCCGCTCCCTCTGACAAGAAAGGGGTCCAACGATTCGTAGGATTTGCTAATTTCTACAGGAAATTCATCAAGGGATTTTCCTCCATCATCTCCCCCATCACCGAGCTGACCAAACAGGGTCAAAAGTTTCAATGGACCTCTAGGGCACAAGAGGCTTTCAAAACCCTAAAGGACTTGTTCATATCAGCCTCAATCTTAAGACACCCTGACTCAACCCTGCCTTATATCCTGGAGGTGGATGCCTCGAAAATTGCGGTCGGTGCGGTGCTCTCCCAGAGACAGGGGCCTAAGTCACTTTTGCATCCGGTCGCCTTCTTTTCCCGCAAGCTTTCGGAGGCTGAACGTTATTACGATGTCGGTGACCGTGAACTGCTGGCGATCAAGGCGGCACTCGAGGAGTGGCGCTACCTTCTCGAGGGTGCTTCCCACCCGATCCTGGTCTATACTGATCATAAAAATCTAGAATATCTTAAGTCGGCCAAGAGACTGAAGCCAAGACAGGCCAGGTGGGCACTCTTCTTCTCTAGATTCGTGTTTCATATCACGTACCGTCCGGGATCTAAGAATGTCAAATCCGATGCTCTCTCTCGCATGTACAGTGAACCAGTGGAGCTCTCTACTCCTGATACTATCCTTTCCTCAGGGAACTTTCTCCTGCTTCAGGAGGATCTACTCACCCAAATTAAGCAAGCTTCCAGCGATCCGGTCCTCCCACCTGACATTCCATTAACTTCTAGAGATGGTCTTCTTTGGCATCAGGACAAGATCTACGTTCCCCAAGAAGTACGTGTCGCAGTCCTCAGCTCCTGCCACGACCACCTGCTGGCCGGCCACTTTGGGGTGCTCAAAACCACGGACTTGCTTCAGCGCACCTTCTGGTGGCCACAGATGAAGAAGCACTGCAGGGAATATGTGGAGGCATGCACCACATGTATTCGGAATAAAGGTAGCAAATCAAAAGCTTGGGGGCTGCTGAGACCACTGCCCATTCCGGATAGACCGTGGAGGATGATATCCATGGACTTCATCGTTGAATTGCCTCCTTCCGAGGATTTTTCCACAATCTTTGTGGTGGTAGATAGACTCACTAAAATGGCCCACTTTTTGCCTATGAAGGGGACCCCTTCGGCCGCAGAGACGGCTAAGACTTTTATTAGAGAAGTGGTGAGGCTTCATGGCATCCCTGCCAACATTACTTCAGATAGGGGGGTGCAGTTCACGTCCAGGTTTTGGAAAGCACTCTGTGGGGCCCTGAAAATTGAGCTTCGTCTTTCCTCGGCCTATCACCCTCAGACCAACGGCCAGACCGAGAGAACCAACCAAACACTGGAGCAATATCTGCGTTGCTTTTCTTCCTTCTCCCAGGATGACTGGGCATCGCTCTTACCACTAGCAGAATTTGCTTATAACAATTCTATCCATTCTGCCACAAAACAGTCTCAGTTTTTTGCAAATTTTGGCTTCCACCCTCTTTTTCTGTCCAGTAATCTCCCTAAATGTTCAGTACCGGCGGTACAGGAAGATCTCAATTTCTTCGAGACCAACAATAAACTCCTACAAGAGACTCTGGCTAAAACACAGGAACACAACAAGGAGGTCTTCGATAAGAAGAGAAGGGGGGAGCTCAACCTCAAGGTCGGGGACCAGGTCTGGTTGTCCACTCTAAACCTGAAATTGGCCTGCCCATCCAAGAAGCTGGGCCCGAAGTTTGTGGGCCCATTCCCTATTGTGTGGAAGCTGAATGACGTGGCTTTTGAATTGAAGCTCCCGGAGTCGTTTCGGATCCACCCGGTCTTTCACGCTTCATTGCTTAAGCCTACTGTTCCGGACCCCTTTGCCAATCGGAATGCCAACCCTCCGGTACCTGTGATGATTGATGGAGAATTGGAATACGAGGTCGAATCCATCCTGGACTGCAGGAGAAGACAGAATCGGACTCAGTTTCTGGTCAAATGGAAGGGGTATGGCCCTGAGGAAAACTCCTGGGAACCGGAATCCAACCTGCATGCGAAGAGGCTAATCCTTGCCTTCAAGAGGTCTCATCCGGATAAGATGGCACGGTTGGGCATCCGGAGGCTGCCCCTTGGGGGGGGCAATGTCACGATCGACCTACTGTTCCGATCGTACATAGGAAACTCACCCGCAGGTTCCCCTTGCAAGAAGCTCGGCGGTGTCCTCAGACGCAGGTTGGCACGAATGAACGCACACGTGTGCGTGTAGATCCTAACAGGCGCACGCGGGTGTGCGTTGACACGAGCGAGCGCACACGGGTGCGCGACCAAGCGAACGGGCGTACGCGGGGACGCGGGGTCACGAACGGGAGCACGGTTACTCGCGGGGGCACGCAAACTCACCGTGCGACCGTTCTTGTTGCCCAACAGGTTATTTAAGGAATCAGCTCCTGTTCTCCCGTGCTATCCTGTCTACAGCGTTCCCGTGACTTCTGCTACTTGCTGCCTGTTCCTGATACTGAACCCAGCCTGTTTTGACCTTGTTTGATTGCTGCCTGCCTCCGACCCTCTGCCTGCCTGACCACGCTCCTGCCTTCTGCTGTGTACCTCTGCTGCCCGCTAATTACCGACCCGGCTCGTTCCTGACCACGCCTGCTGTACCCACCTGAACGCCAGTACCAGCTGCTCCTGCTGTTCCTGCCTGTCTGCCAGTACCAGCTGCTCCTGCTGTTCCTGCCTGTCTGCCAGTACCAGCTGCTCCTGCTGTTCCTGCCTGTCTGCCAGTACCAGCTGCTCCTGCTGTTCCTGCCTGTCTGCCAGTACCAGCTGCTCCTGTTGTGCCCGCTGTCTACTACCTCCCGTTCCAGTCTGACCTCCTGCACCAGCTGGTGGTGGATCTCCGTTGCTGCAACCCGGCCTGGCACTTGTGCCCTCCGAACTCTTGAATCCCTGTCTCCACCTCCAGGGGCTCTCGAGCCGGAGGCTTACGAGGCGCCGCTCCCTGCATTCTGGGCTCTCCTACCAGGTAACGTGACACTTTGCCTTGGTCAACATCACAGAAATCTCCTGCAATTCTGTTCAAGACTTGCTTTGCTGACATCCCTTCTGGCTCCAGATCCTACTTGCTGTTCCACTACTGGCTATCTATTCCAGGCACTGAACTTTGGCTATATTTTGACTACATTTGTTCTTTTTACTTTTATTGTTAAATAAGTGTGATATAACTGTACTTCTGTTTCGGCCTTTTATTTGACTACGTGTAATTGGTGTCATGTCGGTTTGGTGAGTAGGATGTTTGCCCATTAACCTGTGGAAGACGGCACTGTATATTTTTCAAAGAAACAAGATTACTTCACTCTCAGGTGATTTGAGAATTTTGGTGATGGTTTATGGACTTTATATTATATTTATTTGCACGTGTCAATATGGTATATGAACGCGGTATGGGAAGACAATTTAATTTACTTATTTAATTACTTTTTCACTCATTAAACCTTTGGTCTCACTACGGCCTGCTCTTTGTACCAATTGTATTATTCATTTTGTATCATATTTGTATAATTTGTTTATAATTATATTGTAACTGGTCCAGGTTTCCGGCTTCAAAAGGTTTTTGTTTTTTTACCCTATTCATCAGAAGAACTTGGCAGTGCCTACTGCTAGCAACATTGACAACCACTGACATTGGGAGGGTAGAATGAATATATTTTTTAAAACATATTTTTATTGGAGATTTTCAGAAAAAAAAAAAAAAGAATTACAATCATTCAAAAATTCAGATAGGGTTTTATCTAATTCCTGTTCTTAAACAGATAGGTACAGATAGGTACATCAGGTACATAGGTACAACAGATAGGAGCATGTGTGATACCATGATGATCTTATTATAAGGGGGGGGGGGGGGGGGGGGTCCAGAAGTCGGATCTTATGAAAGGTAAGGTAATTTTGCCTGTGGAGATAGGGAAGGAGGTAGAGAGGGGAATAGGGGAAAGGAGGTAAGGTTTCCATTCTCCTCCACCTGAGGGTGTCAGAGAAAATGCAAACCATCTAGGTTAACTAAATGACCTCATGCACACAGAACACTCAGGGTTTTTCTCCTATGAACACCAGAACCCCTGACAGGAGAAAAGCTGGTAAAAAAAACCTGCCTATTGCACACATTTAGGCGCATCAAGCATTTGAGCATGAATTAATTCCATTGGTCAGAATATTAATTTGTTCTGGCCATTGCAATGTGTTAACTCTCCCATATTTCACATGTCTAGAGTTAAGGTGTGTTTACATGCCTCTACACTCATTTAAGCACATCAAGATTTTTTGGTGCTTAAAAGCTCCTCTCCTGAACGTGCTTGTGATGGGGATTTTTTTTAGCCTGTAAAAACTCCTCTTCTAATATGCCTGTAAACACATATGTTTTCTTTAGCAAGGAATATAACTTCCACTTAAATAATTATGCTACCAAAAGTAGTGTGTACTGTAAATTGCCTCTAGCATTTTTCCTGTTTTTTTCTTGCCACGAGAAGCTATTTTGCTGAAGCCCAGAGCCTCTGAGTATCAGTAGATTTTTAGGCTGTCCACAGATCGGCCTTTAGTGGCTCTAATTTTAGTTACAGTCCCAAAAAATAGTAACTAAGCAGGTGCAGAGCAGGGTGACACATTGGGGGTCATTTACTAATATTGGAGAGCGCAAAATCTGATGCAGGTCTGCATAGTACAGGATTTTAACCACCTCAATACAGTGCAGTTACACCCCCTTCCTGAGCAGACCAATTTTCAGCTTTCAGCGCTCTCACAGTTTAAATGACAATTACTCAGTCATGCAACACTGTACCCATATGAAACTTGCGTCCTTTTTTCCACACAAATAGAGCTTTCTTTTAGTGGTATTTAATCACTAGTGAGTTTTTTATTTTTTGTGCTATAAATAAAATAAAACGTAAATTTTGTGAAAAAAATGCCTTTTTCTTTGTTTTTGTCATAAATTTTTGCTAATTAGTAATTTTTCTTCATACATTTTGGCCAAAATTGATACTGCTACATATCTTTGATAAAAATAACCCACATTAGTATATATTATTTGGGCTTTGTGAAAGTTATAGAGTCTACAAACTATGATGCCAATCGCTGAAAATTGATCACATCTGATCAGGCCTTCAGTACATCAGGTGTACCTCATTTCTTGAGACACTAACAAGTCAGGAAAGTACAAATACCCCCCAAATGACCCCTTTTTACAAAGTAGACATTCCAAGGTATTAAGTAAGTAGCATGATGAATTTTTTTAAGTTGTCATTTTTTCCCACAATTCTTTGCAAAATTAAGATTTTTTTTATTATTATTATTTTTTTACAAAATTGTCATATTATCAGGTTATTTCTCACACACAACATATGCATACAACAAATTACACCCCAAAATACATTCTGCTACTCTTCCCGAGTACGGCGATACCACATGTGTGAGACTTTTACACAGCCTGGCCACATACAGAGCACCAACATTGATGTAGTACCTTCAGACGTTCTACGAGCAAAAATGACGCATCTCATTTCTCAACCACCTATTACATTTTTGAAGGCCCTGGAGTACCAGGACAATGGAATTTCCCATAAAATGACCCCATTTTGGAAAGCAAACACCCCAACGTATAATCTGTGAGGCATAATGAGTCATTTGAATGGTTAATTTTTTTCCAGAAGTTTTTGGAATATGTGGAAAAAAATTAAAACACATTTTTTTTTACACAAAATTGTCAATTTATGAGATATTTCTAACACATAGCATGTATATAGCAAAAATTACACCCCAAAACACATTCTGCTACTCCTTCCGAGTATGGCGATTAGGGATGAGCTTCGTGTTCGAGTCGAACGTACGTTCGACTCGAACATTGGCTGTTCGTCCGTTCGGCTAAATCCGAACTCTTGGTCCGTTCGCGTCAAAATTCGTGTGGCGCGCACGGCCCACAATGCACTGCGATGGCGCAGTGCATTGCTGGCTCATGATTGGCCAAGCATGCACTGTGACCCCGCATGCTTGGCCAATCGCAGCGCCAGCAGCGAGGAGAGCCATGATTGGCCACAGGCAGGATGCCTGTGGCCAATCATAGCTCAGGCTGTGTAGTGCACGCCCCACACTATATAAGGCCGCCTTTGAGGCGGCCTCGTGTAGTGTGTAGGCATCTGAAGCAGTGGGTGTTCTGTGTACCTTCAACACAGTTACACACCGATCGTTTTTGGCTGATTTCCTATCTTGCTCTTGTGTAGTGGTTATTGTCTGTGCCCTGACCGCAGTATACACCACTATATTCACCTCACCTATATAGCTAGTGATCTATCTTTAATAATAGAGCTTGCAGTCAGTAGTGTTAGGAGATAGTGCGTGCTGTCTGCGTGCTCTGTACCCAGTACATACCGCTATAATCCACCTACATAGCTGTTCTCTATTTGAGCCCAATTGCCATCTGCAGGAGTTATTGGAAGTTGTGTGTGCCTCCAGCACAGCACAGTATACATCTGTTTATACCCCTTTATCTCTGCTGTTTTCTGGTTATTGTCTGCGTGCCCTGACCGCAGTATACACCGCGATATTCACCTCAGCCTAAGGCCCAATTTTTCTGCCCCTGTTTAACAGGGGCGTTTAAGTACAATTTTTGATGCAATGCTTTGCAGCAGGGCTAATTCCAGCAAAAAAACTAGAGTATATGGAAGAGGTTGCAGTGTGGTGGCACCAGCAGCAGTGCCTAAGGCCAAATTTTTCTGCCCCTGTTTAACAGGGACATGTAATTACAATTCTTGATATAATATTTCACAGGAGGGCCCCTTCCTGTGCCCACCCAGAGTAACGGTGAGGACTTATAGTGTTGTGGCAACAGGCACCACAACCACCAAAGGTCAATTTTTCTACCACTGTTCAACAATGGCATGTAATTACAATTCTTGATATAATCGTTCACAGCAGGGCGCTCCAGCGCCCACCAAGAGTCACTTTGAGGGCTTACAATGTTGTGGCAAAACCAACACCTTGTTCCACCATTTCTGCAGAGCATATAGGGCAGGCCCCTACTTTCAAACATCCAACTTACAAACATCAGACAGCAGCAAGTGAGATGAAAAAAGATGGACGACAAAACAAATTATACAGGGGTGATAACCCTTCCCTATGTTTTCCAAAAAGCTTAAAAATAGTTTTTTTGACTGGAGCTACACTTTAAAAATGTACCAGTTGAAAATTACAAACAGATTCAACTTAACACAACAAACCTACACAGTCCCTGTCTTGTTTGCACCGCCTGTATACTGCTGTTCTGAGTATATAGGGCCTGGGGACCACACGCATTTCCTTTTTTTAATATGGGTACAGGGTTCCCCTTAATATGCGTACAAGACCCAAATAGGCTGGTAATGGGCAGGGAGGGCTACCCATGCCATTTTTCTCAATGATTTTCAACCATATTGCAGGAACCAGATATAACATTAAAACCGCAAGCAGTTTTAAATGGTGTTATTTGCGTTTAATGTCATTTTGTGCAGGGACTGTTCTAAACACGGGACACACGTGGCACTTCACAGGCATACTACAGACACCCCCCAGGCACCATATTTAAAGGAATATTTCACTTTTTTTTTCACTTTAATCGTCATTAAAATCAGTGCTCCCGCCAAAACGGCCGTTTTTAAAACTTTTTTTTGCATTGACCCATGTCCCCTGAGGCAGGAGTCAGGTCCCCAAACCCTTTTTAGGACAGTATCTTGCATATTAGCCGTTAAAATTAGCACTTTCCATTTCGAACGTTCGAGTCCCATAGACTTCAATGGGGTTCTAACGTTCGTAACGAACGTGGGGTCCGTTCGAATGTTCTGGTGCGAACCGAACCGGGGGGTGTTCGGCTCATCCCTAATGGCGATACCACATGTGCTAGGACTTTTACACAGCCTGGCCACATAGAGAGGCCGAACATTGAAGTAGTACGTTCAGGCGTTCTAGGAGCATAAATGACACATCTCATTTCATTCCTACCCATCACACTTTTGAAGGTCCTGGACCACCAGGACAGTGAAATTACCCACAAAATGACCCCATTTTGGAAAGCAAACATCCCAACGTATATTCTATGAGACATGGGCTGCAAATAGGTACTCGGGTACTCTGATGGGTTGGAGATAGGTACTCTGGTACTCTGATGGCCTGGTGACAGGTACTTGGGTACTCTGATGGCCTGGTGACAGGTACTCGGGTACTCTGATGGCCTTGTGACAGGTACTTGGGTACTCTGATGGCCTGGTGACAGGTACTCGGGTACTCTGATGGCCTGGTGACAGGTACTCGGGTACTCTGATGGCCTGGTGACAGGTACTTGGGTACTCTGATGGCCTGGTGACAGGTACTCGGGGTACTCTGATGGCCTGGTGACAGGTACTTGGGGTACTCTGATGGCCTGGTGACAGGTACTCGGGGTACTCTAATGGCCTGGTGACAGGTACTCAGGGTACTCTGATGGCCTGGTGACAGGTACTCGGGTACTCTGATGGCCTGGTGACAGGTACTCTGTTGGCTTGGTGACTGGTATTTGGGTACTCTGAAGGGCAGTGATAGGTACTCATATGGACTGTGACAGGTACTCGGGTACTGAGATGAACTGTGACAGGTACTCAGATGAACTGTGACAGGTACTCGGGTACTCAGATGAACTGTGACAGGTACTCGGGTACTCAGATGAACTGTGAGAGGTACTCGGGTACTCAGATGAACTGTGACAGGTACTTGGGTACTCAGATGAACTGTGACAGGTACTCGGGTACTCAGATGAACTGTGACAGGTACTCAGATGAACTGTGACGGGTACTCAGATGAACTGTGACAGGTACTCGGGTACTCAGATGAACTGTGACAGGTACTTGGGTACTCAGATGGACTGGGACAGGTACTCGGGTACTCTGATGGGCTGTGACAGGTACTCGGGTACTCTGATGGGCTGTGACAGCTACTCGGGTACTTAGATGGGCTGTGACAGGTACTCGGGTACACTGTTGAACCGTGACAGATACTTGGGTACCATGATGGACTGTGACAGGTACTCGGGTACTCTGATGGACTGTGACAGGTACTCGGGTACCCTGATGGACTATGACAGGTACTCGGGTACCCTGATGGACTGTGACAGGTACTCGGGTACTCTGATGGACTGTGACAGGTACTCGGGTACTCTGATGGACCGTGACAGGTACTCGGGTACCCTGATGTGCCGTGACAGGTACTCGGGTACCCCGATGGACTGTGACAGGTACTCTGATGGACCGTGACAGGTACTCGGGTACCCTGATGTGCCGTGACAGGTACTCGGGTACTCTGATGGGCCATGATAGGTACTCGGGTACTCTGATGTGCTGTGACAGATACTCGGGTACTCTGATGTGCTGTGACAGGTACTCGGGTACTCTGATGGGCTGGGACAGGTACTCGGGTACTCTGATGGGCTGGGACAGGTACTCGGGTACTCTGATGGGCTGTGACAGGTACTCTGATGGACTGTGATTGACAGGTACTATGAGGGGTGGTGACAGGTCCTCTTTATTGGGGGGGGCAATCAGTGTGATTGGTGTACACTAGGCGGTAACGAGATGTTACCGAAATCTCCTCCTCACACACGATCGGTGTGTGAGGAGGAGAACAACCCGGTAACATCGCGTTACCGCGGTTTGTTTACATTTTAGTGATCGGCTGTGAAAGGATCACAGCTGATCACGTGGGTAAACAGCCGGCCAATGGCTGTTTACCAGCGTCGGTGACGAGCAGTGTTTCTGGGGAACACGCTGCCACCGACATGCACGCTCACGATCGCGCGCATGCGCCGTGCACAGCCGGGGTGTGACCATCTGTGATCGCCTGTGACTTCATCACGGCCGATCATGTGGTAAACAGCCATAACCAATGGCTGTTCACCCCGTTCGGTGGCGAGCGGTGTCTCCGTGACACGCCGCCACCACCGAAGAAACAGGGATGCGCGCGCATGATCGCGCGCATTCCCTGTTTAAACGGGAGGCCGTCATATGACGGCCTCCCGTCACAATAGGTGTGCCGCCTGGCCGTCATTTGACGGTCGGCAGTCAGCATCTAGTTAAACAGCATAGGCATTTTTTTTATTTCATAAACATTTTATTGAAAAAAGGTTGTACAATGTAAAATATTATAAATGAAAAAAAAAAACCCAGACAAACCTCAAAAGAAGAAACATGCATGGAGCATGCAGACTGGACTGTAATTAGTCAGGGGACATGCCTGCACTAACAGTCTTGCAGAAGAAAATATTTACCGGAGGACACGTGAAATCTAAGAAATAATAAGAATATGTGAGCATATGAGAGCATGTCTCTCTTGTGTTAGTTATTCCCCTCGTTATTTGCTCCCATTTAAAGCAAGCTCTGATTTAGCAAATAGAGATCAAGAATAGATAAAAAGAAGAAGTATAAACAAAGACCAAGAGGAGAGGGAGTAAGGGAAAGAAGAGAGAGAGGAAAACAAAAAAACAAACAAACAAACAAAAAGGGGGAGGTGTGGTAAAAAGAAGAGGGGGGTCCAATGGCGGCATAAGCGATCCTCAAGCTTCTCCTGGATCCCATCCCCAAATTCAAGGAAGGGTGAGATAAAGGTTTGGCTAGACTCCGCTACCGAGATCTGGTGAGCCTAAAAAGAAAAAGAAACCCAGTACAGAAAATTGCTTACTTGTGGTAGAAGTACCTATAAAAATTCTAAAAATAAGAATTGTATGCAGCAGGCAACAAGCCTGGGTGGTGGTAAACCTAGTCAACCTATCTTGTGCAATATACAGCGAGTAAAATAAGTATTGAACAGATCATCATTTTTCTAGGTAAAAATATTTATTAAGGTGCTATTGACATTCAATTTTCATCACATCTCAATAACAATCCATGCAATCCATACATACAAAGATACCAAAACAAATACGTTCAGAAATTAAGTTATGTATAATAAAATGGAATGACACAGGTGAAAAGTATTGTACACACGAAAAAAGGGAGGTGCAAAAAGGCATGGAAAGCCAAGACACCTGCTGAAATCTATCAATAATTAGAAAGTAATCCTGCCCCTTGTCAGTGCAAATTAATATCAGATGATTTAGTCTCATCTGATGGCCTATGAAAAAGTACCTCATTACCAAGGTGTCACACAATAAATATCTTATGATGAGTAAGAGCAAAGAGCTCTCTTAGGACCTTCACAACCTTATTGTTGCAAAACACACTGATGGCATGGGTTACAGAAGGATTTCTAAACTTCTGAATGTTCCAGTGAGAGCTGTTGGGGCCATAATCTGGAAGTGGAAAAAACGTATTTTCACCACAAATCGGCCACTACCAGGTACTCCTCGCAAGATTTCTGACAGGAGTGAAAATAATTATCAGAAAAGTTGTTTAAAAGCCAAGGAACACTTGTGGAGAGCTTCAGAAAGACCTGACATTAGCAGGTACAATTGTAATAAAGAAAACAATAAGTAATGCATTCAACTGCCATGGTCTGTATGCACACTCACCATGACTCCATTGCTGAATAAAAAGCATGTTGAAGCTCATTGAAAGTTTGCCCAGAACATTTAAGATGTCCCTGCTCAACAGAAGTACTGACTCTGACTGACTATTGCCTTCTGTTGAAGGGCCTTGTTTTTTTTCTCAATATGAAGACGCCGATCAGTGTATTCTAACAGCGGCATTTCCCACTGGCAGAATATAATGTTTCAATTTCTCCAGCCCCATCATTTGTCTGCCTGCTGGCTTAAAACAAATGGCTAGTTTAAGAGGAAGCCTCACCAAAGTAAGGGGAATTGTCATTTTAGACAGTTGGCAACAAAAAACACATCTAGTTACTGAAAAATTTCCACACGTCTTGCTTTCATGGCAACTCAAAAATGTAGTATTTTCCCTTACTTTCTGCCTTGAAGAAATTGCACCAAGGTTAGGGAATTACCCTTATTGGACAGTCTTCATCAGACAGGCGTCTTTACTGGAAGATTTTTCCCTAACTATAGCTATCATGACAGCTCTAATATGTTGGATTTCCCCCTACTTTCTGTCTTGGCAATAATGGTCCACAGAACAAATAAAGAGGGGAATCTCCCCAGCAAAAAAACAAACAGCAATAAAAACTAGATATAAGATCTAAACCACTCTACCCAAACTAAAAAAAATTAAAACATTATGTCTTTACATATACTTACATAACATTCCCAGAGGCAAAATGTCACACAAATCTTTAGATTATGCATCAAATTCCAGAAAAACTGAAACTTAAATTTTTTCTCATCTATAATAATGATATAGGTATAAAAATGAATAGGTTGCCTTTTTAACATTTATTACCAAGACGTTCTAGTACTACAACCTTTCCCAGCTGTTAAGCCCCATACACACTATCAGTTTTCTGCTGCGTTTTTACTTCAGATTTACCAAAACCATATAATATGAGGTCAAACCTTAGGAGTTTCAATTTGTATGCAATCAGGCAGGCCCTTGCACTACACGGTTTTGGTAAACCTGAAGGAAAAACTCAGCAGAAAAACTGATAGTGTGTATGGGGCTTTAGTTTTTGATGTTTTCTATTCTCCTATGTTTATGTATATCCCAATGTAAAGATGAAGATGTTACAGCTTTACACTACGATCCCACTATGCACGTACCCAAAAAGCTCCAATATATCTCTATTTATGAGCTGGCCATGGGACAGGTACATAGACTGAGAGCAGTCAAATTTTATTCATATTCTGGTGGGGTTTGATTTACTGTAAGTTTACTATATACATTTGATAACATTTTTCTTTTTATTTATTATTGTATTTTTCTTTTAGCTGCTTGGAGAGTGTTTTGACTGACTTGTTTGAAAATGTATAAAATGTACTTTATTTCTAGCAAAGAGCTTTTTTTGTTTTATTTTGAACATATTTTGCATTTTGCATTTACTTAGTTGACAAGGATTACTGTAGCTAGCAGCTTGTATAGCAACACATTGATGCACACTATTTTTAAACATTTTTTAATAAAAATTCTTAAGCGAAAATTTTGAGTCACCATGAAAGCAAAGTAATAATTAAAGTTAATATCACACCACTGAGCATGACTGAATTGCAAATGCTAGGACAGATTTTATGAAAACAATGTATAATTTTATGAACATAGGCAGTCAATTTTTTTTTTTTTTAGATTTTTCTGGGTAGAAAAAGAAATCAGGTGAACTGTTTTCTTTGCTAGGTGCTAAAGAATAAATGGATGTATAGATATATGCATACAATTATTATTTGTTTCAGCTCTCCTCTGTCCATTTTAGCTTCATATCCAGAGATGGAAAAGACAAATAGGATGGTATATACATGGTTCATTTGAAGGTGACAGACTTCTTGTCCCTATGACTGCCAATCAAAGGTGAATATCTGAAAGAAGAGGATAAAAGAGCAAGTCATTTTTATCCCTATTTTCCTTGATATTTATATTAATCCCCCCTAGGATCAAGGTTCCAAGTAATCCTTAAAGATCCATAGTCGCAGTTCTTTTTTTCCTTTTTGTCTCAGTTTGTCCTGAAACAAAAAAGGAACACAAGAAGGATGGAGGAGAGATTAATGATGCAACACCTCAGAATTATAAAGAAAATGTGCAATAGTAACCTTCATTAGTTAACACAAGCAAACCTATAATGTGATCAAACAGTATTCACTAGTAGTACAGTCATAAAAAAATATCAAATTAGGATCTCAATTCACCGTTTGGGCTAGTTCTGACCCCTCTGTATATCAATCCTACACAAGAATCCTGAGCTTTCCCTTTTCGAGACCAGTTCAAAAACATTTTTCTTCCTCCAATATTATCCATATGAGGGCAACTTTTCTTCTTAGACCCTTGATATTTGTGTCTACCATCTGGGTTGAGTTGGCAGGTGCATGAGGTCAGCATGTAGATTGTAGCCAGTTACTTATGATAACCAGTGGTTTTGCCATCTAAACATTGCCTTTACATTCATTTTAAAGATGAGTCCTTATTTGTCTGTTGAAATTATTTCAAAAACTTAAAAGTACCTGGTCTCCAAGTTTATAAGGCCTATTGAGAGTGATTGCATTAGTGGAGCTTTGTATATTACTGATAGGGATGAGCTTCAAGTTTGAATCAAACTCATGTTCGACTCGAACATTGCCTGTTCGCCCATTCGCCGAACAGCAAACAATTTGGGGTGTTAGCGGCAAATTCGAAAACCCGTGGAACACCCTGTAAAAGTCTATGGGAGAAATCGAATGTGCTAATTTTAAAGGTTTATATGCAAGTTATTGTCATAAAAAGTGTTTCCCCCCGGGAGACATGTATCAATGCAATTTTTTTTTTAAATGGCCGTTTTTTCAGGAGCAGTGATTTTAATAATGCTTAAAGTGAAACAATAAAAGTGAAATATTTCTTTACATTTCGTACCATTTAAAAGCACTCGTGGCTATAATGAATTGTCGGCTCCCGATAATACAGAGAACAGTCATTGAAAGTCATTGATAAAAAAATAATAATACGTGGGGGTCCCCCCAAAATTCAATTACCAGGCCCTTCAGGTCTTGTATGGATATTAAGGGGAACCCTGCGTCAATTTTTTTTTTTTTAAATGACGTGGGGTTCCCCCCCAAATATCCATACCAGACCCTTCATGTCTGGTATGGATTTTGAAAGGGAACTCCACGCCAAAACGTAATCCACGATGCGCTGCGCTGGACATCATCATTGGTCCCTGGACCTGGAGAGGAGAGATCATCCATCGCTGGACCCCGGGGAGAGATGATCACCCATTGCAGGATACTGAGAGTGGATTACCACTGCTGGAATCTTTTTATTTTTTTTTATTTTTAATAAAGGACTTATCCCAATGGTGTCTGTGTGTTTTTTTTTTTTTTTACAATTCTTAAAAAAAAAATATTTTACAATTTTTTTTACAAATTTTTACACTTTCTTTGTGAAATGGTAGGGGTACAATGTGTCATTTGTACCCCTCTATCACCTGCAATACCTGGCTGATCATGCCTGGCTATACCCTCTCCCTGTAAACTGACCATAGTGTATCATGGCTTCTGAGCCCTGACACCATGGTCAGGTTACGTGTCTTTGTCCTCCTCTCCCTTCCTCTCTGTCTGTCAGCTCTCTGTCTGTGCCACTTTGCTTCCCACCCCACTCCCCTCCTGCTGCTAAAATTATAGTTAAAAGTACATAAGTCTCTGTATTAATGTAATGTGCCCTGTTTCAGAGCGCTGATCAGTGGTCATGTGATCCGCCAACTCTTTCCTCTCTCGCATGACAGCAACAGTGGGTGGGTCCGCCTCTCTTCTCCTCTCTTCCTCCCCTCCTGGCTGATGCAGGGGGGGATCATCGGCACCGCCCATTGTAGCTTTCAGGCCAAGAGGGGAGAGAGACAGCGGATCACGTGACCACAGATCACAGACATTATTTTCTTGTTCATAAAAGAGAAAACCATACATTTTAAAGCATATTTGAAAAGTGCATTATATATAGATAGGGCACAGTGGCTGCGTTTGATGGGCACAGTGGCTGCATTTGAGGGCACAGTGGCTGCGTTTGAGGGCACAGTGGCTGTGTTTGATGGGCACAGTGGCTGCGTTTGATGGGCACAGTGGCTGAGTTTGAGGGCACAGTGGCTGCGTTTGACAGGCACAGTGGCTGCATTTGATGGGCCCAGTGGCTGCGCTTGAGGGCCCAGTGGCTGCGTTTGAGGGCACAGTAGCTGCGTTTGATGGGCAAGGGCTGCGTTTGATACAATGGCTGCATTTGAGGGCACAGTGGCTGCGTTTGGCACAGTGGCTGCGTTTGGCACAGTGGCTGCGTTTGATGGGTACAGTGGTGGCAATTTATGGGCACAGTGAGGCTGCAATTGATGTTTTGTTTTTTGATTTTTTTTCAGTTTACACCACCCCCCCCCAAAAAACTGCAAAAACAAATTTAAAAAAGCACTCTTTTTTTTTTAGCTGCAAAAAATGAGAGAGAAAGAGAGAGACCTCAGGGGGGTACCTTAATTATTCTCATCCATGGGCGGCCGTCCTCCTATTCTCCTCGTGCAGTCTAGTGACTACGTTCGAGGGCACAGTGGCTGCGTTTGATAGGCACAGTGCCTGCGTTTGGCACAGTGCCTGCGTTTGAGGGCACAGATGCTGCGTTTGATGGGCACAGTGCCTGCGTTTGGCACAGTGGCTGCGTTTGATGGGCAAGGGCTGCGTTTGATGGGCAAGGGCTGCGTTTGGCACAGTAGCTGCGTTTGAGGGCACAGTGGCTGCGTTTGATGGTCAAGGGCTGCATTTGAGGGCACAGTGGCTGCATTTAAGGGCACAGTGGCTGCGTTTGATGGGTACAGTGGTGGCAATTCAGTTTGCGCCCCCTCCCAAAAAAACTAATTAAAAAAAAACACTCTTTTTTTAGCTGCAAAAAATGAGAGAGAGAGAGAGAGAGAGAGAGGTCAGGGGGGTACCTTAATTATTCTGATCCACGGGCGGCCATCCTCCTATTCTCCTCGTGCAGTCTAGTGGCTGTGTTTGATGGGCACAGTGGCTGCATTTGATGGGCACAGTGCCTGCGTTTGATGGGTACAGTGTGGCAATTCAGTTTGCGCCCCCCCCCCCCCCCCAAAAAAACTAATAAAAAAAAACACTCTTTTTTTTAGCTGCAAAAAATGAGAGAGAGAGAGAGAGAGAGAGAGAGAGAGAGGTCAGTGGGGGTACCTTAATTATTCTGATCCACGGGCGGCCGTCCTCCTATTCTCCTCGTGCAGTCTAGTGGCTGTGTTTGATGGGCACAGTGGGTGCGTTTGGCACAGTGGTTGCATTTGAGGGCACAGTGGCTGCATTTGATGGGCACAGTGGCTGCGTTTGATGGGCACAGTGGCTGCGTTTGACGGACACAGTGACTGCATTTGAGGGCACAATGGCTGCGTTTGATGGGCAAGGACTGCGTTTGGCACAGTGGCTGCGTTTGATGGGCAAGGGCTGTGTTTGGCACAGTGGCTGCCTTTGATGGGCACAGTAGCTGCGTTTGAGGGCACAAGGGCTGCGTTTGATGGGCAAGGGCTGCGTTTGGCACAGTGACTGCATTTGAGGGCACAGTGGCTGCGTTTGATGGGCAAGAGCTGCATTTGAGGGCACAGTGGTTGCGTTTGATGGGTACAGTGGTGGCAATTTATGAGCACAGTGAGGCTGTGAGGCTACAATTGATGTTTTATTTATTTATTTTTATCAGTTTTCGCCCCCCCCAAAAAAACTAATAAAAAAAAAGCAGAGAGAGGAGAGAGAGAGAGAGAGAGAGGGGAGGAGAGGGAGAGAGAGAGAGAAACAGAGAGAGAGAGAGAGGAGAGAGAGAGAGACAGAGAGAGAGAAACAGAGAGAGAGAGACATAGGGAGATAGAGAGAGCTCAGGGGGGTACCTTAATTATTCTGATCCATGGGCGGCCGTCCTCCTATTCTCCTTGTGCAGTCTAGAGGGCGGGACGAATGGAAGCAGGAGAAATCAGCGGTGCTGGCACCGCACGGGCCAAATGCAATTAGAAGTCACCATCCTCATGCTCCTCCCCTCACTAAGGCAAACAGGCATGTCAGTGGGCGGAGACAGATCAGAAGAGGAGGCACACACAGTGCATTGCAAAGTGCGGCAGCCAATGCTGCAGTTTATTCTGCTTAAGCCAGCCCTGAGACAAAAGCGGCCCCAGGGCACTGAATGCAGACGGCCTACCGGGAAATTTCCCGGTATCCCGGTAGGCCAGTCCGGCCCTGGATATCAGTCCAATAGAGACTTTGAAAAGATTTTTCAATCATGATCCCCAATGAGGATTAGGAAAACAATAGTGTCCAAATGTGCAAATCAAACAGTCCTATCCACATAGACTTATATTGTATTTGTAGGTAATGCTGCCAAAGATGCATCCACTAATTTGAAGAAATTGAACAGTTATTATTTGTTTTTTTTTTCATTGATTGCTGTGAGGGCCCCTTTTTTTAATTGAGAGGTGCATTAAGGCAGCCTATTAGAATAAATGGGGTTCCAATGCACCAAAATATCCCAAAATGTAGATTTGTCACAACATTTTTTCTGGAACGCACTACAATGCAGTATGGTATGTTGTGTGTTGCTTTAGTGTGTTGGGGTGCTTTTCACAATAAATGGCACTGCAGTGCATCAATATATGTAGCATGCATTGTTGCACATTAATGCATGCACTCACACAACCTATTAATATAAATTGGTGATAAATCAATTTGCAGGGATCTAATTTAACATTGAAATTATTTTTTTCTATTTTCTCTTTATCAGTGTAATAAAATACAGTACAAAAATAAATCCACAATAATTTATGCCAATAAGAATTGAAAACTTTTGTAGCCTTTTTGGGAGATGGTTAAAAAAAATTACTCTACCCAAACAGGATTAACAAGTAATCTAATCAAAGTAATTGGGAGCAGAGGAACTACTGCAAGCAACATTTAACATTAACCATAAGTATATAAAGTAAATACACACCAGTATGGAAATAGAACAAGCTATATGTTAGAAGAGATTAATACATCCAACTAACAAAGAGGGTATTATCAGCAAAGAGCCTGATAGGAGTCCTGGTGGAATTGTGCACATATACCCAGATACATATAGTTATTAACAGAGATTACTCCAGATGAACGTTGCAACAAAGTCAAGTTGCAGGAGCACCTGAGGACGATCATAATGCAGCGTTCATCTTGGTGTATAAGACCTGAAAATAAGGTGAGGAGACCCTGCAGCTGTTGCCCAACCAGCCTGAAATGCAGCTTTGCATCTGTAGAAACCATGGCACTGAAACTTGGAGTCAGCCTATCTACTGTGCATCTTAGTCCCTAGTACTTTTTAATCTGTTGTACAATCGGATCTCTGACTACGAGTGATTGTCGGATGCCTAACTTGGTTCTAGCCTATGCTAGTTATTGTTAAATTCGGGAAGGGGCATAGGTTCACGCTCTGCTAAAAATATGTGGACCTACTACTACACTACTAAGTCAACATTGTATAGAAAATAAGTGCGCAGTCCCCTAATAAATCAAATTGAAGCACAAAACTCCAGATGAAATATGGGATCTCTCCTACAAAATGATTGCTGGGTGCCAGCCTTGGTCCGCAGCCAGAGGATGTGAAAGAAAAAAGGCACTGACCAGCATAAAAATAGTAATTTATTTCAAATCCATTAAAAATTAGGACACAGCCTGCACACACATCTCATGTGGCTTCAGCAAATGCGTTTCACACACCTGTGCTAGTCATTTCTAATTGACCATGGGTTCTGCTCTGGCTTAAATCTGTATAAACGCAGGTAAGGCATAATCAAAATGACAAACCCCTACTGCAATCCAACAGACAAACCAAAAAAAAATACACACAGCATACACTTGTAAAAACAAGTAATATAACAATTCTAGTAATACATAATGTTTACAATATAACCATGTGCATCCAAAACAAAAAAAGGAATAGAAAACAAAAAACCCACAGAAAAATAACTTTTTAAAAACACTGAATTTTTTTTAAATAATAATAATAATAATAATAAAGACATATGCAATGCAATATATAGAGATATACAAAAATATAGATCAATGAAATAACTGAAAAAATAATAAGGTCCATCTTCATATATAAATCTGCCAAAAAAATGACAGACAAAAAAAAAAAAAAAAATCTAATATTAAATCAAAAACACAGATCATTTACCCCTAATCCATGGAGAAACAAGTCGACATATGTCATCTTGTACAAGGAAAAACCCCATAGACCAGGCAATTCCCTTAAATTGACCATCCAAGTATATGTTATATTCAATGTTTTATCAATATCACATGTGTATATAAATAATGTTATTAGAAAAAATATATATATAAATATATGTCCTTGAAAAAGTTGCCACAGCTACCATTGCTCATAAAAAAGCATCTAAACGTATCCATAGACAGAAAAGTGAAGAGCCAGATACCAAAACATAAATGAAGAAGGCAGTGCTATTAAAATAGATACCTATGCCATATATATCTGAGGCAAAAAGACCCAACCCAGAACATATATACATATGTGTTAATCGTGCAGATCCAAAAAAGGAGAAAGGGGAGGATCAAGCCACTAAATATAACAAACATTTTTTGAGTATAAAAAAATCAAATCAAAAATTAAACCATAGTTTGAATATAGCATATTTATCCTCCCCAACAACTCACTGTACACACTTATGACATTGAAGTGATGCATACATAGGAGGGAGGTGCGAGATCATCCATGATAGTGGGAAACGTCCCATTCAAAATTCAAACCATCCAGAATTCTCTTGTGTAAATGAAAGATCCAGAACCCCCCCTCCTGCATAGCAACCTAAAAAGGCCCAGAGCATTAAGCTTGACCTTCTCCACTATTTGAACTGATACCAATGAGGTATCTCCCTCATGGCATGTATTACAGTGTCTTGCTACATTAGTAGGTTTTAGACATGTGCATTCGTTTTCGTCCGAATGCATTTTCGTCCGAATTTCAGCTATTTTCGTTTTCGTTTTGACAAACGATAACGAAAGCACAAAATCCGAAAAACGAAAGATCCGACATAAATAAATGCTTTATTTTCGTTTTCATTGTTACAACAGTTCGATATAGAATAGGAGATTCGACATGACTCTGACGATAACAATCTGTCTATAGAACCTGTGGTCGAATGTGCCTAACCTTACCTGTATTAGTCCAAGATTATATAGAGAAAATATTCGACAGAGAAAAAAGATTTGACAGAGAGAAAAGATTCTGCAAGTTACTGTCCTAAAAAGTGTTTGGGGACCCGGGTCCTGCCCCAGGGGACATGTATCAATGCAAAAAAAAGTTTTAAAAACAGCCGTTTTTTCGGGAGCAGTGATTTTAATAATGATTAAAGTGAAACAATAAAAGTGTAATATTCCTTTAAATTTCGTAGGGGGGGGGTTGTCTATAGTATGCCTGTGAAGGGGCGCATGTTTCCCTTGCTTAGAACTGTCCCTGCACAAAGTGTCATTTATGCAGGAAAAAAAGTCCTTTAAAATCACTCGCAGCTATTATGAATTGTCGGCTCCCGTAATACAGAGAACACTCATTGAAAGTCATTGATAAAAAAAAAAAAAAAAAATTAAAAAAAAAGCGTGGGGGTCCCCCAAATTCAATTACCAGGCCCTTCAGGTCTGGTATGGATATTAAGGGGAACCCTGCCTCAAATTTAAGAAAAAATTTGACGTGGGGTTCCCCCTAAATATCCATAACCAGACCCTTCAGGTCTGGTATGGATATTAAGGGGAACCCCGCGTCAAATTTAAAAAAAAATTGATGTGGGGTTCCCCCTAAAAATCCATACCAGACCCTTTATCCGAGCACGCAACCTGGCAGGCCGCAGGAAAAGAGGGGGGGACGAGAGAGCGGCCCCCCCTCCCTCCTGAACCGTACCAGGCCACATGCCCTCAACATTGGGAGGATGCTTTGGGGGTCTGTGACCCCTCAAAGCACCTTGTCCCCATGTTGATGAGGACAAGGGCCTCATCCCCACAACCCTGGCCGGTGGTTGTGGAGGTCTGCGGGCGGGGGGCTTATCAGAATCTGGAAGCCCCCTTTAACAAGGGGACCCCCAGATCCCGGCCCCCCCTGTTTGAAATGGTAAGGGGGTACAAAAGTACCCCTACCATTTCACAAAGAAAGTGTAAAAAATGGTTAAATAAAACAAACACACTTTTGAAAAATTCCTTTATTAAAAAAAAAAAAAAAAAAAAAGATTCCAGCGGCGGTAATACAATCTTGCTATCCAGCGACGGACGGTCATCTCTCCAGCGATGGCTCATCTAATCCAGCGCAGCGAATCGATCCTTCTTCTGTCTCCGTGTAGGAGACACTGCAGGCATTCCGGCGGCTGACGTTTCTTATATACGGAGGGCGGGGCCACCCGTCACCTGACCCCGCCCCCCTCTGACGCAAGGGGAAACCCGGGGGTTCCCTGTGACGTATGGGTGACCCCGCACCCCTCTGATGTAACACAGGCAGGTTTCCGTTACATCAGAGGGGGGCGGGGTCACCCATACGTCACGGGGAACCCCGGGTTTCCCCTTGCGTCAGAGGGGGGCGGGGTCAGGTGACGGGTGGCCCCGCCCTCCGTATATAAGAAACGTCAGCCGCCGGAATCCTTGCAGTGTCTCCTCCACGGAGACAGAAGAAGGATGGATCGCTGAGCTGGATGAGATGAGACATCGCTGGAGAGATGACCGTCCGTCGCTGGATAGCAAGAGTGGATTACCGCCGCTGGAATCTTTTTTTTATTTTTTTATTTTTAATAAAGGAATTTTTCAAAAGT